>NC_041402.2:92580590-93215590 GCF_900747795.2 Erpetoichthys calabaricus | reverse complement strand
ATTTGTCATTCAGCAGAACATCCAAGATGTGCTGCAGAACGAAAATACAATGCACAAGACATTAATAAAAACACATAGTTAAAATCAGCCTACAATAAAATGCTTCATTTAAAAGACGAACGGCAGTAGGAAAAAAAATGTTTTTAAACCTGGTAGTTCTACATTTCAGGCTGCGGTACCTTCTGCTTGAGGGCATGAGGGAAAAGAGTTCAGAGGCAGGATAAGTAGGGTCTCTAGAAATCCGCACAGCTCTGGCCAGACAGCGTTGTTTTGCCAAATCTTGTACATTTGGCAACGGGGCTCCAATGATCCTCTCCGCAGCCCTCACCACTTTCCTCAGTGCTTTCCAGTCCGAAGCGCTGCAGCTCTCCTGCCACAGAGAGCTGCTGCTGGTTAGCACGCTCTCTATGGTCCCTCTGTAAAAAGTGGTGAGGACTGACTTACTGAGATGGGCCCTCTTTAGCCTCCGCAGAAAGATCAAGCGCTGGTGAGCTTTCTTGATGACGGAGGAGGTGTGCAGGGACCAGGTGAGGTTGTTCGTCACATTAACTCCCAGGAACTTAGTAGACTGCACAATTTCCACAGCAGTGTTCTTAATGTAGACCGGGATGTGTATCAGCTATTTCTTCCTGAAGTCGATCACCAGTTCTTTTGTTTTTTTCGACATTCAGTATCAGATTGTTTTTTATCACACCATTCCACAAATGACTTCACCTCCTCTCTGTAATCCCCCTCCCCGTCACCTCGAATGAGACCCACCACTGTTGTGTCGTCCGCATACTTAATAATTTGGTTTGTGCTGAACTTGGCACAACAATCGTGGGTCATGAGCGTGAAGAGGAGGGGACTTAGAACACACCCCTGTGGAGAACCTGTGCTCAAGGAGATGGTATCTGATTTATTTTTTCCTACCCGTACGTACTGTGGCCTATCCATTAGAAAGTCCAATATCCAGTTTTGCAGAGGTATGCCCAGTCCCAATGGGCCCAGTTTGCTGATCAAATTCTGAGGGATGATGGTATTAAAAGCCGAACTAAAATCAACAAACAGCATGCGGACCATAGCGTCTCTATTCTGCAGATGTTCCAATGAAAAATGGAGTGCAATAGATATGGCATCCTCTGTGGCACGGTTGGAGCGGTAGACGAATTGGAGTGGGTCAAAAGAGGAGGGTAGGACAGAAGTAATGTGGTCCTTGATCAGCCTCTCGAAACATTTCATCACTATTGATGTTAAGGCTACAGGGCGATAGTCATTCATGGTTGTGACTGTGGGTTTTTTCGGAACTGGGATGATTTCTGAGGTTTTAAAGCAAGATGGCACAACAGCTTGACACAGAGAGATGTTAAATATATCCGTAAGGACATGTGTCAGCTGCTCCGCACATCCTTTGAGTACACAACCTGGTATCTGGTCTGGTCCCGCAGCTTTCCTTGGATTAATTCTCCTCAAAGTCCGTAGAACATCATCCGGTTCCAGACACAGTGCCTTCTCATCAGGATGAGGGGTGGCCTTCACTGGTGATGTATCATTCAATGCTTCAAACCGTCCAAAGTACTTATTTAGGTGATTCAGAAAGTTGAAGCTATCATCACAGGGGTAAGAAACTGTTTTGTAATCTGTCACAGATTTAATCCCCTGCCACAATCTTCTGCTGTTCCTGTGATCTTGAAAATGACTCTCTATTTTCTTTCCATGAGCCCTTGTAGCTCTTCTAATAGCTTTATTTAGGTTGGCTCTTGCTGTTCTAAGGGCAGCTATATCTCCAGATTTAAAAGCACAGTTTCTCACTTTCAGCAAAACTCGCACCTCAGCAGTCACCCACGGTTTATCGTTTGCCCTGACAATGATGTTTTTGGTGACGCAGACATCCTTCATGCACTTATTTATGTAGCCAAACACAGCCTCTGCATATTCATTTATGTCTATCCTTTGATCTGTGGTAGCTGCCTCACTGAACACAGACTAGTCAGTGCATTCAAAACATTCCTGTAGTGCATTCATGGCTTCTCCTGGCCAAACTCTCACCTGTTTGAGTGATGGTTTTGATCTGATGAGCACAGGTCTATATGCTGGGATTAGCATAATAGAGATGTGGTCTGATGAGCCAAGATGGGGACGTGGGGATGCTTTGAATGCTCCTTTAATGTTGGTGTAGACATGATCCAATATATTGGTTCCTCGAGTTGCAAAATCCACATGTTGGTAAAAATTGGGTAAACCTCTCTTCATGTTTGCCTGGTTAAAATCCCCAGCAACGATGACTACTCCCTCTGGATGTGTGGTTTGCAAATCGTTGATATAGTGGCAGAGTGTGTCAATGGCTGCCTTGGTGTCAGCGTCAGGGGGAATATAAACAGCTACTATAAGTACAACGGAAAATTCCCGTGGCAAATAAAAAGGCCGTTATTTAACTACCAAAAACTCAGTGTCCGGAGAGCAACATGTGTGGATTATTTTTGAGTCAACACACCATCTGTTGTTTATGTAGACGATGATACCTCCGCCCCGTGTTTTGCCGCTGAGACTGCTGCTCCTGTCTGCCCGATGAATCGTTAGCCCCTCCAGGCTAATAGCAGTGTCGGTTGTGGAGTCGGTGAGCCAGGACTCCATAAAGACAAAAGCACAGCAATCCTTAATCTCCCGCTTCGATGTTAAATCCAACCGAATGTAGTCCAATTTATTCTCCAGTGAGCGGATATTTGCCACCAATATCGATGGTAGTGGCGTTCTGCATGGATTAGCTTTAGCCTTAACGCTGAGCCCACCGCGGACACCTCGCTTTTGTTTACGCGTACACCGCCGCTGTCTTGTTCTCGAGGCGCGGATAGCACAGGTAGATAATATGGGTGATAGACTGGCCTCACCGCTTGTCCGCAGCAGTCCAAATTCTTTCAGTAGAACCATGGTATTTGGATTTACTAGTCCTTTATCCTGTTCCATAACCAATGACAGAAGGTTTAGACGAGTATATGTCTGAATTTCCATGTTGAGTGATATTAAATCACTATAAAGAACGTGTTTTTATCACGAGCCCGTGCAGCCGCAGCCTGCGTGGCGCCGCCTGCCTTGAAAGCAATATACATGATATTTTTGCTCTGTTAGATTTGTCCCAGTCAACTATAAGTGCAATTTATGTGAGTTAGAAGTGTCTATAAGCAACAACAGCTTAGCTACAAAATAGTAGATCACATAAACTCAGAGTGGATCTGCCAAGTGCTGAAGCTCATAGCATGTAAAAATCGAGTATCCACAGTTGCATCACTCATAACAGAGTTTCAAGCTGCCTCTGGTAGTAACATCAGCACAAGAGCATTTTGTCAGGAGCTTCATGAATTCCGTGGCCAAACAGCAGCACACAAGCTTAGGGTCTTTGTGCCATCAGCTAGATTGGTATGAAACATGCTGCCATTATACAGTACTCTGAAGCAGTATGAACATGTTCTCTGGACTAACAAATCACGCTTCACTATCTGACAGTCTGATGTCTAAAATGTCTTTATATTCATCCAACTGTGCACGGCTTGTGGCAAGAGTTTGGGGAAGGCGCTTTTCTGTTCTAGCATGATTGTGCCCTGTTTACAAAGCCAGGTCTATAAAAACATGGTTTAACAGGTTTAGTGTGGAGGAAATTGAGTGGCCTGCACTGAGCCTTGACCTCAGTCCTACGGAACACTTTTAGAATAAATTGGAACCCTGGTTGCAATCTAGGTCTTCTTATCCAACATCAGTACCTGACCTCGCAAATGATTTTTTGGTAAATGGGCACAAATTCCAATAGACATGCTCCAAAACCTTTTGGAAAGCCTTTCCAGAAAAGTAGAGTCTGTTACAACTGTAGATAGGAGGTGAACTACATTATAATGGCAATATTTTTGGAATGGGATGGCCATCATGATCGTATAGGTGTGATGGTCAGGTGTCCATGAACTTTTGACCATATAGTGTAAGAAGACATCTTGTGTAATTTTTTTAATTTGTCATGTCTCTTAAGTGTAGCACAAAAATTATTCTGTTTTCAAACTTGTGACTTCCACTATTTCAGTTTATTTGTATCTTAAATCGTTATTGCTTGTGTCCATTTGTTTATTTATTTATTTATTAGTTCTCTGTACCAATTTTTAGAGATGCTTCCAAATGCACTTGCTATAAAGCACAGGCCTATAAAATGGAGAATTCCCCTTTTTAATGTATGGGCTCAATAAAACACTTGTCAGGGTCAGTTTGAATACCTCAAACTATTTTTATATCTGTTGTTTTTAAAAGAAGATCAAATTTAATAAGCTTAAGATACTTTTCTAGCCATTTCTTCACTAACAAAAACATTTAATGGGAAAACCATTTTGTGTATATTACTGTATTAAAACACAACACTTCTTCCTGTTGCTGCAGTTTTCCTAGTAAATTAAATATTGGCACAATTTATTTTTCTTACTTGTTGCAGTTAGAATTATTATTTTCATATTTAACCTTTAAAGTAGAAAATAAATATATATTTATTAATGCTTATTTAATAATATTAAATAAGTATTGAATGACTTTAAATGTTGGAAAGTCATTTGGAAGTGACAAACTTGTCAGGTTGCCTCTACACAGCTTCATGCCTTGAAGACCAAAAGCATATGGCATTTTATTTTATTACTTTTGTATCCTTTGATGTCTTAGTGTGTTTTTGAAAATTTTATACCAACATGTATATACTATTAGTACAACTTTAAATACATGAGATTTTAGTGCATTTACTAAAAAGCCAAGATAAATATATAAAAGTGTTTTGGGCATAGAGGGTGTGTTGGGGGTTTCAAATAACATTTAAAAAGGCTTGCAATGCACATATGTCAAAAATGTTAGACTTCTCCTTTAAATTTGGGAACATACCCTGTTTATGAGCAGAGAAAAGCTGATGAGCCTGATGAGATGAACATTTATTTAACTTTCACTGCTAAGGTAATGACTATGTTTTTAATAATGATCATGATTGCACCACTGACAAATATAGGGTTATATATCCCAGATATTTTTATCAGCATATTTTAAGTACAAAACGTTCTAGTTCTTTTTTAAAATTAATTTTTTTTATTCTGTTATTTCTAATACATTGTCATGCATCACTTTATTATCTGACCACAAGAGGGTACTATATTTTCATTGAAAGAGCACATATAAAATGTCATGTACTGCAGTGCTGTTCTTGCAGTCATTTTTACAAGTATTAAACCTTATTTTTCCGAAATAAGATATACTCTACAAAATGTATTTTGCTTGCATCTTTTCAAACACATTTATTTAGTACAACTTATTTAAAATTATTAATTTTTCATATAAGTGGTTATGTCAGTAACAACTCTGTTTTACTTGTTTATACTGTAATTTACTTTTGTAATGCAGTTTTATGAGGGGTTATAATGAAGGTTGAGATCATAATTTTATAAATATGCTGTATTTTTATATTTGTCTAATATACACAAGCAGTTAGATGTGATTGCCTGCAATGGGAAAAAAAGAAATACTCTTCCCTTGCAGAGACAATGCAAATCTGCCTTACAAGGGTGGGAAGGAGGACACAGCCAGGGTATGGTAAATTCTGTAGTGATAGTAGTTGACCTGGAAGTAAGAATACCTCACACCCTCTGAAGAAGATGCAGAGGTTCTCTTAAGGTACTAAGGCTCTGCGTACTGAGAGGGAGCGAAAGGGAAAAGAGAGAGGGGAAGGCCACAAAGGGTAGCTAAGAGGTTACAATACCTACTGACCAATAAATAGTCATACATGGTCAAAAGCCAAAAGAATTTCCAATAACAGAAGTAGTTCTGTAAACAGAGTATTGTCAGTATTAATAATAATCTTTCTTAATAAAATTTGCATCCAGTACATACATACCTATTGATTGTGGAATCTTGGTGTACATGCCTAGCTTTGTTAAACAGCTGGAGGGTTTGAACATCAGTCTCTAGCTAAGATGCATACAGTGCCTCTAAAAAGTATTCACCCCTTGGAAGTTTTTACATTGTAAATTTATTCAACGTTCAATTACATTGTATTTAATATGTGTTTGTTTTTTTGATATTGATCAACAGAAAAAATACTTTTTAATGTTAAAATGAAAACAGATCTCTGCAAACTGATCTAAATTAATTATAAAATATCTGATTGCCCAAATATTCAACCCTTTCAAGTCAGTATTTTTTGATGCACTTCTTATAGCAGTTTTATATTGGAGTCTGTGTGCGCATGTCTCTGTCAGCTTTCTACATTCTTGGTTTGGAAACGGCTTAAGCTGTATCAGGCTACATGGAGTTTGTGAGTAAACTATTTTGCATTCAACAACAAATTCTTAATTTTGGAAAACAAATTTTCTCCCACTTTTCTCATTGCTTTTTTAACAGTGGTTTTCTCTTTTTTATACTTGCCCATAAAGCTGCAGTTGGTGAAGCACTTGGGCAGTAGTTGTCTGCATAGTTTTTCCAATATCAGCCATTGTAGCAAGTGACTACTTCAGAGTTGGCACAAGACTCTTGGTGGCCTCCCTCACTAGTCCTCTTCTTCCACGGTATTTTTTTGTGGACAGCCATTAAGCAGATTTATAGCTGTTTCATACATTTTCCATTACTTAATGATTTCTTTACTGTACTCTAAGGGATATTGCTGGAGACAGCATTAACTGAGACTGATGTACTGATGTCATTCTTGCGTGTTAAAGTAGAAGTGTTGAGTGCTGCTTCTGTGTGGGAGTTAATTAAAATGTATCTTTTGCTCCAAAACATTTTGTTGTTAGTTGCAAGTAAGGGGCCATGCAGGACATTTTACAGCTGCTTTACCTTTAGAAGGATTTTTTTTGCTGTTTTTCCTTTTCATTCATATTGAAGCCAAGGTAGCTGTTTGAAAAGATGCTTTTGTTCAAACTTGTAGTGTGGGAAGGTCACAGAATACCAAAAGCAGAGGCATAAACCAGCAGAAAAGTGACTAATACCCAGCGACTTATAGATAAAAGTAGCCATGATTACTTCTTAAAAGGATATTAAAATGTAAAAAGAATAATCAGATGAACCTAGTAGAGAGCAAGAACATAAGAAAAACACAACATTAGAGGGGCATGGAGAAGGGCAAGCAGTAGTAGAAACCATCAAGTCAATAAGTAAATAACTGGAGCAGCAGAGTATTCAGTAAGTACATTTTTGGTGAGCAGAAATTAGTGTGTTAAAAGAATTACCAGGACTCATATCAAGTTGTGCTGGCTCTAGCAAGTGCACAAGTGCTCACAAATAGAGAGGAACACATTTTAAGTACAAACAGTGTGAGCGCAGGGACAGAGCTTGAAAATAAAAAAGCAATAAGAGGTGAGCAGAGGACGTAAGCAAGCAGAGAAAAAGTAAAGTTTAGAAACTTCAAAGAAAGAGACAGTAGGGTGTGGGAGTATTATAGGAGATAAGGGTCTAGCAGGTGTTAAATAACTGCGGCAAGTTCTTTAAACTGATATTTAATTTCTCAGTTATAATAGTTAAGTCATTTACATTTTAATAAAAAAAGGGTTGAGCACTTAACTAATCCAAATCCAAATTTTAATAGAGGCCAATGCAATGCAAATCTTGTTAAATGTTGGGCTAACTGGAGCATAGCTTGGATGAGTTGGGCCTTCTTAAAACCTACTGTTGCAGAAGATATATGACGATCCACCGTCTCGAGCTCAGGGTTGTTTGAACTTGAGAAGGTGGTGACTAGCCTGCTCTGTAGTAGAATATTGGTGGATGTAGCCCAGGTATCTTTTTGGGAGATAATGTGCACTCCTTATGTTGCCAGGGGAGAGACTTCAGACCAGAGAGCTATAGATAGGTGGTTTACAGTCAGACACAAGCACATTGAAGGAAATGTGGAGCTCTATGCAGGGGGTGGGTTAGTGGTTTCCCTTGGTGTCCAGGGTGTGCACCCCTTAACTTGCCTATATGGCCCCCCTCGGAAGACACTGTCCTAGGCCACCACCTCTGTCACTTAATGGGTTGACCAGTTCTGCTTAAAGGAATAACACGCAAGTCAATGCAAAAATTTTTAGAGGTAACTCTTATTTCTAAATTTTAGAAATATTAATAAATGTAAAACTTTAATCTGCTGCATTTGAAGTAGGAATGTAACGTCAATTTTTTTTAAGGTTAAATATTAAATAAACTTTAAATAAAAAAATAAAATAAAAAAAAAATAAAAATTAATAAACATTTAACTCATTAAGACAGGAGTATGCAGTTACAGTTAGTTACTTGCAGGCCAGTTTTATTCTGGTTTTTTTTGTTTTTTTTTTCTTTTTTATGCTGTTCATTAATAGCTAACAGTCTGTATAACTAGAGCACCTTTGTTCCCTCGATTTTTAAACTGTTGTTCCACAGCGTGTTACTCTTTTATTTTATTACATGCAATTTTAAAATTATTCTTCATCACATTTATTATATAATGCAAGGTGCTACAACTTTTTAGTGTTCCTTGTGTAAACAGTGGCATGACTCCTTCATGTTTTCATATACTTAATATGTTTCATAGCGTGTATTTAGTAAGTCAGGGCTCATTTGTAGCCCAACAAAAGCATGTCTCATGAAAGAGCATGTTGAGATGCTAGTCTTTTTGCAAAAAATGTGGAAGTTGCAAAGACATCATAGTTTATTTATATAAAAAAGCAGGGTGCACTGTCAGCATTTATGTAAAACCTTTAAGTGCATTAGTAGTCTGTTAATTTTCTGAACAATTGTTTACAAAAGTCCGTATTACTATAATATTCTTTTACACTTGAATGTTTAATGTTTGATTCAAAAATTTTTTGTATTGTTTAGAAAAGGTTTCTATACTATTTATGCAATTAACATTTAATGACATTTGAAAAATTTCATTGTACTACCAGTTTTTGTTTTCATCGATTTACAAAAATTGTTGACTGGATTTAAACTTCTCTATTTTTTGTTGTTTACTGAACTTTTTCCTTCTATGAAAGACTGCACTACTTGAAGTATTAAAATTTAATGACTACAATTTCTATAATTTTTCATTAATGTAAAGATTTTAATGCATATGGAATTGCAATTTATTTAAATGTTGTTTTTATTGAGTTACTTAATTTACTGTATTTGGTCTTAAAAATGGTATTGAATTTCAATACTTAGTATCGTATCAAAGTTTGAAATATTTGTATTGTGACCACCCTATAGTCGGGGACTTAGTCATTAGGGGGATTGAGACACGGTGATATTAAAAGTGGTGTACCACAAGGGTCAGTGGTGCGGCTGCTGCCGCTTTCAGTATATGTAAATGATCAGGACAGGAACATAAATAGCAATCTGGTTAACTTTGAAAATAATACTAAACTAGGTGAAATGGCAGCTGATCAAGAATCCGCTGTGTCATTACAGAGGGACTTAGACAGCAAACAGAATTGCCCAGGTTTTTAGCAGATTACATTTAATGTAAGTTAATTTAAGGTGTTACACGTAGTAAGTAGAAATGGTAGATTTGAGTACACAATAGGAGGTCTGCAATTTCAAAGTACCCATAATGAGAAAGAACTGGGAGTCATAGTAGACTTGTCGCTATTATCCAGGCAGTGTACAGAAGGCTTTAAGAAGGCTAATAGAATGTTAGGATATATAGCTTGATGTGTAGAGTACAAGTTTTGCTCAAGCTTTGTAACACACTGATGAGGCCTTAGATGGAGTCTGTGTGCAGTTTTGGTCTCCAGGCAACAAAAAAGACACAGCAGCTTTAGAAAAAGACCAAAGAAGAATGACTAGGCTCTTTCAAGGACTGCATGGTATGAGTTATGAGGGAAGATTAAAGGAGTTGAACCTTTTTCAATTTAAGAAACAAAAGATTAAGAGGTGACATGATTGAAGTGTTTACAATTCTGTAGGGAATTAATTTGTACAGTGACTCAAGACTGTTACTTTAAAATGAGTTCAAGAACATGGGGACACAGTTGAATATTTCACAAACATTAGAAAGTTTTTTTTCACAAAGTGAATCATAGACAAATGGAATAAGTTACCAAGTAGTATGAGAGAGTGTGGGACTTTAGAAACCATCAAATCTTGACTTAATGTTATTTTGGAGAAATAAGGTGGATAAGATTGGTGAACTTTGTTGGGCTAAATGGCATGATTGTATCACTTTTTTTTTCTGCAGTTCTGTTCTGTGACTTGGACATTTTCTTGTCTCCAACCCATGATTTGTGCTTTTGACTGAGTTGCTTGGTGTGTTCTTTTGTCTGCACTTTGTAGGTTAGGCCATAATAGTGACCCACCACAACTTGACCCCTCCAGATTAGGTGCATTTATACTACAATCAAATGATACCCCATGACTACAGATAGTCTCCATTTAACTAATTAGATGACTCCTGAGACTAATTGGCTGCACCAGTTATAATTTACGTGTGTCATGTTAAAGGTGGTTAATACTTATGTGTTCAGATATTTTTTGTTTTATATTTGTACTTGATTTAGGTCACTTTTGAGACCTGTTTTCACTTTAACTTTAAATGGTCTTTTTCTTTTGATCAGTGTCAAAAACACAAATTGGGTATAAGGAGTAAAAACTTTTTTATAGACACAATTCATTCAGTGCAAACAGAGGAAACAAGTTAAAAGACTTGGTAAAGGTTTTCCCATCTCTTAGCAAAACTTTGTTGATCTGTAGCTGGTAATTCATGATTTTGCTTGTTCCATGTCTCTAGCCAATGATGGTTGTATCATCTTCTACATGCAATACATCCTTCCCACAGCACGCCAGTTAATACTAACAGACACAGTAAACAGCTGTACCCACGTATAAAATCTGTAATTTGAGGTATAATGTTCATTTTGATGACATTTGTCATGTATCACTTACCTTAGGGAAAACCAGAATATTTTTGGTGATCTGTATTGTTAGTAATAGTTTCTCATAGCCAAGTCATAAATTAAATCTTCCCACAGTTCTTCTTTTTCTTTTTACATATTGGACAGATGCCTTGTAATTAATTTCTGATTATATAATCAGTCATGCATTTGCATATTAAAATAATTTTTATTTAGTTTCAGGAAAAACAGAGTGCATCAGTAGATAGTTTAGGTGTAAAAGTGCTACTTGCTGCAGGAAAGCCTACAGGTTGTGAAAAATGAATTCCTTGTGTTAAAATTATTCTGTCAAATTAAAGGAAAACTCTTTTTTTCATCTGAGGAACTGCCTACATACAGTAATTCATTCTAGCATCACTCTGTTTTGCAATCTTGTATTATTAAGTACAATATTATCAGTGAGTTCTTGTGACTGTTTTTTTAAGATTTGAGTTGTTTTGCTCCCATCAATAACTTGAATGTGGTCCTGCATGTTGTGTCTTGTTCATGAGCCAGTGAAAGCACAATTTTTCCTCTCTAGGCTACTTCCACTTAATTAACAGATTTTTCTTTTAAGAAGGTGTCTGTATTTGGGAGTCAATGGATCATTGCATTTGCAAATTAAAATTTGGAAGCCATGACTCTTAAAAATATTATTACAATAATATTTCAATGTATTTTATTACTATGCACACTCTAGAATTTCAAATGTAGTTTGTGTTGATGAACAGGAACATATACGCATAATACTAAAACTTAAGCAAACATCTTTCAAGATCTACAAAGAAATTAACAGGTATCCATCGGCGATCATCCTGTCTAGTAACGTCCAGTCGTACTTACGTCTGAGGTCGGTAGCAGGTATCTATCTTATATCTGATCTAAAGTCAGATCAAACTTATGTCCGATGTCCGTAGTGCACGTGTCTGTCTTCCCACACCACATGCGTTTTAAACAGTATGGATTATACTGCCCACCAAGTATGGGTACAGTACATGTAAGCATTATATGTACTTAAAAGCTATGATAAACAGATGCATTACAGATATATGTATGTACTCTTTATTATTATATGGTAAGAAAAAAAAACGCAGTACTGTATAATGTTTTTCTAATAGTCTCATAGCTTATTAGCATAGCTCCTTGCATCTCGTTTGTCGGTGTCTCTCGTGTGCATTTCATAACTTCTGTATTTTCATATAATCATAATAGCCCTTAAACGGGACAAGATTTAAAAGAGGTACAATTATCAGCACAGCAGATCAGACAGATCAACTTAGACCTGGCAAAGGAAAGAAGGCATCTGGTGCGGTGTGAAGATTCGAGAGGACAGTGTTCCCCCATGAAGAGGAAGAGGGAGAATTGGGCTCTCAAAGACAACAGCTGAAACTGTTCAGGGTCCATTCTTAAAGTGAAATAAACGGTCCTTTCAAAGATCATTAAACAGCTGCTTATGTCAGAGTGTCAGTTTGCTGCTCATCCTCTTCAAGGGGTATAGTAGAGAATCTTCACACCATACCAGCTGCCTTCTTTCCTTTTCTAGGTCCAAATTGGATTTTCTGACTTACCCGCACTGTTCAGCACACCTCTTTTTAAGCTCCTTCAGTGCACACAACTCCACCCTGTGAAGACTCACCTGTCTGTTCTTTCACAAGTCACTACACAAGTCACTAAACAAAGTTAAAAGACATTAAACAATATTAAAGTGGCAAAGCAGTGAAAGTTATTGCATGTGAGATTTATTTAAATAATATTCTATCTTTTTCTGTACAGTAAATCTGATAGCTCATTTATAATTATCAAGATAAACCCAGTGCAGGAATGTAACACGTTCATACAGTGCATCTGGAAAGTATTCACAGCGCATCACTTTTTCCACATTTTGTTATGTTACAGCCTTATTCCAAAATGGATTAAATTCATTATAATGACATGAAAAAAGTTTACTTGAAGTTTTTGCAAATTTATTAAAAATAAAAAAATCGAGAAAGCAGCTTAATTGGAGTTCACCTGTGGTAAATTCATTTGACTGGACATGATTTGGAAAGGCACACACCTGTCTATATAAGGTCCCACAGTTGACAGTTCATGTCAGAGCACAAACCAAGCATGAAGTCAAAGGAATTGTCTGTAGACCACCGAGACAGAATTGTCTCAAGGCACATATCTGGGGAAGGTTACAGAAAAGTTTCTGCTGCTCTGCAGGTCCCAATGAGCACAGTGGCCTCCATCATCCGTAAGTGGAAGAAGTTTGAAACCACCAAGACTCTTCCTAGAGCTGGCCGGCCATCTAAACTGAGCGATCGGTGGAGAAGGGCCTTAGTCAGGGAGGTGACCAAGAACCCGATGGTCACTCTGTCAGAGCTCCAGAGGTCCTCTGTAGAGAGAGGAGAACCTTCCAGAAGGACAACCATCTCTGCAGCAATCCACCAATCAGGCCTGTATGGTACAGTGGCCAGACGGAAGCCACTCCTTAGTAAAAGGCACATGGCAGCCCGCCTGGAGTTTGCCAAAAGGCACCTGAAGGACTCTCAGACCATGAGAAAGAAAATTCTCTGGTCTGATGAGACAAAGATTGAACTCTTTGGTGTGAATGCCAGGCATCACGTTTGGAGTAAACCTGGCACCATCCCTACAGTGAAGCATGGTGGTGGCAGCATCATGCTGTGGGGATGTTTTTCAGCGGCAGGAACTGGGAGACTAGTCAGGATAAAGGAAAAGATGACTGCAGCAATGTACAGAGACATCCTGGATGAAAACCTGCTCCAGAGCACTCTTGACCTCAGACTGGGGCGACGGTTCATCTTTCAGCAGGACAACAACCCTAAGCACACAGCCAAGATATCAAAAGAGTGGCTTCAGGGCAACTCTGTGAATGTCCTTGAGTGGCCCAGCCAGAGCCCAGACTTCAATCTGATTGAACATCTCTGGAGAGATCTTAAAATGGCTGTGCACCGACGCTTCCCATCCAACCTGATGGAGCTTGAGAGGTGCTGCAAAGAGGAATGGGCGAAACTGGCCAAGTTTAGGTGTGCCAAGCTTGTGGCATCATATTCAACAAGACTTGAGGCTGTAATTGCTGCCAAAGGTGCATCGACAAAGTATTGAGCAAAGGCTGTGAATACTTATGTACATGTGATTTCTCAGTTTATTTTTAATAAATTTGCAAAAACCTGAAGTAAACTTTTTTGACGTTGTCATTATGGGGTGTTGTGTGCAGAATTCTGAGGAAAAAAATGAATTTAATCAATTTTGGAATAAGGCTGTAACATAACAAAAGGTGGAAAAAGTGATGCACTGTGAATACTTTCTGGATGCACTGTATGTAGATGGATACATGTATGTACAGTATATTACCCATATGCAGGGTGTCCTTGGTTAACTACATTGTCAAATGGACCATCCACAGTTAAACAATGACAATTTCAGTTTAATACAATATATCTGACAATGCAGATCTGGTTTGGAGATACTCAGTGGGATGGTGGAAATTACCTAGCAGATCAAGGGCATCTGTAGGAAATGCTGTAAAATTAAATGTTTGAATAAGAAGTTTACTTTATTTTCCATTTGCAACAACAAATCCTCTACATGGGTGGCCAGAGGCCCTCGTAGACAGCAACAAGAGAAAGAAAATGAGGTACTTGGCAATAAGCAATTCAAAATTTATTGCGCTTTGATAACAATGCAATATTACATTAGGTTAGAGACTAGAGATCTTTATTGTCACATACAGTGCAAACCAAAGAGAAACCCGTGTGCCACAGTTGTAGTGATGTATAAATAATCCATCCATCCATCCTCTTCCGCTTATCCGAGGTCGGGTCGTGGGGGCAGCAGCTTGAGCAGAGATACCCAGACTTCCCTCTCCCCGGCCACTTCTTCTAGCTCTTCCGGGAGAATCCCGTGGCGTTCACAGGCCAGCCGGGAGACATAGTCCCTCCAGCGTGTCCTGGGTCTTCCCCAGGGCCTCCTCCCGGTTGTACGTGCCCGGAACATCTCACCAGGGAGGCATCCAGGAGACATCCTGATCAGATGCCCGAGCCACCTCATCTTACTTCTCTCAATGCGGAGGAGCAGCAGCTCTACTCTGAGCCCCTCCCGGATGACCAAGCTTCTCACCCTATCTTTAAGGGAGAGCCCACACACCCTGCGGAGGAAACTTATTTCAGCCGCTTGTATTCGCGATCTCGTTCTTTCGGTCACTACCCATAGCTCATGACCATAGGTGAGGGTAGGAACATAGATCGACTGGTAAATTGAGAGCTTCACCTTTCGGCTCAGCTCCTTTTTCACCACGACAGACCGATGCAGAGCCTGCATCACTGCGGACGCCACACTGATCCGCCTGTCGATCTCACGCTCCATTCTTCCCACACTCGTGAACAAGACCCCGAGATACTTGAACTCCTCCACTTGGGGCAGGATCTCGCTCCCAACCCTGAGAGGGCACTCCACCCTTTGTCGGCTGAGGACCATGGTCTCGGATTTGGAGGTGCTGATTCCCATCCCAGCCGCTTCACACTCAGCTGCGAAGTGATCCAGAGAGAGCTGAAGATCATGGCCTGATGAAGCAAACAGGACAACATCATCTGCAAAAAGCAGTGACCCAATCCTGCGTCCACCAAACCGGAACCCCTCAACAGCCAGGCTGTGCCTAGAAATCCATCCATCCATCCATTTTCCAACCCGCTGAATCCGAACACAGGGTCACGGGGGTCCGCTGGAGCCAATCCCAGCCAACACAGGGCACAAGGCAGGAACCAATCCTGGGCAGGGTGCCAACCCACCGCAGGACACACACAAACACACCAAGCACACACTAGGGCCAATTTAGAACCGCCAATCCACCTAACCTGCATGTCTTTGGACTGTGGGAGGAAACCGGAGTGCCCGGAGGAAACCCACGCAGACACGGGGAGAACATGCAAACTCCACACAGGGAGGACCCGAGAAGCGAACCCAGGTCCCCAGATCTCCCAACTGCGAGGCAGCAGCGCTACCCACTGCGCCACCGTGGCGCCTAGAAATTCTGTCCATAAAAGTTATGAACATGATCTGTGACAAAGGGCAGCCCTGGCAGAGTCCAACTCTCACTGGAAACAGGTTCGACTTACTGCCGGCAATGCGGACCAAGCTCTGACACCGGTTGTACAGGGACCGAACAGCCCTTATCAGGGGGTCCGGTACCCCATACTCCCAGAGCACCCTCCACAGGATTCCCTGAGGGACACAGTCGGAACACCTTTTCCAAGTCCACAAAATACATGTAGACTGGTTGGGCGAACTCCCATGCATCCTCCAGGACTCTGCTAAGGGTAAAAGCTGGTCCGCTGGTCCACTGTTCCTCGACCAGGACGAAAACCACACTGTTCCTCATGAATCCGAGGTTCGACTATCCGACGGATGCTCCTCTCCAGAACACCCTAATAGACTTTTCCAGGGAGGCTGAGGAGTGTGATCCCTCTGTAGTTGGAACACTCCAGTCCCCTTCTTAAAGAGGGGGACCACCACCCCGTTCTGCCAATCCAGAGGACCTGTCCCTAATGTCCATACGATGTTGCAGAGTCGTGTCAACCAAGACAGCCCTACAACATCCAGAGCCTTGAGGAACTCCGGGCGTATCTCATCCACCCCCGGGGGCCTGCCACCAAGGAGTTTTTTGACCACCTTGGTGACCTCAGTCCAAGAGATGGGGGAGCCCACCTCTGAGTCCCCAGGCTCTGCTTCCTCACTGGAAGGCATGTTAGTGTGATTGAGGAGGTCTTCGAAGTACTCCCCCCACTGACCCTCAATGTCCCGTGTCGAGGTCAGCAGCGCATCATCCCCACCATATACAGTGTTGACAATGCACTGCTTCCCCCTCCTGAGACGCTGGATGGTGGACCAGAATCTCCTCGAAGCCATCCGAAAGTTGTTCTCCATGACCTCCCCAAACTCCTCCCATGCCCTAGTTTTTGCCTCAGCAACTACCAAAATCGCATTCTGCTTGGCCTGCCTGTACCTATTAGCTGCCTCCAGAGTCCCACAGGACAAAAGGGTCCTGTAGGACTCCTTCTTCAGCTTGACAGCATCCCTTACCGCCGGTGTCCACCAACGGGTTCGGGGATTGCCGCCACGACAGGCACTGACCACCTTACGGCCACAGCTCTGGTCAGCCGCCTCAACAATAGAGGCACGGAAAATTGCCCATTCGGACTCAATGTCCCCCACCTCCCTCGGGACGTGGTCGACGTTCTGCCGGAGGTGGGAGTTGAAGCTACTTCTGACAGGGGGCCCTGCCAGACGTTCCCAGCAGACCCTCACAATACGTTTGGGCCTACCAGGCCTGACTGGCATCCTCCCCCACCATCGACGCCAACTCACCACCAGGTGGTGATCAGTTGACAGCTCCGCCCCTCTCTTCACCCGAGTGTCCAAGACATGTGGCCGCAAGTCCGACGACACGACCACAAAGTCGATCATCAAACTGAGGCCTAGGGTGTCCTGGTGCCAAGTGCACATATGAACATCCCTATGCTTGAACATTGTGTTTGTTATGGACAATCCGTGACGAGCACAGAAGTCCAATAACAAAACACCACTCGGGTACAGATCGGGGGGACCATTCCTCCCAATCACGTCCTTCCAGGTCTCGCTGTCATTGCCCATGTGAGCATTGAAGTCTCCCAGCAGTACGAGGGAGTCTCCAGAAGGTATGCCCTCTAGCACCCCCTCCAGGGATTCCAAAAAGGGTGGGTACTCCAAACTGCTGTTCGGTGCATACGCACAAACAACAGTTAGGACCTGTCCCCCCACCCGAAGGCGGAGGGAGGCTACCCTCTCGTCCACCAGGGTAAACCCCAATGTACAGGCTCCAAGTCGGGGGGCAATAAGTAAGCCTCTCACCGGGGGCAACTCCAGAGTAGTAGAGAGTCCAGCCCCTCTCAAGGAGATTGGTTCCAGAGTTCAAGCTGTGTGTCGAGGTGAGCCCGACTATATCTAGCCGGAACCTCTCGACCTCGCACACTAGCTCAGGCTCCTTCCCCTTCAGAGAGGTGATATTTCACGTCCCAAGAGCCAGCTTCTGTAGCCGAAGATCGGAGCACCAACGTCCCCGCCTTCGGCCACCACCCAACTCGCACTGCACCCGACCTCCTTGGCCCCTCCCATAGGTGGTGAGCCCTTGGGAAGGGGGACCCACGTTGCCTCTTTGGGCTGTCCCCGGCCGAGCCCCATGGGTGCAAGTATGGCCACCAGGCGCTCGCCATCGAGCCCCACCTCCAGGCCTGGCCCCCTCTGGTGACCCGCATCCAGGCGAGGGAAAACGGCATCCAAATTTTTTATTCATCATAGAAGGTCTGTTGAACCGCACTTTGTCTCATCCCTCACCTAGGACCAGTTTGCCTTGGGTGGCCCTACCAGGGGCATAAAGCCCTGGACAACAGAGCTCCTAAGATCATTGGGACACGCAAACCCCTCCACCACGATAAGGTGGCGGTTTGAGAAGGGGATGTATAAATAAGTACAATAAATACATAGGAGTAGCAGAAAGTAAATGAATAAATGTAGTAAATAAGAGTGTAAAAAGTTACATGCAGTACAATTACATACTGTATAAACCAGCAGGTGGGTACATTACATGGTTTAGGGCAAGTAGGATTGGGTTCCAGGAGTTCTGTGACCTTATGGCCTGGTAGAAGAAGCTGTTCCTAAAGTGGGTAGAGTGAGTGAAAAAGTGAAAACAGAGGATGAGCTTCTCAGACATCTGGTTGAGTATATGATATGAAGCTGTGGAATGTCAGCCCCAATGACTTTAGAAGCTATCCTTTATAGGAGTTTGTGATCCTGGCAAATCAGGTTACCGAACCACACCATGATGCATCTGGTCAGGATACTTTCAGTAGTGCAGTGGTAAAAGGTCACTAGTGTTTTGTGGTTACCACCCCAAAGTTCTTTAGTCTCCTCGGCGGGGAAAGAGAGCCTTTGCTGGGCCTTTCTGAGTATGCAAGTGGTGTTGACTGACCAAGAATATAGTAAAAAAGTTGCATGGTATCACTGCTTCATCAGACGTTGGCTCCAGGTTAGTGTTTACTGCGCGCTTCTTTCTGTTGAGTTAGCATGTACAGTGGAACCTCGGTTCACAAACGTCTCGGCACACGTACAAATCGGTTTACGACCAAAAAGTTTGCCAAATTTTTGCCTCGGTTCACAACCACACACTCGGTATGCAAACAAGCCAGTTTCCCTTTCGGTTTGTACATGTTCAGTCTCTCCCTGTGCATTTCCTGTGCAGCGAGCAAGAGAGAGAGAGCGCAACACACACACACACAGGCAGCGAGAGAGAGACGCAGGTAGGAAGGCAGTTAAAGAATGCACTGGGCTTGATTTTTGTTTTCACTTCTGTTTACAGCAATCGGTTCATAGCGTGCATTGTTGCAATGCTACTTTTCTTGGTGGTTTATTAAATTACGGATTTTTTCAAATGTTCATTTTTTTTCCCTGTGCTTAAAACTCATTAAAAAAAAAAAAAGTGTTTTTAGCCAGAGGGTGGTAGCGCTATAGCGCGAACTATTGCAGTGTTAGTTTTCTCTGTTGTTCAAGGTTTTCTCAGTGTTATTCAATGTTTTTACATTTAGTTTACTGTTACGCTGTGCATTCTATGGTTTAATTAACTATATTTGTACTTAAAAACTTAAATATATATATTTACATACAGTTCGTATGGTCTGGAACAGATTAATTGTATTTACATACAATCCTATGGGGGGAAATTTCTTCGGTTCACGACCAAATCAGTTTACGACCAGAGTTTTGGAACCAATTATGGTCGTGAACCGAGGTTCCACTGTACTTTCAATATTCATGTGGGTTCTCTGTGACTCTCATTTCCTCCCATGTTATGTGATGATCAGGGTACGTGTATTGAAGTAATGTGAATAGAACTTTGTATTTGTATGTGTGTTGGTGATTGAAGTGGTACTCCAGTCTAGAATAGTTGCATAAGATCAGCAGATTGCCAGGAATAGGTTTTTTTTTGTTTGTTTTGTTTTAAGTAGACATATTCTGACACAAGTATAAATTATAAAACATTATTATCATAAACTTAATTCACACCTATATCTGTTCTCAGGTAGGCATAGTAAGCCTAGCCACCATATTCTTATAGGTATATATTTTTGCTGTCTCTGAAGGCATTAGATGTGGAAAAGGTTTTAGTTCAAGGTTATCAAAAGTTGTACACCAAATTGTAGCTCTTTTGGGGATCAAGGGCACATATAATATTAACACTAGAATCCCTGAAGCCTACGAAAATAGTCGTAATCCAGGCCAACGTTAAATTCCTTTGTACCTCTTCATCAGCGTCTTTGTTTTGCAAATGTGTCAAGCAGCCTGCTTTAACACCAAATTTATTCAATTTACATGTTGCTGTCAATATGTTAAAACCAAGGCTCATTTATCAATTGCATGGGTGGATTAAAGGTAAGAATAGCTGCTTCTAAACCAAGTGGTTGCAGGTTCAAGCCCGGGTCTTTCCTACATTTTCCGTTTTGAGTAGTGAGCTGCTATTATTATTACTATTATTTAATAAAAACAAGCATTTGATTTGAGTCTGTAACACCTGTTTTACACACATTTTTATACATTTTTGCTACTTGTAAAAGCTGGTGTTTTTTATTCAGTTTTATTCTCTCAGTCACGTTCACGTGGTACAACGAACTTGCCTCTCCCTCTCTGAGTTGATGGCGTTTATCTACATTCCTTTCATAAGAGCAGCAATGAACACAGTTTTGAACAGGCATCATTCACAGCACCAACTATTTGTTGTACCAGCAATCAAAGATATGATTCCCTGTGACCACTATCAGACTATCCTGCGGCATTTGCACTTTGACAACAAAGACACCCATGCAGAACGTGTGTAAAAACAACAAATGTGCAGTGCCACTCTTTATAAATGATCCCAGTCATCCCACAGGAGAATAACTTTCTGAGACTGTGGTCATTAAACCATTTTTGGAAAAAGGAAGAACCGTAACAACTGACAACTTCTTCACGTCACTTTCGCTGGCTAATAAACTGCTGCACTGCAACACAACTCTGCTTGGCACCATAAAGTGGGACAGGAATTTCCACCTACAATTAAACTCACTTCGGTATGCGTGCAATTCTCCATGCTGGTGTTTAGATCTGCCAATGCCATGCTGAGAATGTATGCATCCAAAAAGAAGTTGTCTGTCTGCATTCCCAGTACCATGAACCATAACGTGAAGATCAATTGTCCAATGTTCAAATGACAAACCATGTTCAAATGACATAGTGTTTTCAAATAATTGCGTTATCATGCATGAATGTGTGTGTGCATGCGTGCTTGAGAGAGGCAGAGACAGATTTGATATCATTCAAGTGGTTACTGGAATGTAAAACAAACACTTTCACAAAGGTATAACTAAACAAGTGTGATTTTATTCAAGAACAAAACTGAATAACAAAAAATTCAAGTAACAGGTAGATATCAAAAAGACATGATTCACCAGTGCTTGTGTGTCTGCTTATATTGCTTCTGCGATATCTTTTACAAGTAGCAAAACTTTTCACCGGCTGTTACAGATTCAAAACAAATGTATGTTTTTTTTTGGTTTCTATACGTTGGCTGCAACATGTAAATTGAATAATTTCTTTTTCTTTGGCTATATTTTTGAATAAAAGCACACTTGGTTTGTTTTACCTTTTTGTGAAAGCATTTTATTTGGACTTCAGTCTTCACACATTATACATTTCACGTCATCATTTTATTAATTTTTACTATAAACATGGAAAACAGTTTCTGTTTTAGGTATGTGTTCAGCATTTGTTGCCTCACATTTCCTGTCATCTTACAGTTACCCAGATCATTGTAGACACGGAACACACATTAAATGAGGTGGGAGAACTTCATCTGCATCGGTGGGTTGGATGGGATAGCAGGCTGATTGTGCTGATTGACACATTTGCAAAACAAAGATGCTGATGAAGCAGTGTGAAGGAATTTAAGGAGGCCTGGGATTGCAGTTTTTTTCATAGACTTCGGGGATTCTAGTGTTAAGCATTACTGTACCTTGCTGTAAGGATTTTTGTCAAATATCCAGTGCAATTTATATGTTTACATAATTTTCATATTTTGTTTGCTAGTCAGATGTTGATTTCTGGGATAAACTTCAGGCTGAATGGGAGGAGATGGCAAAAAGGGATGCAGAATCTCATCCGTGGTTATCAGAGTTTGATGAGATTATGACTTCATCTTATGACAAAGTAAGTTAAGGTCAAATTGACAGATTGGCAATAAATACAAAAAAAATAATAGGCATTATTACTACTTTAATTTTTTTTGTAATAGGGATACCACTTTGAAGAAAAAAATCCTTTCCTTGATCACCCAGAGCCTTTTCAAGAGGGCCTTTTGAGGCTGGAGCGTGGAGACATTCCCAATGCTGTGCTAGCATTTGAGAGTGCAGTACATAAAGACTCTCAGCATATGGAGGTTAGTACAGATTTTTAGGTCTGAATTTTATTATTTATTTAGCTTGTGACTAGATGAAAAAGAAAAGTGGACAGTCTGTCTGAAAGCTTCACTTGGCATGCCATTTTCAACCCAGCTGGATAAATTCATAGTTTATGTCCTTGTTGTCGTATTGCCGATTAATCAAGCAAACAAATGGTTGTCAGTGTTCAGGCAGCAGTGCCTCTCGTGCCTCTTAAAGGTGGAAAAGAATTTCCACACTAGGATATCCCTCTCGGGTGGCATCTGCCCCCCCCACCCCTGCATTGTCACAGAAGATAAAAACTTTGATTTATGCAAAAGAGAAAAATATTCTATTGCCACTTAAAGTGACATTGACTGCAAGTGAGAATTGCATATTTTTTCTGCCTTCCCAGTATATTTCTCCTCCTGCCAGTATAAGCCGATGGAATGAACCTGAGTGAAGCATCAGTTCTGTGTGTCTGGCTTCATCTAAGCCAGCTAGGTTAAATCTGCTCATGCTGCAAGTCTAGGGTCTTGCTGTAATCTGTTTTCTCGCTCTGTTTCTTTAAAGGCATGGCAGTACCTGGGAACATCTCAAGCTGAGAATGAACAGGAATATGCAGCAATTAGTGCTCTCCGCAGGTAAGCAGTGTAACTGCTAAAATGTAAACAGAAAAGCATTTTTTTCCTTCAGTATATTTTAGAATTTTAATGTGGCATATTTGCCCACCATGCCACAGCTCTTAAACAGGTTAAAGTTCAAATAGGCAGGACTGTCTAATTCTCCAGTTTTAATAAATATTACTTTTAGTAAATTTTGATAGGGTAATTTAAACTTACTTAGGCACACTGAAAGCAAAAAAGGTATTTAGGAGGGGTATACATTTTCATTGCCCAGCCACTAGGGGATGCACAAACCAGTGTGTTTCTTCGTGCCGGTCCCCAGCCTGGATAAATGGAGAGGGTTACGTCAGGAAGGGCATCCTGTGTCAAATTTTGCCAAATCAATATGCGGACAACAATACAAATTTCCATACCGGATCGGTCAAGCCCTGGGTTAACAACGACCGCCACCAGTACTGTTAGCCAACAGGGTGCTGGCGGAAATTGGGCTATTGTTGGCCGAAGAAGTGGGGGGGGGGGGACATGTCCGGAGGCAGGAGGAGAGGAGGAAAATAACGAGGGTAGGAACTTTGAATGTTGGCAGTATGACTGGTAAGGGGAGAGAGTTAGCAGATATGATGGAGAAAAGGAAGGTTGATATATTGTGCGTTCAAGAGACTAAATGGAAGGGGAGTAAGGCCAGGTGGATTGGAGGTGGATTCAAATTGTTCTATCATGGTGTGGATGGGAGGAGAAATGGGGTAGGAGTTATTCAGAAGGAACAGTATGTCAAGAGTGATTTAGAGGTGAAAAGAGTGTCAGGCAGAGTAATGATTATGAAGCTGGAAATTGGAGGTGTGATGATGACTGTTGTTAGTGCATATGCGCCGCAAGTTGCAGTGGGTGAGAAAGAAGATTTTTGGAGTGAGTTGGATGAAGTGGTGAACAGTGTACCCAAGGGACAGAAAGTAGTGATTGGAGCGGATTTCAGTGGGCATGTTGGTGAAGGGAACAGTGGAGACGAGGAGGTGATGGGTCAGAGGATAGTGGATTTTGCCAAAAGAATGGACATGGCTGTGGTGAATACGTATTTTAAGAAGAGGGAGGAACATAGGGTTACGTACAAGAGTGGAGGAAGATGCACACAGGTAGATTACATCCTATGCAGAAGAGTTGATCTGAAGGAGATTGAAGATTGCAAAGTGGTGGCAGGGGAAAGTGTAGTTAAGCAGCATAGGATGGTGGTCTGTAGGATGATGTTGGAGATCAAGAAGAGGAAGAGAGTGAGGGCAGAGCCAAGGATAAAATGGTGGAAGTTGAAAAAGGAAGACTGCAAGGTTGAGTTTAGGAAGGAGGTGAGACAGACACTGGGTGGCAGTGAAGAGTTACCAGACAGCTGAGAAACTACAGCAGATGCAGTAAGGGTGACAGCAAGAAGGGTGCTTGGCATGACATCTGGAAAGAGGAAGGAGGAAAAGGAAACCTGGTGGTGGAATGAGGAAATACAGGAGAGTATACAGGGGAAGAAGATGGCAAAGAAGAAGTGGGATAGTCAGAGAGATGCAGAAAGTAGACAAGAGTACAAGGAGTTAAGGCGCAAGGTGAAGAGAGAGGTGGCGAAGGCTAAAGAAAAGGCGTGTGATTGAGTTGTATGAAAGGTTGGACACTAAGGAGGGAGAAAAGGACCTGTACCGATTGGCTAGACAGAGGGACCGAGATGGGAAAGATGTGCAGCAGGTTAGGGTAATAAAGGATAAAGATGGAAACGTACTCACAAGCGAGGAGAATGTGTTGAGCAGATGGAAAGAGTACTTTGAGAGGCTGATGAATGAAGAGAACGAGAGAGACGAGGTTGGATGATGTGGAGGCAGTGAATCAGGAAGTGCAACGGATTAGCAAGGAGGAAGTAAGGACAGCTATGAAGAGGATGAAAAATGGAAAGGCCGTTGGTCCAGATGACATACCTATGGAAGCATGGAGGTGTTTAGGAGAGATAGCAGTGGAGTTTTTAACCAAATTGTTTAGTGGAATCTTGGAAAGTGAGAGGATGCCTAAGGAGTGGAGAAGAAGTGTACTGGTGCCGATGTTTAAGAATAAGGGGGATGTGCAGGACTGCAGTAATTACAGGGGAATAAAATTGATGAGCCACAGCATGAAGTTATGGGAAAGAGTAGTGGAAGCTAGGTTAAGAAGTGAGGTGATGATTAGTGAACAGCAGTATGGTTGTAAGAGTTGTACAGGATATGTACGAGGGAAGTGTGACATGGTGAGATCTGTGGTAGGAGCGACGGATCCATTCAACGTGGAGGTAGGATTACAACAGGGATCAGCTCTGAGCCCTTTCTTATTTGCAATGGTAATGGACAGGTTGACAGACGAGATTAGACAGGAGTCCCCATGGACTATGATGTTTGTGGATGACATTGTGATCTGTAGCGATAGTAGGGAGCAGGTTGAGGAGACCCTGGAGAGGTGGAGATATACTCTAGAGAGGAGAGGAATGAAGGTCAGTAGGAACAAGACAGAATACATGTGTGTAAATGAGAGTGAGGTCAGTGGAATGGTGGGGATGCAGGGAGTAGAGTTGGTGAAGGTGGATGAGTTTAAATACTTGGGATCATCAGTACAGAGTAATGAGGATTGTGGAAGAGAGGTGAAAAAGAGAGCGCAGGCAGGGTAGAATGGGTGGAGAAGAGTCAGGAGTAATTTGTGACAGACAAGTATGAGCAAGAGTGAAAGGGAAGGTCTACAGGACGGTAGTGAGACCAGCTATGTTATATGGGTTGGAGACGGTGGTACTGACCAGAAAGCAGGAGACAGAGCTGGAGGTAGCAGAGTTAAAGATGCTAAGATTTGCATTGGGTGTGACAAGGATGGACAGAATTAGAAATGAGTGCATTAGAGGGTCAGCTCAAGTTGGACGGTTGGGAGACAAAGTCAGAGAGAGGAGATTGCGTTGGTTTGGACATGTGCAGAGGAGAGATGCCGAGTATATTGGGAGAAGGATGCTAAGGATAGAGCTGCCAGGGAAGAGGAAAAGAGGAAGGCCTAAGCGAAGGTTTATGGATGTGGTGAGAGAGGACATGCAGGTGAAGGGTGTAACAGAACATGATGCAGAGAACAAAGATATGGAAGAAATTGATCCACTGTGGCAACCCCTAACAGGAGCAGCCGAAAGAAGAAGATGCGTTTTCATTGTTGCCCTCCTGCTTTGCCCCTAATGCTGCCAATATGGACTTCTTGACCCTGATTAGATTAACCAGGTCTGATTTATGGATGGATGGATATTTTCTATGTCAGGCTACATTTTAAAGTTGATATTATTTAACAAAATAGTATGATGACTATTTTTTTTTCTGTTTATTTGTAGGTGTTTGGACTTAAAGCCAG
The DNA here is from genome assembly GCF_900747795.2 of Erpetoichthys calabaricus. Lineage (NCBI taxonomy): Eukaryota > Metazoa > Chordata > Cladistia > Polypteriformes > Polypteridae > Erpetoichthys > Erpetoichthys calabaricus. Next base: position 93,189,271 of record NC_041402.2, on the reverse strand, counting down.
ATAACCTTATAGCTCTCATGGCCCTGGCAGTAAGTTTTACTAACGAATCCCTTCATAAGCAGGCTTGTGAAACATTGCGTGACTGGCTAAAGTATAACCCCAAATACTCTACACTAGTTGAGGAGAAGGAGCGAGAAACCGCAAATAGCAAACCAGACAGGAGAGCATTTGGCACACTTCTACCTGAGTAAGTGTACATTTAATACAAAAGAGAGTCTGCATGCGTCTCCATTTTGAGCGTCCTTCACTGAGCTAATCCAGTTCTAAAATGCTATCCTGTGTCCTATAGCTCTCTTTTTTCAGAGGTCCAATCACTTTTTATGGAGGCAGTACATTCTGACCCTTCACAAATTGATCCAGATGTGCAATGTGGTTTAGGGGTCTTATTTAACTTAAGCAGTGAATTTGACAAAGCCATTGACTGCTTCAACTCAGCTCTTAGTGTTCGACCTGATGTAAGTAATTTTGAAAGATAAGAACAAGCTACAAGGTCTTTATCAGTGTTTCAGTACTATATTAATTAATTCCTTTTGTTTTTTTGTTTTTTTAACAGGATTACCTTTTATGGAATAAACTGGGAGCCACTCTTGCAAATGGCAATCGTTCTGAGGAAGCAGTGGAAGCTTATCGACGTGCCCTGGAATTACAGCCTGGTTTCATTAGGTCACGGTACAATCTTGGGATCAGCTGTGTTAACCTTGGTGCTCACAGGTATTGCTTCCATCATGTAATCAGGCTTTATTAAGTAATCATTTTAGCAGCTCTACAGCAATTTTAAAAAAGCCCCATTTTTTAGCAAATTAAATTAAGAAATGATAGCACATTTTCCCTGTCTAATTTTCATTTGACAGTATTGAGTAGTGGTACACTATATTCATTTTAACAATAACGACAAGGATAACAGTGGATAATATCACTATTGAGTGAAAACAGACTTTAAACTTGAGTGTTTGTTTATAGTTCCATATTAATTTTGTAGCTACTCAGTAGTTTTTTATATGTGTTATGTTAAACAGTTTTTCACTTATAAACTGGGATTAACTTTATATTTAAACAACATTTAGCTTTTTCCTTTGTTAATCAGAGCTAGATACTAAGTAGTTTTATTGCTGGTTTGACATAATGTTTCCTGATTTTTTTTTATCTATGTTTATTTTAATCTTTGCTTTCCTTTTAAAACTCTAAAATGAAAAAGTTATTGTTAGTCTATAAAGCCAGTGTCGTAAGTTTTCATTTATTAAGTCACTGTCTTGAAAATCATAAATCTGCTTGCAGTTTGTTGAGTCAAGACACGTAGCTTGGTTTTTGAAGACTTATAAGCTTGTCTTATGCAAGTAGAAGAAATTGTTGCATTTATTGAAGGACTGTACAGTTTGGTCAGAATCTTGACACATGGAAGTTCTCAACTGCAGCAGGTTAAAGGATCTTGGGCAAAATGCTGCCTCTCGTTTATTCCATTCAAGTCTAAAGATCAGGAAGTCATTTTTTTTTTCTGACTGTAATAATGGCCATTAAAGCAGCAGGTTATTATTTGAAGATCTATAGCAGATGTACTTTCAGAACTGCACTTGTAGTTTTCCTGTCAGTTTGAAAATAAGATGCTTTTTATTTTGGCATTAGTTAAAGATCACTCCAAGGTAAACTACATGACCAAGTATAACACATTTTGGAATAAATAGTTTTTGTTTAGTAATTAAACCATAATCTTGTGCTTTTTATTAAACATTTTTTCAAGTCTGTATAGTGATAGTGTACCTCCGTATGTTTGATAATAAGGGAATTCCAAATTAATGTGAAAAATGATTTTTCACAATTTTATCAGGCAAACATGAACATAAAATTATAGGTAGGGAAATATTTCATATATAGTGCAGTGTTTGGAACTTTTAAGTACTTCATATCAATTTCGATGTAAAGGTCTCAGTGGCATGATCATTATATACAAGTAGGCTGTGTATACAGAGGACACGAAGTGTAAATAGGATAATGAATTTTGCAGTGTGATTTGTGGGATGCAAGTTGGAGGGTTAGTCTAAAACTATACAATTCACATATGAGACAACAGATGGATTGTCAGATTTGAGTTCAGTGTTGGTGTGTTATCTGAAAGACCAACTGTAAACGATGAATGTGCAACCACACCTGTTTTCTTATTTAAGCGGATAAAAAAGCTTGGTACTTTCAGTCCAGGAAACTGCAGAGTTAGAGGAAGTGTGAAATTAACATACTTGTTCCCTTCAGGATGCTTTGCAGGTTGTTATGTAGGGTTATAGGGGTTCCACATTTTCATAAAAAGGGTTTACCTCAAAGTACTTTACAAAAGGTCAAAGAATTAGTTACATGCAAAGAAAAACATTTAGATAAGGATAATAACAAATAAATAGTACACAAAAGATAGATAAATAATGCACACTTGCGTAAGAAAGATATATAATTAAGTGAAGTAGAGTCCTAAATAGAGATGTTGTTGTGGTTGTTTTTTTTTTTAGTTTCTAAATGACAGTTTGATGATAAGATCGCACGGCCAGGGTGGACAGAAGAAATAAAAGTACATTTCAATCACATGTTTATCAGACATTTATTAGATGTAAATAATGTAATTGTCCACATTTGTCTTTTACATGCATGGTATGGTTTACATTTAAAACACTGAAACATTTAGTGCCATACAGTTATGAGGAAAAAATTGAGTCCTTTCTGAATTACTCCATCAGTGGTTCCTAATTATGATCTGAATCCTATTTAAGTTATAACAATTGATGAAGACAGTCTGTTTAAACAAAAAAGACACATTTTGTATAAATACTGAAAGCAAAGTACTGAAAAAGCATACAGCCTTTACATTTACAATAGAAACTAATGGAACCCCCTTTAGTAGTAGTACACGGAACCAAACACCTCCTGTAGCTTCTTATCAGGTAGTTATCTAAAGTGTTTAAAAATGTACTTTGCAGATTCATTTTGGTTCATTTCTCTACCTGGGAAGTCTTTTGGAGAGCTGTGCTTTCCTATGTGGTAGCCTTTTTTTTTTTCTAAATTGTACAGGAGATGCACAAACCAGTGTGCTTCTTTGTGCTGGTCCCAAGCCTGGATAAATGGGGAGGGTTACATCAGGAAGGGCAGCCGGTGTAAAATTTTGCCAAATTAATATGCGAACAAAGATGATCTGCTGTGGCAACCCCTAACGGGAGCAGCCGAAAGAAGAAGAAGATGATACTCTTAGGGAGAGCTGTTATCAAATGTACAATGCACCTGTAGACAGACAGTATGCTCTATTTTTGGCAGTACACTGAAATTTTACTCTGGTACTGTGGAATATAAAATTAGCTGCATAGAAGACTGGCCAATCACATTATACAAGGGTATGCAATCTTCATGTGAAAGCCACACCACCTTATGGAACAGCAGAAGCTGAAAAATCATTTGCTGTGCAACAAAATGTACGCTTGAAATCTGAGACAGTTTGTTGTTTGACGTTTTTATATGTTAGTATAAAATTAACAAGTAGAGAACTTTTGTTTTCTTTTCCTCATTTCAGAGAGGAGTTAGATTAAATGAAATGTCAGAAATGCCAAAAGGCCAAATGTCATAAATGCCACCCTGCCACAGACTAGTACCTCTGCTCTAGTGTGCTAAGCCAAGCAGGTCATTTTGATAGTAAAGCAGGCAAAAAAAAAAAAAACTCCCAGTGATTTTATACTCCGTGATTTATCATACTCTAGCATGTTTTTAAAATGTATTTTCAACCACAAAAGCCCATTCCCTTCAAAGTTTTGATTTTGAGCCCATTGAGGGGGCTCAGAGTGAGAATTAGGAGTATTGGAACATCCAGAATTTTCACACCTCACCTATAGATCTTTAGCTGTCTCCCTAGGCTTCTTTGCTACTTCCTTAAAGCGTTATTCAGTTTCCAACAACCTTTTCAGGAGGCATGCTCTTAGTGATGGTGAGGTAAAGGTGACCCAGGCAAGTCTTTAAAAATCTTATAAAAATTGTAGCCTTTTCATCTTTGTTTGATTCAAAGCTTTTCTTCAGAGGTCCTCTGAAACCTGTGGCTGTGCTGTGCTTCAACAGATCTCTGTTATGAAGTGCAGAAACCAAAATTGTGGCATTTAATTTATAGCACAGGGCTCTCCTGAATGTTGTCTCATTGATTACAACATCTGATTGCAATTTCCTTCTTTCTTATAAGTTCATATTTGTTGTTATTCTTGACTTTGAATATTTGAATAGTAGATTCAATAAAGATATGACAATGTATGTACAACCATGTGTGTGCTCTTTGACCTAGTTAGACTTTTTCTATTAGTATAACTTGGGTGCAGAGCAGACTGCATTTTAGGATCAATTTCACAAACTCTTCTTTACAACTGCATAGGGTATGATCTAACTGAAAACATTAAAAACTGATAATATATTAGACAGATTACATTTATGCTATTCATATTCAGAGAATGAACATTTGACAGAATTACATTAACTGGTTAAATATTTCACATCTCATTTCAATGATTTACATACCATATCAGCAAAAAATAAACATTCTAAATGTTTGATTTCACTTCCTGCACATTAGGTTTTAGGAAAAAATGCTGCATGTGGCATCTGCTGTCAGATGTGCCATAGACACAAAGCTCGCTAAAATGCACTCCTAAGTAGTCATTGATTTGACTACAGCCATATAATGAACTGAATATTCTAGGACATGGTGTCCTGGATCAGGGAGTTCTCCACAATCTTCACAAAGGCCTCCAGACAAGCTGAGGAATATGCCAGGACTGTAGCAGCACCCTGCAGAAGTGCACTTAACCTCAGCCTGGTTCCTTTTGGCTTCTCAGTTGAGTTGGCCTTTTAAGTGAAAACTATAAAGTCCCAAAGCACTTGCAAATGCCCTTAACAGCGAAAGGATTACTGTAAACCTTTTACTGCTGAAAATGGGCAAAGCATTTTTACAAATAAAAAATACTTAATTTTTCCAAGAAAATGCTCATTACAGAAGGATGCTCAAAAGAGTGCAAAATGGTTGTGCCCAAAAGCAATCAAAGTCCCAATACTGAATCCAGAGTACAAAGTGAAGCACAGTTGAACAGTGGGTCTCTTCAGCCTTTATGGGGCTGGTGGGGTTTCAGAGATGTAGGCAGACTTGTGGCCCCGCCTTTTTGGAGGACCACCCACAAAGCACAAGGGACATAATAAGACATGTGACCATATGTGGAAACAAAATTAAATCATTACGAAATATTAAACATAAATAAATATTATGAACATGTCAAAATACTTTAAATCACACAGAAAAGAGCATACACAGAAAATAAAACACAAATTGATCAACACATGATTTAGTCTGAAGAATTTATAAACAGGTATTTTTATACAGTAAAATATATTGTGGTTTTAATGTTACTATTGTTGTATGTTTCAGACCAATTACCAGGCCTCAGAAGGTAAAATGCTGAACCAGTCAAAAAAGTCAAATACATATACAAACAAATAAAAAGTTGTACAGCACAAACACCTTGGATATGAGTAAAACAAAAAATGCAGTATGGCCCAAATCCTGAAGAAAAACAAATCCTACTCTGATGTCATATTTATAGCTGTATAATAATCGCTTTATAAAAACGTATAACTGGAACTACACACTATCCATTCAGCCATCCATTTCCTGAACCAACTGGAGCAGAAAATCCACCTATTGCAGGGTAAGAACACAGCAAGCTGGTTTATGGTCATTTATCCTAAATTCTCCACCTCATCCCTCATTTTCAAAGTGTGCATGCTAAGAAATTATGTTCTCTCAGTAACACATCTTTGGGTTTTAGAAAAATTTGCTAGAATAAACCGTCATTACTATTCAGTATCAGTTTATAGGTGGACTTGAATGGTCATACTTTTATAGTTAGGGTCCTTACTGTCATGTTTTTATTTATCTCTACGGTAAAAAGTGAATAAGTTAAGTGTACTGCCCAATAGTAGTCAATTCTGTGTGGTACAAATGAATAAACTCACTAGTTAGCCACAGTAAACTTCAAGCTATTCAAAGTTGAATGTTGGGTTTGGTATTTTCAGAATTCTCGCCGTAATAAAAGAACTGTTTTTCTGAATTTAGGGAGAGACAGATTTCATTTTCCCACTGTTTCTCCAATTTGAGGCATGTAATTAATAACAACTGTAGTCATTTTCATTAGTTTTAATTAGTAGATACTGTTGGGACTTGTGTTTTTATTGGGAATTGTTTAATAAATTGGAATTAAACTTCATGTTTTTATGTTAAGCATTTTGAAATATCTAATTTGAATACACAATTATTTGAAATGTATAGAAATAAAAAAAAACGTATTCAGTTCTCTAAGATACACATATATAAATAATAGTCTGTCCTTATGGTTAAAAATATTAGTTTTGAAATATTACAAAGGCCATAATAAACAAACAGCTGACATTGGATTAATTTAAGTGTTCAAAGACATGATTGGGTAATGGTATTAATAGTGGGCCTGCTAGATTTAGAACTGTATTATTATCAGTGCATTTTCCACACATTAGAAAAATTCATCCAGGGTGAAAAGTAATTTTTACCCATCTACATGATGCATATATCTAGCATAATGATTTTCCATCTTATGTTGTTTTTTTGTTTTTTTTTAAATATATAAATAAACCAGTGTTAACTGCATATACAGTACATGAAAAGTAATATGGCCACATACTGTACATAAAGAAATTAACATCAGCCACAGAAATGTTGCGTTGGCTTAAACCTCTCGTGACTCACCTGGCTGCCATCCTGCATCAAGGCATCCAACAATATTGCAGTGTACCAGTCGTACAGTCATTTGACATTTTGATGTCGTGTCTGAATCTGTTAAAGCCAGAGGTTCGCAGCCTCTAGCCGGGAGCAGCGCATTGATCAGCATGGCAGTGGCACCAAGTGCAGAAGTGAATGGTACATGTAGTAATATTGACGTCATCTTTGGACAGTTCACTTTATGTGGTCAAGAAAACTAAAAAATTAAGCAGTAGTACACTAAACACATATTCTTTTAGCCCGGCATCTGTAATAAAAGTTAAATGGAGATTAGGATAAGCATAAAATGCCACATTTATCTGTGGTGCACTTCAGTCATCATGTGCTTTTCTGCACTTTCCTCATTGAAAAATGCTGCATTGTGATCATGTGTGTAAATGTCACCTCTCTGTCCTCTGTAGGGAAGCAGTTGAACACTTCCTAGAGGCCCTTCGTTTACAGCGCTCAGCCTGTTTGGATGGATTGCAGGCTGAGGGGGCAACTGTTTCAGGTACAACATCAGAGAACATTTGGAGTACATTACGCATGGCACTTAGCATGATGGGGGAAAGTCACCTTTACAGTGCAGCTGATAAACGAGACCTTGACACTCTCCTAGATGCATTTGGTCTGGAAAGAGACACAGAATGAATGGATGAGGGGAACTGGAGCAAAGGAGCTGAGGTAATCTGTGAGTGTGTGCTCTTTGGGAAAACTGGGTGCTCTAAGAACTAAGGTACAGCAGGGCCATTACTGGTCTAATTAAAGAAAGGATGAAGCAGCATTGAATTAATTCTATTCCTTCTTTGTCTGTGCTCCAGTTCTCCGCTTAGCAGTTTTTCTTTTTGCCCTTACATTTTTAACCACTAAGATCAGCTTCTTTTGTACCTTGGCCATTTTTCAGGTCTTCATCCTACTAAGGTCTTCCATTGTCTGATCACGGGAACGAGTCTTCCACCTTTCTAGTGATCCCAGTTGTGATTTTATTCAGTTCCTACCACTAAGCTCTTGCAATTCCTCTTTTACAGTTTTTTTTTTTTTTATTATTATTATTTTTTTTTTTTTGGGTTTATCTGCCGCCCACCAGTCTCATCTCCTTACGCATCAGTTAATCCAAATCCTTTCTTTGCAATCCACTGTAATTAGTCCTTCCGCATTTCTTTGTAATATAACGGTTATTCATGACATGTAAAGTAAAACAAGTGTTTGTTAATTTGTAAATGTGATTAAAGGATAATTATTGCCAAAAATGAGAAACAGTTTGTTGTCCTTGGTGCCTTTCTTTTTCTTTTTTCTTTTTTTTAAGGATTTGGTCCAGTTGGTTCAGCCAGGCCTGCTCAGAGTGTTGACTTTGTGGGTTTACTGGTGCAGTGACGTAACCTGATGACTTAGAGTGCACAGAGACAGACAAGGTCATGGTTTGAAGAATGATTTTTTTCATCTGAGAGAATTAATTTTTATTCAAGAATACAAAATACACAGAAACATTTTCCTTACAGGACATTTAAACTTTTATTTTTACTTCTGTTAAATGTATATAATTAAGTATGGGAATATATACAAATATTTTAACATTATAACTAATACAGAGCTGATAATTTTGCTCCATGATCCTAAGAGGCGGCTGTCTGAGAGGATTTATAGTAAAATGGTTTGAGTTGACGCTGCTCATAGTTTTAAACCCCAGCTCAGTCAGAGTTATTAATATCTCCTGCTGTCACATTCTTTCTTTATCTTCATTTCAAAGATGGCACTGTTCCACAAGTTAAAGAAAAGATTGAAGAAAATAAGAATATGAGAGATGAACTGCACCACTGAGTCATGTTATATTTAGTTATTTTGTTGTTTGTTTTGTTCCTTTCTTGGAGTTAAAGTCTTTGTCAAAGTGGAGGAAATCAGCTTTTAATGTTCATCATTAATCATTCCCTAATCTCAAAACGGCATTAGACCAACTCCATAAAAAAACTATCAGACTTATTCTAGGAGTGAAGGGTATGTATGACGTACAAGGCATGACTGATTTAGTGGGATCAGTTTTAGAGAGCAGTGTATTAATTTAAAATTATAAAGGGAATTAAAGGTGTTATTTTAAAATGAGGGCATGAAGGCATAAAATTCAACATAACATTTTGTACATTTTTGCAAAGAATTAGTAATACAGTGTCACATGGGTTAGTACTGCTACTTTATACCTCCAGATTCTGGGGTTCAAAACCAGTGAACTCCCTGTTTGGTGTTTACGCAGCGTACATATGTCTGTGAGGCATTGCTCCGTATAACGTAGGTTGACTGATGACTCAGAATTAACCCGTGTGTGTGAGTAATGAAGCCCAGTGATAGAATGGCATCCAAGTCTGGTTATTTAGTCAATATACAGACTTCCCTAAATCCTAGCCAGGTTCTGACTAATGTACAGAGCCAGTCCTTCTATTATTTCTCAGTTAACCTCTTGTTTGGTATTCCTCCTGTACCTAACATTAGCGGGTTTCCCTCAGTCTTCAACATTGTAACCAATTTAGAAAACGCATTTCAAAAATGCACTGCAGATACCTACAGAAGGTGAAAAGAGGTGATTTGCCTAGCTGTTCTATTTCACTGTTACTTCTCCTGCAGTTTCCCATCCTTGGTATGTTAGGCAGTCTTGTTCTTTCCCAGCATTCAAGTCATGGCTGGACACACACCTGTTTTTATTTTCTGACCTCCCCATTCTGTTATTCACAATGAGATCTGTCTGTATCCTCTTGCATGTTGGCCAACACCATTTGTAACCTGGTTGTATTTAAGTCTTCTTCATAATAGGGCAGGGATCTTCTCTCACAATCCTGGAGGGCTGCAGATTTTCATTCCAGTGGGCAGTTTCCTAATTAGAAGACAGTCCTTGGTGATAATGAAACTTGGTATTTAACAATATTGCTTGTCAGTGCATTCATTCATCCAAGACGAATTTTAATTACATTGTAGAGCAGGGATTTTCACTCTCAGTCCTGGAGGGCAGCAGTGGCTGGAGGTTCTCAATGCAATTGCTTTCTTAATTAGAACCCATTTCTTTGCTGATAAAGCAACGTGGTTTTTGGACCTAATAATCCTGGATCTCAGAATGAAGACCAGCTTGCTTTAGCACATTTTTTGCACCAGCAGATTAGCCAGTTCCAGAACACCACATTTCGTTCGGCTCATACAGTCCTGAATAGGTTGATCCTGATTAACGCACATTCATGGCAAAATTTGCAAGCCCTTCTGAGTCGAGTGTTTAACAGCTGATCAATCATGGACTACAAGTCTGTGATTAAACAACCTTCATAACGGCTCCTTTTGCTCTGCTGGCGGTAGTGCGTGAGGATTACCAGCATATCCTCCAAAGAGGAGGGAACACCGCAGCAGTAGCTGTCAAAGAAAGGGAAATAATGTGGAGGAGTATCACTAACAGAGTGAATGTGTAAAAGAGTTAAGCAGTGAAATCCATGTAAGCTATGTGTAGTAAATTGTGGCACTGTGCAACATGTAACTCTGACAGTATTTCTCTACTTAGGTTATAATGCCCTCAAGTAAGCACTGTATTCAGATTTCCTCAGAAAAAGTCTAGACTCATGACATTAAGTGTTCAGCATACTTAGAGTTGTGCTAGTTGTTACTTTGAGAAATGTCGAACGTTATCCTGCCTGCACTAAACCCTGTACTGTCCGGTAATTACATCTAAAAGAAAGCAAAGGTTAATTACTGTCATGTACAAATCTGCAACAGAAGACTCACAGTGCACACTATTTAAATGGTTACCTTGTTTAAACGTCCAGATATTTGGCCTGGTACAGTAATTATATAATAATCATATTATTTTAAGAATGCATAATGGGACACTTTGATATTTGTATTGAGTTTTTCATATACGTACTTGCGCTTTATTCATAAAAGTAGTCAGCCAAATAAACTACAATGCAATACAGAATTGATATTGTTGCCGTATTGCATTAAAAACCCCAAATCATAACTGTACAAATAACCATGTTGGATACAGGTATCTTTAAAAGGTGAGGGCAACTTGTTCCACCAGGACGTCTATCATAAGTTATTACTGCTCACAAATGTTACAGTTGTTTAAATTAAACTACCCTACTTGTGGGATTCCTCATTAATGGCCGTTATTAATTTCTCTCACTCTAAGGCAGCCCGTGTGTGTTAACGGATCCAACTTCAAATTTGGGCACAATTTGTGATCTCTTTGCAATGTGTGGCATCTCTAATGTTGAGAAAAAAACTACCCTGCCCTTTACTACCCCATTTTACAATGGTAAATGTCCATGATTTGCATTGATGTCGGCTAAAAGCCACGTCATGTTTTACTCGTAGGAGGTTGCTCATTCCAGATTGTCTGATCACAATCTGATTTTATTTTTTTGGACAGAATTTGTTGATTGTTCAGAAAGGAACACAACATTTTCAACATTTGTTCGCCTTTTTCTGCTTCTTAAGTAGTGCAGCGTGAGTTAGCATTTCTTACAAGACATTTATGACTTTTAATTTTAGGATTGGATCTTCTACTCCATAATTATTATGACCTTAAAGTGTTAATCCTTCACATTAAACCTGCTATTTGCAGGTAAGTTTCATAGCATTGGTCACCCCAGCAACTTCATCAAATCTTTCTTTAACAGGCAAAATCCTGAGCCTGTTCCAAAAAGCAGAATTAGTCAGTTATTTGCATCTTTGGCCTCACAGATCACATAATTCTGGCTTAATCTGTTCCAGAAATGGAGGTTTGGCTAAATCCAGGTTTTCTGGAGCGGATTTAGCCCGATTTCAGTGAATGTTGTCTTTAACTGGATTTCGCCCTAATCTGCTTTTAGGAACAGACCCCAGCTCTCTAGCTAACTTGGATACATTTATAAATGTGATTGTAAATCAGAAAGTATGTGTTTTTATAAATTGTTTTTATAGAAAATGGGAGTGATAAGGGGAGAATTATGAAGTGGAAATCTGTGCCGATTCGTAAAACATACAGATAATGTTCTCAATAAAGGAAACTCTACAATGTATTTAAAATTGGTCTAACATGCAGTATAGTTAAATATCAGGTTTAATTATCAGCAAGAACTGTCTTCTAGATAGGAATCTTGTGCTTGGAAATGAAAATCTGCAGCACCCCCCCAACGGACTGTGAGTAAAGATTCCTCCTTTAGGGTCTTCCATTGTTTGTTTGCCATAATGAGTCTTCCACCTTTCTAGTAATCAATCCCAGCTCCCATGTTTATTCATTTGTTAGAATTTTATGTTGTCTTTATTCTTTGTTGCAGCACTTTAGAATACTATTTGTGCTGAAGTGCCATATTTAGTGCCTTGAAAAAATATTCAGATATTTTATGGTCTCGGATTCTAAACTTTTTAAAGTGTTAAAGTAAGAATGTTATTTCCATCTGAACTGCAAAACCGTGTACATCATAGCACATGAAAAGAAAGAAATTGAAAGCCTCTTAACAATTTGCTGAAAAAGAAAAGTCAAAATTCCCTTTGTAAATATAAGGCAAACTCGCCAACTCACCCAATTGGTTGATGTTCTCCACCTGGTGGATCAGCTGTTTTTAGTTAATTGACAAAGTAGAACATGATGAAGACAAAACAAGTCAGCATTATAAATCTAGAGAAGTAAAGATCAAGGGCAGAGTGCAACCCCTCTCAGCCTGCATAATAATTGACTCTACTTTCAACAAAAAAAGATAACAGTGGTATGTCTTTCATTTCCTAGGAACATCGGAGTACTGGGGTGTTTTCCGAACAAAGATTTTTAGTGAAGCAGTATTTAGTTGTATGAAATTAATTGTGAAACACTGGCTGTGCACAAATTTGGGTCCCCTTGTAATTTTGCTGGTTTGAATGTGTGTAACTGCTCAATACTGATTACTTGCAACACCAAATTGGTTGGATTAGCTCGTTAAGCCTTGAACTTCATAGACAGGTGTGTCCAATCAAGAGAAAAGGTATTTAAGATGGTCAGTTGCGAATTGTGCTTCCCTTTGACTCTCCTCTGAAAAGTGACAGCATGGGATCATCAAAGCAACTCTCAAAAGATCTGAAAACAATGATTGTTCAGTCTCACGGTTTACGGGAAGGCTACAAAAAGCTATCTCAGAGGTTTAAACTGTCAGTTTCAACTGTAAGGAATGTAATCAGGAAATGGAAGGCCACAGGCACAGCTGCTGTTAAACCCAGCAGGTCTGGCAGGCCAAGAAAAATACAGGAGTGGCATATGCGCAGGATTGTGAGAATGGTTATAGACAACCCATAGATCACCTCCAAAGACCTGCAAGAACATCTTTAGATGGTGTATCTGTACATCGTTCTACAATTCAGCGCAATTTGCACAAAGAACATCTGTATGGCATGGTGATGAGAAAGAAGCCCTTTCTGCACTAACGCCACAAACAGAGTCACTTGTTGTATGCAAATGCTCATTTAGAGAAACCAGATTCATTTTGGAACAAAGTGCTTTGGACTGATGAGACATGAATTGAGTTATTTGGTCATATCAAAAAGTGCTTTGCATGGTGGAAGAAGAACACCGCATTCCAAGTAAAACACCTGCTACCTACTGTCAAATTTGGTGGAGGTTCTATCAGGCTGGCTGTGGGGCTGTGAGGCTCGTTCAGGGACTGGGGGCCTTGTTAAAGTCGAGGGTCAGATGAATTCAACCCAATATCAACAAATTCTTCAGGATAATGTTCAAGCATCAGTCACAAAGTTGAAGTTACACAGGGGTTGGATATTCCAACAAGACAATAACCCAAAACACAGTTCGAAATCTACAAAGGCATTCATGCAGAGGGTGAAGTACAAAGTTCTGGAATGGCTGTCACAGTCCCCTGACTTGAATATCATCGAAAATCTATGGGGTATTTGAAGCAGGCTGTCCATGCCCCGCAGCCATCAAATTTAACTGGAGAGATTTTGTATGGAAGAATGGTCAAAAATTCCTCCATCCAGAATCCAGACACCCATCAAAGGCTATAGGAGGCGTCTAAAGGCTGTTATATTTGCAAAAGGAGGCTCAACTAAGTATTGATGTAATATCTCTGTTGGGGTGCCCAAATTTATGCACCTGTCTAATTTTGTTATGATGCATATTTTCTGTTAATCCAATAAACTTAATGTCACTGCTGAAATACTACTGTTTCCATTAGACATGTCATATATTAAAAGGAAGTTGCTACTTTGAAAGCTCAACCAATGATAAACAAAAATCCAAAGAATTAAGAGGGGTTCTTAAACTTTTTCATATGACTGTATACCGTTGAGCTCAGTGCAGTCAGTCCACCAAACGGAACAGGAAAAATATGAAGCCACAACGACACTGCTGAGGTCAGACTACCCGTTTAAACTTAGTTGCCTAACAAGAATGACACTTCTCATAGAAGCTTTTGTCACATGCACCGAGTTGTAGAAGTCAGTGACTGCGGTTGGAGAGGATGGCCACAGCTCAACATTCTCCAAGGTACTGTACAAATAATGCTTTCATGGAAGGGTGGCCAAGAAAAAGCCCTGACTGAAACATAAAAAATGGAAGATGCTACAGAGATGTGGCCCACATTCTTGTGGTTTGATGAGAATGAAGTGGAACTTTTCAGCAGGAACACTTAAGTGGCATACCAGTTGTAAATCTAACACCGTACAGCAGCAAGGCAAATCCATCTTGCCTGTGGTGATGACAGAATCATCTTGTTGGGATGCCTTACGGCTGAAGGGACTGGCAATCTGATGAGGGCTGACGGGAAGATGAATGCTGCACAATACAGACAGACCCCAGGCAGAGAAAATTTGACTTTCAGTAGGACAATGGCCCAGAGCATGCTGCCTGAGGAACACTGCAGTGGCTTAAAATAAACAAGATTGATAAATGTAAGTGACCCAGCAAGACTTCTGAACACAATCCCATCAAACGTCTGTGACAAGACCTACAAGTTGCTGTCATCCACTGCTCCTCAACTAGCTTGGCACAACCTGAGCACTGAGCAAGTCCTGTCCCATCATATTACGGAAAATCAGTAAAAACTGGTCCAAAAAGATGACCTGCTGTAATTGTTGTGTCAGGTGGTTCAACCAGAGTGAGGAAGGGCATAACTACGTACAAGATGTCGACATTTCAGCTTAAAGGCCTTTGTATGTTTATTGCGACTGGAGACCAGCTTGTACAGTGACCAGTTTAGGGTCACATAATGACTGGATGATAGTGGTTTACAGTCCAAGACCCTAACTGTTACGCCAGAATTCAAGAAGATTTCGACCCGGCCAGCTGCAAGCCCTGTGGCTGATGGTAAGAAATGACAAGTCATTTTGTAAACTCCGTTCACAGACTATTCCCAGTTAAACACAGAGCTGTATATTTTTGTACATTCATTTTAAACGGTCAGTTCTTTCTATTACACAGAGCTGGTCTTTTTTTCTCTATGGAAATCCTCATTTTTGTAATTGTTTCCCTGAATTACTTTTAAATGACTGCCTGGCAGCTTTGGGTAAGCCTGTAATGTGTTACTTCACGTGAATGGAGGCTTTGCTTTATTTTGACAATTTTAATATTGTGTAATAAATGAGAATTCTAAACAGAACAAGAAGCAATTAAATGCATGATTTGCACAAGAGATACTGAAGTGAATCAGATTGAAGGATGGCTTTTAAAATGCAAGAAGCCTCTCTAATTTCCAGCCTGTGTTATTGTAGCAACCATGAAAAAACTTTATGAAATTGCTTATTGGTCCTATTAAAATTAGATTTATGAGACACCATTTCAGTTGTAAATTTTTCTTGACAGGCTTAATTATGAAAAAAGTTTGGCACACTCTTTCGATGCTGTGCCAATTGAAGTTGTTTATCCAGTGTCTGGGCTTGGCCACTTGTGGTGTGGCAGTGCAGATGTATAATGTGTTTAACTAGGATTCCATTTTGTTTAGATCAGTTCTCGTCAATGTGAAAACCCAATTCTCTAAATCAGAATCAAGTTCACTTTCAGTTGCCAGTGCTTAATGTACAGGAGTTTACCTTGGTAACTTCAGAGCTGCTTATAACATAACACATACAAATAGCATATGTCAAACAGCAGACCTTATATACGGTTGCGAAATAGTGCAAATATAAAGGCAATATGTGTGTTTATGCACATGCACACATGTACTGTACACATACTGTATATACACCGTCATACAGAATATCAAACGACACATTAATAAGTGTTGTAAGACCGATTACATTATTGGTTTGAGGGGGCTATGGCTCTGGGAAAGAAACTATTGAGGTGTCTGTTAGTTTTAGTTTTAATTGGCCTGAAGTGTTTACCAGAGGGGAGTTTTTTGGAACAAGTGATGAGCAGAGTGAGATGAGTCTGCGGTGATCTTTATGACACGGTTAGTGATGTGAGATTCCTACTGGTCTGCAACAGATGGAAGAGCACAGCCAATTATTTTCTCAGCAGACCTCACAACACGCTGCTATTTATTTTTGGAGTTGACCGTTGCTGAAATTAAACAGACAACAATGGAGTATGTGATCCCACTTCCATTTATCACTTTGTACAATTGTAACAGGATGGGCCGGTAAATATTTAATTTCTTTGTTTGCCGTAAAAAAGTACAATCACTGCTGAGCCATCTTAGTGATGGAAGTGACATTAATGTCCCAACTGAGAGTGTTTGGCACCCAGCAAAAATTTAAAGGATTCAACTGTATTGACTGTAGAATCATGAATTTCTAGTGGGAGAGCATAGATAGATAGACAGACAGACAGATAGATAAAACTTTCATTTGTCCACAGGGGGAAATTAGTTTTTTTTGCAGAAGCTCTTTAAATAGGTGAATACTTAAACAGATAAATACATAAAAGCTGTTCTTTGCAAAAGCCTTTTACCATTTCCGTCATCTTGGTGCTATTGGGTACCAAGGTATTGGTTGGTGTACCTCGTTTCTATATGCTGTTTCATTATCATTAGTAATTAGTCCAATAACGGTGGTGTCATCAACAAACATAATGATTTCTACTGGAGGGTCAGAAGACGTACATTCAATGGTGTACAATGAATAGAGTTAGGATGAAAGTCCTCAGTGTTGGGGGGCACCTGTGCTGATATAAGCCCCTTTCCCACTGGAAACTTTGTTTTCAGGAGTCATTGAGTTCCTTTACAATGTAGATTCTCGGCCCCTTGTGGTCCCTGGCCACTTTCATGTGTTGTATTCCCACCACATAACAGGAACTGTAATCTTTGTGCAAAAAAGAGTGATGCGGTGTGAAGTGAGGCACATTCAAGTGTTCACAGGGGTGGGGAAATCCCCCAAAGGACAGACGGATGCCAGCTTTATGGTACAGTATTAAACACAACTTCATGGGTGGGATTATTGCTTTGATGCTTTGTATGGCGTGGCACACCAGGGAGGCAGCTATGAAAAGTGATTTTTTGCAAAGTGCGACGTTCCATCTTCACTGAAAAGTCTAAACTACTAACACATTTGTAAGATGGCACCAGTGATTGTGGTCAACCCATCATCACAATTCATCTCCCAAGCCCAACCTGCAATAGTTGCTTTTTGAACGAAAACTACATACCCTGAAGTAGGAGCTAACAAAATTAGCAGGAACTAAAAATGACCCAAGTTCCTACAGTAGTCCCTAAGTTTCTAAAAAGTCTTTGGTTCCTGAAAAAAAGTTCTGCGGTGGGAAAGCACCTATAGACACAGTCTGAGAGGTGGGAGCCCATCTTGTTTGTCAAAAGAAACAAAACTGTAAATCTATTTACTGTTTGTAGAAGTTTAGTTCAGTGTTAAAACCCGAACTGAAGTCTACAAACAGTAGTGTGGCGTAAGTTCCTTTACAGTCCAGATGCTGTAGCCCAGATTTATGACATTATCCACAGATCTGTGTTCCCTGTCTGCAAACTGGAGTGAGTCGAGTAAACAGACTTCAAATGTTTTCATTAGAACTCACGTAACAGAAGTAGGTCTGTAATCACGGAGGCAGCTCATTCAGTGCTTCTCAAACTATTTTATTCAAAGGTCCCCTAAAAAATCGTCATGGCCCCCTTCCCCACCCAATAAATTAACGGAACTAAATGATTGTAAAGCGTCAAACAGCCTTAGGCACTCATCCCATCAGAATCGGGCTTTAAACACACTGATTCACTTTTGTGTTGAGACTAAACTCTACTTTAATCAAAATGAAAAACTAAAGGCCAAGTGAGAGAACCACAGAGAGGTAAAGAGGGGACACTACTAAGAGAGGAGATGAGAAAGGGTAGCTTGTTCTAGCCTTCTAGGAAGTCTGCACTCCGCATCCTCATATCCCTTAAGACTCTCGCTTTCAACTTGTAGAATTATCAAAACAACTTATTCCCGAGCCCCACAGTTTGAGAAGCACTGCTCTAAATCATGACCATGAACTTGCAGCCTTGTCTCTTTCCAAGGAGTCTGTCCTCTTTTCCCATTGAAATGACAGCTCAGCCAGTGACCGCATGGCATGAGCTGACAGTGCTATTTACACAATGTTCTGGCACTTTCTGTGTGTGTGGCATAGCAGTGACACTGCAGTCAACATGGACTGTCAAGCACTTTTAACATTTTGAATTCACGTCTGACAAATTTGTTTGCTCTGAGACCAAATGATGGGCTCAGGATACAATAAATAGTGCAGATTTGGAAGAGGGCTGATGTTTTATGGATTTTTTTTTCAGTTAACAATCATGAAAAAAGATCCCCATATAAAATTCCTCCAATAAATCTACCAGACTTTTAGTAAAATGTATTTGTTTACTGCTGCTCTGCAGTCTACAGTTAAAGGCCCACCTGCACTTCATGGCTGGGATACTGTAGGCAGCCAAGGCTCTTGCAGGCTTTCCAAAAAGGTTTGCGATTTCTGATTCATTTGGCTCCTGGCCACTGAACACATTTTTCTCAGTTAATCAGCTAGCCAGTCAGTAGATGCTGACCTAAACGTCTGC
Source organism: Erpetoichthys calabaricus (assembly GCF_900747795.2). NCBI lineage: Eukaryota > Metazoa > Chordata > Cladistia > Polypteriformes > Polypteridae > Erpetoichthys > Erpetoichthys calabaricus. The sequence continues at coordinate 93,170,521 of NC_041402.2, read as the reverse complement.
CAGTGGAGTGCTTGTGTAACAAAACCTCATCTGGCAGTGATAGCACTTGGGTAGGCAGTGACCGGGACAAGGAACCTGAGGTGAATGATGACGAGCCGAGCTCGGCACAAGTACTGATGTACTGCGACTGCCACCCAGAAATGTCTGCTGCTTATCCAATTTCGCTTGCACCACACAAGTTAGTTGGTGTGTGCTGATCCCAGCCCAACAGATGGTTCACAAGAGCACCACAGAAAGGTGACTGGCCATATATCGAGTGACTTTGGCAGAGGACCTGTTAAGTAAATATGCATCATGGGTAAGCAGATTTGCCTGTCATTTTTGCATTGCATCTCCTAAGGTTGTAGCGGTCCTGTGCTGCTCAGATTTACACCGTCGACAGGACAGTGATTTGTTTATTTTCTTGGTGGGGATTCCAGGAATGCACCCGGCCTTGGCCTGACTCACACCACTCACACAAAGAGAAACTAATTAACAGTAAATCGAATAAATAACTATGCTATATATTGAATGACAAGGAAATAAATACAACTAATAAACAAGTAACCCTCCCCTTCCCCTATGATGATAGCAAATACTTACACACAACAATTAACACCTAACAATAAACACTCATGACAAAGTCCTTAATACAGTCCCAATACAGCAGTAACGGAAGACGTGGTATGGAGTAAAAGACGACGATCCCGCGAACAGCTTTCCGTAAGTAATGTAATAAACAGTCCTATCTGTAGTCCTGATGTGGTGAGGGGTGATGAGATTTTGAGGAGCACTCCCTCCAATGAAGCTTGATGACCAATCCAAAACTACTCACACGACAGGCAGGCATGAGACAGCCCTTACATCCTTACAGGTTCACAATCCAGCATATAAACGATTTTTCACAGGGGTTATGGCAGATGAGACAAACGGGTGAACACAAACACAGACAACGGGGTCCTTTGCTGCTTAGCCAGCTCCCTTTTAAAGTTCCCACCGGCCCTTCCTGTCCCCAGCAGCCACTGCTCCTGTTGAAGACATCCAATCAGGGAAATACCCTCGGGTCAGCTGGGAAATGGAGTCCAATATCTGTAGTGCTGCTACAAGGTTGTGTTTCCAAACTTCAGTCCTGAAGGTTTTCACAATTATTCAGTCATTTTACCTTGGATTGATCTTATTGTTTTATTAGCTAGTCTTTTATTTTTTCTTCTTTTATTTTGCATTACTCCCCCACAGTGCTATGAGATCCAAATTTATAATAAACATCAGAATTTTTGCTGTAGCACTTATCTCTGTTTTGTCATTGTCCTATTAGTTCAGCTTTTTGTCTCTGTTAATTGCATTCTAATAATAACAATTAACAACTGTGACCAGTACTGGGCCTAACAATGTATGCCAGACCCCAAACACAACCTCATAAACACAGTCCTGGGTTCAAACACAAACATTTATTTTATAAACTACTTTTGACAGGTCTCTCTGTGTGTGTATATATATATATATATATCATCAAGGTATATCCCCCCTAAACTCCCCTCCATTCCATCAAGTGTCGTCCCGCTTCTCTCCCAACTCTGACTCAAACAGCTGCTTTCTTTGCCTAAGACCCAGGAGTACGTCCAGTGCCACAGCACTGGCCCTCAGAAGCACTTACAGGTTAAGTGGAAGTCCCATGAAGCAAGTACCATTAATACCTGCAGCAACCTCAAGTTAAAACCTTTAATTTTTAAAAAAGCCTGCAGCGTCATTGGCCACCTGCATGTGGTTCCTAAGTTGGCAACACCAATCAACATTTAGCATTACATGCTTTCTGTGGCACAGTGTGTGCACACACGATGAGAAAAATACAGAGGAAAGAAAAAAATTAAACACTGATGTTTTTTATTTTGCTCCTTATTTAAATTAATAAATGTTTCGTATTAAGCAGGGTGTTTTTGTGGTCTTGTCTTTCCCTGTTTGGGATAACCATAACTTCTGGGCTGTATGTTGTTGCCAGTTAACAGTTAACCATAAGAGTGATGTGATTTGCTCCCTTACTTTGCGCAAAAAAATAGGGTAAAGTATATACTAAGAAAAAAAAACTTACATTCAGATAAAGATAAGATCTTGTTAACCAGTAATAGATCTTACGAAAACCCTGTTCTATTCAGAGAATACCAGACCAAAACCAGTATGAACTAAGAACTAGTGAAATCTACATAATCATACAAGGACTACAAACACATTGGACCCAGCCCAGAGGGTACAGTGAAACGCTGTCTTGGTTGAAACTTGGCCTTAACAGGACAGGTCAAAGGGCATGAGGTCTGAAGATAAAAGGGGAGTCGGCTCCACACTGTTATTGTCTCATTGGTCGAAGAAGCACATCAAGGAAGCACAATACCGGTATAAGTTAAATTCAGGCTAACAGAGAGGCCTCAGTGTCTTTCTCTCTTTTTCATTCCATCCATCCAGGGACCACACCAGATCAGAAACCAAGATGAAACTCCACCTGATTATCTAGAGCAGGGGTCCTCAATCACGGTCCTGGAGGGCTGCAGTGGCTGCAGGTTTTTGCTCCAACCCAACTGCTTAATAAGAAGCACGTGTTGCTCAAGTAACACTTCATTTTAGTTGTGTCGCTCGTTAAGATTTTGAACTCTTATTGCTTATTTTAGCTGTACAGTATTCTTAGTTTTTAATTGCTCCTAATTAGCAATAACTTGCAAATGATAAAAGAGACCAGCATTTCTCCATTTAGCTTGTTACCATTTACACCTGTGTGTATTTATCATGCACTATTGGGTTTATTTAAATTCTTGGGAGGAAAGTGAAGGACTGAGAATTGCTCATCCATTTTAGCCTTCAAATCATTTGGATGATATCCTTAGAAAGGGGAAGAAAATCTAGGATATGAGAATTACCGGATATACTCGCAGATAAGTTCTCCCGCGGATAAGTGCGCACTTGATTTTACAGTATAATTTCTGGTATTTTATAATGTCGCTCATATAAGTTGAATGCGGAAAACTCACGCTATTGGTACAAGGGATTATGATGTGCTAACGCCCACCTGAGAGAGTAAACATGGGTGCTGTAATGCGCTGTATCAGTGTGTGCTCCTAACCCTTTCTCTTTCTCTATTGTGCCTACGTGACCACACGCTAATACCCAAACTATTCCGAAGCAACTTTGCACTGTTTTGTGTTTTTCGTATCTCACACCAGGGCGGCACGGTGGCGCAGTGGGTAGCGCTGCTGCCTCGCAGTTGGGAGACCTGGGGACCCGGGTTCGCTTCCCGGGCCCTCCCTGCGTGGAGCTTGCATGTTCTCCCCGTGTCTGCGTGGGTTTCCTCCGGGCGCTCCGATTTCCTCCCACAGTCCAAAGACATGCAGGTTAGGTGGATTGGCGATTCTAAATTGGCCCTAGTGTGTGCTTGGTGTGTGGGTGTGTTTGTGTGTGTCCTGTGGTGGGTTGGCACCCTGCCCAGGATTGGTTCCTGCCTTGTGCCCTGTGTTGGCTGGGATTGGCTCCAGCAGACCCCCGTGACCCTGTGTTCGGATTCAGCGGGTTGGAAAATGGATGGATGGATGGGTATCTCACACCCTCATACACCTTTATTGTAAGAGCATCCCTTATCTACAATGGAGCATTTGAACAGAAGAAAATATGATGCTGGTTTTAAATTAAACGTCGTTGAAGTAGTGAAAGAAATTGGTAACTGCGGTGCTGCAACAAAATTCGATGTGTCTGAGAAACTGATGAGAGATTGGAGGAGGCAAGAAGATGTTAAAAAAACATGTAAGTATCGCATTTTTGAATGGGAGTACAAGTCGGGGTCTGATCAAGTTTTCAGGTTTCAAGACCCGATTTATACGTGAGTCCAGTATATACGGTGCCTGACATAGCAGAGTTAAAGCACTAACAAGCCATGAAATTAAATTATTGGCAAGAATTGCTTTCTGTTTAAGCAACAAGGTTAGAACAAAAAACTGCAACCAATGCGGCCCTCTTGGACTGTGATCGAGGACCCCTGATCAAGACATATTGGAGTCCTACACTCCTAGCAAGACAAGCTGGTTGTATTGGTATTATTTTGTCATGCTTATTTTTACTTTGCTTCTGTTTCGGGCACACTCAGCAACCTCAGGTTAATATATTGTGCATGGGGAAGTGTAAATCTTCTCTCCTGCTTTTTTAATATGTTATTTTGTCATAAATATAAAACATGGGAGATGTTGAGCTTCAGATTTCAGCTGTATCTTCGTGTAAACATACAGTATAAGGGTAGGGATTTGGATGCTTCCCTCTGTTCCTCTTTAGAATATCCCGTCTCTGACTGTGATGATGGCAGATAAATCCTAATATATGGCCTGTCTTCTGATGTTGCGGGGTTACCCACCCTCTAGTGACCTCTGCCTATCTGCCCCACTTGGCTATTTCCTATTTCTGTGCCATTTTCTCACCCCTTTTGTCGCTCATAACTTCTTACCCCTTGTGTGAAATCCATAAAATTCAGGTTTTCTCATTAACTAATGACTAATACAAAACAGATTCTTACAACCCTAAAATTCAATTAAATGGCTTTGGTAAATGAATTAAATTGGTGTAGTGGGAATCAGCGCTGTGATTGATGAGAATGTAGAGGGTTACCCAATTACATGTTGGAATCAACTAATGGGGGTTGACAATTGACGATACCAATGCTTGAAGAGGTTGAAAGTAAAGTCAAGGAGGGAAACAGTAATCAAGAGTGCAAATACTTTGGAAGAGACGCTCTAAAAATGAAAGGACTCACCCTTGACAGACAGGTCCAGTGAGTTCTTGCCCATACGTGTTGATAAGTGTGGATAATTTAACAAGCACAACACTTTGTATCATTGGTACACAGCCATGCCCATTTCAAAACTTAGGATGTGTTTTTCTTTCATGGATGGCGACAGTATTTTATTCACGTATTTTGTGTCTGGCCCTGATAAAGTAGCAGTAGGCTCAAAACATGTTGGTCTTGATAGAAAAACAAAACAAAACAAAAAGTTACCAAATATAATCACTTTGAAACAGCAAGGGTTTCGATTTCAGAGACATGCCTTCTGCTTTTCTGAGGTATGTGTATGACAACAAAAGGAATGACTTTTATTATTGATTCTTGGCACTTACTGGTGGGTTAAGCAAACCTCATTGTTCAGTCGTCTGCTCACAGATAGTGGCATGGGTGGAGTTTACATTTAAATAAGGAAATAAAATAGCAAGAAACCACATGTATCTGAAGTATGTTTAGCATGAGGAAAAATTTGTCTGAATAGTGTTAGCGAAATGATGCAATGAGAAGTTAAGCAAAATGACACCTTTTATTGACTAACTGTGAAGCAGCAGCACTACTGTGCCCCCCTACATAGCTACAAGATTTACTTCACTAGTAATCAACATTTTTCCTGTATAGATGAACAGCTGCTATGTAGGAGGCACAGTAGTGCTGCAGAATCACAGATCTACCGCCCTGGGGTTTGAATCTTGTGTCATTGTTTGTGTTGAATTGTTATGTTCACTGAGAGCAAACATGGGGTTTCCTTCTGCATCCCTAAATACATGCACATTAAATAAGCAAATAATAGATGAACTGGCGGGTCCAAATTAGTATAACTGGGAGTGTGAATAGGTATGTGTGCAAATGGGTGTGAAATGGCAACTTATATGTATAAATCCTGAGAAAAATCTTACCTTAAGCCGAGCTATGGTAGCTATTAAGCATCTGTAAGTTGGTATCCGTAAGAACATGGGCTCATGCAGACAGAAAATTCAACATGCACCAGTGAATATTGCATTTTGTGCAATAAATGATGCTAAAATTAAAAAGATCAATAAATAAAAAATATACTATACAAGTATACAAACACCAAAATAACTCTTCAGTAGCTTAGCCTACAATTACACACAGCTAACTAGGCTACTAAAATAATGTACAGCACAGTGATATAAATCAATAAGTCAATAAATTGTGAAAAGAAAAAAACGCACAATTAAATAAAAATCATCTAATTTTTAGGGAATATGAAGTTTTAGGTCATACTTTTATTTCAGCTTAATAATGTAGTTACTTAATCTGTTTAATTTTTGAAGGTTTTATTTCAAAGCGGCCCTATTTTTAAAGGTTCTATTCAATAAGAGCGCGCACAAAAAGGCGAGCTTCAAAAGGGCGCCTCAATTGGGCGCAGCGAATAAAGGCAAATGCAACAAAATTACAGAAAATTTATTAGATAAAGGCAATGACTGAACGTATAAAAAGGCGAAAGCAAGAATATTAAAACATCCAATTAATTAATGCATGAACTTCTAACGAACTATTTCTAAAGCTCTCTATATTTCGTTGTTTTCTGCTCTTACTCATTGTTGTGTTACACTTGAAGCTGTAGATTATGTGCAATAATTTTATTATTATCTATCTATTATCATCTAAATTATCTACGAATGCCTTTATTCGCCACGTTCAATTGAGGTCGCCCTTTTGAAGCTCGCCTTTTTGTGCACACCCTTATTGAAGGATACCATTTTGAAAGGCTGTTTATATCTAGCAATGGCACTTTTCTGAACAGCACATTTCCAAATAGCTCTTTTAATGCCAACACTATTTGTTTCAAAGTGCCTCTTTCATGATGGTTTTATTACTTGTCAATCAAGACAAAGTCCACCACGCTGAACCTATTCCTACTAGGGGGCTCTGCCCCCTGCTCGCTTCGCTCGCCAACCCCTGGTGTTGGGAATGACAAAGAGTGTGATGTATGAATGAGATAAAGAATAGTGTGACGGTGTAGATGATGCAAATAGAAAGCACCCAATAAAGTGTGTGGCACAGTGTAAAGGTTTATTTGAAAATTTCTTTGTACACGCCGTTTAAGTGTAAAAGGTAATTCCAGCTCAGAACTTGTAAGGTCATTTAAGATGGTTATTGTTGTGATCAGAGTCAAGTTTGTCAGAGCTTAGAAAGAGTTGTGTCTTTCCAGGAAGTAATGGAATGACTTGGGTATTTATGTTTTCCACATTAATATTTTTTGGACATAATATAGTGCGTTGTGTTAAAAGGGGCATTTGGTGTAATGAGATTGCTGTTCCAAATCTCTCTGTAACTAAGTCGTCGCAGATAAAGGCTTGAGGAATTGTAATAATATGTGGGTGAAGTCCATCTGTATTGGTGAGTGTACCATCTCTCAGTTGTAGTAAGCAATTGTTATGATCTGGATCTGGACATCGTATCTTTTTTACTAATTGTATCTTTTGAAAGCAATGCCAATTGTCTGCGTATTTTAAGGTGCACTGAACAATAGCTGAGTGAATGGCATCTGGAAGAATAGCTAATCACTGTCTAAAATCTCCTCCTCATAAAAGTACCTTTCCTCCAAATCGAATATTATTATTCATAAACGTTTGTTCATGCCATTGAACATTCATCAATAAACAACATTTTTTGAAGACGGATGTCACGTGCAGTGCCACCGTTAATGTTCATAGTGGATACCGATTTGTAGGATCTAATGTAGTTGATAAAGATTTCACTTTCAGGTACATTGTCAGTTATAAGCTTCTGTAGATATTCAGTATATGAATGTAAAGAAGGCAGTCTAATTTGACCCTTTTGACAACAACGTGTAAATGTATAACTTGTATTGCCAGTTGTTTCTTCAGGGAAGTGAACAAAATGACAATGATTGCAAATGACATTCATTAATCCGAATGAATTTTCCTGGTGTATGTTTTTCTTGTGCCGTTTGAGAGGCACGTTGTTGCATGTGTAGTATTTGGGACGTGTTGTTTTGGAGCTGTAATCGATTTGCCTGTGCTGTGTGAGAAGCCCGTTGTAGCCTTCGCTGCCATTAACGTATGTCTGAGACGGGAGGTGTTTCGTTTTGAATCCGTGCCTGTTGCGATGCAGCACTTTGATTGATAGTTTGCGTCATGTGGATCCAGGATGTAGATTTGTGCATATTAAATGAACTATTGTAGGATCTAATGCAGTTCATAAAGTTTTTACTTTTAGGTACATCGTTAGTTAGAAGTTTTAGTTGAGCTTTGCGTTTTTGGAGTCGAGACATTTTTTCTTTTAGAAATATGGATAAGTAATAAGGAGTATTGCACTCACTGTTAATATGGAGCCTTTTCTGCGGTTGAACGGTTAATAGTGCCTTATTGTAATGAGATCCACCTATGCTGCATAGCCGTCTATTTTGTTGTTTCTTTCGTTTTCGTGTGTTTGTTCCTGTTATCCTTTCCTTTTCGTTTTGTACCCGTGACCGTGTATTCATGACTTGTTTCTTTCTCAGCATGCGAAATATGGATAAGTAATAAGAAGGATCGCAGTCACTGTTAATATGTTTCTTTTTCTGCAGTTGAACGGTTAATAGTGCTTTATTGTAAGGAGATCCACCAATGCTGACACCTATGCTGTCTAGTGTGAAGGTGTTGATGTTCACTTTAGAATATGTGGCTTTGGGTGTCACTTCTTATGGATGTGTGTGTGTGTGGGGGGGGGGTTGAGGATTGTTGTCGTGCGAGCGTCTTCTTTCTTTTTGTGTTCCTGTGTCTTGTTGAATCCCCCTCTTTGTGTGTGTCCCGTCCCTTGCTTGTAGGGTCTGTGGGGTGGTTTTGTGTTCTTTTTTTTGTGTTCCATGGGCTTGTTGAATCCCCCTCTTGGTGTGTGTCCCGTCCGGTGCCTGTGGGGGGGGGGGGGGGTGCCTTGCTGTTGTGCGCGAGCCTCTTTTTTTTTTTTTTTTTTTTTTTTTGGGTCTAGTTTCGTGTGCAATGTGTTTCGTGCTTTGCTTGCGTTTGAATACTTTTTTATGTGCCGTTTCCTTTTTTCGGTGCTCTTTGCGCCTCATTTCTCAATTTTTCCTGTGCTCACTCCTTTTTTCTGTGGTCTTGTCCGCCTCTCGCGGCCCCTCATCCACCTCTCTCGCCCTGTTCTATCCGCCTTTCTCGGCTCCTCAGCCGACCCTCACGGACTCTTTTTGCGCCTGCGCAGTACGTCTTTTTGCAGCTACGGCCCATTGCCGGATGTGCCTGCGTCCATCATCCGGTTTAGCATTCTCGGTTAGTAATATGGATTGGCTAATCCCTTACCATCGATTACTTTTCCCTGACCGTAGGTGGTAGGCTGCCAAAGATCTTTTGTTGCTTGCATTTCAACTGGATAAGTCGTGGAGGCAGTTAAAATTTGAACATACAAAATAGAAAGAGATCCTTAGGCACATGATGATATTTTAAGGTGAATTGACAATATATTGGAAATGCATTTAACTGTAAGTGATCTTCAAACTACTGACATTGATGACAAAATCATTAGTAGTTCGATACAGACTGAGCACCACGTCCGCACAGAAGGAGCCTGTGAAGAAACTGCATAGGCACACACTAACATTGAATGCTGATGACTGGACATTCCAGGTGACATGCTTCCTTATGACCTAATGTGCAGACACTGCACTTAATCAAATTTAAACTAACAAGAATCTCATCATGAATGTGAATATTTTGAAGAGTATTTATCCATCCAAGAATTTCCAGTGTATCATTAATTCCTCTTAAAACAGCAACATGTTGTGTCCAATTAGCCTGCTCTTCAGATATGTGAGTCTAAATGCTTGCGTGACAGTGAACCGTTAGACAGGGACAGGGAGCCCCTGCATTTCACAAGCCTCAAGAACATTCAAGAAGGCAGAAGGAGACTTTCAGGGAGAGGATAACTATTGTAGCATTAGTGGCCTGTTCCTGGTGGATCATGGAGACTGAGAAAGAGTGAGAGAGAGAGAACAAGAGCGATAGGGGCACCATTACGTAAAGTAGGGGGAGCAGCACAAGAACAGCAGGGTCTTGACCTCGGTGTATGTTTGTTCTTTTACAAAGTTTTTATCAGGCATTCTAACAGAGAGAAAGTGTAATTAGGTAATTAAGCTTTTAAAGTATAGTTTATTATAAACACATCCATTGCTTAATACAGTTACAATATTTTGAATTACATCTTCATATTTCATGTGCAAAACTATCAGAGCTCTAACTGCCTCAAAGTTGTGGGTTCAAATCCTGCTGCTGGCACTTTATGACTTCACCTGCCTGTGCTGAAAAGAAATGTAGCCAATTATATCTCAAATGTTGTAAGTCACCCTGGAAAAGGAATCAATCAAAAAATAAGTAATAGTATTATTATGTCACTGGAGCTTCTTTCTCAGAAGCCTCTGAAGCCCCTACCCATCTCCTGACACCACTGCATCACTCCTGGCTGATCTTGGATCAGAGGACACCACTTCCACCTCTACTTCTTTTCACTCCCTTTTTGGTTCTAACAAAGCAACATCTACTCACAGCCACAGCACCCGGCTCCAGCACTCAAGTGCACTTACTAACCATTGACTTTCGCATCTTCTTTGGGCTTCACCAAACCTTCTCCTTTTATCTAATGCCTGACTGTAGATGCCAAACTTGATCACATATCTTTTCTCCTGTCCAGGACACTGCTGCCTCTTCTTCAGTCGTTCTTTTACACTATTAGCGCTGCTGTTTGGGCTGTCAGTCGCTTCTGAGCCATCCTTAGTTTGCATAAAGCACACTCTCAGCACAGTGCAGAGATAATAAAAAAGTGTTGGCCAATTTTCTTTTTCCTATAACGTTTCCAACTGTCAGTCAAATCAGTCAATGCATTTTTGAGATTATGAGGTATTTAGTTTTTCTGTTGTGTGGGTGGTTTTACCCCTAAATACTGATATATTGAAATTACCTTTTTGAGCGGATACCTGTTTCCCTAGATGTACCATGCATGCATACTGTATATGTATATGTATATATGAATGGACACAAATGTCTGTGATACGGATTGCATATTTGTAGCTAATAATTCACAAAGGGAGAAAATGAAGCACATATCTTAAAACAGCTTTTTATTCCTAAGCTTTTGACAACCTATCAGGTGTCATCATCAGAGGAAAATGATTAGATATACAGGCATATATGGATATGGCATTGCAGTGCCTGAAGAATGTATCCATCTCTGATGATGAAATTATGGTCTCATTTGATGTCGTGTCACTATATTCCATGATTCCAATTCATTTGGCCACAGAGACTTTACTGACAAAACTGAACAAAAACCCCAACATAACAGCATGAACAAAGCTGACCACGAAGGACATAATGCATTTAATATCACTTTGCCAGAAAACTCACTTCCATAATGGAACAAAATACTACGGACAGAAAGAAGGCTTGCCAATGTTATCTCCAATATCAGGACTCTTAGCTGAACTGGTTAGGCAGTGATTTGAAAACATGGCTCTAACTCAGTTCACATCTAAACTTTGGATTTGCTATGTCAATGATGCATTCATCATAATAAAAAGCAACCAGCTGAATGATATCCCCAGCCATATCAGCTCAGTATTCCCTGCAATTCAGTTCACCATGAAAAAAAATAAACCAACAACTTCATTTCTTGGACATCTCCTTTGAAAGAGATATGAAACTGCATTAATTACAAATGTTTATTGCAAGGAACGTTATGCAGACAAAATATACTTTTCTAGCAATCACCCCTCAGCACATAAATGGAGGTGTGTTAAGACCCTGTACAGAAGGATTTACGCCCACTGTAATACAGAGAATACTAAAAAGAATGAAAGACATTATCTTTTCTGTCTCTTCACATCAAGACATGTATCAAATAATGCTTACATAGGAGACGCCACAGAATTCAGCAAACAATCGGCTCTAACCTGATCTCATGTCCTACTTGGCACACCCTTCCCTATCACAGTGGTGTATCGGAAAGTACAGCGCACATCCTCTCCAAGTCAGGTATCAAAATAGCCCATAAACCTACAAACACTCTGCAGACTGTTTTTTATAAGCCAAAAGCAAAAATCTGCATCAAAGATATGGAGCTCAGTATACCTGCACAGCTGTATATGTGGGATAAACATCTATAACACTCGCAACACACATACAAGAACATCTCAGCACTGTCTGAAGGAAAGACCCACGATCTCTGATATTCACACATACAAGTTCAACTGGACATGCATTTAAATGGGACACGGTGCAAATAGAATTTAGGGCTAATACTAAATGCCAGAGAGCTGGCTGAGTCGTGCCTCTCAATGAAAACGCCATTAACAGATACTTGGACTTCAACCCAGCATATGCAGATTTAAAAAGAAGAACACCTAAATAATAAAAATATTTTATAACCAACACCCTCTGAACCCCACCTTATTAACTCCCCCCCCCCCCCCCCCCCCACCACTTGCTACATATCGCCTTTGATTCCCATATGTCTAATCATTTTTTTCTGATGATGACACCTGATAGGTTGTCAAAAGCTTTGGAATAAAAAACAATTTTAAGATACGTGACTCATTTTCTCCCTTTGTGGATCTCTAGCTACAAATATGCAAACTGTATCACAGACCTTTACTTCCAAATATATATATATATATATATATATATATATTGTGGCACCCGGCGGAGGCACGAGGGGCACAGAACAGAGGGGCGCGACGGCCTCGGAGAGGGTGCCGAAAAAGAGAGTTCCAGGGTGCCGGAATGGACCCTGGACAAGTAGTAGGACCCACTTCGGGGTTGAACCGCCCTAACGGGGTGTGTCACTCGGACCAACGGGTCTTCGCTGGCGTTGGGGCACTGTGGCACCCGGCTGGGTTTGTCACCCGGCTGGGATGCCCAGGAGGAGCGGAGGAGGGCTTGTGCCTCCTCCAGGACACGAGGGGGCGTCCTCCCTGGTTGCCTTGGGAGTGTTGGCCCTCAGTACTTCCGCCACACCGGGAAGTACTGGGGGGAAGAGACTTGGAAACACCCGGTGGACTTCCGGTTTCACCGTGGGAGCTACCGCCACACAGGGGTGTGGCTATGAGCCCTCAGGATGCAGCTGGAGCCCTTCCAAGGTGAATAAAAGGGGCCGCCTCCCTCCAGTCATGGGCAAGAGTCGGGTGGAAGTGGACGAAGCTTGGTGGAGAGGAGTGGAGGCGGACCAGAGACTGAGCGAAGGCATTGTGCGTGTGGCCAAGGACTTGAGGGGTGATTGGTGCTGCGGCGCTGGGATTGTGCTCACGATAAGTGTAAATAGTAGTTGTAAATAAACGTGTATAGTTTAAACATCATGTCTACCTGTCTGTGTCCGGGCTGTTCCCCACAATATATATATAGTAAAGAAAGCACAAACACAGCATAAAGGTTTGGGGTTTTCCCGGCCTCATATACTGTACAGTATGCAAAATTGTCAGATTAATTTTCCAGTCAATTATCAGACAGCAAAGATGGCGAGGTGGGGAACATTTCTGGAGAGGGACCGGAACTGATAGAGAAGAATGCTGGGAAGGAACTGAGGTGGATGCTGGGAGTCATGATGTCATTAGGAGTCGACAGAGGGAAGGGAAAGAGGACGGAAGTGGTGTTGCGTGGTTAGGGAGTCGGAGCAGGTTCATGGCGGCGGTGCTTCTTTCTTTCTGCAGGAACAAAGAGAGAGAGGTTAGTGCCCCGCCATTCCCTTTTGGCATGGGAATTCACACTACAGTTTGGGTTTTACGCGGCTCCCTATGCACGCGTGCGTGACAATATATATATGCTCGCTTCGCACACTAACCCCCCGGCCTACGCTACGCGCCAGCCACTTCACATCTCTGCCGCTCGCATTGTGATGAGAGGGTCTAAATGCACCCCACGGAGATGTGGTCGCTCCTCTGAAACCCCCTCTTAAACGGTGATACAATGGGAAACAAATACAGTTCTTTTTTTACCTCCACTTTGCTCGATCAGCTGCTGGCTTGCTGCTGCTGCTGTGCCACGTGATCTGCATCTCGCACGGTGCTTCGAACATTTAAAAGTCTGTACAGCACCTGTCCTACTGTTTGTCTTTTATTTCCGGCCCCGGGCGTGGTTAAATCTCTTGGCACAAAGTGTCGTCTCGCAGGACGTGAGTTCTTGATATTTTTTAGTTTATAATTTAAAAATGGAATAAAATCTAACAACATCACATTAAAGGTCAATAAATTCTGAAAAGAATGACACCAAACATATATATGTAGGTTTTAAAATAATCCCGATTTAAAGCGTGACAAAAAACGTGACATAAAAACATCACATAAAATCGTTGCACAAAATCATTGCACTTTTAGGCTTAGGATTTTATATATATAGAGTATATATATATATATATATATATATATATATATATATATATATATATATATATATATATATATATATATATATATAAAATGTATTTGACTTCTAATATATGAAAATGTATATACAGTGACTGCTGTTTCTTGTACTTTGGCTATAGTATTTGGCAGGTTTTTTTTGTTTGTTTGTTTGTTTTTATGGGTTTTTTGCAACCTGCTGTCTTTTAATCTGGTAATAAACACATTTCTTTTTCCTCTGTTCCTTTTTTTGGCGTTCCTCATGGAGCACTCCATACCCGTATATTTGTTACATGTTGATTGAACATGCAAGTATGAGTTTCAGTTTACTCTGCACATGTTACAGGGCCATTAATTGTTACTTCTGCTGTTACTCCAGTATGGAGTCATGATGTTGTCACAGTGACCCTGTCCAGTGTTGTGTATATCATCCATGATTTGATCAATATGTCTCTGCCTGTGAATCTTTGTATCTGAAGAGACAGTAAATTCACTGAGCATTACACAGAATTAGATAAAAGCTTTAATCCTCTTCATTAGCAATGACATTTTACGGACTGTTTACATATAACAGATTGACTTTCCAAGTACATCACAATGACCAAATACACTTCTGTCGACAAATATTCTACTACAGAACTTGAGACTACTCCATCTGTCCATTCATTTTCTTAACCCGCTTATTGGGACCTATCCTGGCAGTGCAATACAGGAATGAACTCTTGATGGAAAGTCGGTGCTTCTCTGAGCAGACTCACCTTCACTTAAACTGAGCTAATTTAGAGGCGACAATCCACTTTCTCATCTTCTAGATGTGAGAAGATTCCTGCTTGTGAGAAAGAAATCTGAGTGGCCAGAAAAACTCATCTGCTCATCTGTGTGTGGGTCAAACCCTAATCCCAGCATAATTAACACTTCACTGTACAGCTTTTTTCACAAATATTACACTGCTTAAATAAAACACAAGTTTCTGATTCGACTGCAACAGAAGAGAGAGAATTGCTCTATAGGCCATCAATTTAAGAAACCCTCAAAGTTGAGTGAGCCTCCAAGCTGTAAACACTGTGCTTTCAGTAATCAAAAAACACTTGTTTTTTTTTTTTTACAGTGTCCTAATGTGACACCATGAAAGTAACTTGGAGTTTCAGTGACAATGACTTGCTCTCTAGGAAAAAGGGCAGCGATATTAAATAATTGAATGTGTCACAGTCTGTTCACCCTCACGTTTTTTTTTTCTTTTCAAATGAAAAAATAACTGGGGGAAAGAATGTGGCTCAACAGGTTTGTTGTGCGACATGGTGACGAAGATTAGACGCAAGAAGGAAAATAAAGGAGGACAAACGGTCTAACCATTTAAAAACAGAATGAGAGGCTTTTGTGCTCACTGCTTTAGTTTTCTCTGCACTTCTTCAATCATCAAACTCCAGGCCTCCTTCTCCTTCTGGTGTTTTCTCCTCAGTTACTTAATCAGCACTCTCCAGTGAGTGGGCAAAGCAAAGGGGCAATTACCATCAGTCTAGTCTCTTATTTTTGACTGCACACCTGTAACCAAGAGAACAAGTGTGAACACAGGAAGCTCGGCAGGACCACTCAGGAGCCAGGTGGGTCTTCCTACTGTAACTGTCTGCTTATTGGTGTCTTGGCAGTGGTCAAGGAGTCAGTCAGCACTTCTGCCTGTCTCATCCATTTGCACTTTTCCACTCCTCTGCCTGTTCTGCACTGTCACTCCATATCTTTTTCTCCTCGCTTGTGTCTGCCTTTCTCAGTGTCATATCAGGTTTTGACAATTTATTGTTTGCCAGGCCTGACAGCCTGCCCTGCTGCTCTCTATATCTACGCCTGCCTCTCCCTGTGTCCAGTTATCTGCCTTTGTCTGTGACCACCTATTAAACATGTCTTTACTAGTTCACTGTACATGTTCGCTTATTCAATTTCCAGCTGCACTCCTCTCCAGTGTCACAGTTAGACCCTTAATGTTTGTTCTTAATTTCTCATTTTTGCTCTTTTGTGGACCAGTATCCATTTGTCCTTGCCTATTTTCCTTTTTCTGCCTGCTTACCAATCCTGTGCATGGTGCACAAAATTTCTACCCATCTTGCATTAATGTTCTTATCTTTCTCTTTTCATACTTAGATTTACACCCACCAGCCTAAGCACATTTATGAAGCTGGTCATGCTGGAAGCCATTCTGTTGGGGATTTGTCCTTTGTTTATAAATATTTTTATCTCCCACTGCATGACTGTATGCCAAAACCTTGCAATTGCCTGTTGTATTTGCATGTTTAACTTTATGAATAGCTTCTACAGAGAATTACCAAATGAATATTTAATTTGCAGTAATAAGTTCCCTTGATGGCAAATGGATTTCAAAGACTATGCAGGAACTAAAAAGGCAAGAAGGCGCATGAAGGGTTTATTTAAGAAGGACCCACACTAACTAAACAGAGCCACTTTGGCTAACACCATACTGACAGGAGGTCTTGGTAAATTTATGTATAATGTCTCAATCAATCAAACATTTTCTATAACATCTTTTGCAGAAAATATTGTGACACAGCTGCTTATTAAGCAAACAAGATTATAGCTCAGTGAATTCCAGTTATTGTCTTTTCATACATCTGAGTATAGCAGAGATACTAATGTCATCAAACCCAAGGCCCATCGGGCACTTTACCTGGTGAGGGGCCATTCTGGCTTTTCGAGTCGTTTATAAGCCCCAGTGCATCGTAAAGCAAACTCCCGGGTTGGATATAACTGAACACACCCTGCCAATGTCTATTTAATCTAAAGGTAGTAGGGTATATGTATATATATATATATATATATATATATATATATATATATATATATATGTAGTATGATCAAGAGACAGTCAGAACTGATCACTGCTGGGTCTTAAGAGTGGAGTGATTCTACCTGTATATCTAACCATCCATCCACTCAGTAAAACCTCCCATTCCAAGTGATGCGTCATGGGAGGGCAAAGCTCCATCCTAACAGCACTGAGAAGGAGTCAGTTGTGGATGGAACACCAGTGGACTCACTGGCTCAGGCGGAGAGTTACCAATTAACCTGTCACTCTTGTCTTTTGTATGTGAGATTAAACCTTACTTAATCAAAAGAACACAGAAACTTATGTCGGTGGCGACCAGTCCAAGATTCAAACCTAATTCCCAGGAGTCATCGGCGCTAGATACTGTAATATGTCCCACTTGTATAGTAGGATGAACACTGTGGTGTGAGACTCAGTGGGAGAGTAGGGTTTCATCGTTACTTTATTGTTTTAGATCATTTTGGGCTGGGGAGCATGGTGTGATGAAATGTAACATTGTTGGTATACTCCATGACTGCCTTCGATGTGTAGAATCCTTGTTCCACCTGAGTTAGCTTGTATTTCCACTGGGGCTCCAGTTTCTTCTCACAGTCCACTGACAGGCCTGAGATTGCCAGTGCTAGTCTGAATATGTGTATGAGTGTGTACTGAGATGGCCTAGAATCTGACCTAGGCCTAGTTTCTGTGCAAGCTGATTTTCCTTTCTCAGTCCCAAAGATGTTATGTTAGACTAATATCTAAAAGGGTTTTGAAGTGTGCACATGAGTATTGTTCTTATGCTTGAATAGTGATGACGTTGCAATGGGATACTGCACAAGACTTGCATTAGAAATGGATGGGCATTCATTTTGCTGAAAAAGAATCATTCCATTCTTGGGTAGGGTTAGGGTTTGGTTCACCTGTTTGATTCCTCTAGCTGTCTGCTGGTTGTTGTGAAATAATACAGTAAATGGGGGCAGGATGTTTGGAGTGATTTACTTTAAAGATCCTGCCCTGATGAGCTTGCCATTATCTATTGTACATTTGTTCATATTCCTTACCTAAATGCTTTATTAACTGATCATACATCCATTAGACATGATGTGCTTTAGGTGAAGGTGTATGAACAGACATACATGAAAAAAATGGTGAGGCTTAATGCTTGTCATGCATCTTTTCTTTTTCTTCTACAATATTTAACTTTCATAATAATTTAAATAAACTATTGGACTCCATTTAGTAATCAGAAAGAATTCATGACAAAGAAACCAGCTCTCTACGATCCTCTTGGGTATTCATTTATACAAACACCTGCAGTGCACACTTCTGCCCACTCTCTGTTCCTTGGCATGAGCAGCAGTTTGGCTTACATACAGTATCTGGAAGGAAGCAAGCCATGCATTCTTTCTTTATAATAGGCAGGGAAGTGTCAGATTATTTCCACACATCTTACTTTTTGTTTTATAAATTAACTTTTTTAGATTTTGCCATAAAACACATATGGGTTGATAGCTTGAAACCACAGCTTACGACATACTTCACAAGCAGCCTCATAAGTCCATCTCCAAGATTGTATGTGCCAAACAAAATGAAAAGGGCATTTTTCAAAGTCAGTGACCAGCAAAATGAAATACTAATTAGCCCTGTCGCCATCTAGAGCCTCACTCTCTTTTCTCACTACCTTTTAGACTGTCCAGTTTATTGTGTTTCCTTCTTTGCTTTTTTGACATCTGGAACCTGATGGTTCTACAAATTGCCTTGTATTGTTGCTCACCAGACAGGAGCTCTCCATGCTTCAGACACCAAATTGTTAGAAATACTGCTACTTGGGCCCTGATCTCTTACGGGTGGAAGGTACATTTTCTAGAAGAGTTTCTGTAAGTGCCTCTGAAGACCTTCTTGTTTCCAACAGCCTAATCTGTTACACTGAGTAGTTTCTGTAGATCAGCCCATCCCAACGTGTTCATTATGACTGGCTGCAGCCAAATCTGGGCATGTTAAAACAGGACAAAGCAAGCCTATAAGCCCAAGAGATGACTGGTTGGTTCAGGGATTCCAGAAATTTCCAATTTTTTTTTCACTTTTGCCTACTTATGTTTTCTATCTCCCCCATTAAATATGGTTGATGATTTACAGTAAATGTTGTTCTCTGATTGTCCTAAACAATGCAGAGTGTTTTTTTTCTATTCTGTAGTCTCACCTCAGTTCAACATGAGCCTTATTGGAGATGTTTTCTAGAGCTCATCTATTGGTGCTTTCTTTTTCTTACTATATTATCCATTTCATTTTATTCTTCTGTGTTTATTTATGGGTATCGCAGTGGTTAGAGCTGCTGCTTTACAGATCCAGAATACTGAGTACAGTTTACCAGCTCGATCATTTTCTGTGTGGAGTTTTCACATTTTTCCAAACTCTTTATATATTTTCTTTGGGCATTTCTGTTTCCTCCCACATGACAAACATGACCAAGATAGAATAACTGGTAACCCAGTGGGGGCTGTGATCAAATCTCCTGCAGGATGGTTTCCTCTCTGTGTGTAGTTTTGGAAAATGGATGGTGCTGCTGTACAATGGGACAGTTTTCTGCCTACTCTCACACACTACTGCCATGCTAGGTTCCAGCTTTTTGTGAGGATGGATGGAAAGCTCTTTTTTATTATTTGGAGGGAGAGGATGCGCTGAGCACATTTTTGGCAGCTCCTTTTTTGACTGTTGCCACTCTCAAAATACTTGAGATCTGGCAGGTCAGACTGCACAATCTGTTTGCAACCTAGATAGTTGGGTAGGAGGTACCACAGCCCCCACTAAAGGCAAATTACACTCATCAGAATGTAGAGTCAGCCCTGCATGTTTTACTGATAGATACGAACTAAAAGAATATCTCACCTTATGGCACCTGGTATTACGTAAGGCTAATGCAGTGCTTTCCCAATTGCCACCTCACTGTCTTCTCCAAATGCTGCCACTACAGGCCGATATCCTGATATCAAGTAAAAAAGAATACACCTTCAATCTGATGAAAGTGAGGGGGTTCTTTTCAGAAGCTAGATGAAGTTAAAATTAGAAGAAAAACACAAAATGCAGGGATTACACAACCAGGCAATTGACTTGTATTCTTTCTCACGTCAAGATGATTCATGGAGAACAAAAATTAATTTTAAACTAATTACTCCAGTCATTTGTTATTTTATATCATGTCCATCAGACTGAGTACTGTGACAAACACTTTATAAAGCAATTGAGAAGAATATTACAAAACAAAAGAGGGAAAACAATACAATGACTTCAAAGTATAAGATACGACAGGAGCGAAATAAATATAGCCATTTTAATAAAGGAAAAAAGCATAACTAGACAAAGGTACATTTGGGTCGTGCAGGAAATGCAGTTAAGACTATTTTGGCCCCCTACTGTCTTGTTCACATCCCTGTCTTCAAGCTGCCCTGTGACTGCTCTAACATAAGATGCGAGAAGAAACCCGCCAGTTTATCAAGGTGGTTTCGTTGTCTGAAATTCCTCAATATTGTATCCAGATATTTTTTTACATTTCTCAAGGCTTCTGCATGACTTGATAGTTTGTCATATATTTTTGCAGCCCTCTGCATGAAAAAGTGCTTCCTGGCTGCTGTCTTAAATACGCTTTGCCCTCAATTCTGACTGGTGTCTTTGAGTACTCGGATCAATTTTTTAATCAAAAGAATTCTCATTAGTCAGATTTCTCAATGCCTTTTGTGTACTTGTACAACTTTCTCTGCTTCAGACTAAAGTAGTTTATTGTCCTGAGAATATCAGAGTAGAGGAGTGTAGAACTTGACCCGGACACAGACAAGCAGACACGTTAGATTTACCCCACACACATTTATTGAGGTTTTCCATCACAATACTCAGTACGCAACAGCCCCAATACCCCACAGTTCTGGCTAACACAATGCCTTTTTCTTTCTCTTCTTCCGACCGCCTCCTTCTCTCCTCCAGAGACCTCATCCGTCTTCCACCTTTAAATAAGCACCCGGATGTGCTCCAGGTGTGTTCCCGGCAATCTCCCACCGACACGCCCCAGTGTGGCGGAAGTGCCGGCTGTATCCCCGGAAGCACTCTGGGTGTCCCTTCTTTTCTTCCCCCCAGCACTTCCGTGTGTGGCGGAAGTGCTGAGGTCCAGGGTCCTACTGGTATTGGGGTGCCCCCTGGTGGTGACCATGGGCCCCTACAGGGTCGAGCTTCCCAGCTCTGTACCCGTGACCCCCAGGGCAGTCGCCCCCTCGAGGTCTGGAGGAGGCACAAGCCCTCCTCCGGTCTTCTCGGGCATCCCAGTTGGGTATCACCCCCATCCGGGTACCACAGGAGATATGAAATGTTCTGTCAACATAAACCTCTAAATCCTTTTCATAACTTGCTTCCTACAAGACAGAGTGCCCCATTTTGTCTTTATAATTAATGTTCTGTTTTAACTTTAAGCTGCATTTTCCAGTTCTGAAGAGTGTTTGGGCCTTTCTGAATTGTTTTGCTGCCTCCTCAGTATCTTCAATTCCTCCAATTTTAATGTCATCTGCTACCTCTCTGATTTTAGTGTCACTAGTCTTAGTTAGCATTACAAAGGCAAGAATGATAAACAGATTCAAATAGTATTTAGGCCAGACTCTTTAACTTTACAAGACTAATTACCATGCAGATTACTCATTTATTCAATTTACATTGTGGCAACCTTTAGAGTTATGTGCTCTCAGCTTCTTGAACAACAGGAATCTTGACAGGATTGTCTGTAGGGGAGAGGAATCAAAGGGGACTGCTGCATGAGGCAGGAGCAAACACTGGCAAAGAGGTGCCAGTGCCTCGTAGGACACATTCTCATAAAGACAATCATTTATACTATTCCAATTTTGGATTGCCGGTCAGTTAAGTAGTGAACCTGTTGCTGTGTGCGGTGTGGTGTTATCAGCAAACTAAAAGGAAGAAAAACAGTAACAGTTTCATGGGTTACAGGAAGGTTCCTTTAGTTAGGTTAATTCTATTCTAATTCTATAGAAAGGTTAATTCTATTCTTTTGTCCACTCTGAAATTGCACTGGTCAATGTGTGCATGTCTGTCTGCCTACAAATGCTAATAAAAAGCAAATCAGGAATACCACACTAAAAAATAAAATGAGACTTGAAATATTTTTTTACTTATATAAGCTCTCAAAGATGCATTTAAGGAATTAAACTCCAGTTAATCAAGAAAATTAAACTTAAAGTACTTTTTATAACATAAATTTAACTAATTAATTAAAAATCAGCCGGGGGCTGGACTTAATCTGCCACATCTACATTTAGATCTGCATAATTTCACCATCTGTCTTCATGAATATAATGCAGTGTTAAAGTGTTTGTAAATAGTGATAAGTAAGCGTGTGTAAGTGTATAAATACATACATACTCACCCACTCAGTCACTTACTAGCTGGTTCTATCATTGGGGCTCACAGTGGGAAGCAGGCTAAATAGGGTACACCAGGGCTACCCTGTGTATAACAATGGTCTTCAGCTTCTCCTAAAGAGTTTTCAGGCATTCCCAGGGCAGCTGTAAAATATCATATTTAAATATCTTCACTTCCAGTCTGAGCATGCTTACAATTACTGATAATCACAAAGATATTCGAGAATTTTGACCTAGTGAGCCATAGTAGCAGTACAGCTAGCTGTGTCATGATCCAAGGAGAGGATTAAATGAGCAAACGGCATAATCAATACTTTCTTCTGAAACACAATGCTTCTTATTGCCATACTGCTGTGTATTTTTCAAATGATGAATGAACTTCCCCCTCTACTGAATTAGGCTATATTTCTGTTAAATTCAAAAAACAGAAACTGTTTTTATTAAAAAAAACAGCTATCCAATGCCTTTATCATGTCCCAGAGTTCATTGGCTCTAAGCTGCTAAGCAGTGACTGGCAGGATTAGACACATTTCTTCTATTATCCGTTTTTTAGACAAAAAAAAGGTCTACTGTAATGTAATGGCCAGTGTTGATTTTCATTATGTGATGGTGCTCTTCACACATCATTCAGCAAGTGGCATCTTTTGTTGTAAGGCAATGGTGCTTATGGCTTGCTAACATCACAACATTCATCTATCAATTTTGCGAACCCATTCAATCCAAATTTAGCCTTGTGGAAAATCAAAGCCTTTTTTAGCAGCAATGGGCAAAATGCAGGAATCAACCTTAAAATAGGGGATACCAGTCCAAGAGAAAACCTGCAATTATTCTACTGGGCCAATTTCATTTCATCAATCAGTCCTTTAAATAATGTAGTTAGTGTATAAGCAAGCTGACCTTGACTCACTATTAATCACATTTAATATTTCTATTTTCTATATGCTTTTTCTTTATTTGTTTGTGTCCTCTGCACTTATGTTAAATAATTTAGATCTGCCTTTAATTTGTAAGTTATTGCATACTCACCTGTTATGTCTCTAACTCTACCGTCCCAGAGCTGCCATTCATCGGATCTATGTAAAACCACAACTCTGTCAATATGTGTCTTTAACCACTGAGTGAGGACAACGAGTGATATCTTCTGAGATATCTAAGCAGAGGACCACGACTCCAGATAGTCAGATAGCTCAGCATTATGGATTTACGAAAACTTGTGGAAATTAGCTGAGGTAAATTAACACCAATATATCTTGGCATGACTTTCCCGATGAGGTTCAAAGCTCCTGCTGCTGATAATAAACAACTTGATATTATTTACTTTGTACTAATCTCTCTAGTCTCCATGATATGAACCTCAATAAACAGCAAGTTGTACGGTTTACCTATTTGCTTATGCTCCATGCATATGTACACCATCTCATCTCCAGAAAATTAGCTCCTCCATATAAATAATCACTTGTTTCCCATTTACCAAACTTTAGCTCGTCCGACTGTCTTCAAGAATAGCCTCGGATAATCTCTTGAGGATTGTTTACATGATAGGGGATCAATGATCACATAAAATAAGTCTGCCTAATATAGCCTTCTGCTTTCTGATGGCTCCAGTCATCACAGTACACTGACCTCCATCTGTCCATTTGATCCTATTTTTTGTGCCCTGGGTGGGACGGTGAGTTATGACAGCTCCAACACGCCTTAGGCGCATTGCATGAAAACGGGAGCTGCTATTCCAAATGACTAAGGTAATAAATCGGGAAACACGTGTTAAAGTTATTTTTTCCCCTTTGTTTCTTTATTGTGATGCAACACATGAAAGAATGAAATGAAAATGCTAAGCGTTGTAAGTCTTAACCTCTGCTTGGTCATCATGATTTGTTTTGCTGCCATAGGGTGGGAGTTTTCTGCACTTGTTTACCTGTGCTTGCGCTGATCATTTTTCTGTCTGTTTACTTGCCTGTCTGCCTTTCTCTTGCATTTTTTTACATTGTTGATGTCACCTCTTATGTACTTCACTTTCTTTATCCTATTGTCTATTTGCCACATGTTAATTGCACATTTTTTTCTCTTTCAAACATAGGCTTGTCCCAACTTGACACAGGAAAAGGAGAGTTCCGCCTTGAATTATTGAGGCCTCGATTCGGTGCCACCTTGGGACTTGAGCTACTGGTTTGCTTCCGTGAAGAATAAAGTTGCTGTTAACTGGCATATTTACAGACTGAATTTTACATTCTCTCCCTTAGAGAGAAGCCCTTTTTAGAGAGCCTCATCCTTGAGAGTGCTAACAGTACAATTTGCAGTTGAGTCTAACAACATTTCAATAAAAAAGCATTGCAGAAACCAAGCAATCCTAAGGCCACTGACAGCTGAGTGCTATTTGAAGAACTTAAGATTCAAGCTTGCGAGCAATGTACCTACATTAGAGAAGAACATTTGTGTTTTCATTAACTTCTAATTTTCCAGAATCCTTCAAGCGAGACATTTTGTCAACTATATGACAAAAAAAGAGATGTATTAAAAGAAAGGTTAACTAAGACCCACCTAATTTATTTTCAACTAAACATTTTTGGCAGCTGTCCTACTTGCATTTCCATCATTTTATAAATGGGCCAAAAACTTGTTACCAACATGCAGCGGCATCTGAATGAAACCTTTTCTACCTCATTGTGTTTCCTCCTTTCACCAGTCCCCAAACTATTTTTTTCTAAGATCCAGCCAATCCAGGAAGACTCTCACATCTGCACATCCGGCCTACCTGCTCCTGAGCGTCTTCAGGAGTTGATGGCCATGCCCTCTATTGCACCAGAGCAACAGGCAGAACATGGCTGGAACCCAAAGGATGCGTCTCCATCCATCGTGGTTTCCCAATCACACCTGACCTTTTCTCGCCGCCCCACACCTCGAACAACTGATGGGATAAGAAGCAAAATGGGATACAGTTCTGGGATTCATATATGGGAAATTACCTGGCCTGCAACGAAGCGTGGAACACATGCCGTGGTTGGTGTCGCCACCAAAAACATGCCACTCCAGGCAGAGGGTTACCAAGCACTGCTCGGAAGTGATCAACACTCTTGGGGCCTGGACCTGGACCGAGGATTGCTGTATCACAACACATCAAATATATGTTCACTTGCATCAAGGCGCTACCCCACTGGTAAACAAGCAGTCAGCTTTTACTTTGGATCTCCTAGTCTTGCTTTTTTATTGTTTCAGATGTTTGGGAATTATCTGTTCATTTTCTTACTCTTTGCCTTGCTTACAGATGAAATGCCGGGATCCCAGGAGGCAAGTTTGGTGCCATTCCCGGACTGTTTCCTAATGGTACTAGATTTTCATGCTGGAACTCTGGGCTATGCCCTTGAGAATGGCAGATACCTTGGAGTGGCCTTCCAGGGTTTAAAGGGGATGACTCTCTATCCCTCTGTGAGTGCCGTCTGGGGCGACTGTGAGGTCACCCTCCGGTATCGCAATGGCCTACAACGTGAGTGATAACTTCTAACTGCGTTCCTTCCCTTCACTTTGACTCTTGCTCTACTCACTTTATGCCTGTGGGGCTATGTTGATATTTCCTTCTTCATCATCTTGGTGTCCCAGTGAGTCACTCTTCAGGTTACACCTCTTTCTGATAATTTCTAGTAAACCGACATATTATTTTGAGGTTGTTTTTCTTCTGCTTTATTTTTTATTCAATTTTAGAAAGTTTCTGTACTGACAGGTTCTAATTCGTATCTTTACAGCCCAGCCGAGCTCCCTCCAGCAGCTTTGCCGTCTTTCTGTTAGAAGTGCTCTCGGACCAAGCAGGTTGGATGGAGTAAGCACTTTGCCTCTTCCCCTGGCAATGAAGAAATATGTCCTTTACCAGTGACTTCAGCAAGCAAAGACTTGTTGTAATGGAATGTGATTGACTTCCAGCAACCATTCAGCACCCTGTGTAGCATTATGAAGATCTACCATCCTTTTCACTTGCCCGGGCAGGCCTTCCGTTGCTGATTGCACAGATCAGTTGGGTGAAGTCAAGAAGCTCAGAGATTAATCTTTCAAAGGCTGCAAATGTTGTGTCAGATGGTAGTAATAATGTGCAAAGCATTCTATAAAAGTTAGAGGTGACAACCATATTTTTCATTGCGTATGGCAGCAGTTTCTGTTGCTTTAGCAGAGAGTATGTGCAAATGAGCCAGAATAGGCCATAAAAACATAACACCAGTGTTCAAGAAGTGATGTCCAACTGAGCCAACAGCAGGCTGACTGCGTGCCACTGTGTATTGTGGGCAGCATCCTGCAGAAATGTTAGTAATGTACTGCATATGAGATGTACAGTATCATGTTGTACTGTTGCTGTGAGAGAGTTTATGGTTTAGCTGACCTAAGTCCTAATTATCTGTACAGAAACCTGTCTTTTTATTTGTAAATAAATACCTACATAAATAAAATGTGAATTTTTATTCAAACTGTCTGCATTTATTGAATACATGTCTATTATTGTCACTCGGATTTCTTTTTCAGGGTCACATTGCAGCTGCAGAGGCTAAACCTGACATGGTATTCAATTTAAACCATACCCAAAGGCCCCCCTAAATGGAATACTGTAACTCAAAGTTTGTCTGCTGCCTCGGGGATTAATGAGGGGGTGGGGAGGAGTGTAGTGGAATTTGGGACAATGGAGCTCCATCTCAGCCATCTGGATGGCGGAATTAGCTCAATTTGACTGGCTTCTTAGTTTCAAAGGGCTTTGTTATGGAAATGATATTTTTCTCTCCAATCCCCCCCCCCCACACCCCCCCCCCCCCCCCCCCCCCCCCCCCCCCACACACACACACACACACTCCCTTCCTGACTTATTTCCACTTCCCTTGCACTTTATACTTTATTCAGACTGGTTTACCTGTCAGAAAGCAGAAAAAGTAGGTTGCAACTCTTCACGTTTACAGAATTCAGATGAGAGTAAAGCAAACACACCAGTCACCAAACGAGCAGCGTCTCAGTGTTTACACCCTGAATCTGAAGGATGGACTGTGGCAATTGCTTTGACCTTTGATCCAGGGGAGAAGGTAAGAGACAAGCACCCCCCAGCACACGCACACACACACACACACACACACACACACACACTCCATGTTCTTATTGGCTGCAAGGATGTCTGGGTCTCTGTCCCCTCTCTTAAATACTGAAGGAGGCAAAAAAGAGAGGGAAATTCAAACAGCTGTCAAAACAGTACAGAGCAGAGCCGAGAAGATAAAGAAAGGAGGGAAAGTTAAACTACAACTACTACAAGGAAGCAGAAAGACTGAAAAGCACCTGACAAAGTAGTAGTTAACATTGTGTGTAGCTGGAAGACTTCTTTTTTTTTTTCTTTTGATTATCTATACGTTAAGTAAAAAGATTAACCTAGGTATGCATCTAAAATAAGAAAAGGTAGAAAAGAAGTCACCAAGAAAAGTTAAAAAAAAAAAGACAGAAAGAAGGATGGAGCTTAGAGAACACAGACGAGTCTGCTTTACGCCACGGCAGCTTCTGTATCAAAAGGTACTGCACATATTTTACTGACTATTAGTATGCAACAATTACAATTTTTAGGTAGTTTGGTTAGGCCAGCATTGCCAGAAACAATTTTTTAGCAACGTACTAATAATTTCCGAACAAGTCTCTGATATTCTGTCGCTGCTCTTCCAGATTGTGAAGCCAAGGCTGGAGCAAAGACGCCGTGCTCGGATCAACCTTTACTTAGAAGAACTAAAACAGTTAATTGAGGAGCAGCCTGGAGAGGTGAGTTTATTTTTATTGATTTCTGTATTGATTTTACAGTTGACTGTCTATTTCTGTTGTTGTTTTTTTTTTTTTTTTGTAACTATTTACATGTAAGTATTATGCAGTAATTGGGTATTTTATTTTTTCTGTTTCCATTCGTATAAAAGCAATTTCCTTTTGGTGTCTCAATGGGCTGTGATACTCATTCGTGTTGATTGTATGTGAGCACTGTGGCAGCCTTGCTGAGTTTGTGTGGGTGTTTGTATACAGGACTCTATTATTTGTTTTGCCCATTATTTTCCCATTCTTTTACCTTTTTGTTTCTTTTATCTGACAACAATTTGAAGAACTGTCAATTTTTTAATTTCTTTTTTTTTTGACACTCACAAAATTATAAAGTGCCTAATAATACATTTTACAGTTAAAAGTAATACCTCCTCTTATAAAAAACAATTCTCATGTTAAAAATAGAAATCATTTACTGTAATTTTAATAATATATTAGGGTTGTGTACTGGACTCCATTCACACCCTATGCTCTGTTGTTGTGCAGTTTGTATGTTCTCCCCACATCCCCAGGACATGTATGTTATATTCATCAATTGACTCATTATATGTGAGTGCAGATAGGTGTATGATTTTAGACTGGAAATGCACTGATGTCCTCTACAAGGTTTGTTCCTGGCACAAAAACTTTAATGAAAACATAAGATTAAAAAATGATGGATGGATGGATGGATCAAATAATGCTAGGACTGCATTACAATACATGAATCGTTATTCAGTTATACATTGACATGCCTTCTGTGTAGAGATTGTGCACTATATTCTCACCACATTCACATATGCTTTGATCCTAGAGTCCAAAAGCCCATGGTCTGTTTGCGTGCGTGTGTGTGTGTGTGTGTGTGTGTGTGTGTGCGCATGTGTGTGAGGGTATCTGACAGCATTATATGATGGATTAGTGTCTGGCCAGGGGATGGACCCCGAATTGTTCTTGCTGTTGCTATGATTAATTTAACTAAACTGGGTTAATAGACATTATAATATAATTCTCCTCATATTCTGGATTTCCTTCCACATGCCAAAGAAATGTGTATTAGGTTAAATGGTAACTCTAAATACACCCCAAAGTGACTGTGTGGGGACTGGCACCTTATCCACAAATGTTTTCTGGGCAGCTAAAACATATTTTGTTATTTTGAAGAAGAATAGTCATTTTATAATGTAATGAGCACCCCTGACTGGCTGGTGAATGTGAGGTCTCGTCACACCATTGTCTTATGTATGGCTCTTATTTGGGTAACATTTAAAGATGTGTATCCTCATCTACTCTCTCGAATAAAGACGCTCTATTAGACAACATTTGCTTGTGTGGCGGGCGGATATTTTCACAGTATACTTGTCTTGTCACTTTCACTTTGACCTTTTCCTTTCTCTGAGTATGTGTCCATATTTGCTTAACTGTTATTAACGTAAGCCTGTTTTGAATGGTTTACAGCGTCCTCATACACGCTTAGACAAGGCAGACATACTGGAGAGGACGGTGCGCTACATTCAGAAACACCGGATGGATGGTGGGTACTTGGCTTAGTGTTTCTTGTCTCACAGCACGTGTCCTGTGCAGCTAATTATCTTATCTGTCTTCTTCTCCCCAGCAAGTCCCTGCCTTGTCCGTGACTCAGACTTCAAAGCCGGGTTTCAGAACTGCCTTTTGCTTGCACATCAGTTTCTGTGTGAGCAGGCTCACTTCCAGTCTAAGGCGAGTGTCAAGTCTATCGATGCAGAAAGATCCCATCTTATAACTAGCCGTCCCAAAGCTGTGCAACCAGGCCTCCCTTTGACAAGAAACAGTTGGCGTTCTCTTTCAGGGAATTCAACAATTCCAGTATGCAATGTATCAATCCAGCAACAAGCACCACCACAAAATATAGTCTGCTTGGGCAACATAAGCAGGGAAGTTCCCAGTACCTCA
Organism: Erpetoichthys calabaricus; assembly: GCF_900747795.2. NCBI lineage: Eukaryota > Metazoa > Chordata > Cladistia > Polypteriformes > Polypteridae > Erpetoichthys > Erpetoichthys calabaricus. The sequence goes on along the minus strand of NC_041402.2, from coordinate 93,140,426 downwards.
GAAGCCTGCTGGAGGCCATGGAAGTGTGGGACATGAGCAGACTATAAATGTAGCTACTTGAACTGTACAAGAGGGGGTGTGCTTTGGGGGAAAAGCCTATTTGTATAAACTATGTAAATAAAAAAAAATATTATTTGTGATTCACTGTGGTCTGTGTCTGAACTTGCAATGAAAAGAGAGAGAGAGAATGTACTAGATTGGGGATAAAGGGGAAAATATAGCAAGTGTAATAAATTTGTCACAGAGGGGGAGATTTATGCAGGGAATAAAGGAAAAAAGAAGCTACCATTAATTTCTTGCAGTGGGGGGAGCTGGGAGGTTGTCAGGGGATCAGATCTCTGATTGGTGAGCTGAAGAAAGGGAGGTGGAAGAGAGTATCTGCCGTTATTAATGAGAGAGAGAGAAAGAGAGAGAGAGATTGTGTGTGTGCATGAGTGACGGGGGGGGGGGGGGGGGGGGGGTTGCACTTCAGAGTGGAAGACAGGGTGAGAGAGAGAAGAGAGAGAGACACACAGAGACTGAGGGGTCGCATCGTCGTCATAGCAATGCCAGCATCAACAGAAGGGTAGGAGGTAAGTCGATTCTCTTTCTCCGTCTTCCTTCCTTCCTCCCTAGCTGCACATCTCCCTCTTATTGACTTGTCAATGGGTTTCTAAACTAAACGCATTCTAAAGGGATGTATTTCGGTGTAAGTCTGCATTTCTATGGATTGCCTGTAGCTCTCCTTGTGTTGCAGCCTCAAAGACAGAAGCACCAGGAGGCAAGGAGGCAAGCAGTGGGGTTTGTGGGGGGGGGCAGGGGGGTTACAGACAGACTAGTCTTGCCTTGCATCCCCTATTCTTCCACCTGTCTCTCATCACTGCCTCCCTCGCTTTCATTTGTCCTCATGTCCTCTGCCTTTCACTCTTCTATCGTCTTCTTCTTTGCTCTGCAAGTATTTTCCCTGTTACCAGTTCTTCCCGTTTACTCCTCATCTCCTCTGATCATTAATGTGATTACTGACCTGTTGTACAGATGTGACTACAAACACTGCAATCACTTCCAGGCAGGTTGGTGCCAAAAAGTAGACTCCTATGAAACAGATTTTAATCAAAATATTGTCCAAAAAGCCTGCTTCTGCTTGATGCAATTTTCATTACGCTTAGAGAGACATAACAGTTGTAGCCATGATCTGCATTTACATGAGAAAAACAGCTCCCAGTGCCCATCAGCATCTATGCGTGAAATTGCACCGTTTGGAATGTCATGATAGCAAAACATTTATTAATGAGAGTCTTTCTGTTTCCTTTCAGGGCACCTGCATACACGGGCTGATCGGTACTGCATAAGTTAATGAATGCAGGACACTGTCACAACCTCGATTCAAGCCGGCCACCAAATAAATCAAGGAACAATGATTACTTGGATTGACACTTGATGAACGGTTATGGCAAACAGCTACTAGGAATTTCAGGACTTGTGTTTTGAAAACATTTTAACACCTCATTGCTGTCGAGTCTGAGGCAGTGTTGGTGGTGGTGGAGGTGGCAGCAGCTTTTTAAACAGAAGGTCTGTCTTGGAGTGTTTTTGTGCGCTTGATAATTAAAAACTTGTGAAAGATTCTGTGATAAAAAGCCGCCTCTCTAATGAGGTGCTGTTCATAGCCTGTCAGTCAGTAAATTTCATCAGGTTGGTAGGGTGGAGGTTCCAGATTGGGAGATGGAAGTGATGAGAGGCAACCAGTATCCATTGAGTGTATTGCCACAGTGATATCGAGAAGAAAGCTCTGCTGAAATCACTCCATGAAAGGAGAAACATAAGAAAAACAAAATAACTAGAAACAGCAAAAAAGAAAAGAGTAAACTGAGTTCTACTGAGGGGGAATCACAAAAAAAAGGAACGAAGAGTAAGCAGAGGAAACACTGCAAAAAGAGAACAAAAGAAGGAGGGCGACTGTGTGTAGAACAAACAGAAAATAACAGAGAAGCGGGAGATCACAACGAAGGCGTAAACATTTGTGAAAAAACAGAAAAAGAAAGTGCTTGGGCAGTCACAAGCAAACAGAAAAGCAAGAGTAGATGTTTTAGGGAAGGGGTATTAAAAAGAATCAAGAGGTATCAAAGAGTGAAAGAAGAACAGAGCTTGTAAACATGGAGCTGAGATACAGAGGGACCGAAAAGTAAATGTGCAACAAGAGAGAGGGAGAGAGGGTTGAAGACACTCAAACAAGCAGAGCTTAAGCAAGTTGGAGGAGGAGGAGAGAAAGACGGCCCACGGCACAAAATAGAGCCAAACACAGACAAGGTACTAGTAAAAAGCCAGATACAGAAGATGATGCGCTCCACTGCTCCACATGTCCCTTCTTCATTCGCTTCACGATCCCCTCACTCAATTCTTATGCAGTCTGGACTGCAAGAGAGCGCCCCCTACTGGATTGCTTGTGGACTTGTTTCCATTCTTGGCAATGCCTGGGCAATACTGGGCATCTCAGCAAAGGCAGAGCAGCACAAGGCACTAGACCTGCTTTTTGTTTTCCTCGGCGGGACCCACGTTCTGACTGTAGCCGTCCCCCCTTGCTCTTTTCTCTGCTGTTCACTTAGGAGATGGTGGAGGCCAGAACCAAAACTCCCAGACGTATCACACCACTGGAAACCCACAGAAATGGAACGAAACTCTGTGCAAGGCATTTGTATCTACTTTCTACTGCCTTTCTCTGGCTACTTGCTTCACTGGTAAGTTTCAAACAGTCAGCTTTTGACTCTGCATTTCATTACCTGTGGCTTGCCTGTCGTAGAATTCAGGTCCAACATTTCCTTGTTCTTTTGCGTCTGTCTGTGTGCCTTGGATTGTCTTTTTTAAGGCTGCCAAGAGTTTTCACAAAGAATTAATTCAGACAACAAGGGCCTTAATCCTGTCAGAAAAGAGAACCAGCATCCTGGTCTCACCTCAGCACAGGAACGTACAGTACATACTTTTAATGACATTTGACTATTTTCTTATAAGCTATTAATCACTAAGGCAGTTTCAAATATGGCACCTCCCACATTCCAGGCATAGTCACATGTCTTAGAGAAAAAAATTCCCTAAAACTAGAGGCCTGTAACAAATTCTCAAAGAAATGCAATTCCAAGGATGCATTCCTTTGGGCTATAGTGTAAGATTTCCTGAGCTTATGGAACTTGGGACCTCAGACTATAGAGGTTTGTGAGAGACAGAAAGTTTTTTGTCATTATCATACCCTTCTATCTGTTTCTTACATGCCTTAATTTTTTCCCCCTTGCTTTCCACCACTCCAGTGTCCTCCATCTCCTACCATCGCCTCTGGATGGTCAAGTGGCCGGTGAACTACCGCCTTTCCCGCTCTAGGAAGCAGGCCTGGCACTCTGCTGCAGGAGGCTGGGCAGCAGCCTTTGTCCTGGCAACACTGCCCTCGCTGGGTTGGCACTCCCCAGGCCAGCGTTTCTATCAGGACGGGACCTGCCGGTTCACTCCTGGACACATCGGCTTGGGATTTGGGCTCTGCCTCCCCCTACTTGTGGGAGGTGGAACTGCCACAGCTCTCTTCTGTTGCTCCCTGACTTTACTGGAAACATTCTGTAAGGGAAGACTCATCAGAAAAGCAGGTATGCTTTATATTAGGGATGAACAATATTATTAGCCCTTGACCTTCTATCCTTCTTTCTCTGTGACATTCCGCTTTCCAATTTTACATAATCCTCATCTATATCAGTCATTTCCCCTTTGATGTACTGATCCATTGGCTTTTGTGCTCTGCTTGCAATTCATATTTCCCTAAAACTATATTATTTGCTTCCTAAATTGCTTGCCTTGCCTTGAAAAGGTCTCTATATAGAGTAAATACTGAATTGCTGATGTGCTTTTGACCACTAGGCCTTCTCATGCAAATGTAGAAAATGGGGACTTTCTGAAATGATGGTCTCTTTATATGAAAAGTGCTGAGGGTTTTATTCACAGATCAACTAGAAAGAGTGCCAAAAGGAGGACAAGAAGAAGTTCCAGCAATCGTGGTTGAAGATGTAAGAGGGCAGCGAAGATCATCTATTGACGGCTCTGAGCCCCGAAAGACTTCAAGAGAGACAACAGGCCTTGTGACTGCTATTGTTTTGCTATATACTGGTTTTACTGGAGTTCCTCTACTGGTGAGTATTAAAAAAAGCTGATTCTATGATATACTTAGAGTCAGGAAATTGTGATCATTAGGCTTCCTTATTTAATCTATTAAGGAAATAAATATGCTAGATCAATGGTTCCTAAGTTCTGTCCTTGGGATCACTTGTGGCTGTGTGTTTGTACTCAAACCAGTTTCACATCCAGTGTGTCATTCCTACTTTCAACTGATCTCATTATTTAGTGAGCTGCCTTTTTATTCTCTTATTCTATGATATTCTGAAATATTTCTATTTTTGCCAAAACTTTGAATGCTTAAGTTTCTTTATTTTTCGTTCACCCTTTTCTATAGAATTTGCTCACTGAATTGTATTCAAATCCTGACAATACTGAGAACTAAAGAGGAACAGTTACTTCAGTGCATATTCACGTGTCCGTTCATTTGCATCAAACATTTGCTGATCAGTAGACGAGTGAAAATGGCAATGAAATAATTGTCCTCTTTGGCATCCTGTGTTGTGTGTACACCAATGGCTGAACTGCTCATTGCTGATCGTCAGCATTTGAAAACAATTAGGGGAACAAACTCTATAGAAAAGGATAAATTGAAAAGAAAACAGAAAAATAAATGTATTTAAAGCTATCATAAAGAATGTTTATGGATTTCTTAGAAATGTTTCTAGGCCAGATGACTAAACAATAAGATTAATTAAAAAACAACAACGCACTGCTTGGAATAAAAATCCACAGCCACTTGGAACCCTAAGAACTGAACTTGAAATCCACTGTGGCAGTCACTTTCGTTAGCAACAACATCCTAGAAAACATGTCCCCAGTGTTATTAAAACCTTTTTCTTTTAAATACTATATTGAAAGAGATTTCAATATTCAATATTCAAAATATTAAAGAAAAACATTTCCACGGTTTCAACCCTTTCCCCCAGAGGGCAACAACATCTGTAGGTTTTCATTGCAGTCTATCCTTTATCATGCAGACTGATTCTAACTTTTGATTGAACATTTTTCTTCAATAATTTTTTTTTTTTTTTTTTTGCTTTCAGCAGTTTTAATAGATAACGTGCTGTGTTTTGCTTTTTTGTGTACAATACATGAAAAAAGTTAATACAAAAACAGTTATGGAGCATCACAATCATTAGTTATCTGTTTCACTTCAAATTTACACCTTTTCAAGTAAGTTGCTCCTATAAATTTGTACAGATTAAATTTGGAAGTGCACTGTTGTAGCGTTATTCATTAACTCCAGCACAACCATCAGCATAGTCTTCTGTGATCTCAAGCAAACATTATGCCTGTCCAAAAAATACCCACAATATTTATACTCTAAAATTGCATGAATATGTGAAATTTTGAGACAATTTCAAACAACATGCTTATAAGCTCAGTTTGCACCTCAACTTTACAAGGTGATCCTGAGCATATAATAAGCTGAGACAATGCAAATACAATGCTACATTCCAGGCAAAATATCACTATATCCTGTGTTTAATTAATCATCTCAAATGAAAAACAGGTCAGGAAACTACAACCAATACATAGCTGAGTACTGTGATTTTGAGATTAGCCTGTTTGTTTAACTACTTAATGTTAAAACATGCTTCATATGAAAAACATTTCTTCACAGAGTGTTACTGCCTCATGAACTCCCTTTTACTAATAGTACTAAGGGGGTTCGCCCCCTGCTTGCTTCACTCACTAACCCCCCAGCCTGCGCTATGCGCCATTGGTGAACAAAAACCCCCCGACCTGCACTACGCGCCAGCCACGTTGCATCTCTGCCACTCAAGTCTGTGGATTTCACTTTCAACAAACAACAAATCTTCTAATTCTCATGGACATAACTCTTAATTGGTAAGAAAAACTACTTTTCCCTGATGGCAACACAAATTAGACGATCTACAAGTCTCTGTCTTAAAGTTTAAATCCGAACAATATACAGTAGAACCTCTGGTCACAAAAGTTTCCGAACATGTACAAATCGGGTTACAATCAAAACGTTTGCCAAAATTTTGCATCTGTTCACGACCACACGCTCTGATGGCGAACAAAAACACTGGCGGCCAGTTTCCGTACGCGCCAATGATTTCCCATTCTCCGTTTTCCATTTTCTTTTGTTTGCGTATAAAGGGCCTAACAAAGCAGCTGATGTTGCAAAAGGAGTTACAATGTTAACCAAGCAGAGGCTTCAAATGCTGGAAGAGGTGGAAAAACTGTTGCTAGTGTGGTTGAACGAGAAGCACCTTGCAGGGTACAGCGTAAGCGAGGTGATCATATGCGAGAAAGCCAGGAAGATTCATGGCGATTTACTGAAAAAAAATCCTTCTTCGAGTGGCGAATGTGAGGAATTTAAAGCCAGTAGAGGATGTTTTGAAAAGTTTCGCAAGAGAAGTGGCATTTAATTTTTTTCCCTGTGCTTAAAACTCATAAAAAAAAGTGTTTACAGCGAGCGGTTCATAAGGGTCTAGCGCAAGCTCTTATGTTAGTTTTCTCTGTTGTTCAAGGTTTTCTCAATGTTATTCAATGTTTTTACATTTAGGTTACTATTACACTGTGCATTCTATGGTATAATTAACTATTTTTGTGCTTAAAGAATATACATTTACATACAGTTCGTATGGTCTGGAACAGATTAATTGTATTTACATACAATCTTATGGGGAAATTACGTTCGGGTTGCAACCAAATCAGGCCGCGTCCAGAGTTTTGGAACAAATTACGGTCGTGACCAGAGGTACCACTGTATTCGATTTCTTTTTGCTGTTCCGTTATTTTGCAGAGTAATAATTTCCGTTTGTTAGCGCTAATGCGATCTTTACTATCATTTTTTTTTGAGACTTTCAAATTTTAGTGCTTTCATTATCTCTAACCTGCTCTGCACGTGTATCGCGCCAATGTTTTTGAATTCTTTATGATGTTCTACTTTGTCATCTACTCTTTGTCTTTTATTTCCGGCCCCGGTGTGGTTAAATCTCTTGGCACAAAGTCTCGTCTCGCAGGACTTGAAAGTATCTCTCTGCAAAAGTCACATCTCATCCCAGGCTAAAAAGTCTTGTCTCGTCCCAGGATTTTTTTATATAATAGAGAGATGTTACAAACGTTCACTATTTGTGCATATTAAAAAGGTGAAATGTGTGAGTTTATGAAAGTAATTTATTTTTATAATTATTACCAGCAAACCGTAAGGAACCCAACAAACAACTTTATTTTATACACCAATTTTCTGATGAGTCTTTTACAAGTTCTGATCAGTACTACAATTTATATTTATATCTAACTATTTTTACCATGCTCCAGAACACACAGTACATCAAACACAGAATAAACTGGTGGATTTTGAAGCCAAGTATCTTTGCCAAACTGCCATAGGATAAGATTCTCTGTTGAAATTCAATGAACACTTGCCAGTTTCAGACTTCCTTCTAGTGCTTGATAAACCATAGTAGTCAAAGTTTGAACAATATTCCTTGATTTGTTTTTTTAAGCCCATTTATTTAAATTCAGGATCATGGGAGGGCCCAAGTACAACTTAGCATCATTCATCATTTCTTCATAGGATGCTTATCCATAGGATGCTTATCCATCTTAGGGAACCGTCACTGAACTTGATCAAATCAAGCCAGTTATAGCCACCATTCAATATACAACCTGTGAATTTCCCCTTGAGATTAATAAAGTATCTATCTATCTATCTATCTATCTATCTATCTATCTATCTATCTATCTACAACCTGAAAGTCTTGTACAAGTGTTTGTGGTTAGAACTGGACATGCTGAGGTAGAAGTAATATTACAATCCACACATCAGCACACATGTCCTCCATTTATCTGAAGAAACAAGAGGCGAGAGATAACCAGTTAAAAGATCTGGTAAACCTCTTTACATCATGGAATACTCAACCCAAAATTGATATTTTTATCTGTTACTTACCTCATGCTGTCTGTAATGATGTGTGAGAAAAATGTGTTATCTCATGTTTTCATGTAGAACAAAGTTTCTGATACAATGGTTTCCAAAGGGAGCTGGCAGCAGCTCATTGTGAACAAAGGCAAATGGTATTGAAACATCCATGAAAAAAATCTCAAAAAATCCAACTTTGTTTTCTTCATTCTCCATGGAAATATGAATGAATTTTTTTTTCTCATCCACTACACTACATCACTACAAACAACACCTGATAAATAACAGAAAAAGTATCATTTTGGGTGGAGTATTCCTTTAAGGATTGTTTAAATAAATGACAAAATAAATGTGATTTTAATGCTCTGAGGCTAGGGATCTGCACCAGCAATTGGAAGGTTGCCAGTCTGAATCCTGTAAACACCAGAAGTGATTCCACTCTGCTGGGCCCTTGAGCAAGGCCCTTAACTTGAAATTGCTTCGTCCTTGGTAGGACATTAACCTGCATCCAGCCCTGCAAGCTGGAGGAGCTGCTTGCAGGGCTGGATGCAGGTTAACGTCATACCAAGGACGAAGCAATTGCAGGTTAACTAATGGAAAACTAGTGGGTTGGTGGCAGGATTGGCACCTCAGCCACTGTAAAAAAAACCTCACACGGTTCCCCTCCATTTGAACTAATGTGGTGCTGAGGTTCGTCGTGTGGTGGGTGCTGCAACACACTGTATCAGTGCCTGCTCCCAACCTATGCTTTAGGGCTAAGACTCAGTGACTAAATAGTTTTTTCACACTGTAGTGGGAATAAGAGATTGTTCTGATGTAGGGAACAGAAGATGAGACATGTTCAAAAAGACAAGGCAGGAGGAAGAATCAAAAAACAACTTTTTTCTAACACAAACCAGAAAGCTAACTCATAGTCCAAATTCAAAGTACAAGATTCTTTAGACAGAACTTCAAACTGAGAGATTCACACACTAGCACATTTTAACTATTCACAAACTTGTTCTTATTGATTAGGAAATGCTGATGCCAACCTTTATCTCATCCTGCCCATGACAACACGCGACACTGTAGCAACTGCTAGCAAAGTGATGGTGCCCATTAAATACTAAAATGCTGATGCAGAAAGATGCAAAAACATATTAACATGCTTAAAATGATGTCCAATAAATTAAAAAATGCAAAATATGATTTCAGAGTTCCTGAATGGTGCAAGAATTTTTAAAGCTGGCCATTCATAACACTAAGGTGGTTTCATGTCAGAGACTCAAGTAGCCTTACTCTAGACAATTAAGTTATTGCAGCATTGTAATGAAGAATAAGTGAAGTATAGTGTGTGATAGTTATTGATTTTTTTTGTTGATGGGATTGAAGAAACTATCTAAGGATGCTTGGTGACACAGCTATTAGTGCTGCTGCCTCAAAACTCCAAGTTCCTGGGTACATCTCAGAGGCGTGACCATGGGGGGGCTGGGGTGGGCACTGCCCCCCCAGAGACAAGCCGTGCCCCAAAGCGAAATGCTCTGTCTGTCCAATGAAAACTCTGGAGAAGAATAACATTTGATTTTCAAAACTGAGTTGCTTTCCAATCGGCCCGTTTGAATTTGGTGTGTATCCGTCAGTGTCTCCTCCACTGGACAGGAACTGTGCTGCTCACAGTTCACTTCGCAGCACGTTTTGAACCTGTTGACCGCATTCTTTAATTAAAACAGCGTATATGTTCCATTCTTCTTTTATTTTCTGGTTGGTAACACCAAAGGCTATGCATAGGTGGCTTATTAAAAAGTAGACTTCTTCAACCTCTGTCCCTCCGCAAGCTGGTGGCTCCAGCTCCATGGTTGCACCGCTGCTACCAACACGGAGCACAGCACACCCACGTTGGGAACTGAAACTTTACTTCACGGGAAACTGAAACTCCAAAAGATGTAGATAAGCCTACACAATTCTCCAGCTCTGCACCCGTGTCGGGTACTCCAAACCTCTGCCTTCAACAAAATATACAGTCCGGTCTGCCTGACTTAAATATGGATAGCCCATCCCAGCCCGTTTTAATTAATTATTCCAAGCGCGCATTCGGAAAGACACTCAGATGTTTTAGTGCAAGCTGGTATCAGTCTCGACCATGGCTTGAATATTCTGTTGTCCGTGATGGCAGCTTTTGCTTTGCCTGCCACAAATTTAGTGTTTCCAATTCAGACTGTGAGGACACATTCACCAAACATGGCTACACAAATTGGAAAAAAGCTCTAGAAAAAGACGGTGTCGGCTTCCACAAACACGCATCTAGTATCCCGCACGTCAGAGCCATGTCTGCATCACAGCACTCATCATTGGTGTGTCTTCAGCTGCATGCGAAAGCTCTTTCTCTACTTTGAACCGCATTCTCACTCCAATCTGCCGAACAATGCTGCATTAAAGGAAGAGAAATTTAGTCATTCTGGCACATGAGAAAAACATCACAGAAAATCTAGACATGAATGAATTTATTTCAGAATTTGCCAAGAGTAACCGCAGACTGGTCCTGTAGAAAATATCCAGGTTAAACGCTGGAAACTGATGTCCTATAGCCTCCCATAACTACAATAAGCCACGTTTCTGTTCTTGCTCTCATACAGTATGTTGTATACATTTGACTTTATTGATATTTACCTTGTAGATGTAGTTCCATATTTGTTCACAAAAAATAATAATACAAGTTCCATTGCCTCTGTTAATTTTATTGAACAATAGGTTATGACTTATGCCATATTTTTTGCTTTTATATGTTTTATATAACTATGTTGTTATTATTATTTGACCCCCCCCTACAAAAATGGGGATGGATGGATGGATGGATAGATATTTTTTGCCCCCCCAGACAAGCCAAATGCCCACCCACACATGATGTTCTGGTCACACCTCTGGTACATCTATCTTGTGAATCACTGTGTGTAATTTGAATGTGCTCTCGGTACCCCTGGGACTTTATCAAAGCACTGAAGACATATTTGATGACCCTAAAGTATCACAATGTGGTATAAGCACAAGATTACCACATGAAAGACTGGAATCTTGTTGGTTGCTATTGCTAGCTTGTGTCCAGTGCTTGCAGTGAACCTACAATGTAAAAAATGGGTTCAGAAAATGTAGGAATGGATGTTATTTCCTATTGAAATCTGAAAAGCCATAAATGTATATTAAAATGAAAAAAACATAGTTGTGATAATGACAAATATGAGCATGTGTCATATATTTCTATAATTCTATTTATTTGCCATTAGTAATTATGTGGAAAAATTAGACAATGTAGAAAACAGGCCTTCAGGAATCATATTAGATACAGGTGCTGGTCATAAAATTAGAATATCATGACAAAGTTGATTTATTTCAGTAATTCCATTCAAAAAGTGAAACTTGTATATTAGATTCATTCATTACACACAGACTGATGTATTTCAAATGTTTATTTCTTTTAATGTTGATGATTATAACTGACAACTAATGAAAGTCCCAAATTCAGTATCTCGGAAAATTAGAATATTGTGAAAAGGTTCAATATTGAAGACACCTGGTGCCACACTCTAATCAGCTAATTAACTCAAAACACCTGCAAAAGCCTTTAAATGGTCTCTCAGTCTAGTTCTGTAGGCTACACAATCATGGGGAAGACTGCTGACTTGACAGTTGTCCAAAAGATGACCATTGACACCTTGCACAAGGAGGGCAAGACACAAAAGGTCATTGCTAAAGAGGCTGGCTGTTCACAGAGCTCTGTGTCCAAGCACATTAATAGAGAGGCGAAGGGAAGGACAAGATGTGGTAGAAAAAAGTGTACAGGCAATAATGATAACCGCACCCTGGAGAGGATTGTGAAACAAAACCCATTCAAAAATGTGGGGGAGATTCACAAAGAGTGGACTGCAGCTGGAGTCAGTGCTTCAAGAACCACCACGCACAGACGTATGCAAGACATGGGTTTCAGCTGTCGCATTCCTTGTGTCAAGACACTCTTGAACAAGAGACAGCGTCAGAAGCGTCTCGCCTTTGGACTGCTGCTGAGTGGTCCAAAGTTATGTTCTCTGATGAAAGTAAATTTTGCATTTCCTTTGGAAATCCAGGTCCCAGAGTCTGGAAGAAGAGAGGAGAGGCAGAGAATCCATGTTGTGTGAGGTCCAGTGTAAAGTTTCCACAGTCAGTGATGGTTTGGGGTGCCATGTCATCTGCTAGTGTTGGTCCATTGTGTTTTCTGAGGTCCAAGGTCAACGCAGCCGTCTACCAGGAAGTTTTAGAGCACTTCATGCTTCCTGCTGCTGACGAACTTTATGGAGATGCAGATTTAATTTTCCAACAGGACCTGGCACCTGCACACAGTGCCAAAGCTACCAGTACCTGGTTTAAGGACCATGGTATCCCTGTTCTTGATTGGCCAGTAAACTCGCCTGACCTTAACCCCATAGAAAATCTATGGGGTATTGTAAAAAGGAAGATGCAATACGCCAGACCCAACAATTCAGAAGAGCTGAAGGCCACTATCAGAGCAACATGGGCTCTCATAACACCTGAGCAGTGCCACAGACTGATCGACTCCATGCCACGCCGCATTGCTGCAGTAATCCAGGCCAAAGGAGCCACAACTAAATATTGAGTGCCGTACATGCTCATACTTTTCATGTTCATACCTTTCAGTTAGCCAACACTTCTAAAAATCCTTTTTTTGCATTGGTCTTAATTGATATTCTAATTTTCCGAGATACTGAATTTAGGACTTTCATTAGATGTCAGTTATAATCATCAACATTAAAAGAAATAAACATTTGAAATACATCAGTCTGTGTGTAATGAATGAATCTAATATACAAGTTTCACTTTTTGAATGGAATTACTGAAATAAATCAACTTTGTCATGATATTCTAATTTTATGACCAGCACCTGTAAGCACATATAAGTTGTTTAGATGAGAACAGGCCACTCAGTCTATGAGTGACCGTCAACTTCTATTCACATAATGTTTGCAAAGTATTATTTGGATTAGATTTTAAATTAATTCTTCATAGTTCACCATACTACTGTGGGTAACTTATTATAAAGTCTTTAAAGTTCTCTGTATTGAGAAATGCCATGTAAAATGTACTCTTACCAGCTTCTGCCTGTACTATTCTGTCCTTGATGAAGAGATTTTAAAGTAACAGTTGGCATCCATCCTTAATTAATCTAAATTTTTGAAGGAAAAAAAGATTAATCTCCTTCATTCTTTATTCCACTTGTTCATTCTTTACTCACATCTTTACTTTGTAGTCTTGGACTAAGTTTTAAACTTGTTCTAGTGTTTGGATATTCTTCTTGTAACAGGAAAAGCAAATTGCATACAGTGGTTGCAAACATGGTGTGTTATACAGCAAAAGTATAAGCTGACTTGTATTCTAGTGTTCAATATTTGTTCCTATTAGCCTTTTATAATGCTTCTGTAATGTAATGCACTGTTATGAGTTTCTTGTTTATATTTGCATTTATTTTTTAACTTTCTGCATTTATTTAGGTTTTGGAATGTTCTGCATTCAATTCTGTTCTTATTTTGTGGTTTTAGATTCATTTTAGTGTGATTGATGTAATTTCAAATTATATGTTTTGCATAATATGGCAAAATTTTGATTTCTGATTTTTATGGAGAGCATCATGTTGAGAGTTTGTTGTTGACAATGGAGCTCCAATGCTACCACACGACTTCAAGATGTTGCATCATTGTGACATCATATTCTGGCGGGTATTTAAGATGTCAGCATACTGAATTCAACATACAAGATAATTGATGCTTTCTAAATCTTTTGCAAATAATTTTTACTTTGTAAATTCTATGTAACAGATCTTTTGGATTTTTGTCTCATGAATCGATTTTTTCATTTGATTCCTGGTTTTGACCCCTGATATTCCCTTCATCTTTTAGTCCACTGTCCTTCTTGCTACACAGCCTGCTAATTTTCAGCTGTGGCAGAAAATATATGTTGTCTACTTGAGATGAGTCTTCTTTAAAGTATGTGCTTAGCAAGAGTAAACAGGCACTTTGGCTAATTTGCCCATTACACTAAAAAAGCCCAGCTTTCCTTACCTTGACGCTGGCTTTACAGCACATAACGCAAACACAGAGAGGAGTTCTATCAGTGTGCATGGCCACTCTAAATCAACTTGTTTATTAATAGTGGCACTGAAAAACTGCATTTGAATTAAATGTAAATTGAGAAAGACTAAGTTGTGACAACTTAATTTTGAATGGGCTGCGTTGCATTTCCTGGCTGTAATTGCTTGTCCCTCACCTCTTTACAGTTAAAGACTCATTAGGTAGGAGAGATACAGAAAATGATAACATTGGCATACTTAGGTGTTATCGGGCATAGGCTTAGCAGGAAATGGTCGGGACAGACAGGGTCATATTTTAGATGGCAGTGGAAAGAATCTGGCTTGTGGCTGTCAAACAAACATCATTTGCCAGTATATAAATGTTGACCTATCTGTGGGGAATACAAATAAATGCAAATCTGCATTTTCAAAGAGACTTTACTTTTTATAGATGGTATATAACAAACACCATTTCAGGGCTCTTTAGAGCTATAGTACAATTGTTTGCAAAAATTGCATGCACATTGGCTAAGTAACATACTTAGGACCACACTATTAGACAGAGGTACAGACTGAACCAGCAATCAGGTGGCTTATGATCTAAAACCTTACAACAGGCCATAATTCATTAAACTTTTTAGGTACCAACTTTTAAAATAAGTTAAGCCAGACTCACTCCAGCACTGTCCCCTGATGCTGAAGGGACACATTATACTTCATTATCTTCTTCTTCTTCTTCTTTTGGCTGCTCCCATTAGGGGTCGCCACAGCAGATCATTTTTTTGCATATCTTCCTGTCTTCTGCATCTCGCTCTGTTACACCCACCACCTGCATAATTTTATAAATAAAATAAGGTGTTCACCTTCTGCTCACTTCGCTTGCCAACCCCCCTGGCCTGCGCTACACGCCAGCCTCTTTGCGTATCTGCCGTTCACGTTGTGAAGAGGGGGGCTGAACGCACCCCAAGGAGACACGGTCGCTCCTCCCAAACCTCCTCTTAAATGGTGATACAATGGGAAACTAATAGTTCTTTTATTACCTCCTCTTTGCTCGATTAGCTGCTGGCTTGCTGCTGCTGCTGTGCCACGTCATCTGCATCTTGCGCGGCGCTTCGAACATTTAAAAGCCTGTACAGCAGCTGTCCTACTCTTTGTCTTTTAAATCTGGCCTCGGGCATGGTTAATTCTCTTAGCAACAAGGTCTTATTCTCACGGGACATGAGTTTTTGATATTTTTAGTTTATAATTTAAAAACGGAATAAGAATCTGAAAATCTAATAACATCATATTAAAGTTCAATAAATTCTGAAAAGAATGATACCAAACATATATGTGTAGGTTTTAACATAAGCCCAATTTAAAGCGTGACAAAAAAGTCGCAATAAATTGTTGCACAAAATCGTTGCACTTTTAGGCTTAGATTTATATATATATATATATATATATATATATATATATATATATATATATATATATATATATAGAGAGAGAGAGAGAGAGAGAGAGAGAGAGAGAGAGAGAGAGAGAGAGAGAGAGAGAGAGAGAGAGAGAGAGAGAGAGTAGATTAGCAGGATACGTCCTTTTTTACTTTTATTTAGTTAATGAAACTGGGTTTGTTTAGCAGAATAATATGTTTTTTATGTTGTGGACATAGTGCTTGACTTTGTATAAATAAACTTGTCTTGTTTGTTACAACTGTAAAAATCCTGTGACTGATTTTTTCATCCTTGAACGGCAATTATGTGAATTGTTTAAAATTATTATTGCCTTATTGTTATCCGTGCAGCTGTATTCATTTGGTTATTCTGCTTTCAGTTTTTAATCTGTGCACTGTGTAAACAAGGAGCTCTCCAGAGTGTAGCGATTTTAATTCACTTTCCCTAATGGGCCTTTCACGAAATTGTGTAGCTGCTTTGTTTGATCATATTTCCCTACAGAAAAAAAATATTTGCAGCTTTAGATTGCTTGTATAATATTATAAACGCATACTAACAACAATCCAAGAGGAGGAGAGCAAGTTTTCTGTGCATTTGATGTGCTTTATTTGAAACTATGCCAGCGCCATAAGCAGTATTGCTGGAGGAGGCATGAAATGAGAGAAATGGTTGCCCATGAGACAGAGAATATCTAAGAATGCAATAAGTATTAAAGAATGATGCTTTTTCTACTCGACAGCTGTAGATCAACACGTGAAATACCTTTCCAAGCAAAATATTCATCATTCTTTGTAAGAACAATGACAAGTGACATCTCAATACAAAAGTATTATCTCTAGCTTAAGCAAGTCTTAGCCATTTGAGAGGCTGCACAGATCTCCTTTCATTCCTGTGCATTATAATTTCTGTCTCCTAAAGATCTTTGCGTCACACCTGCATATTTGGCAGTACTGACGTGAATTAATTAAGTACTTACTTGCAAACTGTTAAAGTATTTACGTTGGTTGGAGGCTATAAATACCACTTTTGATGTCAATTCTATAATTTTTATGACGCATGCAGAGTTTACACATTTCAATTAACATAGTCGACTTACAGGTTAAAAAAGATAAGTAGATACCAGTCATTTTTTGGTGACAGTTTAGAGAGCTATAAAAAGACCACAAATTTGTCAGAGATTTGTGTGCCTCTTAGAAATGTTTAGATAAACATTTTTTGTTACACATACTGTACACAGCCACCCATCTTGCTTAGCTTTTCTAGGCCTGTATGTGAGGTCCCCTGAGAGCATAATTGGTTTCCTGAAAAATGCCAAGACGTGTCATAAAATTGTTTCGTTATCAAACAATTCAACTGCAATCCATTCTCGGAATTTTCCCAAATTTTTCTTTAGAAAGCTTAAGAACTGAAAGATGTTTTGGTAGTATAGTATTAGATTGTATATATAAAACTCGTTTACATTGTATATACAAAAAAATTATTTGGCTGAGCGAAGGCACGGGGCAGGAGAAGATCCTTAAAGCTTCTAAGCAAAAAACAGAAAGTCAAACTGACAAAAGGAGGGATCATCTATATGGCAGTGTGGGAAAGAAGGAACCACTAGGGGGCAGTAGATGATACACTGGCAGTGAAACGGTCAGGCAAACACTCACTGATCCTCTTCTCTGGGAAGTAGTAAGGCCATAAAACAATGGCCAAAGGACCATCAGGTTACTAACTGGAATCTTCTCTGTAAAAGGAGGAACTACCTGACCTTCTTAATTAAGGTATGGCAGTAAGAAAAATATCCTACAAGATGGTATCTGATCTTGAGGGGGAACAGGTGTGACTGTGCTGTGCTGTGTCTCGAGCAATTTAAGCAGTATGGTGAACCAGAACCTTGCAGGGTTACACAGAATACAGGTTGCCATAATCAAAGAGAACAGTGGCACAGAAAGCGATACTAGGACCGGGGGGGCAGAAGGGGCCACAAGGTTTTCTTTAGCCAACTAAGGTCAAGGTTATCTTAAATCTACAGTCTGGATGAGAGCCTAGTTGAAGGCTGACTGGCTGAAGAAGAGGCTAGGCCTGGGAGAAATATACAGGTGGTGAGAAAGGCAATACATTTTAAGTACACCATTCTCCTTCCCTTTCAGGAATGAATTAATATTGTAATATTTGTAATTTATGTTTAATTTTTGTACTTGAACGTCGTCTCAGGCCTTTTCCAGCTCTATGTCATGTATACAATCCCTCTAGACATACGCACACATACACACCATAGACATGTTCACAATCATATATACAAAGCAATTACATTTTTCGAAAAAATATCACATACTGTAGTAAACATGTTACAAAATCATTATTTTATATAATTATTGTTCACATAATGGTAAAACTGTGATACACCACACTGCCTTTTCCCATGACCTCCTGGGGTCAGAGCGCAGGGTCAGCCATTGTACAGGGCCCCTGGAGCAATTTTCAAGTTAAGGGCCTTGCTCAAGGGCCCAACTGTGTCGGATCGCTTCTGGAAGAAACCTGATTTTTGTATATGAACGTGTGAAAAACAAGACGATATGCTCACATTTTCCAATGATTGACTATGACTAGTAAAAGCTGTGTGGCAGTGTTCATATTGAGAGCCTGACCCACGTCCGTTAGAAGAAGGGAACTGTACTGCAAATCACCCCTACATGTACGTGTCTCTGACTGACTAGCTCACTAAGCACTAAAGAGATTATTGGTTATTTGCAGGCAGCCTAAGGAAATATGGTTTTCACTAATGGATCAATGAAGCCCAGAAAAATCAAGTCCCACCAAAAGGTTAATTTAAGAGTGAAAAAATCAGAGATAAAACATCTTCCCACATTGTTCTAAAAAATTAAATACATTCAATACATTCCTACGTTGTTATGTGTTAACGTGTGTATTTATTTTATTGTAGTCTGGAAGCAGAGTAACAGCTTTTGATTTCCTTTGAATTTTTGATTGCTGTCTTCTGTATCATGACCTGATTTTGATTTTGGATCCTACAAGGCTGCCAGTGTTTATTACCATTGTTAGGTCCACTTCCAGCTTTGCTAGGAGCGTGGCCTCTGATGTCGGGACTTGGACCCATGCATAATCAACAAGCTGGGATAAAAGGACAGCTATGAGTGCAAATCCTCATCAGATCTGTGGATACCAAATCATTGGAGTATTCAAAGTTTATCTTTGTGCTCTTTTCTAACGTGTACTTTCAGTTTTGACCTTCTTGTTCTCATGACCATGACTATTGTCTCACATACTGGGCTTCAGTTTCCTTTTCACTTTATATCTTGCACTTAATATTTATATATTTTTTTGCTTGTTTTGTTTTTTTAAACGCATCTCAGCCAGTTCCCTGACAGAACATTCTGTATCTTATACTAACTGCACTATATGTTGGTCCTTTAAGAAAAGCAAATTACTGATTTACTGATACTGTCCTTTAAAAAATGCAAAACTGTCACTGCCTTTGTCTACCCTGCATTGTTCTTTATTAGTCTACATGTTTGACTTGCTCCTGCACAGTTATTTAGCTGTATGTTTCACATTATTACTCTAGTTCATAAGTACTGTATGTCATTAATATTCTAGAATAATCTCTGCTCTTATATGTATAGTATGATCATAATAAATAGGTTATCCATTACATGAGAAAAATTAAATAGCTTACAGAATGCAAGCCGTAATTAATACTAATATAGAGAAGGTGTAATCACTATCTGCCATCCCTCTGCACTTCTCCAGTGCTGAATGAAGAGCCAAAGACGTCCAAAGCTACGTTTAAGCCAGTTTTAAGGGTCATAGATAGCCAGAGTCAATTAAAACAACACTGGGTGCCAGGCAGTAACAATTCCATTACTGTTCACTTCAAATCACACACCCACAAACAGCCTATTAACCGAGTAAATACCATGTAGGCAATGGGGGAATATGTGAAATTCCACATACATAGTGAAGAGGCTGATATTCAAAACCATCTTCTTGGAGCTGTGAGAAACAATTCCATCGCTGTACCTTCCATTTTGAAAAGCTGAGAATGTTAATTTATATACATTTATATACACAAAGGAGGGATGATTATAGGGAAAACACACACAAAAATAAAACAAATAACCAGGTAAACCAAAGCAAAACCCTTAAAGAGTCATGAATCAATAGTATATGCTGAGTTCCCTAACGCCATGACCTCTTTCTGTCAAGTGTGGCAGAGTAGCAGCCCTGTGTTCCCACAGTGACATGCAAAAAATCTGTCTCTCTTTCTCCCTGACGTCCATGCTGGCCTTCCTCCTCTTGTGTCATCTCTTTGTCATCTTTGTTTCTGGTTATCCCTCACTAGCCATGCAATCTTTTATTACTGTAAATTGCTTTATATTACTAGATATATAGCTGTCCAGATGTTGTTACTGCCTTGTGCCCAATGATTGCTGGGATGGCAGCTGCCTATACAAGTAAGAGCCATGTGTGAAAAAAGTCAGTCCTCCCCATGATTCAGTAGCACTACTTTTAACAACAATAACCTAAAGTAATCATGTTTAATCTCTAACATATTAAAGGGATTTTGCTGCACTCACTTTTACAACATTGCTTCATATCATTGGTGTTTGAGTGCATTCATTTATGGACAATGTGACGCTATAGTCTCACTGTGACGCTGATATATTTATAGCACGGATAGATACGGGTCAAGACTTTCAGTAAGTTTTACGTATCAACTACAATAAGCAATGTACTAGCGGGTTTGCAATGACGAAAAAAAAGAGGTACATTTTTTTTTAACTTTTATAAGATATTTGGTCTTACCATCAGGTTGTTTGTGAAGGTTTTTTTTTTTTTTTCAGAGGTTTTGCCATATGTTTCGGGTGCAAGACTCGCGCGTAACATATCATTTTTACCGATTGGCGTTTTAAAGGTGGCGCTGAGGCTAAACGAAGTCACGGGTGCCTGGAAAGGTCAAACGATAGCTATAGGAGAAGTCCAAATTGTATTAGTAGTGTACGTGTACCGTAATATTTAAGTTTGTATATTAGTAACCTCGAGGTTAGGTATAAATGTTTTTGTTGTTTTGTTGTTTATTGTTTTATTAGGTATATGTTGTTGTCGGATATTTTGATTTGTACTTGGAGGTTACGATTTCCCCGGCAGGTCTTAAATGGTATCTCCCTATGATCAGGTAAGCGGGTAATGGAAAAGGCTTTATAAGCACAGTGGTGGCCGCAAGAGGAGGAACGATCGTTTGGAGAGAATTAATAGGAGTTAGGTAGTGCGAGGAACACCAGACAAGAGGTGCCTGGTGGCTGAGCTGTTGGTAGCTGTAAAGGAGTGTGTTAGGCTCCTGAGGACCAAAAACGACTCCTGAGATTTTTTTTGAGGAGTTGTACTTGTGACCTGGACTGAAATAGAGTCCAGTTTGGCATTATTTTAAGGCTGCTGATGCCCTTGCATGGACTGGAATTGATTATATATATATTAGGGTAAGAGTCTCTGTGTTTTCCAATTTTTTTTTTTTTTGTCCTATTTTTTCTTCTTCTTCATAATTTGATTTTGCCTTGTCACTGGATTATTTATACGTTTTGTGCATCCTTTTTACATCAAAATTAAAATTTCCTTTGGTTTTGAACATCTGCCTCTTTCGTGCCTCTCTTATTACCCCCTCAGTCCTGGTCGGTCCCAAACTACTAGCAGGCCATCTGTTTTAGTAGACGGCTTGTGACAGACAATACTCATAACACCCTGCATCAGCATCTCAGTTGGATCAGAATGTTGAGTTCATCGTTCCAAAAGCACAATTCTTTTTTTTTTTTGGCATTTGTTGGGGCGATTTGGGATCACTGTCCAATTTCAGCCAAGCTTTACCTGTCAATAGTGTAATATAAGCTGCTTTATGTTCTCTTTTAGAATACTCCGGTATAAAGAGCAGTTCATGGTAGACTCAAAGACTGTGAGACGTCCAGGTCCTGTTGCTGCAAACCAATCCCAAAATACTGGCCTGCCACACTGTGTTTAAAGGTTTATACGAGGCTCTTTTGATTATATGATGCTTGCTTTTGACAAACATGGTGGTTTGCATAATGACAATACAATTCCACTTTGGCAAAAACTTTTCCAGACAAGATTGTTTCAGCTAACTTGTGATTCATTCAAATGTAACATTGCAAACTCAAGAAGCTCTGCCATGTTATTTTGTGCGAGAAGTGGCTATGATCTGCCAACCACTTTATGAAAGGCATCCTTTTTAATGTTTTTTAGACTATAAAGTCATATATTGTAGCATTTTCTTGTAAAATGTTGATGGAGGTCTCTGAAACCCTATGTTTATCTGTGGGTATCTTATGATTTCTCTGAACATCATACAAGTCTGATTTTTGGGTTAATTTGCTAGGATTCTATTCCTCGGAAGACCAGCAGTGGAATGTTCTCCATTTGTAAGTAATCCTTCTCGGAGTAGAATGACAGACTCCCCATAGTTATGAGACAGCCTTAAAGCCTTGCCAGACTGATTCCCAGCAACTATTATTTCTTTTGTATTACTGCAGATGCATTTTGGCTTGGTGTTAGCACAAATGTGAAGTCTTCAGTCTGAATTGCAAAAGTGTCTGCTTTTATGTAGAGGTAGCAGCATCAACCAATCATCAAGTAATCAAATGCACTTGATAAGCAGTACCTAGATATGGATGCAGAAAGATTATACTTTGTACACACAGCTTCTTAAGTTTATTTTGGTAGAAAAAAATGATATGAAACCCCTGGAACTCTGAGTTGGACTAAGGTAGTATAAGAATGTTATGGCAACATCTGTTAGGTTTTGATTGTCATCTGAGGTTAGATTTACCTAAGTGTAAGACTTGGTAGGACTAGGTGCTTGTTCATTATATCCTAATATGTAAGCCATTAAACTGAGTTAAGGTATGTACTGTATGATAAACATACTAACTAAATGACTGTCACATTTAAAGTTTTGTGGTAGAAGACTCAAAAAATACTATCAACAAATTACTTCTGTAGCCTGTCCTTACAGATTATTTGTTGTGCCTGAATAACCCATTTATATTTTTAAAAAGTAAAGGTTTATATGATTATCATTTACATATTTTTGCAGTTTTACCGTAGGTGATGTTTTACTATTCATATCAGATTTTCTCAGCAGATTCTGCTCTTGCTTTCTTGAGAATTAACTTGTTCATTAATTTGGCTATTAATATCAGCATATGCATTTTACTTTTAATTATGCTCTAGAGACCATTTTTGAAAACATATTTTTGCATCTCATTACATGACCAGATTTAAACCAAAAGATTCCTTTGGCTAAATAATTACCCTCAAAAGACACCATGTAAAAAAATCTTATTTAAAAAGACACAGATAATTATCTAGATAGTATCTCTCTCTGTTATTTTTATTGCTATCTGTTGTGTGACCAAGTGACCTCTTTGGAGGAAAGTCAGACATCATGGATTTATGGCAAGAGACACAGTTCCATGTGGGAAAGTATGCAGTATGTTACCATGCTGTCCATTTAAGAGAGTAAACATCATAGAGCCTACCTGGGTGACACCCAGCCATCGAAGGGAAAATACCCTTGACCCTTGACTTACGAACTCAATTCGTTCACGAGGGTTGGTTGTAACTCAAGTTGGTTGTAAGTCAAGACTATTTTTCCCATAAGAAATAATGGAAATACCCATAATGCGTTCCGAACCTCCCACAGCAACACTTACTTAACCTTTTCATAATAAAAAAGGGTTGTATAATGTGCATAATATTGGTGTTTACCAAAACACCAACAATTTTTCTAATGTACTAACCAAAAAGTTATAAAAAGTGCCTAGCCTACGAGAAACACAATTTCATATTGTACTCACCATTTAATTTGACATCTTTGGGCTGCAGGATGGGAGGAGGAGGAGAATGAAATGGAAGGTGGTTATTGTTTGAAAGGAGCCTCCTTATACAAATCTTTTCTTTGTAAAATTGTCGAGATGGTGGATTTCAACATTCTGTACATATTAGCAAGATCAGTCACACGAACACCACTTTCATATTTCCGCACAATTTCCTTCTTCGTTTCGATTGTGCTTTCTTTACCTTCGTTACCTTCTCTTCCTTCCTTAGCAATTATCGAAAAAAATTATATAAATCACTGCACTGACCGAAATTACGTCCACAAACACATGTACAGTGCGTCCGGAAAATATTCACAGCGCATCACTTTTTCCACATTTTGTTATGTTACAGCCCTATTCCAAAATGGATTAAATTCATTTTTTTCCTCAGAATTCTACACACAACACCCCATAATGACAACGTGAAAAGTTTACTTCAGGTTTTTGCAAATTTATTAAAAATAAAAAAATTGAGAAAGCACATGTACATAAGTATTCACAGCCTTTGCCGTGAAGCTTGAAATTGAGCTCAGGTGCATCCTGTTTCCCCTGATCATCCTTGAGATGTTTCTGCAGCTTAATTGGAGTTCACCTATGGTAAATTCAGTTGACTGGACATGATTTGGAAAGGCACACACCTGTCTATATAAGGTCCCACAGTTGACTGTTCATGTCAGAGCACAAACCAAGCATGAAGTCAAAGGAACTGTCTGTAGACCTCCGAGACAGGATTGTCTCGAGGCACATATCTGGGGAAGGTTACAGAAAAATTTCTGCTGCTTTGAAGGTCCCAATGAGCACAGTGGCCTCAATCATCCGTAAGTGGAAGAAGTTCGAAACCACCAGGACTCTTCCTAGAGCTGGCCGGCCATCTAAACTGAGTGATCAGGGGAGAAGGGCCTTAGTCAGGGAGGTGACCCAGAACCCGATGGTCACTCTGTCAGAGCTCCAGATGTCCTCTGTGTAGAGAGAAGAACCTTCCAGAAGGACAACCATCTCTGCAGCAATCCACCAATCAGGTCTGTATGGTAGAGTGGCCAGACGGAAGCCACTCCTTAGTAAAAGGCACATGGCAGCCCGCCTGGAGTTTGCCAAAAGGCACCTGAAGGACTCTCAGACCATGAGAAAGAAAATTCTCTGGTCTGATGAGACAAAGATTGAACTCTTTGGTGTGAATGCCAGGCGTCACGTTTGGAGGAAACCTGGCATCATCCCTACAGTGAAGCATGGTGGTGGCAGCATCATGCTGTGGGGATGTTTTTCAGCGGCAGGAACTGGGAGACTAGTCAGGATAAAGGGAAAGATGACTGCAGCAATGTACAGAGACATCCTGGATGAAAACCTGCTCTAGAGTGCTCTTGACCTCAGACTGGGGCGACGGTTATCTTTCAGCAGGACAACGACCCTAAGCACACAGCCAAGATATCAAAGGAGTGGCTTCAGGACAACTCTGTGAATGTCCTTGAGCCCAGCCAGAGCCCAGACTTGAATCCGATTGAAACATCTCTGGAGAGATCTTAAAATGGCTGTGCACCGACGCTTCCCATCCACCCTGATGGAGCTTGAGAGGGTGCTGCAAAGAGGAATGGGCGAAACTGGCC
Source organism: Erpetoichthys calabaricus (assembly GCF_900747795.2). Lineage (NCBI taxonomy): Eukaryota > Metazoa > Chordata > Cladistia > Polypteriformes > Polypteridae > Erpetoichthys > Erpetoichthys calabaricus. The sequence goes on along the minus strand of NC_041402.2, from coordinate 93,115,386 downwards.
AAGGATAGGTGTGCCAAGCTTATGGCATCATATTCAAAAAGACTTGAGGCTGTAATTGCTGCCAAAGGTGCATCGACAAAGTATCGAGCAAAGGCTGTGAATACTTATGTACATGGGATTTCTCAGTTTTTTTATTTTTAATAAATTTGCAAAAACCTCAAGTAAACCTTTTTCACGTTGTTATTATGGGGTGTTGTGTACAGAATTCTGAGGAAAAAAATGAATTTAATCCATTTTGGAATAAGGCTGTAACATAACAAAAGGTGGATAAAGTGATGCGCTGTGAATACTTTCCGGATGCACTGTATCTGGGCTCTGACTGACGCTTACAAACGCTCTCAGCTGTTTGTCTACAATCGCGCAAGCGGATACACGTGACCGCATTCAGGTCGTAACGCAAGATGTTGGTCATAAATCAAAACAAAAATTTTGGTCGTAAATCAAGTTGTTCACATGTCAGACCGGTCATATATCAAGGGTTGACTGTAAAGGCTTGTGTAAGATGGTTAGTTCCAGACAAGTGTATATCTGTAGCAAATATTCTGTAGAGCCACCCATAACCCCAAAATGTGTTTCTGGCCTTGGTAGAACATAAACTAACACTGGAGATGGGAGGAGAGTTTTAGTGAAATGCTCACTAGTGGGTGGCAGAGGCCAAAGTCAAGAGGAAGAAGGGCTCTGTCCTGGGGCCCCTCCTTTTCATTATTGACCTCCTTCCCCTTGGTAATATCTTTCATAAATATAACATTAGCTTCCACTGTTATGCTGATGACACCCAGCTCTATCTCACTAGCAAACCTACTGCTTCCTTTCCACCCTCCTCACTTATTGATTGCATAGCAGAAATCAAATCCTGGTTTTCTTCAAATTTTCTTAAATTAAATAGTGACAAAACTGAGGTTCTCCTCATTGGTACAAAATCAACATTATCCAAAACTGATAATTTTTCATTTGTTTTTGATAATTCCTCTGTCTCCCCTTCCCCACAGGTTAAGAGTCAGGGTGTCATCCTTGACAGTACTTTATCCTTTCAATCCTACATCAGTAACATCTCCCGGTCTGCATATTTCCACTTGCGTAATTTTAATCGTATTTGCCCCTCCCTCACTCCCCACACCACTGCTATCCTTCTTCATAGCCTTGTCACTTCTCGTCTGGATTATTGCAATTCCCTTTTCTTTGGTCTTTCTCGCAAATCTCTTTATAAGCTTCAGCTGGTCCAGAATTCAGCTGCCCGCATCATTACTAGAACCCCCTCTATTCACTCCCTGTTTTGCAGCAGCTTCATTGGCTTCCAGTTAAGTTCCGCATTCAATTCAAAATTCTTCTGTTAACTTTTAAGGCTATTCACAACCTTGCCCCTACATATCTGTCTGACCTCCTCCATGTTGCCATTCCCTCCCGTACCCTTAGATCCTATTCCTCCATCCACTTGACTGTCCCCTTCGTCCGTCTTACCACCATGGAACTCACTACCATCTGAGCTTAGAAATATTGAATCATTTTCACTTTTCAAATCTAAACTTAAAACTCATTTGTTTAAGACTGCTTTTTCTCTTTGATTACAATTGCTCTGTCTGATTTTAATTTTTGTATTTTAGTTTTGTTTATAATCTGTGTTTTATCTATTGTGTTTAGAAAGGCGCCCACAAATAAGTAAAATGTATTATAATTATTATTATTATTATCTAGAGAGATACAGAAATAAAGAAAGAGAGGCCTGTGTAGCAAGGAAGCAGATGCCCTTGGGTTGTAATTGCTTTGGTACTTTGTGTTCTCCCCTTTTTAATCTCTCCATTGTTTCTTTTAAGCAAACACAGCATTTTCTATACTTAGGCCTCCTTAGTGTTATTTTGAGTTTGAAGAGTCTTCACAAGAGCACCCCCAATTTGTATAGTTTGTTGAAGCAATTTAAACTTATGCTAAAGATCAGCTAAAAGGATGGAAAACTACATTTCTTGTTTCTTGAGAAAAAATTTTTTCTTAACGGTATTACTTTCCTAAACTTACTATCTCACACTGAACTAAGCTACTATGATGAAAAATATTTAATTAGAAAAAAATCTGTACTTTCGGTTTACCATTTACCTCAATTGGCCCAATCAACAGTAACCATATTTCAACTTCTAGAATTTTTTTACAAGTTATAAAAATCTTAACCCTTCTAACAGAAAAAAGCCCATACTATGACATACTTCTAGAGCAAACAGATGATAATTTAAAGTTTGAGGCTACACATTGTAATTTTTTATATATATGGATGCATGTATGTATAAAAGGTATTTGTTCTTCATTTCACATTCCATATATTAGATTCACGGGTTATTTTTACCACATTTATTCTTTATTAGGCTAATGCAACACTATACCCAAGAATATATGTATAACAGAAGTGTATTCATCAGCAATCTACAAAAGCTGCAAATCAGTTTGTTTTGCTCTGGCAAAATCAATTGCTATAGTATAGCATCAGTATTTAATTTCAGTAAATGTGTGTACTCTGGTGTAGAGATGGACTTGCTTTGATGTATTGTATTCACTATTCCATTTTTGAAGTTAGCTGAAGGGGGTAATTTGATGCCTGCTTAAGGATCACTCTCTTTTTTTGTTTGAAGATTCATATACAGTAACTTCCTCTGTTCCTCTCTACTCCCACTTTATCCTAGATGATCTCAAGGGAGATGGAGATTAACCAACAGCAGGAGGTTTAAGAAAAAAAAAATAGTAACTTGATTATATGTGTGTTATACATGTGTGGTTGGGGGCACAGTGGAACAGATATTAGCGTTGCCGAATCACAGCTGCAGGGACTTCCTGGTTTTAATATATGAATTGCATAAACAGCACTATACTATACAGAGTGAGAAAGACAGACTATTTATGAGTGAGTGTGCATGTATGTACCCTAAAATAGTGCTTCCTCACAGAACAAGCAACAGGCAAATCTTGGGATACTCACAAGCATCTGGCTGAATTCTGTACTGTTGGCATTATTGCTGGATTGCAAACATTCATCTCAAAGAAACTCTGTATTAGAGAAAGGATCATCTTCATTGTTGTTTTCATGTATGCACCTAGCAAATATTCAGAGTATTTCTGATATCTAGAGAGTGTAAATTTGGCCCTCAAAAAGGCATTATCTACAAGTCCTAATGGGACAATTTAATGCTCACATAGGAAATGTTGGACATAGATTAGGAGGAACATTCAGCCTGATCTCAATTTGATTGGTAGTTTGTTATTATTATAGATAGATAGATAGATAGATAGATAGATAGATAGATAGATAGATAGATAGATAGATAGATAGATAGATAGATAGATAGATAGATAGATAGATAGATAGATAGATAGATAGATAGATAGATAGATAGATAGATAGATAGATAGATAGATAGATAGATAGATAGATACTTTATTAATCCCAAGGGGAAATTCACATACTCCAGCAGCAGCATACTGATATAAAAAACAATATTAAATTAGAGATTGATAATAATGCAGGTAAAAACAAACAATAAATATGTATAATGTTAATGTTTACCCCCCGGGTGGAACTGAAGAGTCACATAGTTTGGGGGAGGAACGATCTTCTCAGTCTGTCAGTGGAGCAGGACAGTGACAGCAGTCTGTCGCTGAAGCTGCTGTTCTGTCTGGAGATGATACTGTTTAGTGGATGCAGTGGATTCTCCATTATTGACAGGAGTCTGCTCAGTGCCCGTCGCTCTGCCACAGATGTCAAACTGTCCAGCTCCATGCCAACAATAGAGCCTGCCTTCCTCACCAGTTTGTCCAGGCGTGAGGCGTCTTTCTTCTTAATGCTGCCTCCCCAGCACACCACCGCGCAGAAGAGGGCGCAGCATCTTATTGCAGATGTTGAAGGACGCCAGCCTTCTAAGGAAGTATAACTGGCTTTATATTATTATTTTTTACTATTTATTACTTTATTACTATTATTGCGCTGTGCTGAAGCTGTGCATTATCTATAGTAATCATCTTTTTAAAAACAAGCTTATCCATAAGCATGTTTTGCATGAGGCCATGTTTTGGCAAAAAGTCGGTGTCAGCTTTATAGCTGTGCCATCTGAGTTAAGGCCTACTTGCACATCATAAAAGGTGACAAAAACAGGTTGTGGTCAGGAAGAGCTTCTCAAAGTAAAAGTGTCTACCCCATCACACATTTAGCAGAGAGCCCTTGTACTGTTGAAAGAGTGAGAGGGTCCTAGATCACTGTTGCATGTCATACAGTTTTTCTAACCTTATGTTAGATTGTAAAGGAGGAGGAGAAGCTATGTCCCCCTAATAAAAGAATCTGTTTAATATCCAGTCTTCATATTCATCTTTAACTATGGTCAGAAAGTCTGGGTAGTGACTAAAACAATAGGACAAATAGCTAGGCTGATATTCCAAGATAAGATGAGGAGTTCAATAACATGCAGGGACCCTGAGTAGAAGTACTGCTTCTAACAACCTAGAGTTTCAGAGGTCTGAATGAGGAGTGAGGTTACCCCTTTAGGCATCTCCCGGTGTATTAGGCCCTGCTTGATCCAGGAGCAGAGCCAGTTCATGATGGAGTAACTATTTCTTTTTATTGCCCACAAGCCACAACACCTGCAAAATCCCAGCAAGTACCTATAGACTGTTGTTTGAGATTATCTGGCTTAGGCTTTTTAACTCAGCATGTTGTCAATGTAGGCTTCACCATGATAACAACATGAGCATTGGGAGTAAATTTAATATGTGAGTGGAAGCGGTAGTATCAGGTGTAAGACAAAAACTGGCCCTGGACAGAAGGCAATTTCTCACATGTACTGTATGTTATATATGTAGGCTAGCTGTGTTACCCAGCTTTACTCAGGAAATTTTGTACGAGAAACAGACATGGAAAAAAACAAGCAAACTCCACAAAAGCAACGTCTGGGTGCGGAATTCAAACCAAGGACACTGAATTCATAACACATCAGCACTTACCACTGCACTGCCTTGCCATCCTGAATATGAAACTACTACTTTAAATATTAATAAAACCTGTACTCCTTTATTTAGTCCTTTATAAAAGTCCCCACCCTGACTAATGCATTTGTGGCACTATTCTAGAAATCTCCTGATCACATTATAGTATAGAACTGTTCTAGTTATACTTAAACAGCTGAGCCACATGACCCCTCACTCCAATATCCGCTGCTGTTTCTCTGATTGTTATACATTAGTTCTGATTACCTCATACATTTTCTGTTTTTTGTTGCTCCCAGGAGGGGCAGTTCACCTGTGACCACTAAGGGACTGATTGATGATACCTCAGTTCCCTTTTAAAGCATTTAACACTGCTATCACTCATGTTGTGTCCTTATGCACTTTGAAGTCATGTATGAGCGTCATTCAAGGGGGTTTCCTACTTCACAAGTAATTTAATATTAAATACAGGAAAACACAGCCTGGGCTGTACAGTTGTAGGCACAGCTGCCTCACGGCTGGAGTTGAATTCACAACCCTGCCACCATCTGTGCAGAGTTTAAAACTATCTTCCAATGTACATGCAATGTTTCTTTATACAAAGAGAATTGTCTGCAAATCAGTATCAGCAAAACTAAGGAACAGGTTATTGATATTCACCACAACAAAGAGCATCTATGCCCCTTCACTATTCAGGTAGTGGACGTGAAGGTGGTAGACTGCTACAGAAACGTTTTGGTTCACATAATGACAAGTTGAACTGAACTAGCAACAGTAACACACATATATAAAAGGGCGGACCATTTTTTTAAAGACTGCACTGTTTTAATTTGAGTGGTGACATCCTTTATATGTTCTCTGTGTTGACAAGTATGACCTTTCTATGCTGTATTGTACTGGACTAGTAACATCACTTTAAGAGAGGACAACTGAACCAACAAGCTAATTAGAAAGATTAGAGGTACACTCTGGACTTACCGGAGGAAGTAGCGAAGAAGAGAATAACGACACAACTCAAGGCCATTATGAACAATTCTGCACATCCTCTCTTTGACACACATTATCATGAAGTATTTTTAGTCAATGAATTATCCAGCCAAAGTGTGTCAAGAAACACTACCATGGCTACTTTATACCCATTTCAAACCACATTTATAATGTCTCACTGTCACTGATCTCTTATCATTAACCAAGTGTTACTTGGTTGTAATTCTTATGTGTTTCTGAGGGAGTTGTTGTTTCTATATTTCTTTAGCTTCAGTAACAGCTACATTTCTCCTTAGGACAGGGGTAGGCAACGTCGGTCCTGGTGAGCCGCAGTATGTGCAGGTTTTTGTTCCAACCCAGTTCCTTAACAAGAACTCAATTATTGCTGATGAGGCACATATTGCTTAAGTGACATTTTGATGCTTCATTTTAGTGGTCTCGCTTGTTAAGGTTCTCCAACCTTAATTACTTATTTCAATCTTAAACTGCTGCATTCAGTGTTTTAATTGCTCCTTATTAGCAATAAGATGTAAAAGACAAAGCAGCCAGCAGTTCTCCAGCTAGCTTTTTTCCAATTACATCTGTGTGTGTTCATCATGCACTGTTTGATTTAATAAAACACTTAATAGAAAAATGTGACAGACTGAAAATGATCTGTTTTAGGCTTCATATCATTTGGATGATATCCTTGGAAAGGAAAAATATCTACGATATAAGAGCCTTACATTGCACAGACTAACAAGCCATAAAATTAAATAAGGTCTGAGATTGGCAATGATTGGTTTCTAATTAAGTAATTGGGTTGGAATGAAAACCTGTAGCCACTGCGGCTCACCAGGACCGACGTTGCCTACCCCTGCCTTAGGACATAAAGTCCTATCTATCTATCTATCTATCTATCTATCTATCTATCTATCTATCTATCTATCTATCTATCTATCTATCTATCTATCCATCCATCCATCCATCCATCCATCCATCCATCCATCCATCCATCCATCCATCCAAACTAGTTTCTTTCAACATTCAAAACATATATGCATGTTAGGTTGATGAGTAAATCAAATCCGAGACCATGGTCCTCAGCCGGAAAAGGGTGGAGTGCCCTCTCAGGGTTGGCAGAGAGATCCTGCCCCAAGTGGAGGAGTTCAAGTATCTCGGGATCTTGTTCACGAGTGAGGGAAGAATGGAGTGTGAGATCGACAGGCGGATCGGTGCGGCATCCGCAGTAATGTGGGCTCTGCATCGGTCTGTCGTGGTGAAAAAGTAGCTGCTTGCGGCTCAGCTCTCAATTTACCAGTCGATCTATGTTCCTACCCTCACCTATGGTCATGAGCTATGGGTAGTGACCGAAAGAACGAGATTGCGAATACAAGCGGCTGAAATGAGTTTCCTCCGTAGGGTGTCTGGGCTTTCCCTTAAAGATAGGGTGAGAAGCTTAGTCATCCGGGAGGGGCTCAGAGTAGAGCAGCTGCTCCTCCGCATCGAGAGGAGTCAGATGAGGTGGCTCGGGCATCTGATCAGGATGCCTCCTGGACACCTCCCTGATGAGGTGTTCCGGGCACGTCTAACCGGGAGGAGGCCCAGGGGAAGACCCAGGACATGCTGGAGGGACTATTTCTCTCGGCTGGCCTGGGAACGCCTTGGGATTCCCCCGGAAGAGCTAGAAGAAGTGGCCGGGAAAGGGAATTCTGGGCATCTCTGCTCAAGCTGCTGCCCCCGCGACCCGACCTCGGATAAGCGGAAGAGAATGGATGGATGGATGGAAGGTTGATGAGTAAATATTCTGGTGTGAGTGAAGGCAGTTAATGTGGTACATTCTGTGACAGACTGACTGTGATAGCGAAGGGTCATATCTTGCATGAAGTTACTGGATAGGCTTCAGTTTTCAATACTGAAATTGATAAGATGTATGGATGGATACAATATATACATTTATATTTTTACTAGGGGGGGCAAGCCCCCCTGGAGACTTCGGCACCCAACCCCCAGTTGTGGCCAGTCTGCCGCTTGTGTTGTGAAGACGGGGGCTGAATGCACCCCAAGAAGACGCGGTCACACCTCTGAAACCCCCTCTTAAACGGAGATACAATGGGAAACAAATACAGTTTTTTCTTTGCTCGATAAGCTGCTGGCTTGCTGCTGCTGCCGTGCCACGTGATCTTCCAACATTTAAAAGCCTATACAGCAGCTGCCCTACTCTTTGTCTTTTATTTCCAGCCACGGGTGTGGTTAAATCTCTTGGCACTCTTAGTTCTTGATATTTTTTAGTTTATAATTTAAAAACGGAATAAGAATATGAAAATCTAACAACATCACATTAAAGTTTGAAAAATTCTGAAAAGAATGATACCAAACATATATATGTAGATTTCAAAATAAGCCCTATTTAAAGCGTGACAAAAAAGGTCACATAAAATTGTTGCACAAAATCATTGCACTTTTAGGTTTAGGATTTTATATATAGAGAGTAGATAAACTAAATATAATCTGTATGTTCTTATATTTCTTATTTTTCAATTAATAGCACTAAAATTTTTATTTTAAGATAATCACTTCTAAGGAACAAATTAGAGTATTCTAAGCAATGTTTATATTTTGCCTATCTATATAGATATAAAATGGACTACCTGTGACAGGACTTTTTTTTCATTGCATTCAACCCATATCAACACATAAATTCTCAAGTAAATGCTTCTTACAGTACCTACACTCTTGATAGCATTAATGTGACTTAAAAAATGTAGGTCCTTAAATAGATTTATAAGACATAAACTGGATTGTGAAGGCCATTTTCTTAGTTTTATGTTTACAATTTGTTTCTATAGCATTTTTTCCCTGTAAGGAGTCTGCAAGCTATTGACAAAACAGCCATATTAGGTACTATGGTGCTGTATGAGTCAACAACCTGCTGCAAAATCATTTGAAATAATGACTTGCTTTTCACAAATGAGAGGACGATCGGTGGTTTCCATTTTCTGCCAGACCCCCCTAGTTCCTTCTAAGTACTTTTTCAAAGAGAAAAACAGGAATTATGTTTTCCTCACCCTCTTAAATCACTAAGTATCTTACAAACACAATGCAGCTAAATTATGTGAAAAAATAAAGCATAAATTCATTCAAGCCAGTATGCCCACACTTGACTGTTTCCTTTTTTATATTTTTTTCTGGGACTCTTAAATTTATAGCCTCTTCTCACACTTGTTTACAACCATCCTTGCTCTTGTCATGTCATTTACTTTCTCTTCTGCTGTGGTCTATGTATTTATTTTGATTCACCTGTCTTTTCAATACATTTCAATGCATTGTTTCGTATGCCCAACTACAACCAAGTGGCACCTTGTCTTGATAGCACTTTCAGATTGCACTGAGCTGTACTGTATATGTATAAAATGTATAAAATAGCATATTTAATTAATAATAGACCTGAATACAGTATTGTACATCATTATTTGTGTAATACATAAAATAGAAGTGCTAAAAGCTTTAACTGTCAAGGTAAAACCACAGAGTTTCAAAATCAGCTCATGAATAGTGGGCCATTAACTTTTATCTGAATGTTAAGAATGAAGTACTTGTTACTAAACAAATTAAGGAATGATCACCCCAAGTCACCTAACAAGAAACTGGAACTGTAAGAAGATGCCAGAAGATTTCAGGTACTCGCATAGCATGGATAACATTCTTAAGTATTTCAACCCATATGGATGGAGGAAAGTGTTACAAGTTTGAATGTGATTTTAAATGGACAGGAAACTTGCAAGCCAGCTAAGAATTTACAAAGTATATCAATTCAACACTAAGTATAATTAGAAAAGCCAAGAAATTGACATACAAGGCTGACTATAGTGCTTTGCACCAGAGGTTTATTTTACAAGTCTGAATGGAACATTTTCTTTATCAGGAGGTTTTAATATATATGTATGTATTTTTTTTTTTTTGTATTTATACCTAGGTGCTCTCTTGTGTGTCTGTACAGTCTTACAGCACCCCTGCCTGTGGGGAAGTGTTGCTGTTGTGGTCTTCACTGCTTCAGACATTACCACTTCCAATCTTAGTGTGGGGGTCTGAGAGATACCGCCCAAAGGCTAGACCAGTATGGGACCGCTGTCTAAGGGCACTGGCTCAGGATGAAACAACAGATAACGGTAAGGCATCCCCCTAGCGAAGTGGTGTAGTATGTTTTTCAGCATAACTTGCCAGGACGTTGCAGCACTGTTTCTTCTACAACTCATTATGACACTTTATTCTTAATGTATTTTCCATTTCCCACCAACAGCAGATGGAACAGGCCTTTCTAAGGTGTGGTTTGGATTTGCATTCTCCTTGGTCATCTAGGACATTTCATTGTTTATAATTCCAGCTATGATTAAAGTGACCTGTCAAGTGTTTTCATGATATCACTTGGATGCACATTACCTATTGTTTCCTAGCCGCTGATGTAGCAGAATGTCCATTTCTAGATAAAGTTCATCCAAAATGAAGTACAACGGCATTTCCTATATCATTTTCCTGTCACAGTCCAACAGAGAAGCTTAGTCTACAATCACACAAAGATGTTTCAGCAGCCATTTCTGAGTTATAAAATGCAAACCACCCATAGAGAAATAACTGTTTTAACTCTCATTATGACATACTAGCAGGCAAGCACTTTTGCTGTGACTCTGAACCAATCTTGAGCTCACCTGTTTTACAGCTAATACCTTAAAATCCTTAGGCATGGTTGCTATAGCAATGGAAAAATGTTTTCAAAAAAGGTAACTAACCTTTAAAATTGTACTTTTTTCAATTGTTATTCCATAAAAAATCTAAGTATCAGAATTAAACTAAAATAGCCCCTAATGACAATTTTATAAATGTGCCATTTTTTCAAACCTTTCAGCAAATATCTCAAATACAAATAAAGAGGAAACAGCTGAATCCTATTGTGGCAAACTGGGAGTTTAAGCATTTATTAAGATACAATTCTCCCACATATTTTTTCTAAACTAAGCTGCATCGCCTTATGACATAAAAATATGAATGTGGGAAACAAGCCAGCAATTGAAATCTAGAATTTATTATTATTGAGGTTGCCGCAGACCAGCAGTGTCTAATAGCAGTGGAGTGGCACAGAGACAACTAAGAAAGAGATTTCACGTTTTCACACAGTGTTCGAAAATGTGTTGTTGCAGACTACAGTTACAGTTACCGTTACTGTACCACAACTTACCAGTTAAGCCTGACTGCTTGCAACTTAAGTTTTGATTTCAGATACACAATTTTCCCCCATGTGGGCATCCCTCATGAATTCCCAAATTCGCTCTCTTTTGTATTTAATGACATTTATATTCTATCTCCTTAATATTGGGCACAAAAGCAGGAACAGAAAGGCGAAACAGAAATGCATCATGACATCATTTTGTTCATTTCGTTTTTGATGTTTTTTTAAGATTACATTCATGCATTTTCAAGCCTCCCAATTTTTTTTTCTGGATAACAACATTTATTAAGTTATGCCTGATCTAAATCATTTGGCTAAATAGGAAATGGATGAGTTTATTTGAAAGGACAGTTGGGCTCAAATGGAATGAGCATGGTGCAGCAGGTACCCTGGCAGTCAGAAAACCAATTCATTGTCACTTGAACCATCTGATTTTCTTTAAGTCTGTGAGGTATGGACCAAACCTCATATGCCAGGACTCCAATGGGAATGCCCTGTGAAAGGAGTGCCACCAGAGTGAAAAAAAATTGATTACATAACTAATATTTTACTATATACATTCCCCAGTGACCCAGAATTGGATCAATTAGATTTGAAAATTAAAATGTTATTTAATGTACAAAGAGAGGAAAGATAGGCATTTATTATAAGCAAAAACTTTGAAATTGTTACAATAGTTCAACAAAGATATATTGATGATACAAATAACTCAGTTTCTTTGGTTTCTATTGAATGTCAACGTTAATCCATAAATAATTGTCAGCATTCTGCTAGAAGCACTAGCAAGAGTTTGGTTTTAAATTTATAACCATGAGAAGGAACATGATCAAAAGTACTAAAAAATGAGTGTATCTGGAAAGACTAATGATCGGTAATCAAATCATGAAAACAAACTAAAGCCATAGTCAAAAAACAGGCCAAGATCAAAAAAACAAATTATTTAAGAATGAAATGCATAAGATCAAGGCAAAAAGGCTTGTTTAAGAATTTGTCATCTTGGATAAGGATGTGACTTTTCCAAGTGACTTTTAGCCCTATTGAGTAATTGGTTAGAGGTCACGACCTCCAGGACATGCCCATAGAGACGCTGGAGCACCCCTCACTTCTGGGATCCAGTAATAAAATTGGCACTGGGAATACCCATTCAAAATGGCAGCAAAGATGGCAAAAATAAAACAGTAACATTACAAGTTACATTACAACTGTAAAAAATGAATGTCAGATTCGTGATCTACAGTACTGAGAAACCCTACTTACAGTGCAAGATTGTTCCAAATGACATGAAAACATATCAAAACTACAAATAGAAAGCCAATACAACAGTCAGACTAATTCCTGGAGGAAATGGTTGATCATAACCCATCAGGGCATATGTTCTAGGAAGTTTAATAACAATCGCTGCTGAGCTGGGCATTAGAAGGCCACACATTAGAACAAGAGTCTATGATACAACAAGGTCATGAGTAAATTTTTTTTTTGTTGTGGGTGAGGGTTATACTCTTCAGCTGTGTCCAGGTGACTTGGCTCAAGGAAAAACAATTCCAACAAGACAGCACTCAGATGTTAAACCAGTATGGTAGACAGACATCCAGCAAGCAAGCAGTGTGTTCTGGCATCTCTTATCATCATCTTATTCAAATAATATTTTACAAGAATGACTCCATATATAGTGCAAAGTGGTGGCTCTGAGGCGGCTCTATTCAATAAGGCCCGCGTAAATAAAGGCGAGCTTCAAAAGGGCGACCTCAATTGAGCGCGGCAAATAAAGGCGTTCGTAGATAATTTAGTTGAAATGGCTCTGGAATATGTGAAGAGCAACAAAGGTGCAGATCTACTCGTAGTCGAAGGCTACACATTCAGAAAGGAGAAAACTATCAACGGGAAACACATCTGGAAATGCACTGAATATAGGATTGGAAAATGTTCATCTCGCTGTCATACCAAAAATGGATTATTCGTCAAGAGACCATCTACGCACAACCATGTTCCAGATGTGGCAAAGATCGAAACAAGGAAAGCAATAGTGGACATCAAACAACAAGCAACTACTTTTACTGATGGACTGCAGGAACTCGTGGCAACAGCAACCCAAGGTCTGTCATCAGTGGTCGTTGGACAACTTCCTGTTTTTTGTCACCTTAAACAAACTGTCCGTCGCGTTCGGCGTGTCAACGAGGCACCAATGTCAAACCCAACTAGTCTGGACGACTTGACTATACCTGTTGAATATTCTGCGACTACTGGAGGTGAGCAATTTCTTCGATATGACAGTGGACCAGGAAACCAGCGATTCTTACTCTTTTCAACGCAGGGGAATCTGCAGGTCTTTGCCGAATGCAGGTCGGCCTATTCCAAGGCCAAGTAAAACCTACAGGGACACTTCGGAGCGAATTAAATCAATTGTCCTTGATTATGCTAATAGACCGCATCTCGAATATCTATGTGGCATTGCATATAATCTACAGCTTCAAGTGTAACACAACAATGAGTAAGAGCAGAAAACAACAAAATATAGAGAGCTTTAAAAATAGTTTGTTAGAAGTTCATGCATTAATTAATTGGATGTTTTAATATTCTTGCTTTCGCCTTTTTATACGTTCAATCATTGCCTTTATCTAATAAATTTTCTGTAATAATTTTGTTGCGTTTGCCTTTATTCGCTGCGCCCAATTGAGGTCGCCCTTTTGAAGCTCACCTTTTTGTGCGCGCCCTTATTGAAGGATACCCTCTGAGGCTAGGGATCTGCACTAGCATTTGGGAAGTTGCCAGTTCAAATCCCATAAACTTCAGAAGTGACTCTACTCCGTTAGGCCTTTGAGCAAGGCCCTTATTCTTCAATTGCTTCATTCTGCATCCAGTCCTGCAAGCAGGTCCTCCAACTTACAGGGGAAAACCTGGAGGTTGGTGGTAGGATTGGCACTCCAGATAAAGAAAAAAAAAGCTGACATTGTTCCACTCAAACCTGTCCCAATACAGGTGGCTCGTCATGTGGTGGGTGTGGCAATGCTTCCAACCCCCTCGCTACTGTATATAATTATACAATTCAAAATAAACACCTTATTCCCCCTCCTTCTTTCTATATCTTGAATATTTTCACAAGTTTATGGTTATAAAAAAAATTTGTTACGTTTGACCTTCAGCTGTATTTTGTTTTAAAATGTGTTACTAAATATCTGTCTTTCAAAGAGGCCTTGTTTCACAGCTCATGGAACATTTCATATTTCTAGCACAGTCTAAAATAGTTTTATATCTGTGGCTAAATGCCAACCAAATCTCAGTATATAAAATATGCAACTATAACCAAATAAATCATGTCTTCATAGCTAATTAAACAAACCGCACTGTCATGCTAATTATTGATTTTGTTTACTGAATGCTACACTTTAATATATAAACAAAATTACCCTGCATATCACTACTAATATATCATACACTATACACAAAGCAAGTAGGAAACAACATATCTTGCCTAAATTTATTATCGTTGTTGTTGTTATACAATTTGTTTATGAAAACAATGAGCCTATAGATTCACAGTACAATGGGTAAATGAGCAGCTATCTTCCATTGTTCCTGTCAGCCTACTTCCATTAAGTCCCATTTGCTTTAGGAAAGTTTTGTTCTTTCTAATGAATAACAAAAGAGAATACCTGCAAATTAACCTAACAACTAAACACTTCAAAAATAGTTAAATATATGTTATCCAAAATATAAGTTAACACTTAATAAAGAAAAAGTTTTATAATACAGTACTCTTAGATTACCTATAGCTCTAGTGTTCACCTTTATCTGAAATCTGATATACTTTATTTCTCACTTACATTTAATCTGAGCTACAGTTCTTTGGCCCGTGTTTGATAGACTATTACATTTTACTAGTCTTATAATGATCATGCTGACTTAGCTTGTTCACATTAAGGTCTTTCAAGGCAGCTTAATAGGATTAATTTATACTTCATAAAAGCTATGTCCCTGATGGCTTCATGTAATTTGGACACAATAACAGATCAGACACCTGAGGTATGGCTCTATTATGGCTGCAGGCTGGGAACATTCAAACTGCATACTCACCTACAGCGTCTGGTTCTTGGAATCCCCTTGCTGGACCACTCAGGTAGTGCCATGAACATTGCTGGAATATTTTTATATCGTTCAGCAGCTCTACATGAAGCTAAATAAAATAAGTGTCATGTGGCAACAATGTAAGATTTATAATGTCTTAAAGAGAAGGCTTCTGGCTCCAGAAGAAACTGACAAATGAACTGATAACAATGGCAGGTTGTCAGTTAAAGTTTTGCTGAAGATTTGTACTTAGTTCAGATTCACAATCACAGTAAAGTCTTTGGGATTTCAATTTACTTGAGCATCAAGGGAGAATAACTGTCTTCTTCGTTTCAATAACTGGAATTAATTTATTTTATGGAGTTATCTAAATATTAATTATATATTATTAATCAAGCTAATTATTTAAATAATTAGACATGCACACATATCTAAATACCCAAAGTAATTAAAGTAAAGGAGTCCTATTACACAAATAATTTGATTGCTTATGTTGTTTATAAAGTTTAAGATTTTCATTATTTGATTTATCTCTCTATCTTGTAGTGTAGCGGTCCACAAAAGACCACAGTGGCTCACAATTTTTATTTAATCAATCAATTACAGGCTAACTCTTCTGAACTACATTGCTCATCTGGCTACTTGCTCTCCTGTTTCTCCACTAAAATTAATGAAGTTGTAATGCAGGCTCATTGGTATTTTGCTACTATTTTGCATCTAAATAGTGGATCATTTGTACCAAACAGATATAACATAGTCCCTTTGCTAGGCTTTTTCCTTTTGTTTAATGCCTGTCTAATGAAACTGAACATCACATTAATTTTAAAGCAGTAGCAACAGATTTATCCAAAAGACTGAGTGCATTTTTGCAAAACGAACTTCACTAAACATGGGAGCAAACTAATTATTGTTATTTTTTTTTCAAAAATTCTTTGACCAGAACTCAGTAACGGATAACAAGAAGTATAATTAAATGATGAGTTCAATAGGTGACTCTAATTAGCCTGGCAAAAATGGAAATTCTGCACTGACTGTGACCCTCTGTGGCCTGTGTTGTGTTATACTTTATTAAAACCTGTTTTGACAAGTGAATAAATTAAATTCCGCTGTATCTGCCTTACGTGATTACAGATAGTGCCCGTGATGACTTGGATTCCATTGCTGTAGTCACTGGATCAGCAGATGTAAAGCGAGCCACGCTTTTTGCTTCAGAACGAGGAGCAGGAAAGCCTTTCCTCAACAGTCCAATCCCACTGGCCCAAAAGAGAGTGCAATATTTACAGGTAAGGAGTGGATGTAATGAGTGCACCAGTCCTGCTAATGTGACTATTAAGAACATGACTTTTAATATTTTATTCTGTGTTATAAGCATATTCATTATGCTATTAGCTTGGAAGTGTGGGTTCAGAAAATTGATGAACTGATGATTGGATAAGCAGATTTAATCAGCTTTTACCAAAAAGAAGTTTATTTGTTAAGCACTCCAGAATGTGGGTGATTGTTTTGAATACAGTCTGAGTTTCTTTACAAGGCAGCAACCCTAACTTTTGATATCTTTAACCCTTCAGAGTGGAAGTTTGCCTTGTGTTGTTTATAATGCTGTCTTCTTTACCCTTATTATAGTATGCTAGGACCCTTTTGTCCATGGTAAGTTTGTGAACTGTGTTGTGCATCTGTAAGATAAGAAAAGATAAGATAAGATAAGATAGAACTTTAGTTGTCCCCAAAGGGAAATTTGGCTTTTATAGGAGCTCTTTAAATAAATTAATACCATAAATAAGCAAATAAATAAATATATTTATATACACACATATTTGTATGCTCTTTTGACTAGCATAGCAATGTGACAATGTGTCTAAATCACCACTAGGATATAGGGATGTATGCCAGAGAGCTGCTCAGTCTTTTGCAAGAAGTGAGGTAGGGTTTATGATCTCTCTGAAAATGCACATATTAAAAAAATGTTTCAATTGTTACAGTAAGTGTTTGTCAAGAGTTTACCACAGTATTTGATTTTTTTTTCAGTCTTTAGTATCTTTAGATGACTAGAATAAGTAGATGAAAGGTTACATGAGGAATTTGGCTTGGCTTCCAAAATGAGGTATATGAGCACATATCCATGTTCAGTCCATTGCATACCCTATCTACTATAAACATTTTCTCTTCTGTAGGAGACAAGGTTGGTCTCCTGCAATGCACATAATCCTGTTAGAACAGTCTCCTGCTCCTGCTCTTGCTCCTCATGACCCTAATCTAGAATGAGCAATTTTCTACTCCATGTCATACCATACACATTTGAATCAATTAAGATCTGGTAATGGGGTGGCCACTGCATGTCACATTTCTTGAACTATTCTGCCTTCCTTGCATTATGGCATGGAATAATCTCTTGTTGAAAAGCCCTGTTTTATATTTTCTGTCATTTGTTCAATGTAATTACTTATCTAGAAAAACATTGCTTCTTGTAGTATGCGAAACTGTGCATGTCAGGTGCTACAAGTCTATTTCCGATTAAATGGCTCGACCAATTGGCCTTTTGGTGTTCTCTATACCTTTCGGTGTGTTTGCGCATATCCAACCTGAACTTTCAAAGTCCTCGGTCCAAAATCATTTACTCCCTTAAACATAGTCACAGTAATTTGAAAAAAAGAGATTGATATTAGGAATTCATTATTCACAAGACATTATACTGCATCTTAATTTTCACACACCACTAAGGAGTCCTGCATTTATTTTGAAAAAGTCACCAAAGGAAGTCTGCATGTGCTCCTTTCATTTTTTGGAAAAGAAGCCAGTAGTATTTTTGTGCCTGTTTCAAAGAAGTGCATAATTCTGGTTCAGAAGCAACAGGTATGTATGTTGAAGATCATTTTTTACTTGTTGGCTGGCCTCATGTTGACCAGCAAACATATGGCTGCACTGTAGTTAGTGCTGCTACTGGACATCCATCCATCCATCCATTTTCCAACCCGCTGAATCCAAACACAGGGTCACGGGGGTCTGCTGGAGCCAATCCCAGCCAACACAGGGCACAAGGCAGGAAACAATCCTGGGCAGGGTGCCAACCCACCACAGGACACACACAAACACACCCACACACCAAGCACACACTAGGGCCAATTTAGAATTGCCAATCCACCTAACCTGCATGTCTTTGGACTGTGGGAGGAAACCGGAGCGCCCGGAGGAAACCCACGCAGACACGGGGAGAACATGCAAACTCCACGCAGGGAGGACCCGGGAAGCGAACCCGGGTCCCCAGATCACCCAACTGCGAGGCAGCAGCGCTACCCACTGCGCCACCGTGCTGATGCTGCGCCACCGTGCTGATGCTACTGGACATGTAGCATTCAATTCTAGTACTGTGGAGTGTGTAGTCTGCATATTCTTTCTAAGTTATTGTGTAGACTTTTTCATCTCAGAACCATTTTATTGTAAACTTTAGGTGTTGCTGTTTCAATTTTGGCTGTCTTTAGCTAATGTACCTTCCTGACCAGCAGGCTTTCACTTTACTTAGTGTTTAAGTCTATATGGCTGTATTTTGTGATAAGATGACAATGTCACAGGATATCACAGTTATGTGATGTCAATAGAGACAGGCCAGGCACTAGCATCCCATTGTTTGATTGATTATTTTGTGATATAAAAGGTATGTGAACTTTCATGGTTCTATAGTCTTTAGGCAAAAGAGGGATAGATATTAGTTAAGTAAGTTAATGTAAACATTAGAGAGGTCTGCACGGATATACCACAATTACCATGCCAAAAACACCAATGTATAGAATGCTAAAGTAGATTTTACTTCCAAAATAATATCCCCACTTGGTGTTGCTCCAAATTTTGCTTTTAAGAGGTTAGGATTGATTTTGATTCAAAGGCTTCCTGATAGATGTGGAAAATGTTTTAAACTGAAATGATCTGAGTGAAGTGTTCTGTATAGACAGAGTGACCAGTAGGGGGCTTTGCAGCACCAAAAACTCCAAATATAACCACCACAAAACATGTCCTGGGCTCAAATACAAGTTTTTTTACAGTAAAGTACCTCATAAAAGGCTTTGAAAGTAACAAAACACTTGTGTTCTTCCCATTCTCTTTTACAGTCTCCTTCTCCTCCAGGCGAGCTTTGTGCTTCCACCCAACTCCAATTCCCTGAGTGAGGTGAGATGCCTCCTTTTATTTTGCACTAGGAGCACTTCTGGTGCCACAGGATTGCATGACAGAAGCATTTCCTGGTCACACAGATGCTGCCTATAACAGGGAGGTCCTCTCCCGACAACACCCCCTGGTGGCACCCAAGGACCCCGACAGGGTTACCCTTCCATACTAAAAATCCCAGACAACCCTGTGGGTGTCCAAATCAGGACCCAGTCAGAGGAGCAAAGCCACCTGTCATTATGGGGGACATATTGCCCATTCATTAATTTTCCTTCTGAATGAAATGGAAATGTAGAATCCTCCTGGCCGGGTTGTGCCTCTATTCTTGTGCTGCCTCCATTATGGCCTCCTGGCCAGGTAGGACATTTTCCTCAAAACCAGTTGGAAAACCAGTCAAACCCACTCCTGCACTTACAACAGTTTTGAGTCAGTTATGTGTGCACAATATACAATTTTTAGGTGAATTAATAGCATGCTTAGCATAAATTGAAGAGGGGTGTATTTTATGAATAGCTGAGTCCCAATCTTTATCTGAAATTCTAACTGTAAGATCTTTTTCCCATTATCGCCTGTGATATAAATCATAAGTCATAAATTCCTTAATATTTGTTTATAATATCACAATATACTCCCAATATCTTCATTAAACCCAGCCACTACTGCTTCAGAAGCAGAAACTGGGAGAAGGTGGGGACAGTTACGCATATTATTTTTCATAAAATATATATCCTGAATATGGAAAAAATAATGTGTTTTTGGGAAATTAGCAATTCATCAATCAAATACGTGTTGTCTGTATAAAGGTCCCTTAAGGACTGAATACCCAGTGATTTCCATAAGCGGAGTACTGAATAGGTTAAAGAAGGCTGATAGAAGGCTATTAAACACAAGTTTAGCTCATAAAAGCAGACTTTCCTTTAAATACATTCTACAGTGATACCATATCTTAAGTGAATGATGGACCACAGGGTTGATGGTTGTAAACTAACTGTACTTGGAAATGATTGGAGCAAATAGCAAAGCAAACCGAGAGAATTTTGTACCACTGACTTCTGTCCCCTTCCAAAATATTAGTGTACATACAGGAAAGGGGTGTGTGGCGCTCCCGATATCTATGCAAAAGGACGAAGGTCCAAGTCTTTAGAGCTCTGGTGCTTCCTGTCTTGCTATATGGTTGCGAGACATGGACACTATCCAGTTACCACAGATGAAGACTGGACTCCCTTGGTACTGTGTCTCTTCGGAAAATCCTTGGGTACCATTGGTTTGACTTTGTGTCGAATGAGCGGTTGCTCATGGAGTCCCGAATGAGGCACATTACCTGCATTGTGAGGGAGCATCAGTTATGGCACTACTACCTTGTGGCGCGATTCCTTGAGGGAGATCCAACTCGTAGGATCCTCATTGTTGGGGACCCGAGTGGCTGGACCAGGCCAAGGGGTTGCCCACGTAACACCGGGCTGCAGCAGATAGAAGGTCATTTCTGGAGCGTGGGACTGGACCGCATGTCTGCCTGGGGGGTTGTCAACCAAGATCCTGAGCTGTTTCGTCACGTGGCATGTGCGGCAATGCACTGTATCAGTGCATGCTCCCCAACTTGACTTGACTCGATACAGTGTGTCTGCAGCCCAGTGCATTTAATACAAAGTTATGCCTTCTTCTTCTTTAGGTATTTGTAGTTTTTTTTTAATGCAAGAACTTTTTAAATTCCAAATAAACAATGTTACAACTTAGTCTAGCCCTTTTAAAAAAGGTAGTACTGTATATATGGGAAAAGTCTGAAAAACACTTAGGAGATATGGTTAACCATTCAGTCTAATAGTGTTAATTTTTTTCAGCTAAGTCATTTACTTTTATCAAAATACCTGACATATTTTGAGTTCATTATTCCAGTGCAATGACAGTAGTGGAACTCAAATGAGTTGATCAAGTAATAATAGTCGTTAAATAAATAACTGCTGTTTGTTTTTTCACTCTGCACAAGTCATGTCAGCCTCTGTTGGACCATTTTGTCAACTGTCTCTTTTACACCACACCACCAGAACTGTTATTGGCTGGATGTTTTTCTTGGTGAGGCCCTTGTTCTTCATATGCATATGGCAATGTCGTTGGGGAATAACCCAAACAAGATAGTGCTTGTGTGTAATACACTCATGCCAGTGCAGCTGGTAACTACTACCATGATTAGTACAAAACCATTTAAATCTTGTGTTATTTTATTTCTTCTTCTGAACTGAGACATAACAGACTACTTCCAGTAGGATAGTCTACACATACTGAGCTATCACTAAGAAAACAGTTACAGATAAGGCGCAAGTGGTCCTTATAATGTAGATACTCAGTATTTTCTTTTTTTTCATTTGGTTGTCCTTCATATACTTCAAAATGGCAGCATTGCGTTAATCACAGATGATCTAAAACATTCGTATGATCTTGTTAATGATTTTTTCACATTTATCACCAATTCTTTGATCATTGAGTGGATACTGGCTACTGTATTGTGAAAAGGCATGTGCCGCGTAAATGGTGTTTTAATGTAAACCCTGTAACTTTTTATCTGCCTACTTCCATATAAATGTGTTATAAATTACTGTAAAATGTCATATTGCAGACTACTCAATGTGGTATCATTGTTTTTATGTGTGGGTTTTTCTTTGTGCTGGCTGTTGCTGTTACTAATTTTAGCTTCCCATTAGCAACTGTTCTATAAACACAAGCAGCATTCTGAAATTAGTACCACATATTTTCCATATTTTGTTATCTAGATCTTTTTAAATTATAGTTTCAACATTCCCTAGAGTAGCATCATTTGGAATGGACACGTCAATCAGTGTAAAATTCTATTTTAGTTATTTTTTATTCAGCACTTTAAGTATCTGGACAGTTTGGAGAGACAGCATGTTTAATTTCAAATATCACATCTCACAAGGTAGAACTGTCATTGGTCTTATAAAATTATCTTCAACATACCTTTATCTTTTCATATGAACATCTGTTTGTTTTGAACTGATCAATGCAGACAGAGAGCTAGACAATTCATCGTGCCAGTTTGTACATTTAGCAGGTACCAGCACCATACGGCCAGGCACTCTGTGACTAACACACTTTTTAGCTCTGTGACGCTAACAGCACTTACTGTTGACTCATTGCTTTAAGATGCTGTTTTCTTGGTATTTTTGTTCAGTGCCTACTATTATTAAACTTTCAGTTTCTCCTTAGACGATGAAGCTTTAAAGCCATGTCAATGAAATTCTTTTATTGTAAAACTGTCTGCCTAGTCCTTTAAAGAAATCACCATGCAATAGCTTATTCATCATTAGGGCTATTTCTTACACTATTTTTGAGAACCACTTAAGCAAAAGCTTGACCTATTTTACTGGCCTTTTAAGAAAGGAAGACTTAGTTTTATTGGCTTAATTTATGCACACCATGGTATCCCTGACCCTGACCTCACTGGACAATGATGATTTTGTAAACATACTAAATTTACTTTTCGTGTCTCTTTGTATACAACTGAGCTGTCTCAATCAGAGTAGAGAATTGATTGAACATGCCCGTCTTCCTTTGTATTTTAAATTTTATTGGTCACTCATCAGGCATTTTAAAGTAATAAATGATGGCTGAAATGCAAATCAACTGTCATTTTATGCAATATCTTATGTTTAAGTTGAGTCACCTTTATTAAGTGCGTTATGTACAAATGGAACATTGTCGGGTTAAGTGATTTGCTCAGGATCAAACAATGAGTATAAATTAAATAACAGAGTTGTAATATGGATTTCAGTTTGTTTCAGACTTGAAGACAATGTTTTCTAGGTAATCACATTCTTTAACATGTATTTCATCTTGATCCATATGCCATGCTACTAATTTTGGTATCTCGTGTTAAGACAGCTATCCACCAGTCCACCAAATAAAAAAGGGACAGATAGAGTGGATAGTCGTAGTTCAGGTTTAATTATCAGGGCTAACATCTAGAGCCAAGCACTCTTTATTCCTCCCACGGTTCTCAATTCAATAGTTTCTCACACTTAAACCACATTAGAACCTACTGACACTGTATAAATTGAGACTGTTAAAATATATGCAAATACTTATCAAAAACATGCAACATTAAAAAAGATACTGATTTATAAAACGTTTGCTCGTGTCATTATCAAAAACATGCATAATAAAAAAAAATACTAATTAGGAGAACAAAATCGCACTCAGTAGCTGTGGTGGAATGTAATGAATTACATTGGCTTTCGTTGCAGTACTTTAGGAAATTGTAATTTTGAAGTATTTTACATGGAAACATTTTTACTCTTTGAAAAGTATGTTTATTTTGTAACAAACCTTCATTATAATTTTCAAGGTGGTTCATTACAAAATACAATTAATTCAGAGTTCCACACTGAGCAGTTAAAATTAAAAGCAAAAATTTTGGGGGTCATAACTCATGATCTGGAAATGCTAAATATTTTAGTAAATAATGTAGCAGCTGTGCAGTTTTTTCATTTGCTGAGTAAATGGATGCATCTCAGCAGAGCATAGTGCAATGCTCCTGTGTGCTGGCTAAGAGCTGAGTATGTGCTGTAGATGCTTCCCCTTAAATCAGGTCTGTAGTGATTTTATGTTTTTGCTGTGTATGGACCTGTGCAATGGATGATGCAGTAGAAAGTTCTCTGTGCAGTGGCAGCAGGGATGGTTCTATGTACATACTTTATGAAGAGCTATCCAGCCTCAGTGACATACATCAAAACAGCTTTATTATGCAGCATACAATTCTTCCTCAAATTTGCAAAAACACATGAAAGTAATCTGGTCTAGCAGGGTGTTTAAAACAGGGGTCACCAACTCCAGTCCTAGAGGACCACCGTGGCTGCAGGTTTTCATTCTAACCCTTTTCTTAATGATTGTCCTGTTTTTGCTGCTAATTAACTTCTTTTGAACTAATTTGAATTGACTTGCTTTTGAAGACTCAGACACCTTAATTGTTTTTTTTTCCTTAATTAGCAGCCAAACAATAATGAGATACATACAATATCTGAAAATAAAGAACGATGAAGGTCTCAGGAATGTCGGTCTGCTCAGGACCCCAAAACATTTAAACAGAGCTCTTAGAAAGAGAAAATGAACAATTTCACAAATGTCTGCTAATGCACCACGAGAACAGCAACAAGCCATGGAATTAAAGAATAGGTTTAATTAACGACAAGAATCGGCGCCTAATTAAGCAGCTGGTTGGAGTGAAATTGGTTGGAGTTTAAGGCCCTGACTTAGGTAGTCTTCTCTTAGCTCACTCACTTCACATTTCAGTTCTGTTTGGGTGCCATTTAAGTAAAGAAATGAAGCAATTCAGTGGAACGATGAAGAAATTCAAGGGGTACAAATCTTAAAAAAGCAATTCAATTAAAATTAATTCACAAGAAGTTAATTCGCAGCACAAACAGGTCACTCATTAAAAAAGGGGTTACAATGAAAACCTGCAGCCACAGTGGTCCTCCAGGACTGGAGTTGGCAACCCCTGCTTTAAAATACACCATACATGATACAAATCATAGTTAACTCTACTGAAAAATACTACAGTAAATTTCAGAACAGTGCCCATTTGTCCAAAAGAATAAAGCTAGGATAACAGACGACATCATTTTTAAAAAGATGTCCCCCTTCAGTGCATAATAATGAAGTGAAGTTCATTTTGCACATACATCATTTCCTAAATGTGCATAGTGTGCATTAGTAAGTTTGTAATGTTTAGCAGAAAATTTCTGTGTAAGAATATAGGTGCTTGCAAAATTATTGGTTTCACCATTTGAGGAAGATTACAGCAAGAAGCTCCACACTAAGAATGTTAATGATAAGAGCATATAGTGCCTGCCATTTCTGGTGCAGGCAACACCTAAGAACTGGTTACATGTAGGTATTAGCAAAAAAACAAAAAACTCTTTCGATGTTATATTGACTACACATATGCAGTATTTGTCTAAGCACATATTTCAACTAAGCAACGGCTGACAAAATATAAGCATTTCTGCTTATCTCCCAATGATCCCAGATACACCTACTTGTACCTACATGTTTTTTTTCCCTTTTCCACACTCATGTATTTAAGGGTGTAGGTTTTGCATTGGTGTTCTGCTTTGCTATTTAGAGATAACATATTAACTCTGGCTGGAGTTTTAAAATTTGCTTCTATATGCTGGTTCTATGCACAATTTAATTGCCTAATGTCAACATGATTCAAAAGCCTTTTGTCTGCTACTGCATTTTATTTGGAAAACAGTAAGCTTTTCTCTCCACTGAAGTCTTTGCTGTCTCAAATTATACTTTATAATGATAACTACAGACTACATTGTCAGCGGATATCTAAAGAAGATGCTGATTACTTGCATATAATGCATTTATTGTCATGGTATCATTTTTTGAATGTTTTAGTATTTGAAATATCCAAGTTGCTTCGGTGATGTGCATTATTAGTGTAATAGGCTGGGATGAGTGGGGTCAACTATTTTTTTAAAACAATCTAAATAATGTAGCAGCCTTATTATTGATTTCAAATTGTAATTACGACCTAATAATAAAAATTTGTTGACTTGTTTTAATATATTTAACTCTCTTCTGAGAGTAAGAGGTACTTTGTAGTTGATGAAGGGTCCAGTTTGCTAGAAGTAGAAAATAAAAATTACATTTTGAAATAGTCATGGCTGCTGTGCTGTTGTTTTAGATTTGGTTTGAAATAAAAAGGTTTTTGTAGGCTGAAATCTGGCAGAAAGCCACAAACTTATGACACTGGATCCTTCTGTCATATTTATTTTACCCTTAAAATTTTGGCATTTAATCAGTCCATTTTTAACATGTAACAGAAAATGTGACAGTTGCAGTTTTGCATGTAAGGTTTTCTATTGAGTTTATTCTCATGAGTCTATTTTATTTATCATTGTATACAAAATTTTTTGTATTTCATGAAAAAGCACAGGTAAATTTGTTTGAAATGTAATTTCTATATAAAGGACAGTACACCATTTCTTTATCAAAGTGTGCATATGTGTCTTTTGATAAATAAAACCTAGTTTATTGCTATGTATATTCTGCTTATACTTCTTATTGCACATCATGGATATCTAGCCATATTTACTTTCTTTAAATTGTACTTTTATGTGAATAATTTTTCCAAACCAATTTAATTACTTTTACTAGAGTAGCTTCCATGTAAGATACATTTACATAAGTACATTTTTGTCTACATAGTATTTCTTCTATTTGAGTAGATTTTTACTTTGTACCTTTTCCACCTTTACTCATTAAATGAGTGTCTTTTCTGATCCACTTGAGCAGTTCTGACTTGAGAGATCCATAGTAAGTTATCCATCCATCCATCCATCCATCCTCTTCCGCTTATCTGAGGTTGGGTCGCGGGGGCAGCAGCTTGAGCAGAGATGCCCAGACTTCCCTCTCCCCAGCCACTTCTTCTAGTTCTTCCGGGAGAATCCCGAGGCGTTCCCAGGCCAGCCGGGAGACATAGTCCCTCCAGCGTGTCCTGGGTCCCGGGGCCTCCTCCCAGTTGGACATGCCCGGATCACCTCACCAGGGAGGCATCCAGGAGGCATCCTGATCAGATGTCCGAGCCGCCTCATCTGACTCCTCTCAATGCGGAGGAGCAGCGGCTCTACTCTGAGCCCCTCCCGGATGACTGAGCTTCTCACCCTTTAAACTTTAAACACATAGTAAATTAGTGTAACAAAATGCACTGGACTGGGATGAGAGTGCACTGAACATAAGTACACTTAGATGGATGCACAGACTTACTTTATTGACAGTCTGACAAACAGGTGGAAAGACAGATATACTTATGGACAAGTGTACATGCCAGATACAGTCACAGATTTAGAAAAATGCATAAACAGACACATATTGTGGATAGATTGATGAATGTAATTGAAAAATAGATAGATGAAGATAGAGAGAGACACGATGATGGATGGAAGGACAGACATAATAGATCTAAACCAATAACGAAAATGCACAGTGTCTTTGCTTCCATACCATCCTGTGTGGAGAGCGCTTTGAATAGTGAGAAAAGCGCTATATAAATGTAAAGAATTATTATTATTATCTTTTTTGCTTGCAATTTACATGTATTCTATGTAATAATATGCATAATATTTAAAATAATAAGAGGGCTATTTGATTATAATTAAACAATGAAAAAACATTTGGCTTCAATCCCCCATGTAGTCAAACGGTAATAACAATATTATCGAATAGCACATCTGATAAGTATACAAACAAGCAACCATTTTTTAACATGGCTTTTTGTAATGGTATTTGCTATATTTTAACAGAAATACAGAGTATAAATTATGTTTATAGGTGGAGGGAGCACAAGCAGGTTAAGTGACCTGCAGTGAGTCAGGCATGGTGACTGAATCAGTAGGCTGTATGGTGTCACAGCCACATTACCACAGCCCCTGCATACCATTGCAGTCCTATCAATAGCCTTCTGAGACTGGAACACATTGTCCCATAGCCCACACTTCAGTGATGCCCTTGAATGAATTATAATGTTTTTATAACTTCATGTTCTAAAGCAATGCAGTCCTTGTTTCCACAGGCTTCTGGCCATAATTCTAAGGCTTCCTTTAAATGTTGATGCTTAAGGCAGAATTCATATTATTATTTATGTGGTATATTACAAACATTTATAGCATTATTACTAGAGGTGGTATATTATACAGAGATTTTAGGAAACATGATCATTCATTTGTCAGAATTTAATGAACAGCACAAAAATAGAGAGTTTTGAGCAATCTAATCTAATTTTGCCTGTCATTAGAACTGCTTCCAGCAGAAAATGTGATTACAAAAGCGGTGAAAATGTGACGAAACATCTAACGGATTTCTATTAGAATTTGCCATGGGGTTTTGCTGGCTAGAAAAATACGCATGAGCTTGAAGTAGCGCATATACTGTAATCAGACAGTAGCAATTGCCGATCTCCAATTCTCACTGTTTAAATTCAATTTACATCCTTGCTCAAGAGGACCTCATAGGAATTCAGGGATTAAGATTTCCCTTCATAGTCATAGTGTAGCACAGTACATTAATCTGTGTCATAATTTTCCTAAGGGTTTCTGTTTTATGTTTTTTCACATGGGTTGCATTAAATAAGTATTACTAGATCAAAATACATGGTTGAGTAGATATTCTGTTTTGTGGAACTCTTTCCACACATTGTAATTTTACTGAGTGAGGAATCTTTTCTCATCCTGTACCCTCTGGTCAAGTACACACTAAATAAATAAGTTTGGTTAAAAATGTGGCCTCTGATCATGTCCCACTTTTTTATTTTACCTCTAGGTCCCAGCTAATCGAAGACACTCCCATGATGACAAAGACTTCTGGGGTCATGGGCCTCCAAGTTCCATGCTGCCCCGCTGGTCATCCTCGGATGACATCTGCAATAGTCGTTACCGGAATCCGCCAGGAGGAGGGCTCTTGTCCCTCCATAACTTTCTGGAGTTGCTTCCTCCTGCTGATTCCCCAAGGTAGAACAACAGATGGAATCAGACATTCCTAATTCTATTTCTAAAAATGTCTTAATTCTTCAACCAAACAATGTTCTTAAGCAAATTATGCTATATAAAAATATTTTGGCTAATAATAAACGCTAACTTAATGGTTGATGTTCCCATTTTAAATTATGATATACCCATGTCTAATTACCTGTCTTGTAGGAAACAGACGAATGCCTCCTCTTCCTGTTTCTCAAGACAAGAAGTGACGCGATTTATTGACGATGACTTCCCTGCCACTCCTCGACACTATTGTCACTCAGGTGATAGAGGAAGGCGAGCCTCACTGGCAATCATTGGTGGATCCAGGACAGACTACACCATAGGACCACAGACACAGCATCCAACAGCACTTACGAGAGATGGTTTAGCAAGGTCATATTACCCATCTGGGAGGAGAGCCTCAGTAAGTGGGCCACTTCAGAACCAGAGAACTCAAAGCCAGACCTGCAGGACAGGCCTCCCAAAGATCCAGGTCACAACAGCCAGTACCCTCAGTGTCCAAGAGCAAGAGAAGCCTGACATCAACTCTACATAGAGTGCGTGTGTGCGTGTGCGTGTGAGGATGTTTGTAAATGTAAGTGTATGGATGATTAATAAATAGAATTAAAACTCATTAGTGTTCTGAGTGACTTACTTCTGATGTAAATAAAAAATGTAATCAGGATGCGTACTCATAGCATGACACAAACAGTTAGGTTGCAGGTCAATGGTGTTTTCAGTTTGAATTGACAAAGAACCAGTCCAAAACTGAGAAGAACTTGGTGTGCTTGACACAATGACTTACCCAGAGTGATAGCCTGTACCACAGGGTTCAATTTTGTTATACATTATAGTGTAACTAATTATGGCATACAGATTATCTCACCCAGCCCGAGACACTCCCATATAATTTGTTTTCAAATACATGTAGTCAATACTGCTTCTTGATGAGGGGTTTGATACTTCACAGTTCAGGAGACTATATGATTAGATTAAAGCTTAGTCACTGTCTGGGTTGCATATTCTGCTGCTATCTATATGGGAGTCCCACTCATGTAACAAAGATGTGTGCTGCAATGGAATGACACCATTTAAGATTTTTGCAAGACTGGTCTGCAGCCTGCAACAACTCAGTACAGGAACAGGCAGGGTTGAAAGATAACTGAATATTTTTATTTATGTAGAGCTCTTTAGGGACCTTAGTGGTGCAGTAGTTAGTGGTCTCACAGATATGGTGTCCCAGGGTTAAATTCCATGGCTGCTCACTGTCTGTAAAATGTTCACATTCTCACAATGTATGCATGTGTTTTTCTTTGAGCACTTTGGTTTTTCTCCCACATCACAAAAATACACATGTTAAATTGTGACTCTAAATTTGCTCAGTGTGATTTTGGAGTCTGTGAATAAATAGACCCTCAAATAATTTGGTACCCTGTCCACAGTTAGTTTCTGTCTTGTACACAATGTGTCTGGAATAGGCTACAACCTCCTCAGAGCCTGAATTGAATTAAGTAGGTCTGAGAATGTCATGACCAGTATTTCATGCCAAAACACTTTAAACATATTGTATAGAGTACATCATGTCTTCAAAAGATACTCTGTTTTTATCAGTCTGAAGAAGAAGTGAATCAACCCACAGTAAATGAACACAGTTTTACATTTCTCATTTCAAAAACAAATATGAGGTAAACAGTCCAAGACTAATGTGAAGTTTCACATATTATTGAAAATCTAAATCTATATAAATCTAATATTTGAGAGTCAGAACATTTCAGAAATGTTAAGTGCAGTCAAGTAGAATATGTAGCTTCTGTGACAGTATCATAACTTTTCAATGTGCTTCACTCAGTAACATTTATTTTTAGATTAGATTTGATTAGATTATATAATCCCAAAGGTAAATTTAAATGCATACAGCGGCAGAAACAAAAAAAATAAATACAGACTTACATAAAAAATAATACAATCCATCGATAGATAGATAAATAATGCATTGCAAAGAAATATTGTGCAGAAATAGCAAATTACAGTGTTCAATCTGGGACGTTGAGAAGAAGCACTGAATTGCCTAATAGCAGTGGGTAAAAAAAGATCCCCATAGGCGCTTCTTAGCACAATGTAGAGGAATGAGAGTGTTGTGCTAAAAGTGCTCCAAGACTTCGCCTCCTGGAGAGGATGAAGAGGATTTTACTCGATGGCATCTAATTTTGCTAGTGTTCTCTTTTTCACAACAGCTTCCAGTGTGTCCAAGGTTAGCCCTGTGACAAAGCAGGCTTGCTTTTCTTGTGAGTTTGCTTCCCCGGAAGTTATACTGGCTGCTACAGACTGGTAAAACGCTTCCAGCAGCTTGCTGCATACATCAAAAGTATCCTCTGGGAAGTACAATTCTTCTCTGTGCCTTCTTGTACAGTGTGTTGTCAGAAGAGTCTAGTTTGTTGTTTATGTGAACTTCCAGGTAATGGTAGCTTTGCACCTTTTACATATCCTCTCCCTAATTGGCGATTAGTCTCAGAGGTTCTTTGGCATGTTAGAAGTCCACTGTCAACTCTTTTGTCCTGCTGATGTTGAGCTGCAGGTTGTTCTCCCTGCACCATAAGACAAAAAGTCCTACATAAGCCTCCTGTACTCCAACACATCTCCACTATAAATGCAACCTATGATGGAGTGCTGGTATTATACTGAAACTCCACTGTGTAAACAGTGGACAGGAAGGGAGACAGAACAGTTACTTGAAGTGTCCCAGTGTTACATCCCATCATTTCTAACACACTCTGAGCCTCATAAGCTGCTTTCTGTTGATCAGGTAGTCCATGATCCAGGAGATTATGGGAGCATTTTCAGCTTTTTCACCAGTCAAAGGCACTGGAAAAATCAAAGAACATTATCCTGAGTGTAGTGCCACTTTTGTCCAAGTGGGAGTAAGGCTCTGTGGAATATGTAGACCAGGGCATCCTCCACAGTTATATGTGCCTGATAGGGAAAAAGCAGAGGTTCAAGATGTTCTGAAACCATGGATCAGAGCTGTGTTAGAATAAGCCTCTGAAAGATCTTCATGGTGTATGATCTGAGGTCCAGTCTAGTTATGCAACTTCAGCACAAAGAGGTTAAGTGACTTATACAATTTATAGAACTAGTAATGGGATTTGAACCTGCATCCTGCTGGGTTGCAACCTAAGTCTTAACCTTTAGGCCCCTCCTACCTGACTGCTAGTATAATGTAAATCTTATAATACATTAGGTTATAGATTTGAAAAAAATGAGGCATATTTTTATAAGACATATTTATATTATCTGAAACCATTCTCTGTCTTGTCAACTCACAGACATCTCTGTTCTTACTCTGCCTCTCTCTTCCCTTCACTTACACTGCACTTTCTTAACATATTTGTGTTACAAGTGAATGCTGAGGTAGTTTCAGCATTAATTCAGAAATGAAGCTTGATATGGATTCAGCTTTAGTCCACAAGTTTAATTCAGCTTAAGAAATGATTCCCCATCACACATATTAAGAGATGACATTAAAGACAATCTCCATGGCAACTTGAGTCATGATGAATTGCGTCTTCACAACAATGCTTCAGTGCATCATTCTAGAATTTTTCTGGCTGTCAATGAAAAGCAAAGCTATGAAGAGCCAAAGCAATTCGGACTGACACATGGTTGTCACTTTTCAGATTGGAAAAGCAATTAGTGTGGCTTTGTGCCTTTAACATTCAAAATACTTTTTAAATTATCTATCTATCTATCTATCTATCTATCTATCTATCTATCTATCTATCTATCTATCTATCTATCTATCTATCTATCTATCTATCTATCTATCTATCTATCTATCTATCCTTTCAAGATCATTTGTGTATGAAAATAAAGAAATAAAGTCACTTTTTTCTACAAGGTTTCAGGTAATGGAACCATCGAAACAGGACTAAGGAGTAAATCAGTATGATGATTTGTGTTTATTATTAATTGCAATGATGTTCTTATTTATCATGGCTGTACAGAGTGTCAGCATGTTGCATTGTGGTCAGACATGAAAGTGAGAATTTCACTGTACTCTGTATGACATTACTACTATTACTGCATCTATCTGTCTTATTATTTTCATTATTTTGTTGATTAAAATTCAGATAAAGTATATACAATAAATCTTGTTGGTTAACAAGAATTCTGGAGGGATTCTAACCATATTAATTTATATTTCTTTTTACTGGTGGTAAACATACAAGCATAAAGAAATCTAAGTATGATTAGAACATATTTAAACTTTACATAGTATCTCTCTATTATAAAAAGAAATCCTGCCCCCTGTCCTGATAGTCTACGATACGTGATCTTCTCGGAAGATAATTTAAAGACCCGCGAGACGAAAGAGACCTGCCACGGTGCGTCTCACGGGAACATTAAACGAGAGTCTTGCAAGACACACCCTACTTACAAGCAATATCAAAAAAAAAAACAAATCAGTAGTGTAAAGACAGTCATGCAGCACACACAGCTCCAGGGCTCTCAGTGCATATAAAGTGTATAAGATCAATACGGTGGAAATGAAATGAATAGGGTAGGAATGAAACGTCGACGATTAAACGAAGAAGAAAGAAAAGCGCGGAGAAAAGAGACCCAAAAGCGATGGAGAGAAAAAAATGCTAAAAAGAAAAACAATAATCTAGGCACAAATTTAGAAAATAAGGAACGTGATGATCAGCCCGGAACAAGTGGAATGGAAAAAAAAGCATGTCCAATCGGGCGCGGAGAAAAGAGACTCAAATGCGTTGGACAGAAAAAAGAGCAAAAAAGAATAATCGAGGTGCAAATTCAGAAAACAAGGAAAGTAATTATCAGCCCAGAACAAGTGGAATTGAAAAAAAAGCACGTCCAATCCGGCTCAGAATTAAAAGACAATGAATAAAAGAAAGTAGAACTTCATAAAGACGTTTACAAACGTTGATGCTAAACACATGCAGAGCAGGTTAGAGACTATGAAACCAGTGAAATTAGAAAGGCTCAAAAAAAAACAAAAAACGGTACTATACACATGTGGAGAAAGCTGCGACAGCAGCTACCCCAATGGAACGCGAGCAGCGTTATACATCCTGCAAGAAAGCATTCAACCATGCCCGTGGCCAGAAATAAGATTTAAAATCTTAAAATCTTTAAAAAAAAGATTTAAAAATGGAAATCTGGCCTAAATGTAATCAAAAACATGTTCACATCCTCCAATGGAAAATCTCTATTTCACCATCCCATCCTCACCATCTGACATATGTCTTACATCTGAGCCAGGCAAAGCTTATATGCATCAACATAATATGTCCTAGGTTTTGGATCAGAAAATTTAAATGTTTTGTCCAAATGACACCAATTTTTATTTGTGCTACATCATATCAGCATATACAAATTATCTAAGATGATCTGCTTATACATAAAATTAATAAGTACAGTGAGTAAGTGTGTATGTATGTACCAATGTGTCCTGCAATGGCCTACTGTTGCATTTGGGGTTGGTTCCTGGTTCCTGGCTGTGCACAATATTACAGTAATTACATTCGGTTGCTTTGAATGTCAGGCACACAGATGAAATTATCTGAAACCTGCCGCAAACGATCTTTTGCTGTCCTGCGGCCATGCATGTGTAAAAATCATTAAAATGTGATGTCATATTGGCCATTTTATATCAAAGCACAAGTACCATATTGTTTTGTTGTCTGGAATTTGTTTACATACAGGAACATTAAAATTCTGTCTAGTAGTTTAGTGAAAATATAGCTTGGTGAAAAAAATACAATTGCTTAGTGGATAGGATCAGGATTGTTTTGGGCTACTAATTTGGTTCTCACTTTTTGTGTAGACAACATTCATCTCTGTCACTATAATCTAAAAATACATATGAGTACTGGATGACTGCAGTGGATTACTTCTTGCTTAGGTGAGTCTGATGAACTGTAGTTCAACTCTGAATTCTCCTCTACCTATGAATCTGTAACTTTACTCACTCACAGATGTTTCATGCAGATGAACACTGTGAGAATATTTTATGTATTAGTTCATTATCTAGGGGCGGCACGGTGGCGCGGTGGGTAGCGCTGCTGCCTCGCAGTTGGGTGATCTGGGGACCTGGGTTCACTTCCCGGGTCCTCCCTGCGTGGAGTTTGCATGTTCTCCCCGTGTCTGCGTGGGTTTCCTCCGGGCACTCCGGTTTCCTCCCACAGTCTAAAGACATGCAGGTTAGGTGGATTGGCGATTCTAAATTGGCCCTAGTGTGTGCTTGGTGTGTGGGTGTGTTTGTGTGTGTCCTGCGGTGGGTTGGCACCCTACCTGGGATTGGTTCCTGCCCTGTGTTGGCTGGGATTGGCTCCAGCAGACCCCCGTGACCCTGTGTTCGGATTCAGCAGGTTGGAAAATGGATGGATGGATGGTTCATTATCTCATGTATTCAGTCTAGGTTTATACCTATTTTCTTTTTATTTTATCTCTGTGTATAACTCACACTTATTCCTAGGTTAGAATGATCATTCAGTCTCTCACTCAAATGCCAGATGGAAGTCTTTACCACAAGGAAAATGAATACTGTAAAAACACCCTTGACAAAGTAAGTGTTTTACACGTGATCAGTGTTTCTGGGATAAGTTGTTCATCACCATAGCTGTTAGCCAATTATCTGTGCATAACATCATGAGGTCCAGAACCCTACGTGGTCCTTTTCGCATAAAGAAGAAAATTATCCAAATGGGCCACAAAGAAGCTGTTCATGCATCAGTCTGACTTCTGGTTCAGGCAAGCCACTATTAAGACTAGTCTCCTTGTTTTCTCAAGCTCTTTCCCCACACAGTTTCCTATGGTACCATTCGTCTGCTTTCATATCCTTACAAAATGTATTATTTAAACGTTTTTTACTTTGAAACAAAGGGGCTTTTTATTTGGGGCTTTACATCCAGACTATGCTATTATTAATTTATATTTTCTATCACTTATTTCATTTATACTTTTTCTGCAATTATACTACTTTAATAAATATTCATTTGCTTTAAAATTTCCATAATTTGTCTCGACATCTTGGGTGACAGATAAATTCATGGCACCTGGTGTGGGCAGACTGACACTTCATTCCCACAGGGTTAATGGCACTTCTAATAATGAACAACATAGTAAGGAGTAAAGCATCATTGATAAGTGGCAATAACAAAGGTGTATCAGCCTCTATTGTCTAGAGGACACCCGTCTGATCTGTTCAAGCCCAAGCTAGTGAGTCCCTAAGTGAACTACTAAGGACCAATAGGCTGTGCATGCATTCCATAAAATCAGTGTGTAAGTGCAAGTATGACAGGATTCTGTGTTTGTGTTAAGCTTAGGGTGTGTGAGAGTAGGCCAATCCATAATGAACTTGGTGAGCCCTGTTCACACTCCAATTAACACATTAATGGCTATTGCACATTTGTATTAACTGGTCTGTTATAGACCATAACCTTTGCTTTATTGTTTTGCATAATAATAATAGTCAGCTTTAACTGAAGTTATTTTTCAGTCATTCATTCTTTCATTCATTTCATGAAATCGGTTAAGGCCACATTTGAAGGAACATCATTTGGTTTTATTGATTTTATTTTTTAATTAAAAAGACCAATACATTAAAATGAACAAACCATTATAATACAAATCAGATCATAATATAAAAAAATACTAATACATGTACTTAAGAACGAATAGACAGCCTTATAAAAAAACAAACCCCAAACGCTATCCACTATTATTTTGTTAATAGATATAGCTGAGTGTCTTCAGCTTGAAAATGAAAATATTTTACTTTTGAATG
This sequence comes from Erpetoichthys calabaricus, assembly GCF_900747795.2. Taxonomy (NCBI): domain Eukaryota; kingdom Metazoa; phylum Chordata; class Cladistia; order Polypteriformes; family Polypteridae; genus Erpetoichthys; species Erpetoichthys calabaricus. The sequence goes on along the minus strand of NC_041402.2, from coordinate 93,078,680 downwards.
ATATCTTCTAACACTACAGTAATATGTAAAAAGAATCCCAGCACTGATCACTAAGTTCAGACTTGAATCACAATGTGTATTTAGTAATAGGCATTGTACTGCAGCCACACTGAAACTGTTTAATTTCTCCTCAGTAACCATGGCAGTGATATATTTAGATTCCTTTTAGCACACCTTAAACTCCTTTATACAGAATGCCGAAGCAAGCAAATCAAATAGCACAATATGTTACAATACCTCAGTGTTAGGCAAATGCTGAATGGTGTCTACTCACACAACTTTCCCAAACTGCCCTCTAAGATGAGGATAACGAACAACAAGAATAGATTTATCATTGAGCAGACACTCCATATAAAGGTAACAAGGAGGTGACAACTAATTTATGTGTGGGACAGTCCACAAAACAGATAGATCAAAACATAATGCAGGCAAAGGTATCCAAAAAAAGACACAGAGACATGGTTAGAAGGCTGGCAAAGAGTAAGAACACTAAATGCAAAAACAAAATCGTCAGCTTGGGAGCACAGAACTAAAAAAATAAACAACGCAAATGTGGCCTGGCTTCGCTTTATATTTCTCTTGCCACCCCATCATGCAACTGTAGTTCAGTTAATGCTGCTTATCAACTGATGAAGATAGGTTGACCCAAGGAAAAAAAATATCTAAAAAAATATTTTTAAGTGACACAACTGTATTCAAAAATGCAAAAACTAAAAAGTAAACATTTTTTTCTTTTTCTTGTTCTAAGATTTTGTTGGTCATATGTGATTAAACATAAAATTGAGGGGCGCCCATAAAAAATTAACTTAATTCAATTAAAATGCATAGTCTTGTCAAAGTTAAAATTCTAACCAGCTTAACTATGGAAAGAAAATGACACATCATTTAAAAGTTGATTTACATTTGACAGAATTAATGTACTGATCTCGGGTCAAAACTGATGAAATATTGCATTGTCACCAGAGATTAGCATATATGCAGAGTTTGAAGGAAATCAGTTTGGTAAAAGTGGGTAAAAAATTGATTGCAAAATTTGTCCCAGATAAACAGAGACGGCAAGTTGAATAAACATCCAATACGCTAAGCACTTGACCAATGCTGCTTAATTTTCATACTGAAGTAATTTGACAAAACTTCAATATCAAACAAATTTTTTTTTTTTTTAAGTTGTCTAAATTGGTCTTGAACCTTCAACCGTTTGATCAAAAGTCCTACATGCTAACCATTTAGCCAACACCACTAATTCATATATATGTGTGTTGGCTAAAAGCACTATATATATATATATATATATATATGTGTGTGTATTCGCTAAAAGTGTAATGTAAGGAAATAAGAAATTTTAATTTGATGTAATTAACGTACAGATCCCAGGTCAAAACTGATGAAACATTGCATTGTCACTGGAGATCAGCATGAATGCAAAGTTTGAAGGAAATTGGTTCAGTAAAAGTAGATAAAAAACCGATCGCAAAATTTGGCCCAGACAAACAGAAAATCACGTAAAAAATGCATGCAAAATTTGGAGCTAATAGCTGAGCTGTTAACTGTTGACACTCAGTGCTGTCTACAATGATTATAGTCACAGATAAAAAACATTGTTTGTCCAGTGATCCACTCGGAATTCCACAGGGCAATATCTAATTTTATAATTATGCTTTGAGTAATTGCATACTGACTAATGCTTATGAGATGCAGAATGATTGCACTCCCTCAGGACTGTATGTTTTGTCCAAGTGGGGACTGTTTTATAATCGTCAGCAACTCGGCATATCAGAAAAGAATATGGGTTACTAACCAAATGCCAGTATCTACTCTCTTCAAATGAAGACTCTTCTGCCAGTAAAGTTTGTGAAATGCCCATTTTTCTAAGTCTCTGCTTAAATCCATCATGCTTAGCCATCCCAAATTCTTAAGTTCATAAAAGAAGATTTTATTGTATTTGACCTGCTGCTGGACAATTCTAGAATTTCCAGAGGTGTCTGAAAACGTTCAGTTGCTTCTGATGTTACTTAGCATATTTCCATTTGTGTTGTAAACAAGACTGCAGTATCAGATGCAAGAATCTCCTTGCTAATTTCAGCTTCCTCCACAAGATGACCAACACAGGACTCATAATTCTGCGGAACCAACTCCTTTGAACAGGCCACTGTCTCCAAGGACAAGGTCTCTACTCCCAGTTAGGTCAAGGTCAAAGAAGCCAGGATGAACAAAGATACCCTCAAAGCCAATTATGGAAAGGGTCAAATCAACATGACTAGTTAGGAGAGTCATCAAACTTCCCCTATGGTACTGCTTGATTCATCAGATGGCTCTTCTTGTTGAGACAGAACACATCTCCCATTAAGTGGACAAAATGGTAAAATAGAGGGAGGTGATGCCAGATTTTCAGAAGCAGCTCTCAAAAAGAACATCCTGCCCTCACAGCCCCAAGACTGGACTCCTGGGCCATCTAAGAATACACAGATAACCTTGATGTTGTCATGTTTCAGCCAGGGGTTCTCATCCTTGGTGGGGTTCAAATACATGTTCTATGTTTCTTTGGTTCATTTTTGATCATTTCATTTATGCTAATTATGTTTTTTGATTATGTGCATTATTGTTTGTTTTTGATGGTGTCTTGTATGTAAGCTGCCTGTGTTATGTTTCAAGTTTTTTTGTGGGTGCTGGCAAAACAGTTGCCAAACAGTTGCATTACCATATTTGTTAGGTTAGCTGACAAATCTAATCTTTACATTTTTGTCAATTAATTTAGAAATGTTGTCAGAGTAGGCCGAAATAAACTGCAATTTATAGTGTTTACAGGAACTATACTCTTTATATGTTGCAATACTAATTCCCATTTATTAAATGAAAAGTTTTAAAACAGACCCCTGAAGAAGTTGAAGTGTAAAAGTAGCTTGCTATGAACAAACCATTGGAGTGCAGCATTGTTCATGGACTGTTTTAATGATAAGTTTTGTCTGCCATATATTAGACCTGACTCAACTTTCACACAAGTCAGCTATTATCCCCTTGTGGATAGCACTATATTATTATGCCAAAAGATGACTTTTTAAACTTTTGACACCTTTTTAAAAAATAACTTTTCACTATTTCCTCATGAGTCTGACTTGCTTATCATACTGTATTTTATTTCATTCTAAAGTCACAGTTTGTGATTCTCCCTGGTGCTTTTAGCATTTTTTGTTACCAAACTCAGCTGTGCATATTTGATACTTAACCTCCCTGAGTTTTCTCCTTTTCTTAAAACAAATTTAAGGTATGCCACCTGCAATCCCTCAAACCACTAACATTATCTATCCATCCATTTTCCAAACCCTCTTATCCTGAGAAAGATTGCAGGGATGCTGCAGAGTATCTCAGCAAGCACTAATGTATTGCAATATGGAAAGAACTGTTCTGTTTTAGTGCCTTACTATGGTTAAAAGCCAAGTGAAAGAAATATTCTTAATGATTTGTTTACAACAAAAAATGTTTAATGCTAGACTGCCAAAAACTAAAAAAATGCAAAAAATAAATCTGACTAGAAATGCAACTAATGGATTAATTAAAGTAATGGATTAATTCAAGTAATGGTGCAGTGTCATCTTTAATGCACTTATCATTTAGCATACTGGCAACGCTTCTAAAATATGGTTTCAAAATATTTCTAAGCTATCACAACATCCATTACTGCAAGATCCTAAAAAATGAATGCACATGTTTATAATGTTCACATTAGGCTGTAGAAATGTCATAAAATATGTTCAAACTTTGGACACATTTTCATATGTATCTCGTGTATCTTTCCTTTTCCGGTGTCCTGTTCTACCCAAAGCACCATGATGTTCCAACAATGATGGATGGATTAAAAGCCAGAAGTCTGTATGACCATCAGCATCAAGTGACTCCGTGAAAAACCCGAACTACAAAGAGGACTATTTCATTTATGTTAGGTAGAATGCCCAAAGGGGACTGGGCGGTCTCGTGGCCTGGAACCCCTACAGATTTTATTTTTTTCTCCAGCCTTCTGGAGTTTTTTTTTTGTTTTTTCTGTCCACCCTGGCCATCGGACCTTACTCCTTTCTATGTTAATTAATGTTGTCTTATTTTAATTTCTTATTTTGTCTTTTATTTTTCTTCTCTTCATTATGTAAAGCACTTTGAGCTACTTTTTGTATGAAAATGTGCTATATAAATAAATGTTGTTGTTGTTGTTGTTGTGTCTTTCCGTTTTTCTCATACCTTTAAATAATAGTAAAGCCTTAAGCAACCTTGCTCTTACTAATACAACTAATTTGCTAACACTTCCCTTTAATCTTGGGACTCCACACATGTTTAAGTAACTGTCACTCACTTTCAGCCCTTGTCATCCATTTCAGGATAATCTGGAACCAGTGCAAAACACAGCAGAAATAACAACTCATCCTGGATGGGACTCCAATTCATTGTTGATGCCATGCAGTTTTTTACTGATATTTCAGACCAAATTCTTATAGTGGAGATTCTGGTCAGAAGACAAGAGCATAAATAAAGTATCTATCTATCTATCTATCTAAAGGTTAGTTGTTACTGACCATGGAAAGATGTGAAAACTTGGGAAAATGCATGGGATGGACCTTCCATTTCTAAAGTATTGGCATAGAGAAACTAGGAAAAAAACTGAACCCTTCTAGGGAGCACTGGATTACTGCATGTCCTTTAAATTATTGGAGTGAGCTATGCTGTAGCAGATCCTATATCTGGTAAGGTCATACTCTTTGAGGCACTGGCTAAGTACTGACATATGATTGTTAGTAAAATATGGAATAGATAGATAGATAGATAGATAGATAGATAGACAGACAGACAGACAGACAGACAGACAGACAGATAGATAGATAGATAGATAGATAGATAGATAGATAGATAGATAGATAGATAGATAGATAGATAGATAGATAGATAGATAGATAGATAGATACTTTATTAATCCCAAGGGGAAATTCACATAGTCCAGCAAAAAAAAAACATTAAATTACAGAGTAATAAAAATGTAGGTAAAAACAGACAATAACTTTGAATAGGGTGATATGAAAGGGTAGAGTGTTTCAGTGGTCATTAAAGAAGCTAAGGTCCTCTTTGTTCTGTTCAGCTTCTGTGGTATAGCTTTGTGCTGTGCACTCACAGGGAAAAAAAAAAAAAAACTAAAACTTGCTTTCAACTGTAATTCAGATGCCTGAACTATGACTCAGACAAACATTACAGATGCTAAGATTTAAACCTAAGAAAAATGTCAGGCAGGAAAGATAAAAAGAAAACGAAAGACTACAACTCTCATAATAATGGTTCAACACTATAGAATATGGCTGAGTGGTATAAATTTACTAGCCACTGATCATGGAGATAAATATCTTCAATAAACCAATTTCTGTGTTCCTCAGATCAGTCAGACTGATAAAACAGGCACTGACAGAATGCAAAATGAATTGGCAGACATTGTTGCAAAAGACAGTAATAACTTAATTGGAGTCTTGATAAGTAAATTTTAAATTATGTCACATTCTAAGCTTTTAGCAGCTTAATGGATGTGACCTTTCAAGGCATACTTTGCTCAGACTATGTTGTTTGTCAGTTTATTGCTTGCTCGTTGGTTTGTTTCTTTAATGGCATTTAATATTGACAAAGTTAAAAGTCGGCTTCAACAGTAATTTAACTAAAATGAATTATGATAGTTAAATAATGAACAATCTTTACAGTATTGTATTATTGTTCTTTGTGTGAGGTTTTTTAGTATCAGCAACAGTCTGTTACAATGCACTGAAAAATATATAACACTGAACATAGTTGTAATAACGTACTATGGTCAAGATCAAGACAATGACAAGGCCATCTTGGGCCCCTGGAAGCAATGACATCACTAGTAAACAAACAAAAAAAAGAAATGGTTTAGGAAAAGTGTTGCTTTACATATACCCAGGGACCTAATGTGTGTCATGAAAAACACACCCCATACCATTTCACAGTCACCACTTCTCAGTCTTTCTGAATCTCACGAGGATAGATTCATGGACACATTTATTTTCTACATAGTCTGTCCTCCCATAACCATGAATCAGCAGAATCCAAAATTCATTAGATCAGGAAATAGTGTGGAGTCTTTGTGCTCCTTCACCCAATACTAATACACTTTCTTATGTTTATGTGAAGGAAGGATATTCAATTACCAAATTCCAGCTATGACAAGATACCACACAGGGAAATACTGTACGCTAGTTTGCTCTAGTAAAAAATGAAAAAATATCAAAGCTGGTTCTGTTATTTATTATGGCACACTGACTGAAAGACCTTGTTCTGTTTCCAGTAGGGATAATTTGATAAAAATGGTAGTGACTGTAAGGTACCATGATATCACACAGAGTTTACAGAGACAAAGAGAAAGATTCAGTAAAAGACAATGACAAAGACTGTCCAAAAGATTAACAGGTACTAATTGTGAACAGTCTCACCATTGACTTCAGCAACAGTATTTTATGCTAAAAATAATGACCCCTTGGTCATGATTTACATATTGAAATCAATGGAACCCTTAAGCAATAGACTCTGCCTTATGCAGTATTTTTATTTATTCTCGAAACTTTAAGACCAGTATATTGTGACTGAAGCATACGATCTTAGGTATAGGTATTAATGAGTACCATATGGTAAAAAATGGCAATTTACAATTTGAAAAGGACAGTTTTAACAACCAGAGTTACATGATTAAAATTCCTAGTCCTAGTAATGATCTTTGCTGGTAGTATGGAACATGGAGACATTAAAAAATAAATACCTTCTTGTAGTGACTGGGAGAGCTAAACCAGCAAACTATGTTACACTAGGAACACTTGCATGAGCCTTTTTCAAATCACTAGAACTGTGAAGCCTTCACACTATTGTGCTCCTTAGTGCAAATAAACACCAAACACGAAAAAGAAAGGAGTAACAAAAAACAAAATGGGGAATAGATGCTAATCCAAGATGAAAAAACAAGAAAATAGTAACTTTGTGGGAAAACCCATTCAAATAACATAACAAATACAATGCATAGAAGTTCATTCATTCATTTTCCACTGCTTATCACAGGGGCAACAGTCTTAGCAGTGAGGCCCATACGTCCTTTTCCCCAGCCACACTTGCAAACTCACACTGTGGGATCCCAAGGTGTTCCCATGCCATCTGGGAGATGTAATCCTCCCAGCGAGCCCTGGGTCTTCGTCGGATTCTCCTCCGAGCTGGTCATACCTGTAAAACTTGCACAGGGAGGTGTCCAGGAGGCATTCGTATCAGATGCCTGAACCACCTCAATTGGCTCCTCTCGATGCAGAGGGTCTGTGGTTCTGCTCTGAGCCTCTCCCAAATGTCTGCACTTCTCGCCATCTCTCTAAGATAGAGCTCAGCCATACTGTGGAGAAAGCTCATTTCGGCATCTTGTACCCGTAATCTCATTCTTTGGGTCAATATCCAAAGCTTATGATCATCAGTGACGGTAGGGACAAATATTGACTGGTAAATTGAGAGCTTCGCCTTTTTCACTGCTACAGATCACTATAGTTACCGCATAATTGTACTTGCCACCCCAATCTGCCTGTCAATCTCACCATCCCTTAAGTATCCCTCACCATTAAGTACCCTGAGGTACTTAAATTCCTCCACTTGAAGCAATATCTCACCTCCCACTTTGAGAAGACAGTCCACTTTTTTCCCGCTGAGAACCATGGCCTCAGATTTGGAGTTGCTGATCCTTATCTCTGCCGCTTCACGTTCAGTTGCAAATCACATCATCTGTGATTCTAAGGCCACCCAATTAGACCCTCCTCCCTATCTGCGCCTTGATTTCTTGTTAATGAAAATTACAAACAGGACAAGAGAAAAAGCACAGCTCTGGCGCAGTCCCACGCCCACTGGAACGGTGCTGATGTTTTTCACAGGTCTTTCACAGGCACCCCTCACTGCAATTATACCGTGACTGAATATCCCTTATTAGGGGCCCCAGAACCCCATACTTTCCCAGCACCCTCCTTAGAATTCCTCGAGAAATACAGTCATACACTTTCTCTAAGTCAACAAAACACATGTAAACCAACTGGATGTGCTCCCATACCACCTCCAGAATCCTCATGCGTGTAAAGAGCTGGTCCACAATGGCCTTAACAGAATCCAGATTACTCATCCTGGATCTGAGGTTCCATGACTGGGCTGAGTCTCCTGTCTAGTACCCTGGCATAAACATTTCCAGGGAAGCTGAGGAATGTGATTCCCCTGTTAGTTAGAGCACACCCTCCTGTCCCAATTTTAAAAATGGGGACCACCACACCAGTCTGTCACTCCAAAGGCACAGCTACTGAAGACCATTCAACACTGAAAAGGTGCATCAATCATGACAGTCCATCAGTGTCCAGAGCCTTCAGTATTTCTGGGCAGATCTCTCCCCCCAATGCCTACTTAACTACCTCAGTGACTTCCCTCAGGGAAATGAGCATTGATCCCCCATCAGTTTCTGGCTCTGCCACCTCCAGAGAGGGCATGTCTATCGGATTCAGCAGCTCCTCAAAGTGTTTCTTCCACTGCCAGACAATATCCTCAGTACGTGCCAGCACTTCTCCACCCTTGCTAAGAACAGCTTGGGTGAATCCCTGCCTTCTGTTTCTGAGTCACATGATGATTTGCCAGAACCTTTTTGAGCCCAATCAATAGTCACTTTCCATGGTCTCTCCAAACTCATCCCACAACCAGGTTTTTACTTACCTGATCACCAAGGCTGCAGCCCTTATTCGCTTCTCGGTACCTCTCTGCTGCTTCAGAAGTGTTCTGTGCTAACCACACACGAAAGGCCTCCTTCTTCAGCCTGATGGCATCCCTCACCTCTGGTGTCCACCTTTGGGTCCTTGGATTGCCACCTCATGAGACACCTTTGCCCGTCAGGCTGCAGCTCATTCCAGCTACTTCCACAATGGGAGCTTTTAGCATTTGGACTCTATGTTTCCAGCCTCTCCTGGGATACGGGGAAAGCTCTTTTGGAGGTTTGAAAAGAATTCTTGACAGAGGCCTCACCCAGATACTCCCAGTCCACCCTTACTATTCACTTGGGCCTTCCAGGTCTGCCCAGTCGCCTCCCTCACCATCTGACCCAACTCACTTACACGTGGTGAACAATTGGCAGCTCAGCCTCTCTCTTCAAACAAGTGTCCAGAACATAGAATATGTGCATAGAAGTTCCAAGAAAAAAAAATAGACAAGTGTTGCAGAAAGCGTGATTCTGACTGTCATGGTGGTAGTGCCACAGCAAATGGAAAGGAGCAGGCAAGTGTCATCATTGTGCTATGAGTAATAAAATTACAATAAATAAATAATGTAAAATTATTGTAAAATTAAGCAGAAAATGTGTTTTTGTTAAAAATATTTTATTTCTTGAGGAGGGCTTTGTTTTTATTTGAATTAACTTGTTTCAATTAAAAGTCAGATGTTTTTCATTTTTTCAGTGTAAGATGACAGTTCTTTAGCAAACAGTGATTTTTTTTTTCTCTAACTCTTCTTACTAATTTTTTACAAGGGGTGCCAATAATAGTGGAGGGCATTGTGTTTAAATATATATAAGAAAAAAGAAAGAAGCCTTCACAAAAAGAAGTGTTGGGGACTTCTGATCAAAAGTCCCAAAAAAGAGTAACATTTGACAAACTTTATCTCACAAAATGGCGTTTATATACAGAAATGGGTTATGGGAATAGGAAATGGTTGGCAGGATGTGACGATGAAACAGGAAACGGAAACAACATTGTTTGATGAAAACCGGAAGCGATGTCATTTGAAAGGGCCGGAAATTACGTTATCTCATGTGACCGGAAATGACGTCGTGGCAGCCATTTTGGAACCTGGAAGTGGAGGTGCTTATTTTTCCTTGGTTTTCCAGTGGATAGAAGAGATTCCGGTAAGTACCACGTGACAACCCTTTATCTCGCAATGTTTCACTCACCTTTAGGCTTTTTGTCTGCCTCCTAATCGCACGTGTGTGACAATATATATATATATATATATATATATTGTGGCAGACGACCGGCTATGGACTCCGGTCATCACCCCCAGGCCGCTAGGAGGAGCCCTCCGGACAGCATATTTGTGCCCCTAGTGCCAGCAGGGCCTCATGGACTTTGTAGTGTTTTGACACAGCCCTGCTGGATACCTTGGGGGCCGCTAGGAGTCGCTGTAGGGGGGCTAGTGGGCTCTGGCATGCCCTATAACCCGGGAGTGCATCCCAGTCACGTGACTGGAAGAAGCGATGTGCTCCCGGGATGAAGAAAAGGACTTTGCCCTGACCCGGAAGGAAAAACGGACTTGTGGGTTTGGCTTGGAGCCACTTCCGGGTCAGGGGCTATAAAAGGACTCTGGGTAAGCCCAGACATTGAGCTGAGCTGGGAGGTAGGGTGGCGACGTGTCTGGGAGTGGAGGATTGTATTGTGTTTATTAGAGAAGAGTATTGTGTTTAACGAGTGTGGAGTGGAGGGTGCTTTGTGCACATTATAATAACAAAATAAAAAGTTATTATTATTATACATTCACCTGGTCTGAAGAGTGGTACCTGAGGGTTCGAGAGGTGGACACGAGCCTCTACTGCTACAATATATATATATATATATATATATATATATATATATATATATATATATATATATATATATATATATATATATATATATATATACTACTCAAACACTTTTTAATCAGAGTATAACATCAAGTCAATGAAACTTCTGGGATATTAGTCTGGACAGTTAAGTAGCAGAGGAGGCTGTTAATCAGTTTCAGCTGCTTTGGTGTTAATGAAAGGGGCAACTAGAGGGGCAACAATGAGACAACTCCCAAAATAGGAATGGTTTAACAGGTGGTCATTTTTCACTGACATTTTTCCCTCCTCATCTTTTCTGACTGTTTTTTCACTAGTATTGCACTTGGCTACGGTCAGTGTCACTACCGTTAGTATGACGCAATACCTGGACCCTACAGAGGTTGCAGAGGTAGTCCAACTTCTCCAGGATGACACATCAATACGTGCCATTGCTGGAAGGTTTGCTGTGTCTCCCAGCACAGTCTCAAGGGCATGGAGGAGATTCTAGGAGACAGGAAGTTACACTAGGAGAGCTGGACAGGGCTGTAGAAGGTCCATAACCCATCGGCAGGACCGGTATATGCTCCTTTGGACAAGGAGGAACAGGATGAGCACTGCCAGAGCCCTACAAAATTACCTCCAGCAGACCACTGGTGTGAATGTCTTTATATACAGTGCATCCGGAAAGTATTCACAGCGCATCACTTTTTCCACATTTTGTTATGTTACAGCCTTATTCCAAAATGGTTTAAATTAATTTTTTTTCCTCAGAATTCTACACACAACAGAATGCCGACGCTTCCCATCCAACCTGATGGAGCTTGAGAGGTGCTGCAAAGAGGAATGGGCGAAACTGGCCAAGGATAGGTGTGCCAAGCTTGTGGCATCATATTCAAAAAGACTTGAGGCTGTAATTGCTGCCAAAGGTGCATCGACAAAGTATTGAGCAAAGGCTGTGAATACTTATGTACATGTGATTTCTCAGTTTTTTTATTTTTAATAAATTTGCAAAAACCTCAAGTAAACTTTTTTCACGTTGTCATTATGGGGTGTTGTGTGTAGAATTCTGAAGAAAAAAATGAATTTAATCCATTTTGGAATAAGGCTGTAACATAACAAAATGTGGAAAAAGTGATGCGCTGTGAATACTTTCCGGATACACTGTATGTATATATATATATATATATATATATATATATATATATATATATATATATATATACTGCCAAATTTCAGCCTTCTACCTACACGGGACGTTGGAGAATTAGTGATGAGTGAGGGCTTTGCCTTTTATCTATACTAATAAAAGGCAAAGCCCTCACTGACTCACTGACTGACTGACTGACTGACTGACTGACTCACTCATCACTAATTCTCCAACTTCCCGTGTAGGTAGAAGGCTGAAATTTGGCAGGCTCATTCCTTACAGCTTACTTACAAAAGTTAGGCAGGTTTCATTTTGAAATTCTACGCGTAATGGTCATAACTGGAACCTGTTTTTTGTCCATATACTCTAATGGAGGAGGCGGAGTCACGTATTATGCCTCCTACGTAATCACGTGAAGTGAAAACAAGGAAGAGATTTACAGCAAGAGTCAAACGCGGAACGAAGGTAAATGACATTAATTGTTGAGTGTCTTTTAATACTGTGTAATTGTTGAGTGTCTTTTAATACTTTGTAAGCATACATATTAACATGTGCAATTAAACGTGTGCATTTACGGGGTGATTTCTCAGGCTTAAAGCTCGAAGTGATCACTCGAGTGAAGGCAGCTTCACAAAAAAAACAGATCCTTAACAAACTGTTATTGGTATATTTTCCCTCAATTTTAAAAGGTTTTCTTTTCTTCTTAATAAAACTTTAAAAGCAGAACTTCGCCGGCGCGAACCGCGGGGATTTCAGCGACTGACGCATACAGACATATTCATGAGTGCAGGTACTTCGGAAAGAAATCACCGTGTAAACCTAAAGTTTAAATTAAGTTCATAGACCTACAAAAGGTTGCCATTGATTTGAGGCAAGATTGCTTTTCTCCTGTACAACTATACGTTGCATTCTCAAGAGTGTGCTTGCACGGCTTGGTCATATTACAACCGGAGTGCTGAACTGACAACGTGATATACAAACAGAACAATCGTAAAAACAGGATTAAATAAAAAGGCTGCTTCCGTTGGCAAAGCAACGAAAAAGGAAGACCTTATATGACGTTCGTTTATAAAACAGCAGAGAGGCTGTGTGAAGTCAGCTTCACAAAAAAACAGATCCTTGACAAATTGTTATTGGTAGATTTTCACTCAATTTAAAAAGGTTTTCTTCTTAATAAAAATTTAAAAGCAGTACTTCGCCGCTGCAAAGCACGGGGATGTATATATATACATAGATAGATAGAGATATATATGTATATAGATAGATAGATAGATAGATAGATAGATAGATAGATAGATAGATAGATAGATAGATAGATAGATAGATAGATAGATAGATAGATAGATAGAGATATATGTGTATGTATGTAGATATGTATATATGTGTATATATATGTAGATATGTAAATATGTATATGTATATATATGTGTCTGTATGTGTATATATATATATATATATATATATATGTGTGTGTATGTATGTATGTGATGTGTATATATATGTTGATATATGTATATATATGTGGATGTGTATATGTACATATGTATATATGTAGATATGTGTATATGTAGATATGTATATATAAGTATATATGTTTATGTATATATATGTTTACATAACCTCTTTAACACACTACTTCTCCGCTGCAAAGCGCGGGTATTTTGCTATTAGTATATATATATATCTATACTAATAAAAGGCAAAGCCCTCACTGACTGACTGACTGACTGACTGACTCACTCATCACTAATTCTCCAACTTCCCGTGTAGGTGGAAGGCTGAAATTTGGCAGGCTCATTCCTTACAGCTTACTTACAAAAGTTAGGCAGGTTTCATTTCGAAGTACTGCTTTTAAATTTTTATTAAGAAGAAAAGAAAACCTTTTTAAATTGAGGGAAAATATACCAATAACAATTTGTTAAGGATCTGTTTTTTTGTGAAGCTGCCTTTACACAGCCTCTCCACTGTTTTATAAACGAACGCCATATAAGGCCGTCCTTTCTCCTTGCTTAGTGGTTCTGTATTGTTTTATTGTTCATTTATTATGATTGTTATAGTTATTGTGTAGCTATTTGAGACTCACTTTTCCGTTCAGGTACCCATTTCCTTTATGTAATCCGCGGATTCTCCGCTATTTTTTGTTCGTTTATTACGATTATAGTTATTTATTGATTCCCTTCTTTAGTTGACTGCCTGCTCATATAAGGTGCTCTGCTGTTTTTTTGTGAAGCAGCCTTTACACAGGTTCTCCGCTGTTTTATAAACGAACGCCATATAAGGTCATCCTTTTTCCTTGCTTCGCCAAGGAAGCAGCCTTTTTATTTAATCCACAGGTTCTCCGCTGTTTTATTGTTTGTTTATTACGATTGTTATAGTTCTCTTTGTATACCACGTTGTCAGTTCAGCACTCCGGTTGTAATATGACCAAGCTGTGAAAGCTTACTGTTGAGAATGCAACGTATAGTTGTACAGGAGAAAAGCAATCTTGCCTCAAATCAATGGCAACCTTTTGTAGGTCTATGAACTTAATTTAAACTTTAGGTGTACACGGTGCTTTGTTTCCGAAGTACCTGCACTCATGAAAATGTCTGTATGTATCAGTCGCTTCATATTCTTTTCCTACATTATCAATTGTGTAATGTGTTTTTGGAACAGGTTTGATTCATCGAAGTGATCACTCGTGCTGCGTTCAGTCAGTTCACGTGAGCCACTCTCTTGTGTGATGTTGCGATGTCCACGGCTTAATTTAATGTTAGCTAAGACCCGGCACTTAAAAGTTTCTCGCTACAGCAATTTTAATTTTGTTACAAAGTGATCCAAAGTCTCGTTTATACCTCGTGTCTTCTCATTAAACTTGTATGTCGCGAATATGGTATTGCAAACGGCAGCGGGAGCATTTCTATAAATTGTGTAATGTGTTTTTTGAACAGGTTTGATTCATCGAAGTGATCACTCGTGCTGCATTCAGTCGGTTGTGTAATGAATGTTTTCTTCAGCGCTCTTTGGGGCTCTTCCTTGTTTTCTACATACTGCATTCACAGTCAGTTCACGTGATTACGTGGGAGGCGTGATGATGGGATACGCAACTCCGCCTCCCACGGCCATCGAGCTGCAGTCTATTACAGTATATGGACAAAAAAGAGGTTCCAGTTATGACCGTTACGTGTAGAATTTCGAAATGAAACCTGCCTAACTTTTGTAAGTAAGCTGTAAGGAATGAGCCTGCCAAATTTCAGCCTTCCACCTACACGGGAAGTTGGACAATTAGTGATGAGTGAGTGAGTGAGTGAGTGAGTGAGTGAGTGAGGGCTTTGCCTTTTATTAGTATATATATATATATATATATATATATATATATATATATATATATATATATATATATATGTTGTGGGGAACAGCCCGGACACAGACAGGTAGACATGTTGGTATCACCACACACACGTTTATTGTACATTATTTACAAAGGTCAAGTGCACAATCCCAGTGCCTCAGCACCAAACACCCCTTTAATTCCTTGGCCACACTCACAATGCCTTCTTAGTCTCTGGTCCTCCTCCACTCCTCTCCACCAAGCTTCGTCTTCTTCCTCCCGACTCTTGCCCCTGACTGGAGGGAGGCGGCCCCTTTTATTCACCCCGGAAGGACTCCAGGTGCATCCTGAGGGCTTCTGTAGCCACACCCCTGTGTGGCAGAAGCTCTGTCGGCTTATCTGGAAGTCCTCCGGGTGTCCCCAATACTTCCCCCTAGCACTTCCGGGTGTGGCGGAAGTACTGAGGTCCAGGGCTCCCAAGGCATCGGGGCGCCCCCTGGCAGTGACCACGGGACCCTACAGGGTTGAGCTTCCAAGCTCTGTACCCGTGGTCCCCAAAGCAACCAGGGAGGACACCCCCTCATGTCCTGGAGGAGGCACAAGCCCTCCTCCGCTCCTCCTGGGCATCCCGGCCGGGCATGAACACTCGCCGGGTACCACAATGTATATATATATGACGAGGCACTGTTCATCATTTGCCTAATACTATCCCTATTGTGTGAAATGGTGGTAGCAGAAACAAGCTATAGGGGTGCTTCTCAGCAGCAAGGAAAGGGAGACTGGTTAGAACTGAGGGAAGAATAAATGCAGCCAAATAAAAAGAGGTCCTGGAAGAAAACTTGCTCCAGAGTGCACGCAACCTCAGATTGGGGCAACCTTTCAACATGAGAATGACCCGAAGCATACAGCCAAGTCAATGCTGAAATGGCTTCAGGACAAGTTTCTTACTATCCTTGAGTGGCCCACTCAAAGCCCAGAAACGCCTTAGGACATAAATGGAGACGATTGCAGCTTACAAATGTTTCTCATTTAGTCTAACAAAGCTCAAGAGGATCTGACAGGAATAATGCAATAAACTGCCCAAATCCAGGTGTGCTAAGCTTGTAAAGATTTACCCAAGAAAACTCAGTTATAATTGTTGCCAAAGACATCAATAAAGGGTCTAAATATGTATATGAATAAGAGATTTCAGTTTTTGATTTTTAATAAATTAGCAAACCTTTCTAAAAACATGTTTTCACTTTGTCATGGGTTACTAAGTGTAGATTGATGGGTAAAAATGGTAAATGTATCCATTTTAAATTAAATCTGCAGCGCAAAATGTGTGCAGAATGTCAAGAGGCTTGAATTATTTTTGAATCCACTGTAGCTGCAGCTTGGGCCTACGATTAAGTCAGAGGTTAAATAGAGAATATCTAAAGTGATCATGAGAGGTGACTGTGTACAGAGGGTGCAAACCTATAAATACCTGGGAGTGCAGCTAGATGATAAATTGGACTGGACTGCCAATACTGATGCTCCGTGTAAGAAAGGACAGAGCCGACTATACTTCCTTAGAAGGCTGGCATCCTTCAACATCTACAATAAGATGCTGCAGATGTTCTATCAGACGGTTGTGTCGAGCGCCCTCTTCTGCACAGTGGTGTGCTGGGGAAGCAGCATAAAGAAGAGGGACGCCTCACACCTGGACAAACTGGTGAGGAAGGCAGGCTTTATTGTAGGCACGGAGCTGGACAGTTTGACATCCGTGGCAGAGCGACGGGCACTGAGCAGACTCCTGTCAATAATGGAGAATCCACTGCATCCACTAAACAGTATCATCTCCAGACAGAGGAGCAGCTTCAGCGACAGACTGCTGTCAATGTCCTGCTCCACTGACAGACTGAGGAGATCGTTCCTCCCCCACACTATGCGACTCTTCAATTCCACCCGGGGGGTAAAAATTAAAATTATACAAAGTTATTGCCTGTCCGTATATCTGAATTGTTATCACTCTTTAATTTAATATTGTTCTTTATCAGTATACTGCTGCTGGAGTATGTGAATTTCCCCTTGGGATTAATAAAGTATCTATCTATCTATTTAAAAAAACACGCTTCTGCTTAATTTTACTATGTAAGAAAGAGTTAAACATCTGCCTCACATTTCAGGTCTGAACTGGTATTCTGCGCCAAATTTGTTTTACTGAAGAAAGCAATATACCTTAATTGAACTATGATTAGATTGCATTTTGTTTCATTTTAATTAGTTTTTTTTTTTTTTTGCCAGTAGAGTTAAGAGACAGAGCACAGGATTATCTGATCATAACACCCGGGGTTACATTATAGACAGGTGTGATTTGACCGCTATTCCAGTTTAATGTGGCAAGGTAACCTAACATGCACTTTTGTTTCTAGTCACTATTCATATTTTTACAGATCTGTTTTGAACCTATTCCCGTTTTGCACAGGTGAAGGCCTCGGGGCTATGGTTCGTTCGGAAATGTTTTCCCCTAGGGGAATTTTACTTAGTGACCCGTGATTTATTAGGGAAGTTCCCATAGGAGGCATATTTTGGACTTGTCACATATATATAAAAAGTTGCTCCCAACGTTTGGTTTAGTTAGTTACAATTTGGTTTGGTACAGATTATTCAATTTATTTAGGTACCGAACCTTCATCCCACCCTGTCGACGCCAGCTACCTCTGCTAGTCGTATGTTAGATGGTATGTTTGATTATACTCGGTGTACAGAGCAAATCAGAAATTGCCATTCATTTACCCGATTTGATATCTTGCGGTTAGAATACGCGTATCCCGTGGTACATAACAGCCAACCCTGTTATGGGAGGGCGATCCATTTCAAAGCATACTCACGCACGTCTTTCGCGTCTTACTGGGAAACTGCAGTGCCCGAAGAAAAACATACACACACACGGTAAACAAAGATAAAAAAACAAGCTAACTCTGTTTCTCGTGCTGTTTGTAAACGAAGAAACAAAAATAATAAAGAAACGAGATGACACGCGGCAGAAGCGAGATGGGGGAGAAATAAGGCTGGACATTCTGGTTGCTTGGCAACACACCATGGGCTGCGAAACCACTGCTTAGTCTTCAGCTTTTCCCTGTCCCTCCCTCTCCTTGTCGGATTTTCAGAAACTTGTTGGAGCCTGTAGCGCCTCCTCGCTATCGCTCAGCCTGCTTTGCGTGGACGATCATGGCTACCTCGCTTGCAGACGTGGCATCAGTTTTCTCAGTTTTTCTTTTTCATCCGCCAGCTGGGTTGCTCTTACAGTTTTCCCTCGCATGGCTTGTCTCAGCTGGGTCGCATATGCATTCCAGCGCTGCCCTGCTGCAGTCCTACGACAGTTTGTACCACGACGGGGTCCGAGCATACTTTATGAAAGACTGGGAGAAAGTAGTCACGCTGCTGGAATGGGCTCTGCAGACCCAAGACGATGTGAGCCAGGCCCGGCTTGGCTGCCACAGCGGTTGTAGACTTGATGAGATTGCACGAGATGCGGAGCCTCTTGTGTCCGACTTGAACTTTTTTCAGGCAGTCCTGCGTCGGGGTGAGTGTCTGAGTTTTTGTGAACGTAGCCGTCTGGAACCAGCAGCGCGAGCCCCTGTGTCTGAGGATGTGCAGTCGGATTTCAACAAGCGGGTGCCATACAACTTTCTGCAGGTCGCCTACTACAAGGTAGGCATGTGCAGTGTAAACGTGCAATTTGTTTTGGCTTTGATTAAGTGTGCATTCACATCTCTGTCAATTTTAAAAGTCTTTAAATCCCATTCAAGTTTGTCCTTCGTTCCCATCTCTGCAGTTAAAGAAGTTTGACAAAGCAGTGTCAGCTGCCCACACGTTTTTTGTGTCAAACCCAAACCATATTGAGATGAAGATGAACATTCGCAGCTATCGGAAAATAAAGGGACTGTCTGAGGAGGCGTTCGTTGACAGAGAGGCTCAGGGGCACTGGGTGAGACGACTGTCTCCACATTCCTCTTTACTTTATTTTCAGTAGGCTTTGTGTACTTTTTTCTGTTGCACTGGGCATGAGATAAACTATTCTTCCTCTGTCCTTTCCTTTCTTCTACCACTGTTTTGCTGATAGGGTGGCCTAAGATATGAGAAACTGGAATTGCAACCAGTAGGTATCAGGCTCGGTTCTCATTGACTTACTATTGCTTGGATCTCTGTGCCAATTCAGTTGAACTGCCTACATTTCGAATGTGAAGATGCACCTTTCTTAATTGTGTAAAAAGGGTCATATGTCACTTGGGGAAAAAAAAAAAAAACAAACTGTTTATATATACAAATAGTGGGTATAGTTTAGATAATGTGGCCTAGTAGAGAAAGTGGAAAAATGGCAACCTTGAAGGTTACAAAGTTATTTCCTACTACGGGTGACATGTGTAATGTCGGAGAAAATCTCATAACCTGCCTCCAATCGAAATGTTTGAATTTGTCTGCAGTCTACACGTCACTGAAGCCATTGTAAAGTACTTTTATATGGTATGTACCCAGAAATGTCTGAAGTAAACAATTAACTTTTGAGCTACACTCATAATAATAATTAATTTATATAACAGTCTTCTAACCTACTCAAAGCACTTTACATAGACAGTGGGGAACCACATCAACACTCATCAATGTGTAGCACAGTGTCGGTACGCTCACCACACATTGACTATTAGGTTAGGTAAAGGGGTGAGAGAGCTAGTTAGAGAGCAATAAGGGACATGAGATGGTTAGTGGGATAAACACTAATCTCTAAAGGATGCCCAGGGATCTTTTAGACCACAGACAGTCCACATGTTTTATGTCTCATTTGAAGGATGGCAGCAGTTTTTTTACAGCACAGTGTTCCCATCACTCCACTGGGACATTAGGGTCCACACACAACAGGGTAAGTGCCCCCTGCTGGGCTCACCAAATCCTTTTTATGTGTGAAATTTAACAGTGACATCTTATAAAAGGTCTGTTAACAAATACAGCTGCAGTTCAGCTTACATTATTGAGTGTATACATCTACTGTGTTATTCAGTTCCACCGTAACTTTAGGACTAGTGGCAATGAATAGTAGCATGTACTAACGTCCTGTAATTTCTTTATTATACATTAGGTGGACTTCTGCAGTATTTCAAATAATTTTAGTACTTTTTTTTATTCTGAGCCTCATTTTACAGTGAGTTAAGTAATGAATGAGTCCCAGCAACATTTCATTTTGGAGTCTGTTCTTATATCTTAATGGATCAAAGGTTGTATTCTGTGCCTAATTGCATGCCTTCTTTCTATCCCATTTTTAGTATACTGTAATTATAAGTTGAGTAGTCATTGCACAGATAGCAATTTGTACAGATGCATTTAATTTTTTAGACTGTGTTGCACGTGGTCAGTGTTTTTTTTATGTTTTTTAGCAGAGCATATTTAGATTTTATTACATGATGAAACATAAAAAAGTTACATTCAAGTTTGAACACAAGCTAGTCATAGGCACAATGTTTTGCTTGTTTGCATTCACTGATGTGTGTCACACTATGACCAATTTCAAGATTTTGTTTTTGCACTTGTGCATGTCACACTACATCGAATTTAAAAAATTTGTTTAACACACATGTTGTGCAGTGGTAGCTATCTGTACTGGTAGCTTAGTTTGTTGGTCTGTTATAATATTACTATAACTGCATTGTGACCTCCTTATAATGTCTGTTAACTTGCTTGCAGAGTGTACTAAATATGATGCATCAAATGTTTAATGGCAATGTATCTTTCAGCACTAGTTTTACATCTTTACACATTGGCTTCATTCGTTTGTCTGCCTTTTTTTCCCTTTCTGGTGATTTTTCAAGCCCCATTGACTGCCGCCATACATTCCGCTGTATTCTTGCTTCACTTGTATCCATTTAGTTTGTATGGCGACTACATTTGTATTTGCCTCAAGTTGTTTATTGGCTGTTTCGTTTTTTTTTTTTTTCCTTTGTGTCGGCTGCATCAGTATTCTTCCGTCAGCTTGTGTGTTGGCTGTACCAATATCTCTTTCCTCTACTAGACCATGTGCAGGCTATATCACAGCGCCTGGTTCCCAGAGTGCACTCTCACCATCTCTGTCTCTCACCGGCATCAAGCTGGCATATGACAGTGCTATACTTTGTGAGGAGAAGAATGACTTCGTGGGAGCAATGCAGCATTGGGAGAAGTGTGTGAATGAGTCACTGGCAGCACTAAACCAGTGTCGGGCAACATGTGAGGGGCCATACCAGTATGGGGAGGATGAAGATTACTTGAATGACTTGCGCGACCTTTACCAGAAAACTGCAGGTACTTGTCTCACTTTGTATAACTTCTGATACATTCTACTTGTGTGTCACATAATGACTTTGGTAGACCTTACATTAACATCTTTAAACAAATGTCTCCAGCTCATTTTTTGCAGGTCCTGTCATGTCGTCAGGGCTGTGCCTTGCAGGTGGCCACTAAGCCTGGACGCCTTTCAGCGTATGAAGATTTCCTTCCAAGTTTATTTAGACGACTTTACTACAGTGCTCAGGCTGGTGGGTTTTTCCTTATCATGCAAACAAATATTTTAGCAAGTCAGTGATCCCTGTTGATTTAAATGCATCACTGCTGATGTTTTTGTGTTTAGCTGGACTCCTAAACCAAGCAGTTCAGGCCGCTAAGACCCTACAATTGTTCTACCCAGATGACAAAGAAATAAATGAAAGTCTGCAACAGTATTTACAATCTGAAGGAAAAGATGATGAGCGCACAGTTATTGCCAGGGAGGTAAGGATGATGGGGTTGATGGGATTAGTCCCATAAGTAACATATCCAGTGAAAGAAGTCAGCTGTGCTGTGGTTAGAAGAAGAGAAATGGAGATGAATACTTTTTGTAAAGATAGCTTGCAGGAAGATGATAAGACAACTTAACCATAAGGCAAACCAGGTAACTACTATAGGGACCCCAAGGAGGCAGCCACCTGATCAAGTGATTTACAACCCACTACTTATCAGCTCAAATAGTTACTTGTATTGTTTGAAAATACAGTAAAGGTGAAAAAATGTGTATATAATTGTTACACATCTTGCCACTTGTTTACCTCAGCTGTCTAATTTATTGCATATGCCTAAGTTTCAAATCCTAAGTGATGCATTGTATTTAAATGCAAAAATTTCCCTGTATAATATTTTGTATTCTCCTACACTGACAGCTTGATGAAATGCACTTTTTTATGTTAACATGCGTCATTATATAAGCCTTTATAATCCTTTGTACCACAGGGAAATTTATGTGCATTCTTCACACAGACATTGCTTTCCTCCCCAGTGTTCAGATTTTATCACATAAAAAGGTGAGAACTGTATCTGCACAGCAATTTTTTGCTTTTGTGAATACTATAAAGAGGGCAGCATGCAGAACAATAGAAATTTAGTTAATTCATTTTAAATATTTTTGTCTAACAGCTGGACTTATTGTGGCACAATAATTAGGGATTCTGCCAGATGCCCCAGCTGATAACTGTGAGGAGTCTACACATTATCTTTTTTTGTTTTTGTGAGTTTTCTTAAGGTACTTGAGTCACATTCCTGTGACATGGGTTAATTAATGACTTTAAACTTTTACAGTTTGAGTGAATGTGTCCTGTGCTGAACTACAGTCTTATTCACTGCTGGATATTGTCAGTTCAGCCTTTGCCTGTATGCTGCCCTGTGAAGGAAAATGGATGGATTTCTCTTTATTGTAAAAAATGCTATTTACC
This sequence comes from Erpetoichthys calabaricus, assembly GCF_900747795.2. Taxonomy (NCBI): domain Eukaryota; kingdom Metazoa; phylum Chordata; class Cladistia; order Polypteriformes; family Polypteridae; genus Erpetoichthys; species Erpetoichthys calabaricus. The sequence continues at coordinate 93,055,884 of NC_041402.2, read as the reverse complement.
ATTTCACCCAAGTCCTATAAAATGATATAACATAAAAGCAACCATCCTTAATACAATTCAGGGTTGTGGGGGACTGAAGCCTATCCCAACTGTACTGGGTACATTTCGGGAACCCATCCTGGACAGAGAATTAATTCAATGTAGGGACTACTCACACACGTATTCACACAGGGTCAAATTTGTAACTGCCAAATAAACTCGCCAGCACATCTTTGGGAATAATGTAGAAAATAACCCCAACAGCCATAGTGCAAAGTCCACACAGACAACAAACCCTGGAAGCTTAACCCATGGGGCATCAGCACTAACCCTTGCACCACTGTGCATTGAATGGTTATGAAATTTATAAGCAACTTTAGGTTTAACTCTTAGTATTTCCTCAACAGTGCCTGGCATTACAGTTTTGCTACTTAAGCATTTTATGTAATATTAGATAAAAGCTGCACAAAACCTGATGCTATCTTATTTTATTTTGACTTTAGAAAGCATGGTAACATTCATTCATCCATTTTTTTAACAGGATTTATGCGAGTAAGAGCATCAAAAACAAAGTAACAATAATCAATGAGAGTAACATCAATCACAGTCTACTTAATACAATTCATGTGGGATGGAGTCCACGCTGACAGCAGTGGGTGCAAGGCAGGAAACAGCCCTGGACAAGTCACCAGTAATTTGCACGGCTCATTCACGCCCATGAGGCCAGTTTAGAGTTACCAGTTAAACCCAACTGTATGTTTTTTGAAGTGTGGGACTAAAACTAGCATACCCAGAAGGAAATCCATGGAAATGTGGGAAGAACATGACTCCTCCACAATGATACAGACCAGGGGCCTTACGTATATATGGTGCATACACAAAAAAATGCTGTGTACGCCCATTTCCACGCATTCTTCGAGATGTATAAAAACAAGACTTTGCTTAAAGCCACGCACATTTTCATGGCAGCCTCACCCCATGTGTACGCAAGTTTCTGCTCAGTTTTGCAAACTGGTGGCATTCAGCATCAAAGCAGTGCTACTGTTTCTATATGCTCTCACTTTTCTCAGGTTTGCATCAATGATGCAGGATTTTTCAAATACACCAAACTTAATTGCACATTGTTTACAAATTTAGTTCACTTGATTGTAATCATCTTTAACAATATAATGGTGCACGGAATGGCCAAAATATTCCAACTACCATAGCTGCTTTAGCGTTTTTAGAAGACATGGCAAATAGTAGAATTTGAAATGAGTGCATGGGCGGCACGGTGGTGCAGTGGGTAGCGCTTCTGCCTCACAGTAAGGAGACCTGGGTTTGCTTCCTGGGTCCTCCCTGCGTGGAGTTTGCATGTTCTCCCCATGTCTGCATGGGTTTCCTCCCACAGTCCAGAGACATGCAGGTTAGGTGCATTGGTGATTCTAAATTGTCCCTAGTATGTGCTTGGTGTGTGTGTGTGCCCTGCAGTGGGCTGGTGCCCTGTCCGGGGTTTGTTTCCTGCCTTGCCCCCTGTGTTGGCTGGGATTGGCTCCAGCAGACCCCCGTGACCCTGTAATTAGGATATAGTGGGTTGGATAAAGGATGGATGGATGGAGAAATGAGCGCATATTTATAGACGATGATGACTGGCTTCTAAGTTGATTTCAATTTCCAAGCTATCCTCTTAGGGTTTTGTGCTGAACTGGCATCAGCTTTACAAAGGCAGACTTTGAGGAATTGTGCTGTACCTGCTCCTTTGCTAGTTCTGCTCATTCTCGGGTTTTTAGCCACAGGAGCTTTTCATCATGAATTTGCTGACAGATTGAGTATGTCACAAACATCACTGAGTTGCGCCACGTGGCAGCTATATGGGATGGTATTATCCACTTGTCATCCGGATATACAAGATTTCCGTACACTGTGGTTGAACTGGCAAATACAAAAGTGCAATTCGCAGCATGGTCTGTTTTCCAAATGTAATCAGAGTGGTCATCTGCATGCACATTTCTATTGCAACAACACTAGACAAGTTACATCTACCAAAAGGATGAGCTGGCATTACATCGTCTACAGCAGGAGAGCTTATAAACATGACAACTCTGCACAGTCGCACATGTTTTTTTCCAGCTAGTGCAGCAAAAGGCAAGCAGTGCTTTTAGAGAGAGTCACCTCAAAAAGCCATATAAAGAGCAGAGAATCTATCCATTGTGGCACTCGGTGCCAACGCTACACTATAAAGGTGCCTTCAGAGAATTAATTATATGTAAATAGAAACCATTTCCACTCTATTAATGTGCTGCTGTATAGTCTACAGAAAGTGTGTTGCATTATGGAAGCATGTAGCTTGCTGCATAATGTGGCACACAATCATGGCTTGCCCGTACCTGAAGAGATGATGAACCTGGCCCATCAAATGATCAGCCAAATCGGACAGCGTTACAACTTCATTTAAATGTAATTAGCAGAGTGTGAAAACAGGTCATCAGATGCAGCATTTATTTTTTAACCATTTCATTTAAGTTGTGGTCAATATCACATAGTACAGCCCTTAAATTCTTTAGTTCACTGGCCAAAACTCTTACAGCATCCACTATTGCATTTTGAGATTCCAGAACAGCATTCCTCAGGACACAGCCACATGGACGCACACTGGTTTCTCAGGCAGTGGTGTGTGAGCATCCAGTGCCTGAAGATGTGCTGGGCACAGCAGCACCATCATCACGCGCATTCGCGTCCTCGGCACAGGGGTCAGCTTTTGTAATATTTTCTGTAACAGAATAAACAGCCAGTGGGCTGCGTCTCGCCTTTTCATGTTGATTTTAATATTTGACCACTTCTTTTTTATTTCAGGCACTGTGTGACTTTCTGAATTTAAACTTTTGAGTGTCTTTGCCATGCTGTTTCACTCCATATCTTCCTTTTGTTGCTTAAGCCAACAAATAGTGCGTTTTTCCTTGCCTCCACTTTGCATTTGCTATAATTCTTCTTCTTTCCACATGCTTTTGCCATTGTCTTTTGCACAAACCCTGGACAGAAGGGGCTATTTAAATTGATTTTCATATTCAAATATGCAAAATTGTTGAAGGAGTCGGGGTGGGGCTGTAGGCACATGCATGTGCGTTAAATTTCACGTTTTTTGGGATTTATGAAGAAGTGTGTGGAACTTGGTGTATGCACATTTTTATGCATCTGGATTTTTTTGAGTATATGCACATTTCAAATTTTGTTCATACACCATGTTTTAGTGTGAATTCTACACATGGCATTATGCATGAGGCCCCTGTTGCATTCAAAACTAGGATGCAGAATGTTTCAGACAGTAGTGCTAACCAAAGTGATCTAATTGACAATATCCATATTACTAACCGAGAATGGTAAACCGGACGGCATGGACGCAGGTACACAGCGATGGGACCATGAGACGTACTGCGCAGGCGCGTACAGCGCACGTCTCATACACCGCAAGCGAAGTCGTATCCACCGCGCACGAAGGAGTCACGGCCCAAAAACAAAAGAGCTCAACTGACGTGAATGAGAAATGAAGCAACAACGCGCCCATAGCTAACGACTACCGACACGGCCACACAAAAAAGAGGATTTTGCGCTGCAGCCCAGATAACCGAGAATGGTAAACCGGATGGCATGGACGCAGGTACACGGCGATGGGACCATGAGACATACTGCGCAGGCGCGTACAGTGCACGCCTCATACACCGCAAGCGAAGTCGTATCCACCATGCACGAAGGAGTCACAGCCCAAAAACGAAAGAGCTCAACTGACGTGAATGAGAAATGAAGCAACAATGCACCCATAGCTAACGACTACCGACACGGCCACACAAAAAAGAGGATTCTGCGCTGCAGTCCAGATTCAAATGGAAGAGGCTACGGAGGCCCCACAGGTCCACAAAGATAGTACGGAAGGCGTGGGAAAGTACGAAAGGCAAAGGCGCCTACACAGCATAGTGAAACCCGACATAGTACGGAAGGCGCAAGCGTCACCGCCATATTGTGAGTGGCACTACTGTGGAATGAAGGTGCAGGTGTCACCGCCATATTGTGAGTGGCACTACTGCAGGAGTGAAGTTAGGAATAATGTGCTGCTTGGGATTGTACAAACCGCTGAACGTTTTACACCAAATTCAAACACAATACAGCTCAACGATTCAAACACGAGCCCACCTGGATAAGATCAATGTACGCAGGCGCCTACAACGCGCGTCTGAGACTGCGGAAGCAAAGGAGGCACGGGTTCAAAATGAACGCGGAAGCAAAGCAGGCACGGTTCCAAACCAAACGAGCTCGACTAACGGATATACAAACACGAGCCCGCCTGGATAAAATCAATGAATGCAGGCGCCTACAACGCGCGTCTGAAATGCCGCGGGCAAAGCGGGCACAGCTCCAAAATGAACGAGCTCGACTAATGTATTTCGGGATACTCAACTCTGGGGGTAGGCGAGCGAAGCGAGCAGGGGGCGGAGCCCCCTTGTGCTATTTATAAATTAAAAAACTCCTGCAGGCTAACACAAAACTTCCCTGTGAGCTCATTTTGTTAGTTACAACCAGTGGTCACTAAACTTTTGACTTTCCAAGACTTTGCAAGACTAAAAAAGAACTATTTTTATTCATGGAATACATAATACATTACATTATGGAGAATACACAATGCTCACATCTGTCATCTTTGAGTGCTGCCTCAACAAATAATCAATAAACAGCTATTTATTTTCATTGTTTTGGACATTTGCCGTGACCTTTCTGTGTGCCCATTATTTTTCTTAAAGTAGAAAAAGCAATGATTCTTTTGTCTATCAAAGATTTTTTTTTAATCAGTGGTCAATTGTTTCTCCTCCTCTAACCAAGTAACTGAAAATGTATTAAAACTGAGCCAGAAAGCAGTACATTATTTTGAGAAAAGATACAAGCTTTATCAAGGTGCTGCTCAAAATAAATTCCAAATAATAATACTGAATATTAACAAAGGTGTAAAACAAATTGTCAACTTGCAGGATGTTTGCACAATTAAAGAATTTATAGTTTTCAAATATTAATGTTAAAGTAGCATCATAAATAGCATATGTGGATTTTAAAATTATGGGAAAGGTATGCAAATGCTGGAAGAGATTAATTTTCTTATTATTGTTTAATGTGAAAATAATATTCTTTAGTTTTCATATTTAAGTGAAGTGATATTAGCGGTATTGAAAGAGCTTTTCTACCTCACATTTCCAAGAGACTAAGTTCAAATCTTGGCCTGGTGATCACCTGCTTAGAGTTTGCATGATTTTTTCCTCTATCTGTGTAGGACTTTCTGTGGGTAGTCTAATTTTCTTCAACATCACAAAAATGAGAATACGTCATTTGTTGGTGACTGTAAAGAGGTCTTCTGTGAGCTCATGTCAGTGTACCCTCCAGTGTTGTACGTTGAGCTCAACTTTGAATAGTTAAATTAATCAAGCATGGGGAGTAAGATAGCGTTTACTTATATACATTATATAACAATATATAATCAAGCAACACTCCCAGTTTTGACCAAAAGTCACCTTATACTGTTTGTAGAGTAAACTAGCATGTCTAATTTTTTCTAAACAAAAAGTGTGCACTACCTCTTCTGTACCCATTATTTCAAGCTCCATATTGACATGACATATTAAATTTAATACATGCAATATAACCACCCTGCATAAAAATACTTGCTATTAACAAAACATACGTAGTAACAAATAAACAAAGCAGATGCTCCAAATAGTACTGTGTCTCCTCTTTTTAAGTTTGTGTTGCTAAGCCTCAGTATTTTATAGGTTGAAAATATCTAACCAGTAATCTCAAATTACACTTGTTTTTTAATATCAAAGATGTCCTGTTTGATAATCATAAAAAACTGTCACTTTCACATAGCTGGAAACAAAATGTCAGTATTAGTGTGGAAGCTGTAATTTATAGTTATAAATAAATTAACGTTACACACTAGGTATGCCTGTGAGGCCTTGTTTCTCCGTTATACTGACAGCCTGTTTACACTGAATTCTCACACCTGAAGGGCCTATGGTGAAGAAAGCAGGCAGGAATATAAATACAGTAACAGGATGGATGTCCATTAATTTGTCATTGTTCATTTGTATGTGATTTGGTCTCTAATGCATTTTCTTTGACCTTCTTAAGTGAGTCCATTTACAGATCTCCTTTAAAAAGTAAACAGAAAACCTCTCTTAAAGTTATGTACAACTCTTCTTTAGCTAAGTGACCACTCCTTGACTGCTTATTTTTTCATGTGTCTGAAAACAAGCAGTGAACTAGACTGTGTTTTGTTAGTTTATTTTGGTTTTAGTGTCATTAAACAGAAATATCATAATTTAGGACATCAGGACACAGCATAATAAATGATTGAAATCCTCTAAACTTTAACCTTTAAACATTTGTTAAAGGTCAATTCTTTTGTTCTAACCTAAAAAAGATTAAGCCCTGCTTTCAAGAAAATTATATTCTTGAGGGTGAAGTTGCAGCCTAGGCCTGTCAAAACATTTCACTCATTTATACCTTCCTTTTCAGGATGTACAAGCCTTTGTCCAGCAGTCTCTTGAAGAAAAGCGCCTATTGTTTTTTGGTGTTGAGAACCTGGGGTTTCCTTCTTTCAAAGACCCGGTCAGTGTCACTAACTCTATAAGTGCCTTAGGTTCCTTTTGGTGGTTTCCCAGTCTTTCTTTGATTTATTGCTATTCATAGTGGCATTCTTTACTCATTGCAGGATCCTTGGACCCCAGAATCTGTTGTTCCAGAATCCTTACGTGAAGCCTGGCGGTAAGAAGGATAGGGAAAGCATGGGGAATAAGGGGTATATACAGAGTACTGGAGAGTAAGATCACAATTTGCTGCATTGTCTCACAGTAGTTTACTGAGCTTACATTATGGTTTATTACAATGCAACCCATTTTCTACTGTTTCATTTTATAAAGTAACCCTTTTGAAAAGGATTAGTTATTTTAATATGTAATACTCCATAAATCTGTATATACAGTAAACACATTTAAATAAGCTGCTAAATCAGTTTACTGGTGCCCAATTTGCTTTTATCCAAGACTCTTTCAGCTGAGACAGTCAAATCTAGGTTTACCCATTAAATGAATAACAACACATCTTACAAGTTTCTGCTTCTAAGACATACTACCCAAAATCTGTAATTTCTCTTTCTTTGATTAATTGTTCTGCTGGCCTAACTGTAATGGTTATATTAGCTAAGTTCTCTGTGTTTGGTACCTTTTTTTCAAATATTGTAATTTTGTGCATTACTTCATGTTTCAGTAACATGTCCTAATAAAAGTGCTATATGAATAAAAGTTGAATGACCAGTTGGGGAAATTTCAAAATAATAAACCAAGGCCAATGTCTAAATGCAACATAAGTGATTTACCTAGACTACAGTAATTTGTTTGTATTTTTACTGGCAAAAAAATGTGATAAAGTTTTGCTCTGTATGATGAGACAAAATTTTAATGAACACAAATAATATATATAGTGTATGAAGTCTATATTTAAGTGTCTCACGCTAAGCAAGTTTGTATTTCAAGTAGTAACTTTTCATAACAGAAAGTAAATGCTTAATGTTTACTTGTTATCAGCTGAACTCAGGGTTACATTAAACGAATGCTGGATAGCTGAACTCATGTTCAAACATTTTATGTTGTTACAATTAAATATAATAAGGTTTCGATCTTGCATTTTTGCCATTGATTACAACACAAAGCCTCTGATGTCAAAGTAGAAAACAGGTTCAACATCAGTCCTTCCAGCAATTTATTTTCAGAATCTACTTACAGCATTGCCAGTATCAAGTACAAAGTAGGAATCAAGCTGTTCTGCTACAATGAATTTAGAAATTTGACATGTCCAATAGTATTAATGACAAGAACCAGGAGACGAAAGAAGTCCGGAGCAGGCAGGGTTCAGACCCATTAAGGAAACTGACCAAAATAACAAAACCCAATATGCAAACCAAAAGGCAAAGACACATGTGAGGTCCAGAGTTCCTAAGATTTTGAAAATATAAAATGTTCTCAAGAATTCTCACACAAAGAAAAACTTGGACACCTGGGATAATGTATGGGCATCTTAAATAGTGTCGGCATGATTATATCACACTTCACTGCTCTTGCCATCACATGGTAGCCATGGTAAACCATTGTCAACAACAATATTTCCATAGCCATTCAAAAATACACAAAATAGTGGTGCTCATTAATCCAATACAAATTATCAAATAGTGGAGTAGTAACATCACAAAAATGACGATAAAAATAGTAATAGATAGATAGATACTTTATTAATCCCAATGGGAAATTCACATTCTCCAGCAGCAGCATACTGATACAATAAACAATATTAAATTAAAGATTGATAATAATGCAGGTAAAAAAACAAAAAAAAAAACCAGACAATAACTTTGTATAATGTCAAATGTTAACGCTTACCCCCCCGGGTGGAATTGAAGAGTCGCATAGTTTGGGGGAGGAACGAAAAAAAAAAAGCTAAAAAATAAAAAAAAAAGCTGAAAAATAATGCAAAATGTCCTAAAACCCTTACATCATAATCTTACAAATGGTACAATACAGTATGCTAAAACATAATAAACATCCATCCATCCATTTTCTAACCCGCTGAATCCGAACACAGGGTCACAGGGGTCTGCTGGAGCCAGTCCCAGCCAACACAGGGCGTAAGGCAGGAACCAATCCTGGGCAGGGCGCCAACCCACCACAGCATAATAAACATGCTATCACAAATATCTATAATAAAATTACAGTATGTTAAAATATAAAATATTAAAAAACAGCATATGAAAATATATTTCCATCACGTTTTTTTAACCATATAATTTTCGAAATATGATTCAGGTTTAAATTTGACTAATTGCTACTATTTTGTCTATATCTGTGCAGTCTTTGTGTAAAATTTATCTAGCCCTTTTCATGTAAATTGCTTTGAGAGGACTTTCACTCCTAAAAGTGCCATGTAAAATAGAGGTTTTAGTAAGAGTTTTGCTGCATGAGGTGAAATTAAAAGAATGCTCCACCCAAAAATTATTTTTTATGTTACTTAACTCATGTCCTTTATAGTGGTGGCCAACAATTTTTTTTTTAATCTTAAGGTTTCTTGGAGAAGGTACATAAGAGATTGTTGTAAACAATTCAATATTTGACCATCAACGGACAATAGCAAACGTGAAAAATGTATTTCATACCATCACTACCTCAAAACATGCAAAAAAAATGCTTTTTTGTTAAAATGTTGTTAGTTATTTTGTGAATTATCAGGGGCTAAGTAAACAATAAACTCAAAGATTCACAGGAGGGACTTTTTGAATTGGAGACAGGATTCTTAACCAACGAAAGATGGGGAGAGGCAGGTCTTCAACTCAAAAAGTCCTTCCCATGAGTCTTTGGGGATAAACGTAACATAAAATGTACTATACAAATACTGTAGATGCTATATACAAATTTGACTCCAATAAAGTGTCCTTGATTGAGCAAACTTTGGGCAGTGCACCAGTTCATCACATTCCAACACTCGGCCACATCAGGCCTGTTTGAACACACCAGTTAACCTAACCTGCATGTCTTTGTGATGTGGAGAAAACCATAGTGTCCAATCTTCTTGTATAGATTTTCATTCAATGATTCATTCAATCGATGTATTTAATAATAAATCACATTTCACATCCCTTTTTAGAGAGTCCAATACAATTAGAAATGTGATGAGAAAGTGAACTCAAGTTTCAGACAAAAAGAGCATATAGATGCAGATGTAGAGAGGGGACAAATAGAAGTGACATGTTGTGTTTACTGTATACAGAGCTGACCAGGCACCATATGGTAATGAATCTGAAGGTCACACTAAAGAGGAAGAGTCAGTGTTCATTGAAGGTAGGTGATTTTTTTTTTTTCTTACCATACTTGAGTGTCCTTCCTCTTTGTGCTCCAATGACTTGTTTGTCTTCTTGTATATGTTTTCTTTTGTGTTCTCATTTACTTTCTCACCCTGTAGGTGCCTGGCTGTTCTCTACAGCAATGTATCACACTAGTCAGGGAGACCCATGCTGTTTCTTCTGTGTACGCAGGATTTTCCATCTGTTTACTCCCTAGGAGTGCTGTATCTCTACTGCTGGCATACAAACTATTTCTTTCAGTTGTTTTTTTCTCCAGAGACTCTTTAATTCACTGAGTGTTTTGCTGGCATGCTTGTGAGGTACTTTAATCTCGCACATCACATAATAATTATAATTAACTGTAAGCTGGTATAGTCAGCAAAGCAATGAAAGATAAATGTGTGTTGGGAAGGAAACCTTGGTCCCAGAGGGCTGCCGTGGTTGCAGGGCTTCATTTTCAATTCCTGCCAGTAAAGGGAAAAACTGCTTAATTAAATTTCTTGCTCAGTTTTCTCTGCCCTCTAAATGTTAAATAAGCCAACATCATATATGCATATATGGTGTTGGTAGAGAGGAGCTGCATGTATTGTTAGTCAGTTTCTTGACTTCATTCCTGAATCTGAACTGGTAACTGTGTTATGTGAATATGGTCCTTGTATTCAAATGGTATCACTATTGCTACAATGGTATACTGTCAGCAGGATTATTCCAGTATCTTTAGGCTTGGTACGATGATATGGTAGCTGCTTAAAGTCAACTTCTTATACAGTAATCCCTCGCTACTTCGCGGTTCACTTTTCGCGGATTCACGACTTCGCGGGTTTTTAAATACAAGTGATTGCCTGCCTATCGCGGAAGTTATGTTCCAGACCCATCAGCAACAGGAGAAAATCCACGATATAGAAAGACCATATAAATAAACATTTTTATAGTTTAAGCCTTAAAATACCCATCCCACATGCTTTAAACACATGTAAACTTATAAAACACACTTTGTTAACACATATGATATGTGGATGTCGGGCTAAGGATATGAGTAACATCTCACTATTATATAACATTTTAACTTCACGCAAGACAAGACAGTGAGACAGGAAAATTGGTGATATACAGGCTTTTAAATTATTGACACGCAGAGCGACAAGCAGCACAAAGCCAGCACAAAGTCCACTTCTCCTTAGCGTTCATTCAGCTCCCCACCCCCTTGACAATGCGAAGTGGCAGGAGCGTACTGCGCTTCCAGGGAGGGGGGGGTTTGAGCGAAGGTGCGTTCAGCTCTCACACACCCACACACACTCCTCGCGCAGAGCGACAAGCAGGCATTTTGGCAGAAGCAGCACAAAGTCCATTTCTGCTCAGCGTGAGTTCAGCTGCCCCCCTTCACAAAGCGAGTGCTGACACACTGACGTCTGATCGCTGCGTGCAGTGTGCAGTGTTGGTCTGAGGTGTTTAAGAATGTAGAAAGTGTTTAAGAGTATAAGAAGTGTTTATAAGAGCGTGGGAAAGGTTAACAAGAGAGTGAGAAAGGTTTATAAGAGTGTGGGAAGGGCTTATAAAGCCTTAAAATATGTATAAATAATAAAATAAATATAGGTCGCTACTTCGCGGATTTTCACCTATCGCGGGGGGCTCTGGAACGTAACCCCCGCGATAGGTGAGGGATTACTGTATTATAAAATCTTTTACTTCAGTTGATTCCAGGTACCCCACAACACTAAGCGGACCATCTTGTTTGGTTTTATGAATTTCAGTTGTTGTGCATTACCTTAACTGGTGAATTCTGGGCAGATAATTGCTCCGCCATGCATATAAATCCTTGATCTGATATCTGCTTATGATTGCCATGGGCTTGAGTGCTATTGCAGGTGGGTCTCTTGGTAAGGAAGAATCAAAATATAGAATATTGATTAACTTTGTATATCAATTAATTGGCAAATACAGATTCTGCACTTGAAGTATGTGCAGCAGTTTATTTTATTAGAAATTAATGTCTTGCTTATGATTCTCTTTTACATGGGATACTCCCAAAAATGCCGAAAGTATGTGATTAGAATAGCAAGGTAAGCCAAAGTAAACTGTGAGGAGTATTTTACCTTGTTGGCAGCATAAAGACACAGTGATTAGTGCTTCTCCTTCACAAACCTGGAACCTTGGGTTTGAATCCTGCACCCAGTATTTGTCTTGTTTTCTTCTGAGCACTACAGTTTTCCTTGCATATCTGCAAATATGTATGTGTTATGTTATCGGGCACCTCTAAATTGTCCCTGTGCCAGAAAGGGTGTATGCTTCCTGCCTTGCACCTGATGCTGTCTTAATGGACTCCAGTCCCCTTGTGACCCTTAAATGGATTAACCAGATTTGAGAATGTTATACTATCCTACATTGTTGTAATCATAGACGCGGTAAGATGACAAAAGATTTACATATATTTAAAATTTTGTTATATTCTCTTAGTTTCCTCTTCCTTGGTTATGTTTTTTGTTTTTATAATCCAAATGCCTTGATAAGAAAATAAAATAAACCATCCATTATTGACACCAGCAAAGAATATTTTAGGGTCTCAGGATGTTGGAGTCCATCTTGGTATCATCGAATGGATAGGATGAAACAACTCTGTATGGATGATTTGTGTTTACAGCACACTCTTATACCTACAAACTTGTTACCCATGTTCATTCCTTCTCGTTCCAAGGTGGAGATTAATAACGCAACTGCTTGGTAAGAAAATATTGAGAAGTGATGTACTTTGTTTTGTGTATTTACAAATTTTGCATTTGACCAGGCAATTATACAACAAAACAAAAAGAATTGCAAGCAAGACCACTCAACCATCCTATGAAAACCTTATCAATCACAATTCCACTCTGCCAAAGCAAATTCTGTTAAATCCAAAATTCTTATATTCCCATAAACAATGTTGAATATTCAGTAGAATAAGTTTGTCAAGGGAAAAAAAAATTCCAAGTTTTTGTAGTCTGTCTAATCTTTTGTCTTTTATTTATAGCACTTGTAGGTGTAGTCACTTTTCATAAAACACTAGGGCCCTTTCATATAGTTTCCAAGCAGGGCTGGGAGATATACTGAACTTTAAATTCAATTTGATATTTAAGAAATTAATATGCAAAAGGTAACTATGTTCGGTAGTTTTGATTTTCAACAACTTCTTACAACAGTTAAATTGAATCTCCACTGTTCTATCTCAGCATGACTGTGTCAACTATGCCCATTTGGCCTTGTAGTAGTGATATGCATTTGGGGAAAAAAAGTGGAGCAAAGATGAAAATTGAAAGAGTTTAGAACAGGTACAGTAGTGTTACATCTAGGTATGGGCGGATCGAAACTAAAATATCAATACTTCCAATCCATCCATCCATTTTCCAATCTGCTGAATCCGAACACAGGGTCATGGGCACAAGGCAGGAACCAATCCCAGGCAGGGTGCCAACCCACCGCAAGACACACACAAACACACCCACACACCAAGGCCAATTTAGAATCGCCAATCCACCTAACCTGCATGTCTTTGGGAGGAAACCGGAGTGCCTGGAGGAAACCCACGCAGACACGGGGAGAACATGCAAACTCCACGCAGGGAGGACCCAGGAAGCGAACCCAGGTCCCCAGGTCTCCCAACTGCGAGGCAGCAGCGCTACCCACTGCGCCACCGTGCCGCCCCTACTTCCAATCCTGACCTTTGAATTTAAACATTGAAGTTCACATTAAAAGTATCGATATTACACGTTTTCAATAATATGAAAGTTTATTAGAGATTATGTTTAAAAGCAGTTGATGGTGAGAGCATGATTATTAAACATGTCATATTGTGTAAAACGGGAGCTATGTTTCCTTTCACACTTTTCATTGTCCTGAATTCACACAACAACAACATTTCTTTACATAGCACATTTTCATACAAAATGTAGCTCAAAGTGCTTTACATAATGAAGAAAAGAAAAATAAAAGACAAAAAAAGAAATTAACATAAGGCAACATTAGTTAACATAGAAAAGGAGTAAGGTCCAATGGCCAGGGTGGACAGAAAAAACAAAAAAAAACTCAATAAGCTGGAGAAAAAAATAAAATCTGTAGGGGTTCCAGGCCACGAGACCGCCCAGTCCCCTCTGGGCATTCTACCTAACTTAAATGAAATAGTCCTCTTTGTAGTTAGGGTTCTCACGGAGTCACTTGATGCTGATGGTCATACAGACTTCTGGCTTTTAATCCATCCATCATTTTTGGAACATCATGGTACTTAGAGTAGATGGTGGTGGCGCAAGCCACCACCAAAAGGACACCGGAAAAGGAAACAGAAGAGAGAATAGGGGTTAGTACAGATTTTAGAGCCACCATGAATGCTTATTATAATGAATTGGATATACAGAGTATCAGGATTAAATTACAGTGAAGTTATGAGAAGGCCATGTTAAAGTAATGTGTTTTCAGCAGTTTTTTTAAAGTGCTCCACTGTATTAGCCTGGCGAATTCCTACTGGCAGGCTGTTCCAGATTTTAGGTGCATAACAGCAGAAGGCCGCCTCACCACTTCTTTTAAGTTTTGCTCTTGGAATTCTAAGGAGACACTCAGTTGAGGATCTGAGGTTGCGATTTGGAATATAAGACGTCAGACATTCCGATATATAGGATGGGCCGAGATTATTTAAGGCTTTATAAACCATAAGCAAAATTTTAAAGTCAATCCTGAATGACACAAGTAACCAGTGTAGTGACCTAAAAACTGGAGAGATGTGCACGGATTTTCTTTTCCTGCGATTCTAGCAGCTGCATTCTGCACTAGTTGCAAACGATTTATGTCTTTTTTGGGTAGTCCTGAGAGGAGTGCGTTACAGTAATCTAGTTGACTGAAAACAAACGCATGAACTAATTTCTCAGCATCTTTCAATGATATAAGAGGTCTAACTTTTGCTATGTTTCTTAAGTGAAAAAATGGTGTCCTAGTGATCTGATTAATATGCGATTTAAAATTTAGATTACAGTCAACAGTTACCCCTAAGCTTTTTACCTCCGTTTTGACTTTTAATCCTAATGCTTCCAGTTTATTTCTAATAGCCTCATTGTATCCATTATTGCCAATCACTAAGGTTTCAGTTTTCTCTTTATTTAACTTGAGAAAGTTACTATTCATCCATTCTGATATACAAGTCAGACATTGTGTTAGTGAATCAAGAGATTCGGGGTCATCAGGCACTATTGATAAATACAGCTGTGACACGGTCAGTGCTGCGGTCCACCAGCCAAACCAGTGGGACTGTGTACGTGAGCCATTGGCGGAAAGAAAGTGAAGTGTTGTTTGGAGTTATTTAACTCCAGTGAACAATAATGAAGCCAGAAGTTGATGTGTTTCAGAAGACTGTACATTATTGTGGCAACACCACAAACCTGGTATTGCACCTGGAAGTCAGTCACATTGCCAAACATGAGGAGTTACAACAGAGGTGATCAGAAAAGAGAACAGACACACTGGCTAAAAAGTCTGGCACAATTGCCAAAGGGCTGTAGTCTACTGTTAAAGAAGCTTTGTAGAAAGGCAAGCAGTAACCAGGTAATGTTAGTACTACAAACTGATATGGGGTTGTTGTAATTGTTTGAATAGAAAAAAAAAATCAATGTCTGTTTTTAGTGAGGAGCATATTACATTTATAGCTTGATGAATGGACATACTTAGAACACATTTTAACATTTTCTGTATTATGTCCATTTTGTAAAAAGAAAAAAATATTACTCAACATTAGCTTTACTTCACTTGGGCTGTATTAACAATGCTAAAAGTGGTAGTCTCAAGCGTTACCCGGGCAACAATATAGCTGCATCTTCTCCTCTCACCTGTAGGCATGCCTATAACAATTGTGTCTCACAAAAAAGTTTTTCAGCAGTCCAAGTGTTCCACATTGTTGACAGTGATACAAGCAGTGATGTTGAGGTGCCTCTCCTCAGCAGTTACTGCCTTTAGTCAGTAAACTTGTAACAGACAGTGAAAGCGAAATTGAGTCTGATGAATCCGAATTTGACGCTCGCTCTGTATTTGCATCTTTATACTTTTTACACTTCTGTGTACTTTTAATGTTTTGCACGTTTTATACAGTAAAAAATAAAAATAATTTTTTTGAGCCAAAAAATGCAATGCTTTTTACATGCTTTTGTACAGGAAAAAAAGACTTAACATGTTTAATAATTTCTGTTAATAAATAAGCAAAGACATCTGATCTTTGGCACTATATGTAATAGTCTACTAATGCCAGTTGACTTTTTGATGTCTACACATACTGTAAGTTTTTTTTTTCTTTTAAATTTTATTGATTTTATTGTAATCATTCCATACAAATAGATCAATTTTTACAAAAAATAGGATTGAAAACCAATCAACCCCCACCCCTGAGAAGGACAACACAGCCAACGGAATAAAACTTAAAGCTAGTAAAAATAAATGAATTGATGAGTTTAATAGGCAGATAAAGATAAATGTAGAAGAAAAAGAAATGGGAAAAGAATCTACTTCTATAGTGCTTTAAGAGCTTATTCTAAAATATTATTGATTAGATCCTGCCAGGTTTTGAAAAAGTTCTGCACAGATCCTCTAACTGAGAATCTGATTTTTTCCAATTTCAAATAATATAAAACATCAGTTACCCACTGACTTAAAATAGGAGAGTTAGGATTCTTCCAGTATAGCAAAATAAGTCTGCGTGCCAATAGTGTAGTAAAGGCAATCAGAGTTTGTTTGTCCTTCTCCACTTTAAGCCTATCTGGAAGAACACCAAACACAGCTGTTAGTGGATTAGGAGGGATTGGGACACCAAGGCTGTCTGAAAGGCAATTAAAAATTTTTGTCCAGAATGATGTTAATTTGGTGCAGGCCCAAAACATGTGACCCAGTGAGGCTGGAACTTGACTGCAGCGTTCGCAGGTTGGATCTTGTCCCAGAAACAATTTGGACAGTTTTAAGCGCGACAGATGAGCTCTATATATAATTTAGAGTTGAATAATTGTATGGTTTGTGCATATGAAGCTAGAATGAATTCTCTGCATTGCTACCTTCCACTCCTTTTCTGATATGTTGAGTGAGAGATCCTTTTCCCATTGACCTCTTGGATATTTGAAAGGGAAGGACTGTAAAATAATTTTATATATTGCAGAAAAAATGCTGTCTGAGTCCTCGAAACTGAGCAATATTTTTTCCAGCATAGAGGAAGGTGGGAGATGGAGAAAATCGGGCAGGTCCTGTTTAACAAAGTTTCTAATTTGAAGATAGTGAATCACATGTGTAGCTGGAAAATTTAATTTGGAATGTAATTGTTCATAGGATGCAAAGATGTTGTCTATATAAAGATCTCTAAGCAATTTAATCCCAAATGTTTTACAGATACTAAAGACTGCATATGTTTGCAAGGGTTGAAAAAGGTGGTTCTCATGCAGAGGTGCCACAGATAAAATATTCTTCATCATAAAATGCTTTCTACTTTGGTTCCATATTCTGAGTGAGTGAAGCACAATTGGGTTATTAGTATATTGGCAATAACTTGCATTTATTGGAGCACAAAGCAAGGAATATAAAGAAGTACTGCAGGATTTTATTTCTATTGCGGGCCAAGCCTGTGTATGTCCATCTATTTGTGTCCAGGTTTTTATAGCTTGTATGTCTGCTGCCCAGTAATAAAACTGAAAGTTAGGTAGAGCCATGCCACCTTCTGCCTTAGGTCTTTGTAGAGTCGCTCTTTGGATACGTGAATGTTTTAAGTTCCAAATAAATGAGGTTATGGTTGAATCTAATTGCTTAAAGAATGATTTATTGATGTATATTGGAATGTTTTGAAATAAAAAGAGAAGCTTAGGAAGGATATTCATCTTAACAATGTTAATTCTTCCAGCTAGAGTGAGATGAAGGGTTGCCTATCTATGCAAGTGTTGCTTAATTTTTTCCATACAGACGGCAACATTTTGTTGATAAAGAGCTTTATGTTTACTTGTCATATTTACCCCTAGGTATTTAAACTGATCTGCAATAATAAAAGGGAAGGTGTCCAATCTAATATTGTATGCTTGAGAATTCACTGGAAAGAGCACTTTTATTCAAATTAATTCTGAGACCAGAGATCATTTGAAATTCTGTAACTGCTGTTAAGACTGCAGGCACAGTATTTTGTGGGTCTGATATATACAAAACCATATCATCTGCATATAGAGAAATGTACTGTTCAAGTCCTTCTCTGATAATCCCCTTTATCTGATAAGCATTTCGACAGTGAACTGCCAGTGGTTCAATGGTGATTGCAAATAGCAGAGGTGACAAGGGGCATCGTTGTCTGGAACCACGTTCTAGTTTAAAGTAGTCTGTACAAATGTTGTTAATACAAACTGAAGCTTCTGGATTGGTATACAGTAGTTTGATCCATGCACAAATGTTCAGGCCAAACCCAAATTACTCCAATGTAGTGAAAAGGTTGTAAGTTTTTATATAAGGTTAACCATTCTTGCAAGATGACACTCTGACTGCATCAGTATTGGTATCAGTATCAGCAATACTGGCCTCAATATCACCCGGTATCGGATCGTAAAGAAAATCAACAGTATTGCCCATCACTAGTTACCTCTGCTCTTTGGAAATTGTTTGGCTTTACCCAGGATAACAGTACAAGCCGTTTCCAAGTTGCTTATCTTTTGTAAACTGGTGACAGAGATGCTCAGACAAAATTATTAAAGTTTACTCTGAATATAAGATGAATCTGTTTACTTATTTGATAATATACCATAGATACTCACGTACAAGTCGAAAAATTTATGCCTTAAAATTCATTCAAAAAAACAAAATTGACTTATCCGCGGGGCAACACAATTGTCCATAGAATTTGGGTAATGACATTGTATACTCAACGCTTCACGGTGTTAAGTCACCGGTCATCTGCCGTTTCCCATGGTCTTTGAAATAATTGTAAGCCAGCAATACTATTGCTAATTAGCTAGTTTTTTTTTTAATTTCACTAAATAATTCTTTAAACTGTGAAATACTTGAATTTGAGCATTAGCTTTGGCAGGTTTTGGATAACAAACATACCATTAGCTGCCACGTGCAACCAGATTTGGAATCAAAAGAACCAAGGCAACGTACGCTATCAATGCGATGCAAGCACAGCCCGCAATTCAAAAAATTTCTCTGCCTACCTGTTTGTCTTGTCTGACTGTAGCCGAAAAGCAGCATCAGGAGAGAGCAGCCTGAAGTAGTCCAGCGGCGGGTGATCTGTCGTGTCCAACAGCAAGCCGTGCTGTCTTGTGAAGTCCGGTAGCCAGTTCTGCTCCCATGGATCAATGTCTGGGTATTCTTCCCACGTGAATCTTGCCGTAGCTGCATTAGCTGCGCGAATGCGTTCAGCTGGCAGCCGATCAGCTGGCGCGGCATCGGCTGGTGTCCGATCAGCTGATGCCAGCTTCTCACTCTCTTACTCGATTCCTGATCACTGTCAATAAAATCCGATTCTGAAAAATCAGAGTCCGACTCAGCAATAATGTGTAAAACATCGTCTGCCGAGTGTTTTCTTTTCTGCACTCGCTTCGCTCCCTTGTGACATATCGATGCCATCTTGCCTTTGTTTACATTTTGCAACTCACGCACACGCCAGGATTAGTTGCTGAGTCAACGAGTCTAGCATTCCTCCAAGCACAGAGGGAATGCCTGTGACGTGACTGTGAGTTTTGTCGCCATTAACAGCTGATTGTTGCCCTCTATCTCTGATAGCTGTCAAGTTTTACCCTCGACTTATACGCGGGTCATAACAAATTTAGTAATTTTCGGCTTAAACAATACACTCGACTTATCTGCGAGATCGACTAATACGCAAGTATCTACAGTAATAGAATTTCATATGTTTAATATTCAAAGTTTCTTCTTACTGGGACATTTGTTAGTAAACTAAACAGATCCACAATGACCTTGCAGCATCTTACTCCTCTGATGTACATTATTATCTTCAAATTGGCTTTTATTGGTTTGAATATTTTTCAGGTTTGAATATCTGTTTTTGTTCTTTACTAGACATGATACACTACATAATGGTCACCATATACCCAAAACCAGAGGCAAAAATCAACAGAATAATGAATTAAAGTTGAGGTCTTATAGTACTGGCAGGTGCATAATACCACATTTGTACCTTCAAAGGAATGTGCTCTCTCAGTTCCTCACATGAAGAATCTTTCCCATGAGGATGGTCATCCAAGGCAATATCCCTTCAGGCTTGACAGATAAAATGTGCCATTACTTGAGTGACATGATCAACTAGTAAAATACAATTGTAGTTCATTCAAAGCCATTGGTCCAAAAAAGTAGTCATGGGAATGGGTGAAAGATCCTATTCTCCAGTAAATCATAGGCAAAAGTAATACACAAAAACAAAACCCTAAAACACAAACAATTTAAATAACTTTACAAGAAATACTAGTAGATCTTGAAAGGTGACATTTGCAATGATACAGTGGTATTAAAGACTAGAGAAATTATAATATCCAACCTCCACTTTTTTACTTCCCCTGTTTCGTTCATCCTGTGACTACTATGTAATTACAGCTGCTTTTTAACAGACACAAACAGAAGGAGCCAGTTGCAAACAGCAGGCAAAATTAGGGATGGTTCCACTCCCAGTGAATTCCTATCAAATACATCCCCAAATCAAGATAGAGACCAGCCATTCAATGTGTTTTCTTTTTGATTTTCCATATTTAAATTTCCTCTCATCTTAATGCTAGTAAGACCAGATTGATGTTTTTGTGTTTCTTCCATATTAAGGGACCTGGTTATCTGCCTTTTTTTATTGGTTATTTATCTGTAGTACAGATTGTTGTCTGTTTGCTCCCTCCTTGTTGCTAATTACCCCTTTTTCTTTTTTGTAGGTGGCTCCATTCCACTACAGGGTGTTGTTGTCGCACAAAGTTCTGAATATTTGAACGGATCCAACAGAGTTGTGTTGGATGGGTTGCTAAACAATGAAGAGTGCAGAACTTTGCTACAACTGGCAAATGTAAATGATAAGTGTTCCATGCCTATCTATTTGTCCAAGCATGAGTGAAGATGGTGCATTCATGTAACCTATATTTGATTTCTAAAAGATTGCTGCTGCTGCCGGAGATGGTTACCGTGGACGTCGTTCCCCCCACACTCCTCATGAGAATTTCCAGGGACTGACGCTGCTACGGGCTGCTAGGGTATGTCATTTGTCCTTGTTTGTGCATGTATATTTTTCTTCTAACCTGCTAAAATAGTAAATGCCCTGTCGGAATTGGTGGAAATTCCCTTTCACTGGTTAATGGCAACAATCCGATGAACGTCATTTTGCCATATGTGGTGCATGTAATATTGTTGCCATTACAATATTTTGGATAATATCACCATTCTTATGTTACACACAATTAATATGTAAAGCTCTGGTTACTTTTTCTTGACAATAAGGAGCACAACTTGGCTTAATATCCTAATTTCTGAATCAGGGCTACCAAAGTAAAAAAATAACATTACATAAAGTATAATAGAGATAGGAATTCAGGTCTTACAAGTTCTTGTTATATCTACCAGAGTCTAGAAAGCCTTCTCTCCAACTACCTAGTTAAACTGATTTTATTAAAAAATAAGGGAATTGATTTTTTAAATTGAATTCAGGATCTCTGCGGCGTAATTACTAAGAATTTATCCTGGTGTTAACGACCATACTGTAGCAAACCTCAGTTCATAAATTAGTAAAAGCCTGTGTGAGTTTCCTATATGATATTGCCTTCCTGAGTTAAGTTTTACAATGTTGGTAGTACAGTTTTTTCTATCCCAGTGTATTGCCTTTTGTGTATGGTTTATAACCTTTCTAAATTATGCTTTGTCTTCAGTGGTACACATTTATTCTATCTTTATGCTTTCTCAACATATTCTCATGTACCTTTCCAGTTTTTGGGTTATAGCTTGTTTTACGACTTAAAAACTATAGGTTAGGACTTTGGTAAAAAGAGTTTTTTTTTATTTTGTACTTTATAGTATAAAGGCCACTGGCTTCAAATGATACTCTGATTTCTGCATTGCCCGTTTTCTCTGAGGTTTTATGAAATGTTTACATAAAGCTTCACGCAAAAGTGTTATGCTTTTTGAAACTTCTGAATTCTTGCTGGATAACAGAGTGAAGATTGTTACAGGTTGTCTGGCTGGCAATGAGTCACTGGGGTTTGAAAAAACATAGTGTGGAAGCATGACAGGCAATTGCCACATGAGGGTCTGTACTACCAAGTTTAGTTGGGATAAGGACTGATAAAGCAGGAAGGTAGTGCAGGAAAATACTGACACAAAGAATAACACTGAGTGAAATGTGGGAGAGCTTGTGGTGCTCTCTTTTGGGCAGTTGGCAAGTGGGTAAGTCATCCCACTTAATAAACTGATCTACAGTATACCTATATAGCCAGATCAGTGAGGCAACTCAAGTTTGATTTACCATTACTTAGTTGATACTTTTATGTTCAACCTTTTATATGTGCAATGCTGCACATCCTCTCTCTGACACATTAACACTGAGTATTTTCAGCCAATAAATTATTGAGCTGAAGCGTGTCAAAAAATGCCACAGCATAATGTCTCACTGTGACTGACTGCCAAGGCAGAACTTTTCTTTCTTTTTAATTTTATTGCCTGTGTGTGTTGAGGCCAATGTTTGTGTGTGAACTTATTTATTTATTTTCCCATTTATTTATTTAACGATAATAAAAAAGTCACATTCCCTCCTTGGGAGATAGATAGATAGATAGATCGATCGATCGATCGATCGATCGATCGATCGATCTATCTATCTATCTATCTATCTATCTATCTATCTATCTATCTATCTATCTATCTATCTATCTATCTATCTATCTATCTATCTATCTATCTATCTATCTATCTATCTATCTATCTATCTATCTATTGCATAATATTTACTAAAAAAACTAATATTGATAAAGATATGGGCTTTGGAAGCTTTTGTTCTAGCTTAAGATGGCATATAGATGTAAATCTTGTTCTAAACTACTGTACATTTTCCTTGCAAACATGCTCAAGATAAAATGTTAAAAGCATGGTTAGTTATTTATCCGCATATACTTTAAAGTCAAAAACTGAAATATGCTGCTCTGATAAATAACTTGCCAGAAAACAGGATCTGTTATAAGCTTCACAGTAATTGCCCCAGTGAATACATAATTGCTTTAGTGTTGGCCCTTTTCTGAGTACCACAGTAGTCACTATCATATTTTATGGGTAAAAAATACAAAAGTGTTAAAGGAGCATTATGTACACAATTAATCTGAAAAAATGCCATGTCATGAAAACCAAAAAAAAATATTTTAAGGATACCAATGTGAAAGCAGTTAAAATGCATTACTCAGGAAAAGGGATCAAGAAAACATTAAAAGTATTTGGATTTACATGTGTCGGCTCAGTAACCAAGAACTGGCAGCTCTATCTAACCATCCATCCACTGCTTAGAAAATAAAGTTTATCAAAGTCAGAAACCAAACACAATAATGATTTATGGGTTCTGGGTTGAGGGATGCTACCAACAATAATCCTGGAATACCTACAGATTTCAGGGGTTGAGAGTGAAATAAATGTGGAAGATCCAAAGTTCTACATAAGATCAGCCTGTACAGCAGTGTCAGAAAAGCCTGCAGTTTACCAAAAGAAGATACAGAAAAAGATTTAAAGTGCTAAATGTGGCTCAAACCTAATACTGCACATTTTTGTGAAACATTGTACCTACAGTGGAGTTTTTTATGGACATTATAAATGTTTCTTCTCAGCAGAGACTGGGCAACGTTTTAGTCTTGAAGGAAAAGGTAGAGCACAATACCAATATATTGTCCTCTTAAAAAAATTAAACTTTGCTTCTCAGCAGGACACCAACTGCAAAAGGCCAAAGAAACAATTGACTAGTTAGAATAAAAAGGTGAATGTCCTTGATAGATGCAGTCAAAATCCCAACCTCAAACCATTTTGATAATCTGTATCATAGTTTTTAAATGGCACCATTCTGTTTAGTACTTTATAAATGTATATTTCTATGTACATATTAAATGGTGTTTTTACATTCATTATTGTGTTATTATATATCGCTGTTTTTTGTACGTTAACCCTACTTCATGTGCAAATGTGTACTGTATGCTAGTCTTGTAAATTAAGCGTGCTATATATGAGTAAATTTAAAATGTTAAATTGAGGCCTTCACAGAAACCTTTCACTAGAGTGGTTACTAGCAGTACACACTCATTCATGCCTAGTCTGTTTTGCACTAAGTATGCATATCGCTAGTCATAAAGACATTATCAATACCAACTTTGAACATTTCATAAACCCAGTTTGTTTCCTTTTCCTCTCAGACTTCCTTTTTAAATGTTTGCCCCAAAATGTTTACTTTATGTCAAGCTAATCCTACAATCCCTCCTCTGCTCTGGCCAGTAATAATTGAGAACTGCAGTTTATATCGAAAGCATATAAAACCTTACTTAAATTTCAGCAGGAAGGCACTGAAACATCCTTATTTTTAATTATTTTTAAAAATGTATATATTCAGTCATTTACACTTAAATATTATTGATTGCAAGCTATAATATAAGTTGAAAAGAATGTCTAACATGATTTGTTTTTGATATTCTTTACTGTTCAACTAAAGCTGAAATTTCAATACATGTGTGCAAACTTTTGATCCCCAATGTACCTAGCAAAATGCAATAGATAGTGTAGGTCAGATTCATATGGCGAAAAAAATTAATGTAGACATTGTTCAGTAATATAAACATTGGTGCCTACTGTTCTTTTGGCAAAGCCCTCTCTTTGAGGTCCTGTTTATCTTGTAAAGTATACAAAAGTCTCAGAGGTCACCTTCAGAAGTCACTCTCCAGTCCACTGGTCAGGTTGCAAGGGATTGCCAGCTCCTTTTCATTAGCACAAATCATAAAATGTAACTTTTCCATCATAGTACAGACCCTAATTAGCCCTCTTTAAAAGTGGTTTACTAAGCCATTTAAAGGACAGCTGCCATCACAGAGTCAAGTCATACTTTTACACTTATCAGGATGTGGCAGTCACCTGTTGTTAGCCCTGTTCCCACTACAACATATTTTATAAGAGCCTTTTGTGCAGTTCAGCTCCCCATTCTCTTTTCTTTCATAAATTATCACATCAGATGATTATTATTTGCTAATCTTCTCTGTCGATTACCTCTCAGCTACAGTTTGCTTTAATGTTTCTCTCTGAACCTTGGTTACTAGATTGCCTCATGTAATTTAATTGCTGTTGGAAGCATATTATTTTTCTCTACTATTATTATTTGTTGTTCTGAACCCTTCAACACATCCCTCCCACACAAACTTCCATTAGTGTAAACATGATCTAATGATTCTCCCTCTCACTACACTAGTTCCCTGTTTAACTCAGGCGAAAACTAATTTATCTATATAGATGAATTTTGTAATTGAAAGTTCCCTAGTCTCCCAAAAGCAGGAACCTCCACTGCCAAAGCTGGTTTCCAGTCACTTTTATTAACCTTAATCTCTCACTACTTTCAATTGAGATTATTCCACCTTTATTAATATAAAGCTAACATTTTAGGGCTTTTTCTTTTTCCTACACTGCAAATGTATCATGACTACCAAATTGATTACTGGAATGTGTCTTATGCAGAAAATCAAATGGAATGTATTCAGTAGTTTGCCCATTGCCATATTAAAGTTGATGTGTAAAAGAAGAATCTAATATTTCAGGATTCTTAAACGTTAGATAACTTTATTTTGTTACAGAATTTTGTACATGTCAAATGCTGATGTATGCAGCTATTGTCTATAAATAAGGCAACAGATTTGCAGCTAATGATATCACAGTAGTCTTTTGCCCCATGAACCTGAATTATACAAAGCAGGCACAGATGATGGGAGAGTGTATGAATGTGTAGATTTATACTTAATGGGTAAAACATACAAACAAGAATCCTGGTATTTCTTTTGTACATAGTTAAAATTGCACTCATCAGGTTTAGACTTGAAACAGCATAGAGGACGCTTTATGTGCAACATATGTAAGCTATCTAAAAGGTACTTATCACATCTGGTGTTGCTAGGTAATCAAAGTTTAATATTTCATTTATTTTTATTTTGGTACTTTTCTCAGCTTTCTCTGGATGGTGCAATCAACCAGTCTGACATACAACTCTATTTAAATGCTACAGATCGTGTGCGTCGTCTCCTCCAGTCCTATTTCAACAGCCCTACTCCCCTGTATTTCTCTTTTTCTCATCTGGTGTGTCGAACTGCCATCACAGGTATTTACTTACTTATGTCAACCTATTTTATATTGATTAATAAAAAAATGTATTTTTTTTGTGCCATTTTTATGACTGTTCTCATTTGATTATATGTAGTTGTTCTTAATGTCTTCCTGTCTAGGCCAACAAGAAGGCAGGATAGACCTATCTCACCCAGTCCATGCTGATAACTGCCTTCTTGATGCCGAGAGTCAGGAATGCTGGAAAGAACCTCCAGCGTATATTCACCGGGACCTCAGGTACATATTTCCTTCTCTATCCATATTTTTTAACATATTATTATTATTATAAATATTATGAGTGAACCTCATTGTATAAAAAAGTATTTTTATGAAGTTAAAAGATTTGTTTTAAATGAGTGTCATACCTAGTATATGTTTGTTGATTCCACTGGAATTTGTGAACTGTTATTATTGTGACAAATTTTAGAAAAGTGCTCTCTACTTATAACTTTCCTGTAACAAACACTCTTTCTTCTGTTTTTTTGTCATTTATCATTCAGATCTTGGTGAAAGTCAGTTACAAGCTACAAAAAGAATAACACCTCACATACACACGTAATATCATTATATACTGTGCATGTGTTTGTATATATAGTGATTGAAGACACCACTCATTGTCACTGTAGCCTAGAGCTAAATACTAGATTAATCCAAATCTATCCATTAGTTCATTTTTGAATATGCTTTCTTCATTAATTTATATTGAGCATTTTGCAGGAAAGAAAAGTGCATCATGAGTTAATTCAAAAGGCATTCAAAATAGTTGAATGCATTAGTATGAACCAGGCAAGAGTTCCTTGCCGCAACTATCGCTTCCGTATCAAAATACTTACGATCAGGGTTCACCCAGAAAATTAAAAAATACTGCTAGAGAAAGCCATTGAAAATACAATGCAGGGAAGTATTTGGTTCTGGTTGTGCCAGTTAGGGACTCATTCAATAGAGAGAAGAAATTTACAAATGAAGTTGCAACAAATACTGAGAAAGTGAATGAAAAATAACAACTAGCCCTACCACCTTAAACATGTTTCATTGATACAAACTGTGTCTGGCTTCTTACAGTGCAATCCTGCAGTGGTTTGTCATGTAGGATGATGTTCTGTTTGTTGTAGTCTGTTGTTTATGCACTCTCATGCATATTTGTTGTGGGTCAAAAATAATGTGGGTGTGTTGGTTTTCTGTGTGTGTGAGCTCAAGTGATTACTGGTGCCACCTTTCATGTGTTTAATTGATTCAACATGCATTTGGCTTATTACACTTGTTACAGTGCAATCCTGCATTGTTTAGGATAAAGTTCTGTTTAAGCTATTGCTTATGCACTCTCAGGCATATTTGTTGTGAATTGAAAATAAGGTGGCTTTTATTTGTATTGTAATCCTGCATCAGCCCCCAGTGAATATCCAGCATAAATGCCCCGAAATACAATATCCTGGTACCAAACTTGCATCATCGCCAACTTCGTCATTCATTTTTTTACTGCAACTGACAGATGGTGCACAATTTTTAAAAAGAGCCCTCTTCATAGTGTATTTTTATTTTAGTAATTGAATTAATAATATTAATGCAGTTCAAATAGTGATACTTTTCTACACAGTTGGGTGTAAGTAGGCAAATTCAACATTAAAATTATACCATTGCAGTATAAAAACTAAACCCACAATTTGGTTATCAATGGGAATACATTTATAGAAATAAATAAATAAAGCAAATCCTTTAGTCTTATTTGCTGGGCTGGTTTATCAACTTTGCTACTTCAGAATGCCACCAAGATGTACTTCCAGTTACCTCTGATTTCTTCTTTTAATCTCTGTTTGCATGACCTTCTAGTCATTTGAGTCATTTCCCAGCCCCTTTTCTTTTTCTGAGTTCAGTTAAGCTGTTAAACCTCACCTAAATGTTACATCTGGGAAAGCGTTGGAATCTGTTGTGGTAATGGATGCTCCAAGAAATTCCAAAGGCTATCTTAGTAGAGCAGCTTCAGGGTATGCTGTAACTATGACTCAAAACCTTACTCATTTTTATTACTATTTATATTTATATCACTCTTTAATTTAATTATTGTTTTTTTTTGTATCAGTATGCTGCTGCTGGAGTATGTGAATTTCCCCTTGGGATTAATAAAGTATCTATCTATCTATCTATCTATCTATCTATCTATCTATCTATCTATCTATCTATCTATCTATCTATCTATCTATCTATCTATCTATCTATCTATCTATCTACCTACCTACCTACCTACCTACCTACCTACCTACCTACCTACCTACCTACCTACCTACCTACTCTTGAAGTGACGGAGTGGCTGCAGGCTTTAGTTCCAAACATTTTCTTAATTTTTGTTCAATGATCTGTTGAAACCACCTCTCTCTCTGCAGTCTCATTAATTACCAATAATAATAGTTCTAGTTTTCTGTTCTACATACTGTCTCATTTGTAGCAGTTTTTTGTTGTTAATTAGGCTTAAACTTGCACAGCGATATAAAGCAGTGTGTTTTTGAATTATCATTATTAGAAACTGTTGAACAAACTAAAATATCTACTGTATAACTTTTATTTTTATCTTTGTAGTTACTGATTTGGCTGTACGTTCCAATGGAAACATTACATTAGATGCCAACATGCTGATCTACTGAGTGTTTTTTGAAGCATTAGCTAATTAATTAATTTACAGTGTGTAAGGACAGCACCAACTTTTTAAAGACCTGGGGCCTTATGCATAACACCGTGCATAGAATTCGCACTATAACATGACGTAAGCACAAAAGCGGAAATGTGCTTATGCACAAAAAATCCAGATGCATAAATCTGTGTGAACGCCAGCTTCCACGTTCTTCTGCTACATAAATCCCGGTCAGCATGAAAAGTAACGCATGTGCAAGCGCCTGCTATCTCGCCCCAACTCCTCCCAGAATTACGCCTCTTTGAATATGCAAATCAATATAAATAGCCCTTAAGCTCAGCCTTCTGTGAAAAGACAATGGCAAAAGTATGAGGGAAAATAGAAGAATTTCAGCGAATACCAAGTGGAGGCAAGGAAAAACGTACTATTTGTTGGTTTAAACAGTGGTATAAACAAACAACAAAAGGAAGCTGATCGAGTGACAGCGTGTCGGAGAAACTCGAAAGCTCAAGTTCACAAAGTCGCACAATGCCCGAAATAAAAAAAGAAGTTGTCAGATATCAAAGTCGCCGTGAAAAGGCGAGTCGTAGCCCACCGTCTGAGTGTCATATGAAAGCTTATTAGGGTACAGAGAAAAAAAAAGGCACACAGTGTTAAAAAAGCACGAAATGTCAACTTTAATCTCAAAATTTCCACTTTAGTCACGTAGTTTATTTTGTCATTAAAGTAGAACATCATAAATTTCATCTTAAAATCGTTTAATTTACTAGTTTCTCAAATCCCATCATAACTAAAGTAGCACGTTAAATGCTTTGTTTTATATTTGATCTTCTATGTCCATGAATCACTACGTGCTTCCAGGCTTTCTCTTCCTCTGACAGGACACAGAATCCATTACATTCGTAATATTACAGCTCTCTGAATAATTAAAATACTGAGATGTATACGTGATATCATTTTCATGATGATAGGAGTTAAAGCATGTTATTAAACATGGGAACATGGTGGCACAGTGATTGTTCATGTCTCACGCAAGATGCTTGCTTGCGCGACCTTCGATGAAATACTTTATTACAGAAGTACTGTCTCTTTCAAATGTACTAACCCCCAATATCTGTCCTTACTTTTCTTTCTCCTAATACCCAATTGCCACACAATCAGCTCTGTAATAGACATTAAGCCATCTGTAAGCTCAGAATGCAGATTCTTCAAAACTTTTAAGGAACACTGAAATATCTTCGTAATGTTTAATTATTCTATCCATCTATCCTTCCAGTGTCGCGCCAGCCACAGCAAGAATACAGCGTGAGGCGGGAACAATCGGTGAACGAAGCTCCAGCTCCTCGCTAGCGCTGCGGCACCGTGTAGTTAAAATTTTATCTGTATAAAAAACATATTTTGCTGCATTTCATCTTAAAAATGATATTGTCATCATATGTAAATATGTGCTTTATAAAGTGGCTCAGGTTGTGCAATATTATAACTGTATCGCAAGTTTACAGTGAGGTAATTGTACTTATAAGTACAAATAGTTCTACAAGGAGCTCTTGATGGACTGATTGAGTACATTTATAGTTCTTGGGATGCAGCTATTTGTGAACTGCGAGGTCAGTACAGGAAAGACTCTGAAGCGTTTGTCGGATGAGAGCAGTTCAAATAGCGAATGGCTGAGGCAGCGTGTGCTTGATGCTGTATATCGATAATTCTCTTTCCAATCAGCTGCTGTACAGCTGTGATCCACACTCAGATACAGGGATATAAATACTCTGAGTGGTGCAAGTGAGAGTAATATGGAAAAAGTTGATCCGCTGTGGCAACACCTAATGGGAGCAGCTGAAAGATGAAGGTGCAGTGAGAGTAACAACGCTAAAACAGTTATGGTATTTGGAACAGTTTGACCATTTTGTGGACCATTATATTGTTACAGGTTAATTACAATCAGATACATTAAATTAATAAACAATATGCGGTTAATTTCAGTGTATTTATAAAGCCGCGTCAGGAATGTGGATCTAAAAAAGAAAGGGTAACCACACAGGAACAGTAGCACTGCTTTGGCGCTGGGTGCCACCAGTCTGCAAAACCGAGTGGAGATCTTGCGTACGACAGGGTATGAGCTACCGTGGAAATGTGCGTGGCTTAATGCCAAGTTTTTAGGTTTGAAAAGTGGAAACGTTCTTACACAACATTTTTGTGCGTATACACCGTTTATACATGAGGCCCCTGGGGATTTTTTAAATTGCTGTTGAAAACATTGTGATAGTTGTCACTAGTCTCATTGAGTTTTAAATACAAAAAAACCTATATAGAAAACAAACGCTCTGTCCATGCAGTTCTGTCCCTTTTACACTGCAAAACCAGCATTATATCTGAGATTTGTTACACCTCCAATCCAACTCCTTTTGGTTGTTATATTTAAAATGTCACCTGAAATTAGAAAAACATGACACATTTTGGAGCCTGGGGATTGCACCATCATTATGGGCAATCAAGGTTTTTAGTTATTCACAATGGTTAAGGTAGTCCCCCTTAAGTCCTGTCAAATTTGTATTTTTTATATCTGGTTATATTCTGATTGAAAAAAGATAATACAGAATGAATAAATAAATTGTTGTGAGTTATGTTATGCAGTGAAGTTGTACAGGTTTACCACTAGATGGCATGTTGTACAAAGATGGATAAACTCTCCATTCTATGTTACTTTACCACTTTGTCCCATGGAGTGCAATTTGGTACTGCAGCATAACATTTATCTTACTTCCATGAACACTCATACCATCTCCTTTCACTTATTCTTATTCCTGGATATTCCTGATCTTTCCTAACCATTATATCACTGCCTTCTTCTTTCAGTGCTATTTTATATTTGAACAATGACTTTGAAGGAGGAAACTTGATTTTCACTGCTAGAGATGGCAAAACAGTCACAGTAAGAGTTTATGTTTAATTATGTCCTTTTTATGTTTCCCATTTCTTTATTGACCTATATTCCTCTTCCTTTTTATCACATCTCTTTCCATTTTCTTAATCCTCTGTTGAGGTT
The DNA here is from genome assembly GCF_900747795.2 of Erpetoichthys calabaricus. Taxonomy (NCBI): domain Eukaryota; kingdom Metazoa; phylum Chordata; class Cladistia; order Polypteriformes; family Polypteridae; genus Erpetoichthys; species Erpetoichthys calabaricus. Next base: position 93,024,006 of record NC_041402.2, on the reverse strand, counting down.
TTTCCTTGTATTTAGTCCTGGGTTATTTGTCATGATTTCTTTTTTTGTCTTTGTTTTAGCTGTTTATTCTATTCATTAATTTTCACAAACCAATGAAGTGGGAAAGAGTCTATTCCAAATATAAATTTGATTAGGTGGAGTTCCAATCTAGACCGGGGACTTTTTTAATGTATAAGTTGAGAAATAAAATATAGCATGGCAAAGTCTCTCTTTTTATACCTCTTACCCTTTGCTTTTAGGCAGAGGTGAGCCCTCACTGTGGCCGACTTGTTGCCTTCACATCCGGCTCACAAAATCCTCATGGAGTCCGTGCTGTGACATCTGGTCAGCGGTGTGCAGTGGCACTGTGGTTTACACTGGACGAAAGTCGCTCTGATGAGGTAACCAGTAGACTTGCTGTTGAATCACACATTTTTTTTGTGGTTCATCAACACTTTTGAGAGTTTTTTTAAAGTTTATGTGACATTTTTATGTTGGATTTAAAAAATTGTAGGAGTAGGACTTGAATTGTATTTTGTTTGTTTGTAGGAGCGTAAAGAAGCTGAACAGCTAATTAATGAATTACCAGAGGAAGAAGACAGCAATGAGAAGCAAGTACCAGAACCCCCTCAGGCATTAGGTCGGACAGTGAGGGGAAGATCAGAGACAAAGGGGACAAGAGATGAATTGTGAGGGCTACCTCTGTTATGGGCTGGGAGTTATATGATTGTCCAAAAGAAACCAGTATGAACTGTGGTCCCTTATTATCTGATGGTTGGCAGGGACTGAGACCAGTGAAAAGTCAGGGAAACTGCACTATTGTTCAGTAGAGGACAATTCAGGGTTTTATTTCTTCGTACCTTGTACAAATGTAATAAAGTGTAATTAAAGTATGTCTGTTGCAGTTCACATTGTATCATTATTTTCATCTTTTTACCTTTTTCCAATGGTTTCAGCCTGACATCATTCAGCCGCAGTTTTCTCTGTCTCTGCCTTTATAACTCTCCCTCCTCCTCCCTTTTAATCCTTCCACTCTATGACGTGCTCCAGATTACTGGCTAATCCAGATTTAACTGCAGTACTAGGATTAAAGTGCTGTAAATTTCATCACTAAGGTAAGCCTGTCAGTCTCTCTCTCTGTGTTTGGATACATGTCTGGTGTGTTACTTTTGTCATCAATACACTTACAGAAAGAATTTACAATTACATTTTTCCTGCAGTGAGCTGGGCTTTAAGAGTAGCTGATATTGGTGGGATGCATTTGTACTTGAATACTCTGCTTACAAGTCAAGAAATCTAGAAGTCACACCACCTTTAAATCACATTAAGGATTCATTTTGCTACGTACTATATTTCAAAACATTAATTATACCTTTCTGTCAACTGTAGCCACTGTCATCATTAGAATCTGAGCAGAAGGTGGCAGCATAAAGTATGGGTTGGGGCAAAAATAAAGTAGATGAATTGGAAAATATAAACCAAGTGATGATCAACTATTACTCAATCAAATCTGTTTTATACAAAAAGTACAGAAGATTACTTCTGGGTGCTACAGGTCGTTAGTTCATTCAGCAAAGACAACTCCAGGCTGACATTATATTTTATACTGATGCAGCCATTCAAGCTGCCCAATAACCTTTTCAACCTGGAAGTAGTGCAGAGGGTGGTCATATTGATATGGGAAGCCTGCAGCATTTAAAGAGAGTGCAAATAATGGCAGCTAACAATCTTGACAGTAGCAGGGACAAATGATGGCCGATTGGTGATATAGCTACCTAATGCCAGCTGCTCAAGGTAGCAAGCATGTCAGGGTTGTGGAGTTGTTTGTATAAGTAAAGTAATTCATTAGGTCCTGGAAGGTGCACTCCATAGACTACTAATGATACAAACCTCTTTAATATTGAGATGTGTATGAAACAAGAAATAAAATAAAAACATAATATGTTGATTTATTCTGTGTATTATTTTTTTGTATTTAAGCTATTTGCATTTGAATCATTATATGAAGGGTAAGAATATGGAATCACTTTGTAAAACACTTACCAAAACGTGTTACATTGGAATAGTGCTATCAATGTGAGAGATAAGTAAGAATAAAAGTACCATGAGAAGAGAGGCTACTAACATCCAAACAATATCTCTTTGTCAAAACGTGCTAAAACAGAACATTGTGGCAGACTGCAATCTTATTCACAGTAAAAGTAGGGCTTTTCATCTGTATTGAAAAAGAAAAAAAAAGGTTAGATGATAATGAAAAAGTATTGTCGAAGAGTACAGTCACAGCAGGAGTGTTACTGTAGTAACATTTTAAGTAGAATCCACAAAATGCAATGCTGAATGTAAGGTAAAACACTCCCTTGAAGGTATTAATAGCCAAGTACTGTACATTGTTCATGCTTAACACAAGCTACATTTAGAGTTACATATGAGAGGGACATGCTGTAGGGCAGTGTCTATGTGTGTGGTCAGTATTATGCTGGCTTTGGTTCTTAGGTACAACCTGGTAACATTTTGCGCTAAGAAAAGATTAAAGTAGAAAAGAACAGGGGAATGGCTTCATTGTATATTACTTTTTTACATTTAACCTTAGTAGGAAGTGGTGGTAAGAAACTAAGGAAAGATGTTTTTTTACATATTCATTGTTGTGCGCACACAGTTGTACTGAATGTGTTCTCCTTGACTAATTATAGACTGCAGCTTTAAAAAACAACCACATCTTGATGAAGAAAGTGACCCTAAAGACTACCTACCATTTGCACTTATTTCTATTTATGAAAATTAGTTCCTGTTCAAACAGTGAAGATAAAAAAGAGTGAGCAGCTTGTTAACAAGCACACTGACCGTCTATCCATCTGTTTTCCCAATGCAAATTTTTCATTACAGAATAACAGAGAACTGAAGCATATCCTATCAGTATTAGGTACAAGGCAGGAACCAACCCAGGACAGGATGCCAGTCCATCATAAGACACACGCCCTACCAATTGGAGTTATGAATTAACCTAAAATGAATATATCTGAAATGTGGGGGTACACCTGAGGTACCCAAAGAGAATCCATTAAGTATTCCAAGGGTGACTGAACAAGGATCTAACTCTTTGGTATGTAGCAGTGTAGTGTAATGCTAATCATTTGTGCTAGTGTTCTACCCTTGATACATTCATCTTAATTCAATTTGTTATTTCATGGAGAAAACCCCATTAGACAAGCTCATATTGCTATATACACTGGGTTGATGCAATTTTCAGTAACACAAATCATTATTGCCTATAATTGAAGTGTAATGTTCATATTTAATTGTATTTTTGTCTAGTAAAAACAAAGAAAGGGATGAGGGGAAAACACTGCTTCTGTCATATTTTTCTTTATCACTTTAACAGTGACAGTAACTATCCATCCATCCATTTTCCAACCCGCTGAATCCAAACACAGGGTCACGGGGGTCAGCTGGAGCCAATCCCAGCCAACACAGGGCACAAGGCAGGAAACAATCCTGGGCAGGGCGCCAACCCACCGCAGGACAGTAACTATATTTAATTAATACTTTTAAAATGATAAATGAACAGCTCTCATTGTTCATTAAGTTTTCCATAGTGTTACTTAACACTTAGCTCATTTAAAACTACTCTTTAGGAAACTATAAGTAGTGTTCTGCCAGGGACAAATAACAGCAGAGACAGAATACTTACAAATTCAGAATATCCAAAAGCCAAGCAAGCAGGGGTTGTTACCAAAGTTAAAATTACCAATGAAAACTTCGCCCAATATACAGTCATATGAAAAAGTTTGGGAACCCCTCTCAGCCTGCATAATAATTTACTTTCAACAAAAAGATAACAGTGGTATGTCTTTCATTTCCTAGGAACATCTGAGTACTGGGGTGTTTTCCGAACAAAGATTTTTAGTGAATCAATATTTAGTTGTATGAAATTAAATCAAATGTGAAAAACTGGCTGTGCAAAAATGTGGGTCCCCTTGTAATTTTGCTGATTTGAATGCATGTAACTGCTCAATACTGATTACTTGCAACAACAAATTGGTTGAATTAGCTCGTTAAGCCTTGAACTTCATAGACAGGTGTGTCCAATCATGAGAAAAGGTATTTAAGGTGGTCAGTTGCAAGTTGTGCTTCCCTTGACTCTCCTCTGAAGAGTGACAGCATGGGATCCTCAAAGCAACTCTCAAAAGCTCTGAAAACAAAGATTGTTCAGTATCACGGTTTAGGGCAGCATTTCTCAACCTCGGTCCTGGGGACCCAATGTAGCTGCAGGTTTTTGTTCCAACCAGCTTCTGTTTTTAATTGGACTCCTGAGCTAATTAAGTGAACTGTTATTTCCCAAGTTCTGTGTTTTGGGAACAATATAGAAATTAGAAAACTAAGTTTGGTTAAAAAGAAATTAAGTTATATGGGTATAATGTATTTTGTTCTTTTTAATAATATTTTCATCTTGATTTTCATTCTACTTTTCTAGGTGTTCTAATTGTTTAATTATTCCATTATTTACTAATTAGTGGATCTGATACTAAAGTAGTTGCAGCCTTTGCTTATTCAGTGTTGCTGGCTAGCGTGTCTGCTCTGCTCATTTTTAATTCTCATTAATAAGATACAACAAAGGGGAAAAACTGCACAGAGGGCAAAATATGATGAAATCAACAAAAGAGAATTAAGCATTTAAATCCATAGCAAAAGCAGAAATATTTCTAAATGTCTTATAAATGTAAAAATCATGCTGTTGTGCTTTTCTGAATGTAGGATAAAAGAAAAATACCAGCTAATTAAATGCGATCAGTGCTATCAGGTGTTGTCACTGATTAGGAATCTGGTTGGAACAAAAACCGGCAGCCACAGGGGGTCCCCAGGACCGAGGTTGAGAAACACTGGTTTAGGGGAAGGGTACAAAAAGCTATCTCAGAGGTTTAAACTGTCAGTTTCAACTGTAAGGAATGTAATCAGGAAATGGAAGGCCACAGGCACAGTTGCTGTTAAACCCAGGTCTGGCAGGCCAAGAAAAACACAGGAGCGGCATATGCGCAGGATTGTGAGAATGGTTACAGACAACCCACATATCACCTCCAATGACCTGCAAGAACATCTTGCTGCAGATGGTGTATCTGTACATCATTCTACAATTCAGCGCAATTTGCACAAAGAACATCTGTATGGCAGGGTGATGAGAAAGAAGCCCTTTCTGCACTCACACCACAAACAGAGTCGCTTGTTGTATGCAAATCCTCATCTAAACAAGCCAGATTCATTTTGGAACAAAGTGCTTTGGACTGATGAGACAAAAATTGAGTTGTTTGATCACAAGAAAAAGCATTTTGCATGGCAGAAGAAGAACACCGCATTCCAAGAAAAACACCTGCTACCTACTGTCAAATTTGGTGAAGGTTCCATCAGGCTGTGTGGCTAGTTCAGGGACTGGGGCCCTTGTTAAAGTCGAGGGTCGGATGAATTCAACCCAATATCAACAAATTCTACAGGATAATGTTCAAGCAACAGTCACAAAGTTGAAGTTACGCAGGGGTTGGATATTCCAACAAGACAATGACCCAAAACACAGTTTGAAATCTACAAAGGCATTCATGCAGAGGGAGAAGTACAATGTTCTGGAATGGCCGTCACATTCCCCTGACTTGAATATCATCGAAAATCTATGGGATGATTTGAAGCAGGCTGTCCATGCTCGGCAGCCATCAAATTTAACTGAACTGGAGAGATTTTGTATGGAAGAATTCTCAAAAATACCTCCATCCAGAATCCAGACACCCATCAAAGGCTATAGGAGGCATCTAGAGGCTGTTATATTTGCAAAAGGAGGCTCAACTAAGTATTGATGTAATATCTTTGTTGGGGTGCCCAAATTTATGCACCTGTCTAATTTTGTTATGATGCATATTTTCTGTTAATCCAATAAACTTAATATCATTGCTGAAATGCTACTGTTTCATGGCATGTCATATATTAAAAGGAAGTTGCTACTTTGAAAGCTCAGCCAATGATAAACAAAAATACAAAGAATTAAGAGGGGTTCCCAAACTTTTTCATATGACTGTACAATTCCAAAAATTTGGTGAAAAAGCAAGCAAAATGTTCTCAAATCCTTTAGTCAAAACTACACCATTAACACCATGGAAAATCTTTTTGTTATCCAGAATCTTAGCAACCAGGAAGCGCATGATGCTGACTGCTATACCACTGCAACAATGACATCACACAATGCAACTTCCAGTTGCCACATGGCAGCAGCATAATTAGTAATGGTACCCAAAAAACAACCACAATGGAAATGCCAATGAAAAGCCAAGATGGTTGAGTGCCAACACATGAAACTATTATGAGAACATTAGAATAATTTGAAATTCTCAAAATAATACAATAATTTGATTCCTCATAGTTCTGTTTTGTCACCGTGAGTAGGCACGCAAGTAATATTTATATTAAGTGATCAGCGATAGATGTAAATCAAGTAAACAGACAATACCAGAGAACCAGTCATACTGTCCTCTACGTTTGAAATGCTAACCAAGAAACTGAAGTAAAAAAAACACAAGCCAGAAGCCAAAAACCAAAAATAACCTAATGGATTCAAACAATACCAAAGTGAATTTTTCTTTTATTTATACATAATCTTGGATGCATTCAGGACCACAGTGCTAGCAATTTAAAGTGCTGAACCTCAGATATTGCATGTGATGCCCTTCTGGCATATTTGAACATAATACTGTTGTTAGCAACGGAAACAAAACATAACATTTATTACCAAAACAACACAGAGTGCCATAATACGCAATAATAATTCTGATATTTAAGTGTTACGCAAGAAGAAGATGGAGCATTTTTATTCATTCCAAATGATTTTTTATATTAGCAAACACCTAAATATATCTAAATATAATACTGATGCTGGAGAGAAGTTAAAAAATGCTAAGCATGATCACAACACATTTTAAGCCGCTATTTGGGAAAAAATATGAACCAAAACCAGAGAAAAGTAAAAATGTACATAATAATGACACCTTGCTGACTGTATCCTAATATAATAGTACAGTGAAAAAAATGCAGATGAGATGATGTTCTGTATGATAGACTGCTTGCAGATACTTTATTGTTATGCTATTACTACTACTACTACTATTACTACAATATATTTCTTATGTATTGACATCTACATTTACGAAAATGTGCACCATTCAACAAAATACACCTGTTAATATTCACAATCTCAACATAATACACTCTAAATCCTGATATTTTGTTCATAAACCCAGTATGAGTTACAAATACTGAAACAGTGAATTACTTATAGCAACGGTTGCCAAATTTCAGTTCTAGAGACTCCTATGCCTGTGGGATTTTATTAAAACCATTTTCATAATCAGTGAATCATTTGTACTTTTAATTGATGTCATTGTTTAGTGAGCTCTCCTATTTATTCTCTATTCTAATAAATTCTGAAATATCTGAATTTTTACCAAAACTTTAAATGCTTAAGTTTTTTTTTTGCCATTTTCATTTTAATTTATCCTTTTTTATGAAGTTTGCACCCTTAATTGTTTCCAACTGCTGACAACAGTGACTGCTAAAGAGGAACAATGACCTCAGTGCCACATTGCCTTGTCTGTCCAATTGTAAGAAACTTTTCTCAATGAACAGACAAGTAAAAATGCTACTGAAGTAGATACACATCATTAGCATTCAGTGTTGTTTACCCCGTGTCCATATTGCTCATTGCTAATTATCAACATTCAGATAAAATTAAGGATGCACATTTAAAGTAAATGATTTTTAATGTAACACATAGATATTTGAAATATTAGTGAAAACTTAAGTTTCCAGAGAAAACCCACCAAGTTACCAGACCAAGAGTCAAACCTAAGTCCTTAGACCTGCAATAATATGAACAATGGAAACCGGGCCGGGTCAGCTTGTTGAAGGACAAGATTTATTAGGTGCAATGAAGTCTAATAAGCAAAACAGGGATACCATCAAATAAGTGCTTGCTACGAAATAAAATATTTTGATTATAGCATTTCCCCCACTGTGGATTTAATTGTCTTGTGTTTTGGCAACTATTTGCAGCCTTTCAGCCATTTTCTCTTTTATCATGAGCTCATTAAACAAATTTGAAAAAGCAGTTACATGAAAAGTCAGTGATTTACTGTAATATACTCCTCACAAACAAGGTTTGGTTGACCTAGTTCATTACGATTTCAGTTGCTGATTTAATGGACTTTTATTTTTTGGATTTAAGGTTTACTTTGTTGCCCACTGTCCTTTTTGTACAGCTATATCTGTTGACAGATCAATGTGAGAGCATTTTTGTTGCATATGATGCCCTCAGGGTGTTTTATCCTAACTTTTAAGAATGTGGATTTTGTGCAATCATGGGTAAATTAGTACCTTAAGAAAGTATGTACTATTAAACATGTTACTGTAGTCTCTGAGGTTCTAAAATTGTTTTTCAGCTTATTATTGAATCTTATTATTAGATATTTTTCTTGTAGATATTAAGTATAATCAAATAGCAAGGAATGTATCTGTGAAAATTAAAAGAGACAGGAGAAGTAGATGACATGAGCAGCACAATTATGAGGCGATCCATATTGCTGCTTCAAAGCAATACCACATTTCGCCAGTCACCATGTGTGTTTGTTTGTTGATGGTTGTCTCTAAACTGGTCCAGATTGAATCAGTTTGGGTATCTCTTTGATTATTTTCTGTGATTTATTGGCATCCTATCTAAGGTTTGCTCCTGCCTTACAGCTGACTCTGGGAAGATAGGATCCATCTCTTTGTAACTGTAAATTGGTCTAAGTGCCTTCATAAAATGATGTATATGGAAGAAGCAACAATACAAGGCAGCAGTTCAGTTAAGGAATGAGAAGAAATATCTTAGGGAAGCATTAGTGAAAACAGCTCTTCAGAAAGAGAGAGAGAGAGAGATCTGTTTGATATCCCGTCTCCCCATCAGGTAGGCAATTCAGGCAGCCTTCCGCTGTCCCTCAAGAGCTAATGAGCTTGGTCACTGCTTATCGCTCTTAATTGGATCTTCAGATATTTGAAGGGAGGGGATCAATACCTCTACAAGAATGGTGCTCAAATGGCGAACTGGATTTGACTGTCTTGATCCGATCAAGGACTCAAGCCTGCTGGGTCTCGAGCGCCAACGTCACTCATGAGCCTGATCTCGTTACACACTTTGAAGGACTCTGATTAGCTAGTGGCTCTCTGTCCTAGGAAAACCAGGCTATGCTCATCTGTAGTGAGGAGAAAGAAAGGGGAATGTTCAAAATAACATATATAAAAAATATATAGTGTCATTTGAGCCACTTCAAAGAGTGAATTATCACTGAGGAAAGCACCCCTTTCATTCCTTCCTATCCCACACACCTCCAGAACTTGTTTTTAGTTCACCTCAGGGTCAACCTGGAGTTAAGTGATTTATGCAAAACCAGAAAAATACACAGGAAAGCCACTACACTGCATTTCTAAATGTTATCCCTGGATGCAAAATCAGAGTCAGATTCTGCTGTGCTCAAAAGATAAAATAATAATTAAGATAAAATTATTGTGACCAGCAAAAATGATTCAAATCTGCCTTTATAGTCTCAGTTACAAATATTCACGAAACTGAGTTGGAATGTAGCTCTATTGACACGATACATAGTTATGGCTCACTTGAGATTAGTGTAATTGCTTTTCATTTCATGGAATAAATGTCAACCATTCTATCAAGACACAGTTTAGACTGCAAGAAACATACAATAATTAATAAAGATGTAAAAGTGTAATGTTAAGAGTTTGACATTTGATGTTCCTTCATCCCAAACATGCAAATTCAGACTAAAGAACCACTTCTTTTGTTGCATTGCTGAAGTGAAATCTTTAAAATATGACAATTCTGATCCTTGCCTTAAAGATGTATTGATAATCTATCTTAATTCAATATTCTCCATATAGTGCCTTTAAAGCTGATCACAAGGCAATGTGTCTATACTGTGAAACACAACATTTATAGAGTTAAGAGACAGAGCTCTAGAATAAAGTTGAGTTAGCTGACACAGTCAATATACAAGGATGTCAGTATTATGGAGTCAAATCAACTGGTTGGGCACTAGTTGTAGATATGGATTTCTCTACAAATTTCCCTACAATCAACAAAGAAAGTAAAGTTTGCCTATTTTTAATTAATTAAATGTAAGCTGCACAGTCAAGTTTTTGAAATTAGGCTGATAAAACAAATTTAAAAATTTACATGTGACCATTACTCTTGCTGGGTAGCACAGTGGTGCTGACGCTTCATGGATCCAACATCCTGTGTTCAATTCCTGTGCCTGGTTGTTCTCTGTTAGAAATTTTCACATTTTCCCCATGTCTGTGAAGGATTTTCTCTAGGTACTCCAGTTTCCATTACACATGGCCAAAAACGTTCAAGTTAGGTTGACTGGCAAATCGAAACTAGCCCTGTGTGTGACTGAATGGGCCCTGCAATGGACTGGAATTCTGTCCAAAGTTGTTTCCTGGCTTGCATTTTGTTCTGATCTCCTCAAATATTCCTGTAGCTAGTTGTTTTATTGTTACTGGCAGATTCTTATATGACAGCTTATATGAATTTCATTTGTTTTTTGTTACTTTCTATGTTTAGTTCACTCTCAATGTCTGTTTTGGCCTGAACTATCTAACAGCAGCTATTATCTTTAACTCACATGTCATATTAGTTTTTAAATTAAATTAGTATTAGTGAACATGTGAGCACAAGAAGAGTTCAAAGTAACAGGATGTGTGACGTACTGTAAGGCAGCACTTGCCCATTTCCTTAATTATACACCATGATATCTTTTGTTGAATTAGATCCAAAAAAGCTGAAAGATAAAGGCAGAAGATTGTATTCTGTAAACCTTCAGCCCTATAATGATCTCTGCCTGTCCCCTTCTTTTTAACAGCTGTAAGATATACTGTATATATTATTTGAAATCATCTTGTGTTCCATTCTGCTCTGTTGCACTTTATGGATACATTGAAATAGAATCTCAGATCCATCATCTACCAAGTAACCAAATGAAATACTGGAAATAACTGAAGATCTCTCATTTATTTATTTTTTTCAAAATGTATTATTTTTGCTTTAATTAATAGTTAACTTTATTTACTGTATTTAAAATGTAAATTCACTTCTATGGATGTTTGATGACATTGTGACTGCTGCCTCGTGGCTGCAGGTTAATGAGTTTAGTTTGCAACCTAGTCACTGTGTTAAGTTCAAACATTCTTTCAGTATGTGTAAAATCTTTCATCAGTTTTTTACATCTTCATTGCCATTTTAGTGTTGTGTCAATTATTTTGAAAAACATGACTTTGTAGTATAAGCTCAAACTTAAATTGTATTCACCTTCACATCAGAAAATGTTTTTTTTTTTCTTTTTAATACATTTATTTCAGCATCTCTGCACAGGAGAAGTGGGTGCAGAAATTTCATTCAAGGATTACTATATATTTACCTGATAAGACTTTAATTCATATTAGATGAAATAGGAGCTTCAGAGATTTCTCTAAGAATTTTACCTTGTCAGCTAACATCTTTGACAGCTCCTATATAATAATAATAATAATAATAATAATAATAATATAATCTCTTAGTAATCTGGTAACTGTGCCAAAACATACCAGTGTTTATTCAATCTAACTCAGGTTTTTCATGATAAAGAAGTAAGAGCAAGAAATGCAACAGTCAGATATACTTTCTTTTACATAAAACTGTTATGAATTAACACAGACAATTCCTAGAGGACTGGAGGGAAACATGGCCATCTTTACAGTGCAGAGAGAATATGTAGGCTCTGTTAAATCCTATCTTTATTTCAGATGGCAGACACGTTAAATTTTGGTCCTGCTTTATTCTAATTTTAGCTTCTGAAACAATCATATTTTCTACATGTATCTGGGCTGAGGTACATTTGTAGCCTAAAAGTATTAACTTCATTAATAACACACCTACAATTTGGATGCATCCAATACCTAAGGAACAGCTATAAACAACCCCATAGTCTTTTTCCTTAAGTATATGTAATAAGTAGGAAGGTGAAAAAAGTTATTGAAGTCAAATCCTATTGACACATATAACGTCTCTCAGTTTCATATAGCACCTTTCAAATCTATGTGTCTATTACTGGCTTTCTGCAGGACTTAACCTTATCACCTGATTCATGTTAAAGTACTTCTCTCTCTCTCTCTCTCTCTCTCTCCTTTTACCAATAACCCTAAACCCTCTCTGCAAGTCCATCTCTCCCTAAACCCTTGCCCCCCCATCTCTCTCTCTCTCTCTCTCTCTTTATCCTCTGTCACATCTGATCTCCTCTACTCATCCCTACCAATTCCCCGTTGTTCTCACAGCCGTAACAGTGCAAGAGACTGGGAGACTAGCAGGGGGAGTCAACCAAAACAGTACAACAACTTCACTGGAAGAGAAAAAGAAAGAAACGACACCCAAATAAGTAAGGTAAGAATCTACTTTTTGCTTCAGTCAGGAAATGCATTAGTCCAGCTGAGCCTGTGGATAGCACCTAGACTTAATAATCTTTCCATACTCGTGTGACTTGTTCCTTATCTATAGAACAACACTTCGCCCTACTCCACCCCACCTCCCCAAACTTCTTAAACATTAAATTAAGGAAATGTGTTTTGAAGACTGTAGTACCTATTTTAAATAAAACATAAAAGGCATTATATTTTGGAAAAAAAAAACGATTCCCTTGTTTATGGGCAGTTTTATTTTACTTGGCAGACAAAAATTTTGCATTACTCAGAAGAATAATGTTTGTTGCTAATGAAACATGTCATAACCTTAATGTTGAAGAATACAAGTATTTCAGTTTCTGAATTATAAATCTGTTTTCAGGGAATTGCAGGAAAAGACTTTCTTTAAAATAAAGAACTACATAGTTACAAATGCAAGATGTTTAGTTGACTAGTAGCAATGCCAACACCACTGTTTGCCTGTACAAATTTGTAATGCACATTAATAATAATGAGAGCTTGTTTTAACTGATAATGCTTAACGACATTATTTTAGCAGACAACACAAGCAACTCTTCCATGTATTTCATCACAATTCAACAACAGACAAAAAGAATGTAGTGACTTTGTGAGATACCAAAGTGGTTATGAGAAGAGATAGTCAATTAAGAAAAAAATCATCACTTGAGCTATAAGTATAATGAGACCATACATAATATAAACCAAAACCTACATGTCATGTGCCCTTTTCCATTGGGATGAGATAGACCTCCACTGTAAGTGCAAAAGATGGGCTACTTCAATGTCTGGTGAAATTTCATACCACTCATCTTATTTAGGACTTTAACAAAACATGATTTTTTAAACCAAGTGATTCTATTAAAAATACGCATAAAATAAAAATAAAATATTGCAAAAGTGCACCTGATGACTTTTTAAAGCATGGCACCTAATTTTGATTATGTACATTTAAACTTCTGCTTACTTATACTGCATTTCACCACTGAACAGAAATAATATGATTACTTATTATTTGACTGACACCTTCATCCAAGGCGACTTACAACAACTGAGATACAACTTGTGACATATCTTTTGTTTTTTCAATTGGAACACAGGCAGGTGATTTGGTCACACTGTGTCAGTAGAGGGATTTGAGCCCACAACCTAAAGGTTTTAAGTCCAGAGCTTCAACCATTACATCATACTACCTTCTAATATAAGTGTACAAGCTTACAAGAGACAAGCATGAGTTAGAACTTGCTTAATTCCACTCAACAATGAATATTTACTTAGAAAAGTCATTAACTTAATTAGATAGATACTTAACTTAGATAGATAGATAGATAGATAGATAGATAGATAGATAGATAGATAGATAGATAGATAGATAGATAGATAGATAGATAGATAGATAGATAGATAGTACTTGATGCAGTGCAATTTTATTTTTAACATACTAACTGATTTTCATGATGAGTCAAAATTAAAAATAAAGTAAAAGTCACCATAAATCTATATAGGAATATATTCATATTAAAATCAAATGCAACATATGGTGAAGAAAGAAGCTAGTCAAAAGGCAATAATTCCAATTTTTATGGTTTTTGTTTCAATTTTTATCTATACGTTTTGCAAGGGATTTTAAATACTTATTATATAAATAAAAGGCCAATTTGAAATTATGCACCTAATTTGGATTTCCTAAGTCATCTTAAACTATGTAATTTAGTTTTTTCTTATCCTGTAGTTTTTCTTTTTTTTACATAAACCATATGTATCTCTACTACATACTATACTATATACTACTAAGCAAACTATTTATTCTATAATATTGCCTTCCATAAAGCCCGAGTGCTGAGGACAGGAAAAGTTGACTACTAGAAAAATAATTACTGTCTATGGCTCTAGAATACCCTCAGTTCTGCTGTAAATCATATTTGACCTGGTTTTGATTTTTGCGTTATCCCCATGCAGATTGCATTTGCTATAATGTCCCTTTTATTGGCCCTGTATGAGTTTGCCCTGCAATAGATCGGCATCCATTCCAGTGTTGGTTCTTGACTCCAGCTTAAATGTTTTTGTGTAGGTTAGACTGAAAACAAATGATAAAAGGATGGAATTAAGTAGACCACTATGCTTTTCTTATGTTTTATCTATCCCTTTGCTTTCCATTCTTTCAAAACCTTTTAACTTTACAACAAACATTTCTTTAAGTACGCAGTTGTTCATTGGCTCACAAATCCAATGGCTCATCCCGCACCTGGTTTTTGTCTGTGTTAGTTTTATTCTCAAATCCTCAAAGATATATCCTAGGCTAACTTCCAGTTCCATATTTGCCAGGATGTGTGAGTGGGCTCTGTGTTGGACTGGCTCTCTGTCCAGCGTTGTACAGTCTTCATTCCCCTAGACCCCTGAACTGGATTAAGCAAATCTGAGAATGTACATTTTTGTTACAATTATATAGCAGTCTTCCTAGGAATGAACATACTATGCATATGAAGGCCTGCACAAGGAGCTCTCATTTTCAAGGCTTGCTATGAGTAAAATAAAATTTCCCTCCAAACACAAATTAAAAAAAAAAAAACAACTAAATGCTGAGATACCAATGAGTGTACAAGTAGCAGAGCATCAAAGCTAAATCTTCTGTCAAAGACAAAGTAAAGGCACCAGCAGTAAAGAGGAAATGAGTTTCCTGATGTTCATGACATTTTCAAATCATAAACTTGCTTTCTCTTAATAACTAAAATTGCTGTTGGCAGCAGCAGTCGACCTGGAAACCCATAATCTCAGTGAGCTGGATTATCCCAGGGTAAGGGGTGGGGCTGGAAGTGGCTGCTAAGCTGATTGACAGTTAAGAGCCACTTGAGGGGTACAGCAATTAAAAAAATAGGATAGGGAGTAATAGCAGAAATACCCCTTTGTCAGTGAACAGTAAATTAGGACAGCAAGGAAATATAAACACACTTCATGCTTCTTCTGTATTTCACATTTTTTTGTATTTCATATATTATTCAAATTTGTTCTTTGTGCTAATATTATTACGTTTATTTGTTTTTCTCTACACTTTATGTTTCTTAACTCCCTTTATCACACATCCTGATTGTCTGTTTTCATTCTTCTTTCTCTTTCCCTGCTCCCTCCCTCTGTCATTCTCTCTGAGATTCAACCAAATTTTAGTCAAATTAGGCATAACTTGTTAGGCAAGTACAGGAGTTTGACACAGACAGGGTCAGGAAGCAAATGGGAGAGGCAGCAGCCTTTAAAAGAAAGGTTTAGAAAAAGCATTAAAGAGAAAAGGGTCCTTTGAAGTAGAGTGGAAACAAGCAGACATCAAGGTAAGGATTATTTTATTATGATCAAATAAAGAATTTCTGTCCTCTGCTATTTACAATTTCCTTTCATTTCTCAGTATAATCATTCAAGCAGGGTAGTATCGTGCACTTCTACTGCATACATTGGAACACTACATTGTGTAGCAATTTGGCTTATTAGCCGTGACACTACTTAATTTTGTGATCTCCAATGGACTCCTTTCCTGTCCAGTGTTGGTTCCTATCTTGCACTGTAATACAGGGAGGGTGTCCCCCCACCCCTCCCCAGGGAGGGTGCCCCCAAGCTCTTTGTGACCTTTTATTAGAAAAAGCAGGTCTAGAAAATGAATGAATGAATGAATGAACCCAATTGTGGCTTTTCAAATTAATTGCTAACTGCTATCCTTCCCCAACAACTCATGTAACACTGGCATTCCTTGCACACTGGCAAGCACAGAGTTAATTCTTCCCAAATCAGTTTTGCATTATTGGCCTGCTATGCATGTAAATTATCAGGGCCCAGCCAATTCATTCTGAGTTGCCAGCAATTCATTTACATCAATATGCAAACTCAGGTGGAGGGGTTCTTGAGAGTGAGGCCTGCACAGTTGCGTATGACACATAAAGACATCACTCATATTTATTTCTGTTCTCTCCTTCTCTTTTCCTTCTGACTTTTGCATGAAGTTAAATTTATACATATGTACTATTTTCTCATGCAGGTCCTGCACTGAGGTTTCTTCCTTCTACTCTGCACTGATATCAGATTTTGTCCCAACTGACTGGCCTAAAGAGACGTGATAATGGGAGAGATTGAGCAGCTCCGTCAAGAGGCAGAATCACTGAAGAAACAGATTGCTGTGAGTGACCTGAGAAACTTGGGTAGACAGGCAATCACTGTCTGCATCTGTGCAATGCAATCCATAGTTCTTGTGATGAAATATAAAGTAGAGTGGTTGTAATAGAGATACTTGAAAGTAAAACATGTGGGCGTGGAGAGGAGATAAAGCTGTGATCTCATGAATGGGTTTATGTCAGGTACTAAGTGTTAATTGTAGTTAATCAGTGTTAATTAGGCCCTGCTGTGAATTAAATAACTACTTTTCTTTAGTATGTCTTGGCTATAACGATAACATTTAAAATAGATTCTCTATTGTAAATAAATACAAGCAGCATTGTCCTCTTACAGAATGAAACATACCACACTGTTTACACTTACAAAAGGGCCATCTAACTCTTAAGTCTGAAAACCCCTTCTTCATATTTATTATCATGCGGAATCACCGCCAGCTCTGGCAGCATGGGGCATAAAGCTAAGACCAACCCTAAGCCTTGCTGCAGTGAGGTATTTAGAATTATTTATTTAAATATCTCCTGTAGCTGTGTTCACTTAGAAAACCTGTCAGTTTTTTTTTTTTTATTATTTGCAAAAGGGTGTTCGTCAACATTGATTTCCTCAAAAAAATTAATTGAAAAACACTAGCCTACCTCTTGAAAATAGTACCTCTTGAAGCAGCAAATGCTGCTCCCCTCATAGTAATAATTATATGTTGACTCTGTCAGAAAAGTAGCCACTATGCAGAGCCACTTCACATACTGGGAAATGATTCAAAGCCCCTTAGTGACAAAAATGTTGTCACATACAGAATAAGCAAAACTGCTAGATAAGCTTCAGGGTTCCTGGAGTTTGCAGTATTTGTCTTGTTCTTTCTTCTTAGAACACAAAACTCTGTAGTGTTTAAAGATTTTATATATAATATATATACAGCCACGTGGGCCTACAATTTTCTTGTGAAAAAGTTCAGGGCTTTACAGATATCTAAGTTTTACAACAGTTATGACAATATGTTGCAATTGTATGTTTGGCACTGCATTTTGAAAATTCTTGCTGTCTGGATACATTCTAATCAACACTTAGCAAAGCCAGACCTCTGACCAAGTGCTGCAGGCTAGCAAAGAAAGGTATATTTTAGAAATGCTCATTGAACCTAGTTAACACTGTGTTTAGAGGACAAAGTGAGGACCTTAGTACCCCATCATTCAATCAATCAATTATTATTTTATAATGTCACTTTCCTTATTAGCACTGAACCTGATCCATCACAAGCCATGGAAAGACTATTGTAACACATATCCACAGCATTACGGTGTAGATACCATGACTACAAGAACAGTCTTTTACATCAAACACTCACTCATACTGGGAAAAACTAAGCTGAGATGAATGTCTTTGAGGACAATGGTGAAAATCGACATGCACACAGGAATTAAACACGTCTTTGGGCCTGCAAGTCAGTGCTCTGTGAAACAGTATGCTACCAGGTTGCACTAGTACAAATCATGCTACAAAGAAATTACTACTGCAACTCAAAAACAATCAAACAATGCAGGAAAAATAATACAGTGCAGTAGGAACAAACAGTACTTTAAAGCAAAGAGAAATACAGGTGTGAAAAGAAATAATACAGCGTTACCCACCTTATTAAGAGAAAAAAAATGACAATTCAACAGTACAATGAAGAAAAATTACCTTCAGCTTGGTTTGGAATGGCAGGCATCAAAAATGTCACAGGGACAGAATACACTATAGACATACTGTATATTGATACCATATTTCATATTCAGAGGTATCTGGATATCATATCAGAATTTTAATTTTTGGTGTTATTATGTCTTAATAAAATCCTCAAATGGCTTCAGAAATATAGGATTCCCTGCTTTTAGTGGTGCAGGAATTAACTGAAGGTTTTAAAACCCACAACACAATTAATTGCCTTGAAATATCACAGCAATGATGGATGTTGTAGTTTTGTTACTTTTCTGCAAATGAAGTGACAAAAATAATGTTTAAATAGATAATGCTAATCGTTTAGAAAAGATACTTTATATAAATAGTAACAATAATTATCATCATCATGTGACACTGAAAAATTATAATTGCAAAAGTAGAATTAAGAAATTGATAGAATTGTCCAAATCAGTGAATTAAAGGTGGCATTAAAAACTACTGAAAAGAATCTGTGAAATGTTGCACTTTTTTTGATCTACAGGAGGCCCGTAAGGCTGTGGCTGATACAACACTTGCGGATATTGCTGCAGGAATAGAAGTTGTTGGACGAATTCAGCTGAGGACAAGAAGGACCCTACGTGGACATTTAGCTAAAATATATGCAATGCACTGGTCAACTGACTCCCGGTAAGATTGCCTAGTTAAATGTGCTTCCCATGGCTATGAAACATATGGCTTATGGATTTAATGTTTTTTATTACTTCTACTGTTATATGAGTATATGTTATAGATCCATGCAATTTCTGAACTCTTTCCCAATACAGTGTGACAGGTTATTAAAGTGTATTCTGGCAGCAACAGTTACAAGAAAGGACATTGCTCTGCACAGCATGTTAGTCCATTGCATAACACCTTCAAAATAACACAGAAGTTCTGTATATTTTGATGAAACATTTGAAAAGATAGCGGACACACAACCACTCAGGTGCTGATTCCTATCTTGTCCCAAAGCTAAAACTGAATCAGGCACTTTCAGAAAAATGCTAGATATTTTTAGAAAACACTTGTGATAATATGGTCATTCTTATACTTCATTAATACATGGGCTGATTGTAATGTATTTATTTAATATATAGGAAGTTATACAAAATATGCAATGTATTGGTTTGATTTTTACAGTACAATAAACTTGAAAATATACTTACCAATATCAAGCAATTACTATTTCTATGTGGATAAAACATTTTATGCATTTTTAAATCATGTACCATCTTACTTTACATAGCATTAATCAATATGCAAATAATACACATTTACAAACTAATAATTGTAATTAATTTTACTTTTAATTATGCTATTTAAGTCTATCATCCACTATGAGATATTTTATGTAACAAATTAGGGTTTTTATAAGGCTTTTAATGCAATATAATTTAAAAATAATGTATGTTTATATATTTTAAGTATTCTAGCATTTTAGAAAATGAAAAAAACAGATTATTTACAAAACATTTCCAATGCATATTTATAACTTTGGGTCGATTTTATTAAGTTATCGTATACACAACCTGTATATGTATATATGTGTGTGTGTATATATATATATATATATATATATATATATATATATATATATATATATATATATATATATATATATATATATATATGTGTGTGTGTTGTGTGTGAACATTACGCATTTGGTTATTTTGCATTTTTGCAGCTGTGAAAAAATACAGGATTTAACTTAATGTACTTGAACAAAGTCTAACATGGAAATTTTTAAAAAGCTTAGCATAACAGAAATTAAAAGACAATGGAAAAGGCATTAAAAGGCACTCTACCACTCTAATAATACATATTATTTTATGGCACCTTCATGACAATCAAGTTAACCTTACAAAGCATAAAATCAATAGTAACCATAAAAAGTAACATTAAAAATATCAATAAAATAAAGCATTATATACTGTATAATAAATACGAATCAAAGCCTATTCATTTTCTGAATGTGGAGTGACTAATTCATTGTCCCATTAGCTTGGAGCCTGTCTGGAGGCAGCCAGCGTGGATACACGAACACACATGGCACATAGGGGCAATTTAGAGTCACCAGTCAGTTTAAAATTTCTCAAGGAGAACAAGTAAACCAGATATGACTGGACTGGGATTTGAACACAAGATTCATGGGTTGCGAGTGGGCAATGCTAATCATTACATCCTAAAAAATTAACAGTGGTTTATGTTATATAGGCTTTTGTTTAAATTCGAACATTTTCCTCAGTGGATGTTTATAATGGCTGGGTGCAGAAATCTGACATTTAAAAATGCTTATATATTTAAAAAATATATATAATAATTCAAATAAAAACCGGTCCATCCGTTTTCCCGGCCAGATTCTGGGTAATAGAGTATGCTATACCTGTACCATAAGGTCCACGCAGGAACAAACGCTGGATGAAACTTTAGTCTCTACCAGGCCTCTAATATGTTTCGCCTACCAACCTAACCAGATATCGTTCATAATGTTGCATTCGCAAAGCATTTACATTTACACCATACAGTATACAGTACAAGGCAAATTAATGAAAACCTGGTTTGCCAAAAAAAAACCTTTTGAGTAAACACTTCGTCCTCATCAAACGATCTCGCTCGATTCCGTATTTTTGTCGGTTTTCTTTCCTTTTCCTCCGTATTTTATTATTATTATTATTTAGTTCTTTTGCAACTTGGAGAAGTTTTACCTGAGAATTTCCGGACCCATAGCGTTTACCCGGAGCCCACAATAGGAGAACGCTGATTTAGCCACGCCCAACTTGTATGTGCTAATCAAGTCGGGCATAGTTTTATTTTTAACCGCGATATGGTTCTTAGTCCATATTTTTTCTGTTAAAACTAGTGTTGTGTTCTAGTGTATTATTATTTAAAGCTTGGGGTACAGTCAATGCTCACTCAGTACCTGCAGTATCGTGCACGCGATAAAACCCTTATTTGGCTCCGTACTCGTAGCCCTATATTGAAATAAGTGGGAGCGGAAAATTGATTAATTTTCTCTTTACTGTCATCGTTCCAAGTTAAAGTGGGATTTCACCGTTTAATGCTGGATTACAGAGGCAACGCTTTATTTTTTTTTATTATATTTTTTAATTATAAGCAGCTTTCAGATTTCTCGGGTCAGTATTACTAATTTGTCCTGCCCTAGCTGAAATACCACTGAAATAAAATAGCAGTTTTTATTAGCCATGTTTCTTTTTTTCTGCTACAATTCCACAACCTACTTTTTTTTCCAAAAGTATGTTGTAGAACAGGTTAACCGAGCACTCTAAAGTATGGGTGTGAGCTTAAGTGTGGGCAACGATCGACTGACCTCCCAATGATGGGTCCCAGTCTAGCACTCGATACTGCTCGGTAGAGTGTAAAACGATTCAGCACTGGACTACGCAGGTTTAAAAAATGGATCGATGAATGCCTTTTCCTCTCTCCACCTGTGTTGTTTGGTAAAGCAAGGGAGACCATCCTCATGGAGTTTTCGCATTGAGGACCAGTGTGTGTGTGTGTCTGTGTCCTTCGTGGACTCCTTCCATGTGAAGCCTGAAAACTATGAGGGCTGATTGAGATCATTTATGTTAGGTAGTATGGTACGGCAGCTGCACCATGGCAGACAGGGAGAGGCTTCAGCGAGTAGTAAAGGCAGCACAGAAGATCATCGGCTGCCCTCTCCCCTTCCTGATGGACATTTACACCTCCCGCTGCCTCAGTAGAGCAAAAAACATCATCAAGGACAGCTCCCACCCTGGCTCTGATCTGTTTGACCTGTTGCCCTCAGAGAGGCGCTACAGGTGCATCAAAACGAGGACAAACAGACTCAAGAACAGTTTTTTCCCAAAAGCCATAACCATTCTAAACTCACATATGCACTGACTACACAGTCTAATCCCCCAACCCCTGGACTTCCTTCTGTCCATCAACTGTGCAATATCCAATATCTAAATGGTACTGCTAATAACTGTGTAATATCTGTATACTGTATAATAGCATTACTCTCAGGGTCCAACATCCACTACTTACTGCACATGATCATCATTATTGTGCAATACAGTATTTAAATTATGTGCAATAACCCAATAGGGCAATAGTTATTTATTCTTTCCAGTATGTAAATAATGTACAATAACTCAATAGTGCAATAGTTATTATTCTTTCCATATGTATATAGTGTTGCAGAACTTTTTTTGCAACTTTTCGCACCATTTGTTTATTTGTTTATTTACTTGTTGTGTTCTACATATATGTCTGCACTGAAGGAGCTGCTTTTAATCTCATTGTACATGTGTATAGTGACAATAAAAGGCATTCTATTCTATTTTATTCTAGAATGCCTAGAGGGGCTGGGTGGTCTCGTGCCCTGGAACCCCAGCAGATTTTGTTTTTTTCTCCAGCCGTCAGGAGTTTTTTTTGGTCTTTTCTGCCTCTCCCTGGCCATCAGACCGTACTTTTATTCTATGCTAATTAGTATTGCCTAATGTTATTTTTATATTTTGTCTTTTTTCTCGTTCTTTATCCTGTAAAGCACTTTGAGCTACATATTTTGTATGAAAATGTGCTAAATGTTGTTTTTGTTGAAGGGCCTTGGAGTTTTTGTGCAGTTAATGTGAAGTGGGAGATCCCCAGTTTAGTTTTCGCGCTGTCTATGAGTACTCGGAACGCTGAACAGGAGGAAGAAGGGCTGGGCTCTTGAAGATCAGGGGCTAAGTCCATAGATAGGTTGGAGGTAGGACTCTCAGAGATCAGGGGCCACGGCGCTAGTAGACAACACGCCACTGCAGTATAGTGAGATTTATATTAAAAAAATTAAAAACATAACAATTTTGACATATTTTTGCATGTAAAACTCTATACTGTAATTTTTCTTTTTTTCTGTGGAGTTTGTTCCTTTAATTTTATCCAAATGATAATAATTAACGATGTGTGGGGTAGACAACAGGGCAAAAAAGAGAATGAGGAAAGGATGCAGCTACTTGGATCTCAGCCCCACTTGCAGGTACTGTATAATAAATAACATCGTAATTAACCAAAATACCCGGAAAGGAAGAGTGGGCTACAAGAACCAAGTTTGCCTACCATTATAGAATACATCCAACCAATTTCTGTACCCACAATTTATTTTCAAAATATTCCCAATGCACATTAATAACTTTGCATAGATTTTATATGCTAAATTGGATATGTGTAGAATATGTGGGATTGTATTCCAACATTAGGCCACAGGTACAATGCAGCATCCAACCCTGGATTGGACGGCAGGCTATCACAGTGCAAACACACACACACATACACTCATGTTGAATGTTACAGTAACCAATTAATCTAACATGCATATTTTTGGGATATGAAAGGATAGCCAATGTACTGCAAGACATGATTGTAAAGGTATGAAATAGAGATACATTCTGTGGAGTGTTTTAATCAAATATCAATTCAAAAAATGAAGAAATCTTACCAGAAACTCTTTGTATTTGCAGGCTGTTGGTCAGTGCCTCACAGGATGGCAAACTCATTGTCTGGGACAGTTACACTACCAATAAGGTATGTCTATTTTGTGAGATCTTTTTTTGTTTGTTAATAAGCCTAATAAGCCTAATTTACTGCAAACCCGAGGTAACAGTGAATTTATATAAAGTGCTTCCTAGCTGAATAAACCCAGCAACTTGATTGTGTTTCACAGCAGATAAATCACAAATATAAAGCAATCCCTTTATAAGGATGTACATCCTTTAATAAAAAAGTAGCAAATGAGCATTTGTCTTGATATGCGGGGAGCTCTGGTGTATTTGTCTCAAGTCTATTCTCAGTTCCTGGATGATTCATTGAGACATTTGGAAGAAATGTGATTAGAATAGTTATTAGAGTAGTATCACTCACTTTAGGCATTGAGACTATGATAATCATAATACTTGCAGTATTAGGTATAATGAAGTAGAGCTTAATATAAAAGGTGGCAGTAGAGTAGTAAAGTGATATGTTAATGTTTCACCACCTCAGCAGCTCATTTAGTTTTTTGCCTGTAGACTGCGTTTATCCAAACAGTGTTTTTTTGAACTGATTAAATCAAGGTCAAAGTCACTGTAGAACCAATCTGTTTATTACACAGCTGCAGATGACAGCCACAAGGATTATTTTAGATTGATTTTTATGCAGTACATACAGTGGCACACCCAGTTGCTAGCCTCATGCAATAAGAATATATGTTTTTATTAAGAACTGAATTTTACTACAGCCTTGTTCAGAATAGATGGTAACCAAACCATAATTGTTGTCATAATGGCATTTATGACATGCCTGCTTATCTAATACTAATTACTAATAACTGTTTTAGGAACTGTTTGCTGTACAGCATAAAATTATTTTAAATTTGAGCTAATCTTTAGATAAATAACTTTTATCAGGATCGCCAGCACACTACAATAGAAAAAAAAAATCTGGCCCATCCTGCTCATCTTGTTGCCAAAATGCCACTCATTAGGATAAATGGTATTAAAATGGGTGGAGGGATGAATTGACATTTTTAAGTAGTAATTAGAGTACCTTACATTCTTCAGGCACTTTTGTGGTGTGGGCCACCCTATCCCATAGAAATATAGAGTTAAATGCTTTATTGAGAACAAAGGAGAAGGGTGACAGAGGAACAATGTAAACATATGCCATACAATGGCATAAACAACATCTATAAGCTCAACCAATGTCCTGATCCTTTTGTAGAGGTAGGGACAGCTTAGATACTTTCTCCACACCCACAAACACCAATCCATATTACCTTACACTCTCTGTGACTTCCAAAGAAGGATATACGAATCAGGGAAGTTATAGGTTAAGTATGTCTTTCCATTATCATAACATGCTATTCTAAACTCACTTAATCTAATGTAGGTTTGCAGCAGGCCAGAGCCTAAGTCCAGCAGGACTGGCCATAAGGCAAGGACAGCCCTAAACAGGGAGCCATTCCATTGTAGTTCTCAATTTATGACATAATCAATTACATATAGTGTTCAATCTGGAATCACTAATTAATTTTTTTGGAATTATTGGCACAAAATGGGAATAACCAGTAAGAAATCCAATATAGAGAAGATAATGCAGAAGCACAGGATTCAAACCCAGGATCATTAGACCTTCCCCACATTGGTTTAGCTTCCTGTAAATTAAAGCACCTATTGTGTACTGACTAACAGCTGCTGCAATAATAATAATAATAATTCATTACATTTATATAGCGCTTTTCTCACACTACCACAATTTTGACATCAGCCATTAAACCAGCAAAATACCACCCCACCACACTCCCCCCAGACCCCACACAACATCCACATGCAGTGCCTACTATATCAGTCTTTAATTACTAAGGCACATTCCCAGGATTTCTCTCTATCCAAAAACAGACAATTGGATTTTCAAACATGCTACTGAGGTAGGACAAACTCTAATCACCAGAAATATCTGAAGAAGTACCATGTATTTACTGTACATGGTTTCACAATGGTGTATTGGAAAGGCAGTGAATAGTATTTACATTAATAATAGCATTTTAAGGGCTTGTTTTATAGCAGGGATACTTATGTCATTTCCTTCACAGTGTAACATGTTTTCAGTTCTGGTTTTAAAAGAAATAATATGAAAACAGTAATTTACATGTCATTTCAGAATTATGTTCTGGAGATAATAAAACTTATTCACACAACACACTGATCCTGTTCAGATCCAAATCTGGATAGAGTCAATGTCAGTTTTTTCGGTGTATTCTACTTCTTACCTATGTTTTAAAGATATGCACATTTAACAGATTATGATGGGACATTTATATTTTTTGATCAGATGACAGAAGTCAGATTACATTGCCATACAACAAACAGCACACAGACTACACACAAAAAATATTCGTGGAAGTGACTGCTTCCAGGATGATGGCTGCCTGCTGATAAAGCATGGGTAAAGATTAAAGATGACAGCCCTTTATCCAGTAATCTCCTAACATCCATATGCTCTTGGGCACTAAAGATGGCAAGGTTTTGAGATTTGAGTAAAGCATGAGATAAATTTCTTTCTATATTCTAGGTCAATGCCATCCCTCTTCGCTCCTCTTGGGTCATGACCTGTGCTTATGCTCCATCTGGGAACTTTGTGGCTTGTGGAGGGTTGGACAATATGTGTTCTATTTACAATCTAAAAACCCGTGAGGGAAATGTAAAGGTCAGCCGTGAGCTAGCTGCCCACACAGGTAAGCAGAAATAGTAAATTATTAGATCATTAAGCTTTATGTTGCAGCATGAGTGATGCTCATTAGAAATTATGAATTAATGTAGCTGCTATGTTTGACCATGTCCATGTTTAAAGTTATGTATTTTAAAACATTCTTGTTCATCATGGCACTGGAGAGAGGTGACATGTTGAATGTTGGTCGGACACAACAGTAGTAACATCATTAAACTTTTAGACCATATACCCTTGTTTGACTGAATTTAATTCTAAACTTTTGTCCTTTTGTTTGGCAGGTTATTTGTCCTGTTGCCGGTTTCTGAATGATAATGAAATTGTGACTAGCTCTGGTGATACTACCTGGTGAGCAACAATGGATTTGAACTATATGGTAGTTGAGAATATTGTCAGCGCATAACAGAGGGGGAACACTGAATAATACACCAGAATTCAGGGTTAAAAAATGAAGATGCATCTTCTAATATCGCCAGTGCATTTTTTTTTTCTTTTTTCTTCTAGTGCATTGTGGGATATTGAGACTGGAACACAGAAGACAGTTTATACTGGCCATAGTGGAGACTGCATGAGCCTGGCAGTATCACCAGACTTCACCTTCTTTATTTCTGGGGCTTGTGATGCGACTGCCAAACTTTGGGATATCCGAGAGGGCTCCTGTCGACAGACATTTTATGGGCATGAGTCAGACATCAATGCTATTTGTGTGAGTTTGAACCTGTGTTTTAGCATCTACTTTCATGTATCCAACTGTCTTTCACATGAATTCCTTTATTTTCTTTCCCCGATATTCAGTTCTTCCCAAGTGGCCAAGCCATTTGCACTGGTTCTGATGATGCAACTTGCAAACTTTTTGACTTGCGTTCTGACCAAGAGCTGATCGCATTCTCACATGAGAGCATCATCTGCGGAATTACATCTATTTCTACTTCTCGGAGTGGGCGTCTCATCTTGGCTGGTTATGATGATTTCAACTGCAACATCTGGGACACACTAAAGGCAGAACGTGTCGGTGAGTGCCTTTGATACTATAACTGCTCTTTCTTGCTGTCAGTGGCCATTTACAACTATCATGCAAGTTCAATGTTTCATCCACCTTTATTACATTCAATTCAACTCATTATTTACACAACGTTTTTAACTGAGTGCAGGCATTTACTGTTTTGACAAGTTCTTAGGGAAAACGCAAGTATAGATTAGACAAACTACTAAATACAGAATTAGTACACATAAAGACATAGATTTGTTAAAACACACATAAAACAAAGTAGAAACTGATTAAATGGAAACCAACTATATCTGTCCATTAATTAATTGTTGAACTATGGCAGGTTGATGATAACAGAGAGGAAGATCATTGCACAGATTAAACAAAAGGATTCTGGTTTCCAGTCTGATCCGTGTTTGTTGTTTTGAAGGTCCATTTCTAGTCTGTAGCCTAGTAAAAATCAACTTTGCTTGTCCTTAAAGACTTAAGTGTATTGAATATGCCTGCTTTACTTTCATTTTTTTTTGCAGTTATATAGGAGATGTTCTGTTTTTTTTTTTTTTTTTAACATATTGACTCATACTCTATATTCAAAACGGTTATAATTGTTGCTTGGATTTTTAAGGCTATCCATTCTTTTTTTCATCCATTCTTCATTTATGCAAATGATTAATCCAGTTTTTGGGGTCTGGGGCATTGACTTAAAACATTTTAAAATGTGTCATGTTATTATCTACATATAGAATGTAAAGTTTTACATAAAATATGGTTTCAATTGTTGATAGGAAAAAAAGACCATTTGTCAGCTAAAGTATCCCATGTTTTAAGATATCTTCTTTAGCCTTCCTCTTCCATACTTACAGGAGGTGAGCCCAAATAGGGTCTTTCATTAATGCTCACAGAAACAGTAAATAAAAAGACAACCACTAGAATGTATTATTATCCGTCTTTGTTCTACTAGATGTGTCATTTCCAGATACACCTGCATTGGAAGTTGAGGGTTGATATTTTGTTACTTTCTTCATTTCAAATTGCATACAACAGTTTTAATCTTTACAAATGGTGTGTCTCTCACAAGTACTTTTTTCCCCTCATCTCAAAGACATTATTCTTAAGCTCCCATCTGTAACCCTAAATATGAAGAAATAATTTACTAGGGAAAAAAAACAAGCTAATACTCTGTTTACAAAGGTCTTTTTAGTCAAATAAAGGGGAGCAGTGTTTTTATGATGTACGAACTATTGCTTTTGACACTGAATAGGTTATACTTTAACCTTATTTAGGAATATTGGGTTATACAGGCTGCGGTGGGCTGGCACCCTGCTCAGGGTTTGTTTCCTGCCTTGTGCCCTGTGTTGGCTGGGATTGGCTCCATCAGACCCCCATGACCCTGTAGTTAGGATATAGCGGGTTGGATAATGGATGGATGGGTTATACAGGCAATGGAAATAAAAACGTGAGTTTTTCAGCCTGGATGAGTCTTTTCCTGGTACCCAATGCAACTTCCCCTTTAAATGTTAATACAGTGCCTCTAGGGATTTTCTTCACCCACATTAGAAATCATTTTACAATTCTGATAAATATCCTTTTTCTTCAATTCACAGGAGTGCTGTCAGGTCATGACAACAGAGTCAGCTGTATCGGTGTGACTGCTGATGGCATGGCTGCCGCCACAGGATCCTGGGACAGTTTTCTTAAAATCTGGAACTAAGACGACAATTTAACAGGACAACAAATCAGAAACGGATGTCGTCTATCACTATTAATCTCTGACTGAAAATGGTCAAAGTTTGCGAAGAATGAAACCATATTCCTGCAGTCCTCTTGGCCAGTAAAGGTCCAACAACCTGACTGCATAGTTTAGTGAAGTTGAGATGTAGAATTGATGACAGATGCTTAAATGATACTTCTCTTTTTTACTGTATAAGTTTCTTTCTTGACCAATGTACATTTATGCATCTGACCTTCTACCCTCACTTGTCACTTCTGCGTCAATTTCCAACTGCCAGTTAGAGATGAAAAAAAGGTTAGGATTTCAAATGCATTGGAATGATGTAGTTGTTCAAATGTAGCTGACCAGTTGTGTGGGATTTTAAGTCTGGCATTATAATTATTTTTATTTATTTATTTTTTTGTGTATGACTTAAGTGGTATCATTTCCATTTCAGTCTTACAAATATGATTATATTCAATTTTTTCTTAATAGGTTTGATTCTGGCAGGTAAAAATATTGGACATAGTTCCACAATCTATTTAATTCATTCTAGAATGAGTTTCTTTCCAAAATGGCAAGGTTCCATATTATTTTTTTAATCCAAATTTACCAGGTAATCAAAGTGGTTTTTTTTGTTTACCTATATGCATTTTTAAAATGCACATTCACTTAATATTTCTCATGGGGTTTATATAGTTGCAGAATTAAGTGCAAAGCCATTTGAGAATAAGATCCACTGAAATTGCTCTGTCATTGGCTTACTTAAACAAGTGCTTATAGCTTCTGTGGTAGAGAAAAATGTTAGCTGAAAAATATGGGTATAAAATTAAATCTTTTTAAATATATCTGGGAAAATCCACATTTAGTCAGTTTCAGCGAAGGAGGCATTATGCTGTAGCACTGAAGCACAGCTTTCAAATTAGAGATACATTTGAGATTAAGGGCTAGATTTGCAGCCTTTAACAGTACATTAATCCCAACGAATCCAACAGGCCTGTGCTCACAGATTTGAGTTGCTAGTCTGCTACCATTTCTGTTTCTAAAGGCAATGATTAAAGAGGTTACACTGTGATTTGCCCCAGCGAACAGCATCCAATTCTAGACTCTGTCACAATGGGGCATTTGTGTATTCTACCCATATTCATGTGGGTGTGTCTTTTTTTTTTCTTCTTACATCCTTAACTCATGAGTTTGGTGAATTGTATATAAACTAAGCTAGCATTTACTAAGTGCAAGTATGAGTATTTCATCTGAGATAGGCTGGCATTTGATCAAGAGTTGGTTCCACTCTTGGAAAAAGCGCCCCTCTAATGCAAAATTAAAGTTAAAAAATAAACAGGCTATTAAAAACAACTGAATACTAAGATTTATTAAGACAATCTGTAAACCATATTGTCAGATGTGTTATTGCTAATTTGTAGTGTAGCTCAACTTTGACAAGACTACCATTTGCCATCCTTTCAGTTTATTAACCTCAAGCCTCAAAATCCAAACTTGTTTTTATGCCAGTCTAACAGGTCTTTTATCTCCTTCCGAGCTAGCCATCCATATAACTCCTAATACTAATGGATTCTGGCTTCACTATAATAAGAACTATAAATGAGGCAATTGTGAACTCGTTGACCTTGTTTCCCAGTAACTTATGACAAATCACTTTAAGAAATAAATAATTACATTTCAGATTAAAACCATGTTATACATTTGCCAATTAAATTTGAAATGTGGAAAACTATACATTTAGCAAACTGCTATATTTGAGTGTTTTAAATTTCTATCCCAATAACAGATTTTGTACAGATTTATAGCTTTATAAATGAAAGTTTATTCTATTTGTACAGCCACAGGAGAAAAGTCATTTTATTTTAAAGAGAATAATTCCTATTTGTCCTTGTACAGATCTCCAACCCTCTAAGATTTACTCTCAAGCAGTCGGCTGTAAATGTGCACTAATCAAACTGGCCAGTGTCTTCAGAGGCTGGCATTCTGGCTATTGGGGTGGGATGAATGATATTCACACTTATAAAATTAATTAATTTATTAAAAAAAAAAAAAAAAAAAAAAAAAAAACACCAACTTCCCCAGTTAACATGTGGGATGACAATATTCTTGTTTTATTTATTATTGTTCTTAAAGAAAAAAATTAAATCTGCACAAAACTCATTGTATTTTACAGTGACATTAATATAAATAAAGTTAGTTTATTGCATTGTACAACTGTGTCTTGAATCACAGCTACATTTCTTTCCACAAAAGTGTCAGACTTCATACCTCAACTCACTAAATGGTTTTATAAGAAAACCATCATCTTTCCCTTCATTGGCACAAATACCATTACCTTTGGCTTGAAATCTGGTAGGGCATTCTGATGCTGTCCCATTTAAGAACTGTCATTGCTTGATTCAGGAAAAAAAAGAAGTTGGTGCACAAAGATAAACTTTCTCAACACAGTGACAAGAATAACAAACAAACACTGAGAACCTAACTATAAAAACAAAACATATTTACATAGTAGTGAAGCAATAAAACAGGACCTTGGGCATCCAGTCAGGTATAGTAAATACAAAGGGAAGGCTTTTCAGGATGTAATTTTCCACAAGTGCCTCTGCATGCTAAAAACACAACAATCCCCGTTATCTAGTACCAACAAAAATGCACTTTTTTCTGACTCCATAAGTTGGCAGTGGTTCAAGGTTTGGTATAACATGAAAACAGAGAATTAAAAATGCTAATATTTAAAATATACCCCACACTGACACTAAGGTGTCTGTATAGCAATTTTACAGTTGATCAGACACGACTAAAACAAATTAATTTTGCTGGTTTTCCTTGTCTCCACTTAGGCTCTCATATAGAGTTGCCCAGTTAGGTCTTATTGGTGTCTTTATACCATTTCCATCACGGTCTCCTATGGAAATGCTCTTCACCTGAAAATGAAGAGGAGCAAGATGTCAGTGGCATCATAGTACTTATCATAGCACTGATTTATAAAATGAAATTAAAAAGAATTAATTACATTTCTTTACATCTGCTCAAAATGCACTGTATGAGATAAGCATGTAACCTTCTGAAAAAACAAACTCCAAAGATTGGCTTTGCTTTCTTAGGTTGCACATGGATTTGCAAACATAATGGTCCCTCACTTTTGGACTTTTAATAATTCTCAGAATTTTAAAGAAAGAAAATTTGATCCTTTTTTACAAACATACAATTTTCAACTAAAGTTAACATATTACTATTCTGGGTGTAGTAAAATATTTTTGTTTTATCAATAATTATTAAAATCGAAAAAAATGTACTGCTAATGTCTTTTAGGTGATAGAATACATTCAGAAAAGGGTCATAAATTAAAAACAATCCAAAATTTACACACACACACACACACACAGTTTAGAGGGTGGAACAAAAACCTACATAACACTCGAGTCAAGTCAATTCAATTTTATTTATAGAGCACATTTAAAACAACAGAAGTTGACGAAAGTGCTGAACAGATTCCAAAAATACAATACATATATAGGTATGGTAAATAAATACACCAAAAATAATTAAATAAATAAAAAGCTAAGACAAAAAGATAGGTGCTGACCCGATATAAAAAGTCAGACTGTTCTATCGTCCAGTGTCAGTGCATGCTTTAGATGCAGCTACTGCAAAAGCATGGTCCCCTCTCAGCTTAAGTCTAGATCTTGGCACGATCAATAACTTTTGGTCAGAGGACCTCAGTGACCATGATGGAGAATAATGGTGTAAGAGGTCAATGAGATAAAAGGGGGCTAAACCATTTAGAGATTTAAAAACAAACAGTAAAATTTTAAAACTTCATCCTGTAACAAACAGGAAACCAGTGAAGAGAAGGTAAAACTGGTGTGATGCAATTCTGTTTTTGTAATCTGTTAGAAGCCTGGCAGCAGCATTTTGGACGAGCTGAAGACGAGCAAGGAATGACTGATTAACTCCAACGTATAATGAGTTGCAGCAGTTAAGCCGAGAACAAACAAATGCATGAATTAGTTGTTCAAATTCATCTACAGAAAGAAAGGCTTAACTTTAGCTAATACCCTGAGCTGATAGAAATAAGCTTTCACAATGGAGATAATTTGTTTATCAAATTTGAGGGCATTATCAAAAAATCACACCAGGATTTTTTGTGAAGGGTTTACAGTAGGTTGTCAAAGGGACAAGATTAGTTGCAAGAACACAAGAATGATCAGAAGGTCCAAAACACACAATTTCTTTTTTTTCTCATTTAAACTAAGAAAATTTTGTGACATCCATACTATTGCCTTCCAGACATTCCAATAAAGGCCTAATAGAATTTGTTTCGATCTGTTTCAGTGGAAGATAACTATCATCTGCATAGCAATGAAAAGAAATGTTTTTTTTTTTTTGTTTTTTTTTTTTTTAAATGGATCCTAAGGGCAACAGTGAAAAAATAATAGTCCCCAGAATAGATACTTGAAGGAACCCACAGCTGAAAGAGACAGAAGTAAAGGAGTGATTGCCAACCCTAACTATAAAGCTTCTGCCTGTGAGGTATGACCTGAACAATTCCAAAACAGTTCCTTGAATACCTACAGACTGCTGAAGACGGGCAATAAGGATATCATGATCAACTGTTATTCAACAAAATTCTACAGTTAGATCTAAAAGCAACAAGACAGCAATATCTCCATAGTCACTTACTAATAAGAGATTGTTTAGAACCCTCAAAAGTGCAGACTCTGTGCTGTATCTTAAAACCAGAATAAAATATTTAAAAAATACCATTTTCATTTAAAAAGGTTTGCAGCTGTAAAAATAGAGAATCTTCTCTAGAATTTTTAGAGAAATGGCAACTTGGAGATGGGTCTGAAGTTCGAAAAGTCTGTACAATTGAGATTTATTTTTTAAATTAAAGGCTGCACCACAGCATGTTTAAAAAAAGGCTAATTACTTCTGCCATAAAATGAAGATATACAGGCTCAAGGTGATGAAAAATAGCTGAGCATGTAGGAAAGGCCAAAGGGTCATGAGAAGGTGTAATTTGGGATCTAATGTTGACAATTTTTTTGAACACGCATACACACACACACACACAAAAAAAAATTTGGAAAAAATCTTTGCAGACCATTGACGTCATGTCAGGCCACGTAGGAACAGACGGGTGAAGAATAGTGTTTATATCTTATATATAAATTTCTACACATGGAAGTGTGTGTGTCTGTCTGGCCAGGAAATAACAGGTGGAGTCGGGGTAAGGGTTCCTCCTCAGAGGAAACAGAAAAATAGCTTAGCTGCTAATAATACAAGCGGGGCCAGCACATCTGCAAAACGAAACCTCAGAAGAAAGACAAAGTCACTTAGCCACTAACATCAGCGTAACAATATCCCTTTTACTTCTCCTCCTGCCACTAATGCACAAGCAGTGTGAGCACATTGGCAAAACGAATTCTCCTAGGAGAGAGATGCCCATAGTAGTTCCTTTCAATTACCTGACATCTCTACATTTCAATTTTTCTTCTGACGATTTAAATAGTTTCTAGGACCCCGGGCTTTTTACAGCACTGGCTTACACAGCTAGTTGTTAAATAAAACTCTACAGTAGGTCCATGACAGTAATTTGAGATAATATCTAAAAAATACTTTATTCTAGCAAATTTCACAGCTTTCTAGTAATTAGACATACTGGCCCTTAAAATATTCAAGGACACTTGAAGCTCATCTTTTCCACTTGCGCTCTCTACTCACCTACATACCTGGCTCAAAGTACGAATGGCATCATTTAACCATGGCTCAAGTTTAGGTTTTGAGCCCTTGACCTCAAAACTGAGCAACAGAGTCTAAAATGTTAGAGCAAGTGTCATTAAACAAAGTGACTAAACCATCAGTGCTAAGCTGAGGTCTAGGAAAATCGCACAGCATCCTTAAAAGCCGTGGAGAACTTGCTGGTAGTGATGGAGTTCGTTATGCAAGAGCAGCAAGTCTTACTACAAATTTTGACTGTTTGGCAAGGTAAGGAATCCTCAATTATAACAGGCATGTCATCAGAAAAGCAAGCATCACCAGTTTCATTGCTACAGACAGGCAAACCATATGATAAAACAAAGTCTGATGTATGTACATGCTCATGTGTTGGACCTCTTCCAAAAAGCATCAATAAAGTTCAAAAAGTCTTTAACCAGAGGTTTACTTGGACGGCACACATGAATATTAAAATCCCCAAAAATTAATAGCCTTTCATAATTCAATGTAATTCCTGCCAGAAATTCAGAGAACTCATGTATAAAATCCTTGTTAAATTTTAGTGCTCAATATACCACTGCACACAGCAAAGGTTAAGACTGGTCCATTTCAGACAACTGTATTACAAAGCTGGAGTAACTGTCAGTTGTCAATTGGTGACAGTTTTTAAACAGCTTTTAAATACTGTTGCTAATCCACCACCCCAAGCAGCAGACCTTGGGGAACTAAAACACTTACAGCAGGGGGGTAATAATTCAGTGGAAGGAGTTAACTTGCTGACAATTTTCCATGTTTCAGTCACAAATAAAAAAATCCAGTCATCGTGAAGTGAAGAAAACATTTAAAATAAATGTTTTGTTAGATAGCATTCCAGGAATGACCAGAGCCATCTTCACCCGAGTTAATTCACCGGACTGATAGGGCACACAACCCAGCAAGCAAAGGTTCCCAGAATCACCTCCACTCCTGCAAACATATAGAGATCACCAACAGAGGAGCTGATCATGGCGGCTTGAGTCAACAGGCAGGATCCATTCATCCATAGGTTCCAGAGAGTGCCGAGAGATGAAGCGACCATAAACTAAACTATAACTAGAATCAATCACCAGAGAAGACGGCAGGGAAATTTTAAGCCTCATGAGTACGCCCCACGCTTTCCTCATCTTCCTTCAGGGCAATAGGCAGGGCTTACAGCACAGGCATGCTGATATATCCAGCACAAAAGGTGGAGAGCAAGTACTCTGGCCTGCTTGATCGTAATTAAAAGTTTGTCAACTGCTGATTGTATGTTTAAAGAGTGTGACGATCATAGACCAACAAAGAATCAACAGTGTGAATTTAAAAAGACAATCAAAAACAAAACAGACCAAAATGAACGCAGACGGCCAACGGCACACACGTCACAGCAGAGGAGATTGGAGAGTCTGTGCAGACAACTGTTGTCAGTTGTTTAAAACAATAACAGCAAAAATGGGACATATTTTAATTATATGCAGCGTGTTTTGTCATTACCTATAAAGCTCATCTTTAGACAACATATAACAAATAAAACAATGTAAGCTTATTATAACATTGATACATGCTGAATATGTTCAACAACAGTCAACTCCAATATTCTTTCACTCATGTTTATCTTCCTATTAAATATTGGGGCCAAAGATGTCAGGAAGCAGTCCCTGGTTGCAGGGTAAAACTCACTTATGCAGTGCTGCTTTAGAAACTTAACAAGTTTCTGCTGGTAGCACCACAGTACCATCTTACAGAACTATTGTGTCATTTTGTATACTTACTCCGTAAACTGAACAACTTTATCGACACAGAAGAAGACACAAATTATGGCTGTGAAAAACCAAACCCAACCTCCAAACCAATGGCTCAGATTTTACTTTTTTCATATATTCATTTGATCTGGTAATTTCATGTACATTTCTGGGAGATATTACAGCCTTACAATTCTATGGTACCAATCTGATTCCATCTTAGAAGTACATTATCATTAAGGGTTACCTTCCCCCTTGTTTTTGGTCTCAGGATTAAAAGATGGAACAGGTTTCAACACTAAATGAAATCAAACAAAGAATATGGATTTAAATCTGGCATTAAATCCCTTTTTAGAACAAAATTAGAAAATGTTAACCTAAGACACAGAAGAAATAACAAAAGAAGGACTTGATACTCAAACTTCAAGAAAAAGTCTGTACCTGAAGTGCACGGGGAGAGTTGTTTTCAGAGTTATTTAGTATTTGCAGAGGTGAACGGTTGCCACCTTCCTGTTGTCCAAGAAGAACTCTCTTATTGGTTTTACTCTGAGACTTCCGACTCTTCACTGTAAATAAAGTTTATAAATTTTAAAAGATAGTCACCAACAGATTACCAATTTAAAAAGTACTGTATTAAGCCGTCATTGCCTGAAATTAAATATCAACCATCTTGGCACAACTATTCAGCATAAATGGCAGTGCATACAAGATACCAAATTATCATTTCTCACCTGTAGCCCTTAACTAGGTTTTTCCAAACATTTTTTCTAGTTATACAAAGTCATTCCTATATGGCATATTTCAGGACCATGAAGTGTACAGCTCATTGTAGAATAACCAAGATAACAACAAGCAAATAATATTTTCCCCATTATGAAGAAGACAATATAATTTAGGAGTGAATTCATTTTCTTGTTTTTTATTTTTTTCTTGAACTTTTAATATCTGTATAAGGGGGTGGGGGTTCTGCAGAAGACAGGCTTGTAAAGAAGAGACCTTTTGCTGCTTAAAGGCAGACTGGAAAAACTATATTTTTTGAAAGTTAAAATTCTAAACACAGAAAAAAATGGAAATTAAAAATCATCCTGGGCTGGAGGACAATGAAAGACATGTATAAAAAGCGAGGCTCTCAAACCAATCAATACCTATCAAACATGTGCTAATATGGTCTGTCAAAATGGCTCTGGGCTGAGACGGGCAAGGAGTGTCTCACCTTACCTCTGAAAATCTTTAAAAAGTCATCAGCATCAAGTGAAAGCAGAAGGAACAGTCACCAAGAAAACCCATGCTGTGAGATGTCTAAGCTGCAGCAAGGTAACCTTAAGACACTGAATGCTGATACACTGTGTCAGCCAGGACAGTCAGTGGCAATTGCTTAAACATCCAGGTTGTATAGTGTGATTTGTCACATTTTGTTTTGTCTCTGGTTTTTGCATATTAAGAATGTTGAAGCTATAATGAGTGAATACAAATTTAAACCTGCTTCCCTTTCTCCTTGTTGCCAACATGAGGTATAGAGATTAGTGAGGAGTGAAATCACACTAACAGTCAGCTGTTAAAAGTCTAACAGTCAGTCAACTTCCCAGCCCAGTGAATGCAAAGACAAGAGTTTGGGTTGGAGGACACACTGTACCTGTGGGTCTACATAACAAACTTAGGATAGGGTCACCTCAAATCCCTTCCAAAATAAAAAACTTCAACAACATTAATAAGAATTACATATTTTGGGTATGGGGCAGGTGGAGAGCTAGTAGTAATAGCTCTGGTAGAGTCCTAATTACTAAGTAATTATGTGGGGATAGTTTTTAAAAAACATTTCTGAAACAGAAATATAGTCAACACTTATGAGAAAACAAAAGAAAACATTTTTTTTTCCACCAAAAAAAAAAAAAAAAAAAATCATCAATTGAGAAGTTTGCCATTTCATCATAGTTAAAATTTTAAATGGCATGAATTTCAAAGTAATTTAACATCTAATATTCTATGGACAACAGGGTACCTTGTAGTAATCAGCTGCTACTAAGAAATGAAAAAACACAAAGCAACTTCAAAGATCTCTAAGTAATAGCACACTCAATCCCACCGGACCCTATTCAGAGTTTCATGGGGGTTGGAGGAAAAAAAAAAAAGCCTTGGACAAGCAGAGCACTCCTTGTAGAACCCATTCATGTTCACACTTACATTGGAATTTTTACAGAGTCACAGGTTCACATAATGAGCATTTTTTATGAATGTGAAAGAGAATCCAGAAAACCTAAGAGGAAACCACACGCAAGAAAAGGAAGAACACACCAAAATCTTGGGACGAGACGAGACTTTTTTCCTGCGATGAGACATGATCTTTTGAAGAGAGACAGAGAGACACTTTCATGTCTCGCGAGACAGTCAAGTCACGTCATACTTACAACCTTTGAAAACAAGTTCTGTGAGACTGTGACTTTTGCATGTCACGCCCTAGTTACAGCCATTTTCAAACAAGACCATGGTCATCTAACCTCTCAGTTTTTGGAATGCACTTACTGTGCTCTCAGCTCTTGAAAATTTTATACGTTCTAGATGACACTTCAATGACTAAGCGAAGAAGAAAGAGCAGCGTGTCGAAAACAGACCCAAAAGCATTGGAGAGAAAAGAATGCAAAAAAGAAGGCTAAAAAGTACAAAAATAATCTGTGCCAAGAGATTTAACCACACCCGGGGCCGGAAAAAGACAAAGTAGAATGTTGTAAAGAATTCAAAAATGCTGGCGCAATACACATCCAGAGCAGGTTAGAGATAATGGAAGAAGGAAAAATCAAAAGTCTCCAAAAAAAAAAATGATAGTAAAGATCGCATTAGAGTAAACAAATGGATAATATTACTCGGTGAAATAACGGAACAGCGAAAAGAGATCGAATAGTGTTTGAGGATGTCTTGGGGAGAAGAGAGACAAGGCAGTGAGACAAAAGGACAGATGCTGTACAGGCTTTTAAACATTCGAAGTGGCGCACAAAATGGAGATCACTTGGCATGGCAGCAGCTGATTGAGCAAAGAGGAGGTTTTATATATATATATATATATATATATATATATAAATAAAACTATTTGTTTCCCATTGTATCACCATTTAAAAGGGGTTTCGGAGGAGCGACCGCATCTCCTAGGGGTGCATTTAGCGTGCCTCTTTATAATAGCGTGTAGCGCGTGAGCGAGGAGAGTTTAAATAAAATTCAAAATTATTTGAAAACAGCCTCATTTGAAGACAAAAGCTGACACTTGATTATAAGATAGTGGTTGTTTGTTTTATCTTGCACTAATTTTGACATCAAGTAACTCCAGCTGTGCTATACAAAAATATTTTATGGATGTTTTTGAACTTCACATCCACGATCAGGCTTTTTGGAATTTTGAAAGGTATTGAATGGAATTTTGAACTAGTTTTCATCATTAGCAAAACAGTACTTAGATCTACAGGTGTACTCAGCTTCTGATACTCGGGGTAGGTTTTCTAAATGCTGCCCCACATTTTGCCTCTGACTTGCATGGAAGCTGGCTTGACATAAAATGCCTAAAACAATGAGATACTGTATAATTAAAAATATTCAGGCCACCTTTCTTAAAATATTGCTGCATTTGTAAATGAGAAAATAAGTGAACAGATTATGCAGACCTTGACTTCATACTATGAAGATCACACTTTTCCTGGTGACTCTCCAGGTGCTGACTGGCTTTTTATTCTGAATGGTGCAATATAAATTGTACCCTGCCATTGCCCATTGTACACCTCAAAAATAATAATAAAAATTCACCTTCGATCTGCCTGCTTTTTTACTTCACTTGCTGTTCTCACCTTGTCAATGTCTTACTAACTGACTCATATTCCTCTTGAGCCCTGTCAGAACAGTGAGCCATAAAAGTATACACAAAAAGAATCATTACAAGCCACAGACACTATGCTTCAAAACATTATTATCATGCATATGTTACTCATGCCTAACATGCTGAGTGGTATAAGACTGTCACCTTGTCATCAATAATAGACAACATCATGGTGGTGCTGATGCTTCTGTTTAATAGGATGCAGCCTCTGAAGACTTTGATGTCTCTTATATTTATAAAACAGTTGCCAGAGTACCATTAGGATTTTTTTTTTTTTTTTTACGTTTGCCATTTGGTTTTGTTGTGGCCATCACCCTAATTTTAAAGAAAGAAAAAAAATGCCTACATTTTAATATATTTGAATATTTACTTATTTTTAACCTGAATATTCAAACCATATTTTTCTATCCAACTTGACTCACCTAGAGAACAAACAAACATTATTATGATAACAACAGGGTTTGGGATTCAAACCCAAGACACTGGATTGATGAAGCACCAGTGCTAAGCATTGCTCTACCAAGCCAGTTTAAATTGCTTTTCAAGAATAAATAAAACCATTACCAAAACATTTCACAGTCTTCTCAGGGTTTATTAATAAAAGCCACAAATATTTTTAAAGATCATTTATATCAGAAACTTTAGCCACCAAAGCCACGCAAGATCAGAATGTGTTATAATATGCTTTGCATAGTGTTCATTTGTGTTACTATTTGACCATCCGTGCAGTACTTCAGAAAAACAGTTCACATTACAGAGTAGACACTGCCCTTGAGCAATTTGTTGCACTCTACTTTCCTCCCAGAATCCAGATATGCTCAGCTTAGTTAAATTAGTGACTCTAATTTTCCCCTTTTTTTGAGGGTATCTGTGCATGTAACATGATTGGAGCAGCAGCCCAACTTGGTATGGCTACTGCCATGCATCTGGAACTGCCAGGGTTGACTTTCCTAACAATGTTTTAGGATAAGCAGATTTGTAGAATGACCAACTGCATTAAGGTCCTTGCAGTTTCTTTTGACCTATCTTTTAATATGAGTGAAAACAATTAGGCAACCACAAGCCCCAAAAAGCTTCCTCTGCAAGTACTTATGTAGCAATAATAAAATAAAAGGCCTTAAAGTTTAGGGATGACATTTAACATTGTAAAATGTCTACATTCTGAGCAGTTAAACATCGCCAAACAGCCATAATGGAAACTGCAAAAATAACATGAACATAAATGTTTGTAAACAAGAAACTATTCATTGGGTTTTTAGATGTACATCAGCCAATCACATGTATAAGACAACGGTTTATAACGAAGAAGTGACTTTGCTTATTAAAACAAAGATCCTGCATATTGCCCTATCCAAAAGACATTTGTTTACAAGCAAGAAATTCACTTTTCATTTAGTAGCAAAGGAAAAAAGATTGTGACAATGGAAGTTCCTAGTCACAAATCTACACATACACAGTAGGCTATAAAAAACAAAACAAAACAAAAAAAAAACTGTTACCTGGCTTGAGAAAGGAGTGTAATAACAGCAGCTGAATCTATAAGTAAACAGTCCTCTACTCTCTGATCACCATTTAAGTGTAGTGCAGTAAAATAGGATACCATGGTCAAACCTCCAACTGGGACGTCCTGCCTCCACTGCTCTTAAATATGGCTTAGGTGTGATCAATCCATGGACACAGATAACCTTAACAGGGGTCATTCTTATTTTGAGTGACAATAGGTAGACAGATTTTCTCTTTGCAATTTAAAAAATAACTTTTTTTTGTCAAGGAAAGTTCAGTGCATTTCTGGTTAAGATTTCCAGATTTGCGATAAACAACCTAAATACCATGTTAACGCAATAGAATGTCTAGATTATGCTTTGGTGTATAGCAGTAGGAACACAAAGCCATGGTGAGACCTTTTTAAATGTAATAAAAAGCATCTCACATCCCAAAAGTCCACCCTCTGTAATTAATGATACTGTGAAAATGTTTGACTATGCAGAGTGCAATAATTCTGTAATATTCCACTTTGCTGATTGGGGTGAAAGGCAAGACAATGGGACATGCTCCCCTTGGTTATAAAATCCCAGAAAAGAGAAAAAGAAAGTCCATAAGGTCTGAGCCATTTTGAAAGCCTGGTAGAATTTTCTCATATTCAGAGGATGACTGTATCAAGCAAAAACAAAACAGCATGGAGAGCGCAATTCTTATCACCTTGAATTTCAGGAATCTTGTTATTTGCAAAGCCAGCCATGGTAGTATCACTGTGCAGACCCCACACATAAAGAGATATTAACAATATCAAATGTATCATTCTATTGTCTCTCTCATACAAATATTATAAGCTGAATATGGGTGGTCAGGTAAACTGCAGAAAGAAGGGCACCGTGCAAAGTGTTCACAAGGCTGGGCAGAAACCTAGAAAACTGAAAGAAATCAGCAATGGCAAGAGTGGGCTATGTGCAGAACTGACAACACTGCCAGGTTCTATACTGTAATTGGAAACATTACCCCCAGAAGTACAGTAATTACCAGAATGGTAGAGAAGCAATAGTCTGTGAAAAAGAGATGAAGAGGCTAGACGTTGTCCCAAAAAATTGCATTTGGACCCCACTGCATAGTATCACAAACAGGCTATGTGTGGGCTACAAAGAGTGTCTGGCCATTTAAACAGGAGTTGGGGCTCAGCAATGTGAATGAAGGCTGCGGGACCTCCAGATACAGTATGGGCTACTAATAATAATGTATTGCATTGTCATGAGCATAACCATTGTGCTGGGTTTAAAAGCCATTACCTGTCCAGAAGGCAGGCAAGCAAGCAAGAGTCAGAAGGTAAGTTAGGGGGAGAGAAAAAATAAAATAAAAAAACTGGACTGGCAGAAACAAGAAAAGGTAAGCTTTATGGCGGAATGGGAATGGAAGGCAGAACTGGAAGTACTTTATTGTGGTAAATTGCTGGGCGAATGGACAAACTGTTTCAACAAGAAGACATGTACTCTCTTGTATAGGAAGGCCTAGAAGGCCACAAAGGCTTTATTGTCTCCTTTGTTACTCCCTGTGTTCATTGCTATCCTACTGTTTAATAATACATCTTATTTTATATATATATATATATATATATATATATATATATATATATATATATATATATATATATATATATATATATATATATATAAATAAAACCCTGGGTTGAAGGACACTGAAAGACTGGACATCTTGTTCACTATATTATATGTATATTAATATTTAAGAAACTAACAAGTAAAAAAAGAGGCTTCTAATTTAAAAGATAATATTGCCCAAAACTGAACCCATGACAAGTAATTGCTTTGAAATTATACATTGCATCATCACAAGTTAATGCAAAAAGAATACTGCTGACCTTTAGTTTTTGAAAGCTGTGTCTGTCGAACCACAACATGATTTTCTGCATCATTTATCATCTCTGGGGGAATCATTTTTTTTGTGTCAGTAGACTGAGATGAAATTAACAAATCAGGGGTCTGGGGTTCTGAAGAACTGTCAGATGCAGAAAGAGCCGGAGACCTGTGGCTATATTCAGATGATCCCAAATCCAAAAGGGCTGGACTATCAGAATTTAGGATA
Source organism: Erpetoichthys calabaricus (assembly GCF_900747795.2). NCBI lineage: Eukaryota > Metazoa > Chordata > Cladistia > Polypteriformes > Polypteridae > Erpetoichthys > Erpetoichthys calabaricus. Next base: position 92,979,790 of record NC_041402.2, on the reverse strand, counting down.
AGAGAATGAAGGAAATTTTCCAGTAAAGCATCTTCCTCAAGTGTCTCCTGCCGCGGTAGGTTTAAGATCTTTGTTGCATCATTCTCTGGCTCTTGTAAACCTGCAACCTTCTCTTCTGTAGGTTGTACAGTTGTGGTCGCCTCAGTTAATGGCATTGTGTCATAATGAGAAGTTGCCAACTCCTCCTGTATTTCATCAGTTGTACTTGGCTCTGAACCCTCACTTATAAACAAGTCAACAAGTGGTCGCACAAGGACAGTCATCTTGTCTGTTCAGTAGAAGAGGAGAGAGAGAAACAGATTGAGATATTTACTAAATGCATACAGTACAAGCACCAATAACTAGCATTCAAAAATATATGACCATATTTTAAAATTAATCAGTTATCTAATCTGGGTGATCAGGCAACAATTTAGAACAGTCATGGGAAAAACAGAAAAGGGCACTTCAAAAATGACAGCAAAATATGATAGAGAAGGGGCCAAATTTGAAAACATTACCAACCTGCAAGAACAGACTTTAAAGGAGTACGTGAAATATCCCGTGTTGGAGAACGAGGATCTGTTCTGTCCACCTGGTCATCACAGAGCTCAGTATGTTTAGATAAACACTGGGGTTCTGTTGAGGCGATTTCCTTTACCTTTAAAAGATTTTTGAAATAATTAACTTGACTATTCAATCAGAAATGATATGTGACAACAGTGTCAACACACACCTTTTGTTAAGGCCAATATATATTATTTCTATGAACTACTCACTACTATTATGTGAACTGTTTCCACTACACATTTAAAAGATTACATTTAGGCTACAACTATAGGAGAATTCTAATTTTTGTTTCAGGAACTATAAAGCTTTTATGCTCCTTGCATGCAGGTACACAATACAGTTTAAAACATTTGAGATATTGTAGGTTCCAATTTGTGCCAACTATTTCTTTTTACATTAAAAGATATGATAGTTAATCTAAAAGGCTTGTGACTGAACATAAAAGGGCTCTTCTATGGTACCAATTTTGAAAGTGGCCAAAGATTAGCTTCTTTGTACTATCATACATGAACAACAAGTTCTAATATTTGTGGTTTGTTGTGTCTGTTTCTTGTGTTGGATCTAAGGCAACATGGAGACTATAGACATAGTAGTAGTGTCCATTCATAGTGTCACTACTACTACTGGACAGGTCTCACCCACAAGTTAGCACTGGATGAACTGGGAATCATTTGTACTGCTCATTGTCACTTTACCTGTATGGGAGTTCTTGTGATGCCTGCGCTTGGAGAGCGAGGGTCCATCACTCTTTGAAGATGTTTGCTTCTTACAGAAAAAGGCTCTTGTTTAGGTGAACTGCTGATCACTTGGCTTCCTGCTGATCCCATGGTATGACCTTTACAACAGAACCGACCACACCCTTGAAGAAACAGTGTTAAGTTGTGTATAGTAGGGTGTAGCCTAAAAACATAAGGTAGTATTAGGACAAACAAAGAAAAACTGTGTTTAAATAACCCACTAGTCTCATAGTTCTCTAATACAAGATAATAAGAAAAATAAAAGACAACATAAAATATGAGCTAACACAGGTGGAGCATACTGGATTTTTGATCAAAACTTCATAACACAAACCTGTGTCAGGACTACCACTGCATATAAAAGCAACAACCCCACAAATAGTATTTAACTCAAACTTTCTTCAAAGTCTACGTACATACATACATATATACATACAATTTATATATATTTTACATATAGGACCACATAAATCACAATTATAACTATAGTTGCCACAATATACAGTACTAAGCATGTCATAAAATGAGCATTCCCAGTTACAAACTGCTCTAAACAGCAAATGAGTGCTGTAACCCATCAAAGATATATTTCTAATCCCAAAGCACATTGGCGAATCAGAGGTGTACTCGCATCATTTGACTAATTACAGGTGATGATTCTGAACCCATTTTAGGAGTCTGATCCCTAACTTTTTTTTTTATATAAAAGTGAGAATTTCCCTCTCGTGTTATCAACATCCTCCAAAAATATATTAAACCTATATTACCTGATGCTTTTTAGATAAGTATCAAAATGAGAAGAATATTCCTTAATTTAGCATTACAGTATTTTGTTTTCAAAAGTGATGATGCTTTTCACTAATGCATAGCATGCAAACTGCTGCAGCACTGCATGCAAATACAGTACTTACACAACCATCAAAAACTCTAGTGCTTTGGCGATAGGCTACACAATTAGTGAGTATAATATGGTATTAATGTTAAAAGTAAACACTGTGCATACCATTGTGGTTTTGACTTTGCAATATTGCTGTACCTTATATAGGAAATAAATAATTGCCTGATAATATGAAAATACGGTGTAAGCACATTGTAAATTTTAGAGGCCAAGACTATAATTTTTTTGTGTTTAATTTGATGCCGTTGTACAGTATTTGTATTCTTGTGTATTACGTATATTAAAAAAGTAGCAGCATGTAATCATCTAAACACTTCTTGATCCTGCTATATATCTTTCTATTTGATGCTTTTATTTAGCTGCATAACTATCAGATTATGCTTAAATTATTTTCTTAACTTACATTAATGTCATTTAAGATTTTATTTTCTGCTTTAAGTGGATATGCACATGCAACTTTTACTTTCTTAACACACCACAACCCCAATTTAACATTTCCATATTTTAACATTTTCTTACATTTTACATTTTTCAATTGCAAGTATGGTGATGGATAGTTTTCTAAATGTAATATTTGTTCTGGGAAAAAAGGAATGTTTCTGCTATACATAAATTCTATTTCATACTTATTTTAATATCAGCCATTTATTGTATTTACTTTATTACAAACACTGACAAATTTTAATGAGTGGGCTGTATATTTATTAAAAAAATAAAAACAAATTAATTTAAATATTACAATTGATTTTTCCACATACCCAGTACAGTACATAGTGATCTTAACATTAACATTTATTCTGTGTTTTGCTGCTAAACTGAAGTTCTACTGTACTGTATTTATACTGTATCATATCCATGCAGAACACAGTTTGCAGTAAGCAGATAGTAGCACAAAATAATTATTTCATCATAGTGTTATCAGCTGAAATTGGGGAGTATCTGTTCATGCTCTGGTGCACATGGTGGTTATGAGGTATGGTATACTTAAAGATATTATGAAATAAAGAAGGCATGAAGACAATGATATGGACACAGACAGATACGCTTATAAATATTAAGCTTGTAAATGCAACCATTTAAATAGGTATCAGGATGAAATATTGGAATAACTCTGACATTAGCTAACCAAACAAGCTTGATTTATTCAATGTTCCCCACATACAGTATTTGTCACACTTAAATAAAACCACTTTCTTTAAACAACAATAACAGCATGCTATCCAAGTATGAAAAGAAATATGTCAAATTTATGCAGTTATTAGTCCCTTTCGGTAGTAATATGCAGCTATGCTTCTGTTGACTCTAGGACACTTACCACTTATAATCCATTCCTTACCTGTATCTGCTTTGTCCAATTCAGGGTCATTTGGGCCAGAATCTATATAATCTGTTTAATTTAAACTGGGGCATTACAAGACCTTGTGTGTTTTACAAAAGGGTCGACACGATGTACTAAACTATACAGTGAATTCAGAAAGTATTCATACCCCTTCACTTTCTGCACACTTTGCTGAAATTTAGATTAATAAATTTTACATTTTTGCTTATCAATCTAAACTCAACAACCCCATCATATGTTTTCAGAAAGGTGTGCAAATTCATTAAAACTCAAAAACTGAAATCTCTCATTTATATTGGTAATAACTGCATGTGGTGTTCAGGACGATAAAAAAAAAATAACCTGAAGACTCCCTAGCAGTTTTACTATATTGGTGAATATCCAGAGGCGTCAGCTAAGTGAGCCAGGACAGGTAGTATCTTGTCCGAGACGGATGTGTAGTCGAGTGCAGCAGTGGCACAAATTAAACGGGACAGGCTGGAACCTGTCTAAGTCAAACATATAGTAGCTCATTGTGTGAACATACAACATGCATGTACTACCACAAAGCCAAGTTTGTCTGGTTGGGGTGAATGAGAAATGAGGTGCAGGCAAGTGCCGAAAAAAATTAAAAGTGCATGTATGTGCCATTTCATCAAGTGCAAGTCACACTTGTATAAGTTTCTACATCTATGGTAGAATTCACACCAACTCCTAAGGCTGTGGTTGTGCGTGAGGAGTGTGGACTGCTCCATACACACGTCTTTCACAGTAAAAATTGTGGTGCATGCAAGTGCAAATATACTTCCAGAGCTCTCCTTTGGCAAAACGCTTCAATGTCATTAAACCGCTCAAAAAAACAAACAAAAAAAAAAAATGGGTTAAACGTTATCATCAGCTGCTGTGAATCAAAAAAAAGAATGAAGACTATGATAATTTTCTTGTGTTTAATAAATACATTTAGTCCTTCATGTGCTTTGAAGCAAACAACATTCAACCTTTTTTACATACTTGACCTGAGCCGCCGATGATTCGCAGTGTGAACACTGGCCATTGTGTCGCCCGATCACACTGTTTCAACTGAACTATAGCAAATGCCTGGATCAAAACTAAACTGACTCTTCATTAATAGGATTCTGTTACCAGATTGTACGTAGCAAACTGTTCTGGTTGGCTGTGTGATTTAGCCCTGCAAAGGACCCAGTACATGTGCTTCTAGCCTTACACTCAATGCAAAGCTAACACGTGCACAAGCTAACAGAGTGCAACGGACATATGCAGACTACAAACCCTTTAACTGTAACCCAGCTAAGGGTTTATATGGAGAAATAAACAGGTTATGCATGGAGAAATCTGTGTGTTAATCTGGTTTCCCTATCCGAAACAAGGGATTATATTGCATTTTAGAAACCAGGTGTCTGTGAATAACCAGGTTATTCAAGTGCATGTAAAATGCACTGACGAAACATTCAAATGTGTCAAACATGGCTGTATTGTGGGAGCCAATGTCCATTAAGAGGTTTTAATTGGCATGTTTGTTTTATATCCATTTTTATCTTTTGTTATTCATACTTTATTTGTATGAGACAGTTTTCTCTATTTGGGACACAAGAGCACACTATGCAACAAATCTAGCTAATGTTTTATCAAATTAACCAGTCTACACAGAGACAAAGAATACTGCTAAATAAATGACAAACTGTGTTCCACAAATCAGACCCAAGAAAGACTGGCAATATTGCAATGGTGGGTAATGCAGGTAAGCCTGTAATGCATAAAGACCTTCCTTTAAAAATAAATAAATAAATAAATAAAACTGTTTTCAGACTGAAACCTCACATGGTAAAATTCTACAGAGGCATTAAGACTACTGCATGGAATGACTGAAGGACACACAGATTTGGAGTTATCCATCTAATACATCAATTCTGTAATATAAAGTCAAAGAAGTTTAACAAACAGTCACATAGAAGTCTTTGAATTATACTTGCATAGCCTGCTACTTAAAAGCACTTTACCGATTCATTTTTCTGTAAAATGGGGAAATTATTTGCATTTCTAGAGTACAAGAACTATTTATGAAATGCAATTTGCTGTGGTGCACATGTCCTGGAATGCAGCTGGAGATCTCTGCTGCACTGCATGCTAATGCTTAAATGTTTTTAAGGATGACAATACTATAATTTGGGTTTTACTGAATTTATAGGGATTAACTTGAATGCTTTTAACACTTGTAATACAGATGCAATTGTTTGCCTTTTGCAGAATCAGTTACATTTCAGCATATGGTTTTGGGAGCATTGCCGGTATAAACTTTAGCAATTTAAAAACTCTGACAGGTGTATCTACAAAAAATTGCTTAAGTTAAAATCTCTCCACTGTCAGCTGCCATATGTGTTGCTCTGTAGGCGAGTATCAGTAATAAAAGCTGTAACATAAGTACCTATTTAAAATAAAACAAACTTTACTGAAAACTTTAATAAGGTCACAGACCCACAGAGATAAAAAAAAAACAAAAGTTGCTTGTTCATACAGTGCAGACTTCCTTAAAATACTTAAAAGGCAGTGCCTATTTGCATTAAGAAAGGATGGTAGTTCCATGAAAAAGATATCACAATGCAGACTGGTGAAAAAGTAAATAAAAACGTAAATTATTGACTTTTTCAACCTAGATCTTAAGTAGATCTTAATGCAAATAGTACTTACAGATAAAGGTGATATACTTGAATAAAACCACAAGAAAAAAACTGCCTTTTCAATCATTCAACAAAAATATCAAAAGACGGTGAACTGGGGAAAACACAAGTGCACCCTTGGCCTCAAAAGCTGGTATTGCCCCCTTTAGCAGAAATTACTTCTTGTAGTTGTTTTGCACAACTGCCTAGCAGTCCTTGACATCAACTTGGTGAAATTTCTATCCATCCCTTCATGCAAAACTCCTTCAGTTGAAAAATATTTGTAGGTCTTCTTCCAAGTACTGTCCATTCTCAAATACCCTCAAAGTTTAATGGGCTTTTACTGAGCCAGTCCGTAACACTCCATTTCTTCTTTCTGAGCCATTACTTGGTGGAATGAATGGCTAGTGTGCTTCGGATGATTATGTTCAAATGTCCATTTTCAGTTCAACTTCTGAACAGATGGCATCACATTTTCCTCAAGTACACTTAGATATGATGCAGAATTCACAGTTGACTAAATGGATTCAAGTTACCCAGTCACAGAAGCAGCATAAGAGCCCCAAACCAAAACATTTACACTACCATGCTTCACAGTTGGTAGTGAGAGTCGTCTCCTGAAATGCTGTCCTCAGTTTACACCAATCATGTCTACTGTTACAGCGGCCAAACAACTCTATCTTTGATTCATCCATCCATCCAGAGCACAAAGTTCCAAAAGGCCTCGTCTTTCCTGGTATGTTCAATGGCAAACTTTAGTCTTGCTCTAAACTTCTTTATGGACTGCAAAGACTTTTTCCTCTGACACCTTGCCAGCAGGTCAAATTTGTGCACTTTTACACAAACATTTGCAAGAGTAACCTGCAGATACAGCAATTAAATTCATGGTTTTTGGGGACTTCTTTTAGTATCTAACAGTCAGCTCTTGAGTTGACTTTGCTGGGTCTGCCAGTCCTGAATAAATTAGATGTTTGAAGTCTATCCCACTTTTAGACGATTTTCCATACAGTGGAATGATTGATTTCAAATAATGCAGGGATCTCTTTAAATCCCTTGCCAGGCTCATAAAACTTGTGAATTTCCCCCTGGGATTAATAAAGTATCTATCTACTGTATCTATCTATCTATCTATCTAAAACAAACATTTCCATTGTTACCACACCCAACTTTAATAGCTAATCAGATAAAGTACTTATCATGAATAATATATCCACAAAACCCTTTCATTTCTTGCAACTACGAATCCCAACTTCTCAATACTTCTTCACTCAGCGTTCTAGATACTTTTTTTTTAACACCCTTTGGTACCCACTACACATCTCAGGTCACATTTCGCTTTATCAGAATACACATGGCATCCCATATCCTCTTCATTGCCAGACTAATAATAAGCCATATGAAAAAGGCGCCCCTTGAATTTCTGCCATTCCCTGCTAAACCCTCACTTCTTCCACTCTTCTGTTATCTAACCAACTTAATCTAGCTCGGGGTGGCGTGACGAACTGCTCCTGCACGGTCTCCAGGCTACCGTTGAGTACATTCATATGCACGCCTACTTTCACGCATGCAGGGATTATTAGTTTAACCCAACGAAAACCTGAGAATATAAAGGAATTTAAAAAATAAGATAAATACAGTATGTGCGGAGAATGTTGCTAATAAACTACATCTCCCAGTATACCACGTATTAAAACAGAGTGCGTGAGCAGTAGGACGTAAAGTAGTGCGACGTTCTGTTTGTAAACACAGCGGACCAGTACTGCACATGCGCATGGAAGATGCTTGCGAGATTATGCAGCCGTAATTAAAAAGAGCGGTCGACTTTTCAGGGGATTAAATCGTTTCAATCTAACATATTAAAAGTGGCATATGTGTTAAAAGCTTGAGACCAGCCTGGCAGCGATTTGAAAAGTGTGTCCTTCACATAAAAGCTGGATGATTTCCATTTCATGCATATTTGCGGCTTAATGAACTCGTGACACTGGCAAGTAAAAAAATTAAAGTACAATCCTAAAACTCTGGTAAAGAAGCACACACCTACAAAACAGATTTCTGAAAAAAAGATGACGAGTGTACCCAATCTTGTGTCAATTCACAGCTAAGCTTTACGTTTACGATTTGGTCTTCTAAATGCAAAACTGAAAACGCTCACTTCAATTGACTTTCATTTTTACCATGTGACAAAAGCCACTGCAGACATATAAAATCCGAAGATGTGCATCCTCCTGTTAGTAATATATCTGAAATAACCTTGCTTCTTTAGATGTCTATACTTTTAAGCTGCAGCTTTAGGTAAGAACAAACAGTTTGATTTGCTTTACGCACACAATATGATGCTGCTTCGCCGCTTATTACATTGATAACCAGGCAACGCAGCATTCCAATTGCAAGTGCGGTAGAAAATACATACAACAGCGACGCTCCGCGGAAAAACTACATCCGACATTTCCAGTCACACAGTCACTCGATTCAAATTAATACATGACAGAGCTTTTTTATCACATCGTACAGATATGGTGGCTGAAAACAAAACATGCATAATTGTACTTTTTTTGGTCAACATCACCCGTCAACGACCTTCGAACCAACTTCACACTGAAAAAAATATTAGATAATCTCAACCAAATCTAAAGCAATGTCGGGCTGCTGACTGCAAGACAAAAATGCTCCATATCTCTAATATATATACACAGATAATAAAAAATATCAGCTTACCTTAATTCGCCTTAATGCATCAAACGTTTATTTCTTCTTTTTATTTGTGTACAGCAACGCTCTTCAATAATCTTTAACTCTCCCTCTACACTCTGACTGTAGAAAATCAAAATTTCCGGTCAAAAGTTTGCAACTTTCAAACGCACCAATCATAGACAACTAAGTAACTCCCCCTACTTTCCATTATCGCCCCTCCCAGAGAGCGCTGAAGTGACGCCTTCCTCGCTCTTCTGCTGGGTAAGAGGAAGAGAGAGACTTATTTAGCGCTTCAGAATTAGAAATGGAATCAAGTCCTTTCATTTTACATTTTCATGTAGGTTTACCTCCATAGTTTTTATGTTAAGTTGCTTTTTGGAAAAAAGTGAATGATATTATATTGAATTTGAATTAACGAATGTATTTACAGATAAACTAATCGTATGTATATAGCGCCCCCTTCCCAACATGTATTAGGTATATAACACGTAGGCCTATTATGAAATACAAAAACGAACAAACGCGGTTCATAAAAATGTGAATTAGTTAAAGTAATGAAGCACCCAGGATTTTTTTCTGTGCCAGTTTACATAAATTTTATTTAATGCATTTTGTACTGATAAAATAAAAATGCCTAATGATAGCAACATTATCAAAATTGCTTAAGCTAAATCAGGATGGAGTAAGATGAAAACAGGATTCACTCACATGGAAACAATCTGGAATTTCCAAACAATTTAACATACTTCTTTGAGATGTGGAAGAAAAAAACATGGATACACAATGAAAATTGTGTTCATTATAGGACATTATTTTTGCCCATTCCCACAGATTAATTTGTTAATCACCCTAAAACACAATATTACAGCATAAGGTGAAATGGAATACCCATAGAAATGCTATGCAAACATTTTAGTGCCAGTTCAGATTCACATTTAAATTTATTGTCAGGTGATAGATAGATAGATAGATAGATAGATAGATAGATAGATAGATAGATAGATAGATAGATAGATAGATACTTTATTAATCCCAAGGGGAAATTCACATGGTACGTGGGGAAATGTACATGTTTCTACAAAATTCTTACTTGTATGTCTCCTACAGTCCAATGATGGTAGTATGATATAACAGTAAACTACAGCATACATTGAACGTCAGTCAGTCAGTCAGTCATTCTCCATCCCGCTACATCCTAACACAGGGTCACGGGGGTCTGCTGGAGCCAATCCCAGCCAACACAGGGAGCAAAGCAGGAATAAATCACGGGCAGGGCACACACACACCAAGCACACACTAGGGACAATTTAGGATCGCCAATGCACCTAACCTGCATGTCTGTGGGAGGAAACCAGAGCACTCAGAGGAGACTCACGCAGACATGGGGAGATCATGCAAACTCCACGCAGGGAGGACCCAGGAAGTGAACCCAGGTCTCCTAACTGCAAGGCAGCAGAGCTACCACTGTGCCACCATGCTGCCCTACATTGAATGTGATATCAGAAAATAATATAAAACAGCATAAATCAGTCATGCACATGCAGTAGTCAGTATGACCAGCTGTTGAGGAGCCTTATGACCTGTGGATAAAAACAATCCCTGAACCCACAAGTGTGAAGGGAGTGGAGAGAAAAGTAATTGTTGTGGATGGGCTGAGGTCTTAGATAGATAGATAGATAGATAGATAGATAGATAGATAGATAGATAGATAGATAGATAGATAGATAGATAGATAGATAGATACTTTAGGACTTTATTTGTCTCAAGGGGAAAATTTTGCCTTTCTCAAGACTGCATGCTATATACAGTTGTGCTCATAAGTTTACATACCCTGGCAGAGTTTGTGAAATATGGCAATTTTTTGGAAAATATAAGTAATCTTGCAGAAAGTAAATAGGGAGTGTGCTTAGGTGAAGCAATTTACTATCAGATAATTGTGTTTGCCCTTTTCAAATCATAATGACAACTGAAATCACCCAAATGGGCCTAATCAAAAGTTTACATACCCTTGAATATTGGGGCTGATAATATACACACAAGTTGACATACACAGGTTCAGATTAAGGGTGATAAAAGGGGAGTGTCCACACCTGTAACTTCTTTGATTGTACTCAGTGTCTGTGTATAAATAGTCAATTTATATTCATGCAGAATTGCACTGAGCTGAGAACATGTCACGCCAAAATGTTATACAGCCAGTGAGGATGAACTCCACTATGCATCCGTAGGCATTTGTGAGCATAGTAGGAGGTTTCAGAGCTTTATTTATTTGTATGAAAAATACAAAGATACAAGTGAGCCTTCCTGTTTTGTGCCCACTACAGGTCATCTACGATGTTGACTGCAAGACATGTAAAGCTGCTGTTCCTCTCCACATCATCCCCACCAATGTATATAAGAGTGTGCTCTTCCTCCTGATTCCTGACCTTTTATGACCAGCCTGGTGTTTTATTAACCTTAAGGAAGAGATTGCTGTCCTGGCACCACATCGACCAGGTGTGAGATCTGTACTGATGATATCTAATCTGTGAGGCAGTGGTGAAAAGTACTGTGTCACCATGTAGTAAAATGACAAAAATAATTTATAAAGATTACATTCTGGGTATGGTGAAAATAATTAGCACAGTAATTATTATTTTAAAATGAATATTTATTAAAATGCAGTTATTTCCTATCACAATTTCTATGCAAAACTATCTGTTGCTGCTACCATGGATCTATGCTGGTATCTGGAAGGTTGCCAGTTCAAATCTCAGTCACTGCCAAAAAGAGATAAAAATCTGCTGGGCCATTGAACAAGGCCCTTAACCTGCAATTGCTCTAAGGGCGCTGTACAATGGCTGACACTGCGCTCTAATCCCAAAGGGTATACGAAAACTAACAAATTCCTAATACAAGAAATTGATTAAGGTGAAATAAAAAACAAAAAAAAATGATACTCCAGTTCCTAGTAGTCATGATCAGATAAAGCAGGTATGAAAATGTGCAAATCCATCCATCCATTATCAAATCCGCTACATCCTAACACAGGGTCACGGGGATCCGCTGGAGCCAATCCCAGCCAACACAGGGCGCAAGTCAGGAACTTAGCAAGCCGGGCAAGGCGCCAGCCCACTGCAGAGCACACACACACACACACACACACACGAGGGACAATTTAGGATTGCCAATGCACCCAACCTGCATGTCTTTGGACTGTGGGAGGAAACCCAAGCACCCAGAGGAAACCCATGCAGACACGGGGAGAACATGCAAACTACACGCAAGGAGGACCTGGGAAGCGAACCCAGGTCTCCTTACTGCAAGGCAGCAGGGCTACCACTGCGCCACCGTGCCTCCCAAAATGTGCAAATGTTTATGACGTAGTTAATCAAAATTATAATAATTTGTGTCTAAAACATACTATAATATTTAACCATAATAATTCCTGCCATATTTCAAATGTTAGTTTGATTAGCGATTCTCAGTCAGCCCAGTGAGTAATTGTTGTGTGTGTGACAGTGCCTTACAGCGGACTGGCATCATGTATCCAATGTTGCTGACATATTTTAAACAAACTAGGTATTAGCAATAGGTGGGTGAATACATAAACACAATACAGAATATAGAGTTAATTAAATAAATTAGTTAACTAAATCATCAAATCTAATTAAAAGCTTGTTTAGTGAAAATGCTTTATGTCTTGATTTAAACAAGTCAAGTGACTGCAGTTGTCTAATGATGAATGAGACTGAATTTCAAAGGTTATGTACCAAGTAAGTAAAGGTTTGAGCACCAAAGACTTTGTATATATAAGATGGAACACAAGAAAAATTAGTATCAGCAGAGTGAAGAGCTCTTTTCAGTATATAAGGATTAGTCAAAACTTGTAAGTACGAAGGGGATGTGTCATGTAGAGCTCTGAAAGCTAGGGATAAAATAAACAACTGGATATGCTGTTCAACTGTGAGCCAATGCAGATGACTTAAAACTGGGGTAATACTGGATCAGGACCTTGTGTGTGTCAAAAAAGGGGCAACTGAGTTCTGTACTATCTACAGTTTATGCAGGAATAACACTATATAGCATTGCAGTACCGCAGAAGTGAAAAAGAGATTCAGCACCAAAAAAAAAAAATGAAATACAGTTAAATCTGTGATATGTTCCTTAGGAGTACGATTAGGCAGATTTCCAAGTAACTGTTACTCTATGTGTGAATTAAAACTAAGTTCAAACACAACAATAAGTATTTACAGCCAAAGAAAAAAAGAGAAATAAACTCACAGGACAGTGCTACTGCTGATTGACTGGACTCAAAGAGATGGCTTTGAGTCAGGAGTAATGCATCAAAGCAGATTCACCCAAAAGTTTTCACATGAAGAAGACACTAGCAACCAAAAGTCCTTGGTCATCAACACACTCAGAAACAACATGTCCGCTAGAAGAAGGATGTAACCCTAGGCGAGATGGCAGAGGTGTATAGCTGTCAGGCTGATCTGTTTGCCCAAAATCATTCTCTCAATTCTAATGCACCCTATCTGCCCCACCATATTATTCAGGGTATTACTTAATCCAGGGCCACGTATCCATGTGCTCCACCCCTAAGGAATTCAGAATCCAAGATTAATTTGTGTGAAATATGTGAATTAAAAATCTGCTGATACCCTTAATGTCAAAGCCTTTATAACTTCAGTTAATTTTATTGATTACCATTTAATTTCTGTAAATGTTTTTTAAGCAGGTATATAAAACTATTATTATTTATTGTTTTAATTTGATACTACCACCATCTACCTTTTTATTATTTATTATAAATAAGGTACAGTATAAAAAAAACTGCAATATGATAGCCTCATAGCTCCAAGGACCTTGGTCAATCTCTTTGTAGAGTCTCACTGTCTGTGTCATTTTCCTTCTACATCATAAAGAGCTGTATGTTAGCTTACGTGCCAACGTAATACTGACCCAGTAAGAGTTAGCATGAGTGCAATTATTTAAATCTGTTTTGCGATAGCCTGTTGTCACATACAGATATGGTCCCTGCCTTGCATTTGATCCCCACAGGTTAGATCCCATTCACCTTGCAGTTAATAAATTGATACATCTTTAAAAATGAAGGTAGCATCATGATCATCCATTCCATATTAATCAATTCTGAAGTACTATTTCTAAAAATATCACAATGTCTTCTAGAAACTCTAATCATCAATTTCACCATGTTCCAATTTGTGCATCATTATGTATCTTACCCCCAGTAAGAATCCTGCACCTAATCCCTTTTATAGATTCTGTGTTTTTTTAATGTTTCCAGCATGTTTTTCCACATGTTATGGAGTTTTCATTTTGTGTCTCTTTATTGATCCTTTGTTGTTAGCCCTGTCTCTTTCAGTTCTTGGCACTGATTTTCCATTTTCTCCACACATCTATTTTCTCCTGGCTGTTTTGCCTGTCTCTCTTACCACTGTTCACAGAGATACCATCACTAAAATGCTGGCCCTTGCCTCTCACTGACCATTGTAAATGATCCCTTTATAGTTTAACATTCTTGGAACTTTAAACCATGAAAACCAAGTGGTCTTACAGTGTCTGTATTAAAAATGCAATCTATAGTTAGTTTGGTAAAATGCTGACTGTCCCAAAATAATTGAATGTAAATTTTGTAGGTATGTTCTTTTTATTCTATCAAAAAAACTCAGCTCAGCTCAACTTTAGCTCAGGTGATGGTGTGGCTGCCATTGTGGTTTGGATCCCTAAATTTATTTTGTGCTATTTTAAGACTAACTGTCTGGTCATATTAAATTGGTCCTCTGTGATATTTTCAAAAAGAAAAAAAATGAAATGTATGGATGAATTTTCAAACGCAAGGCAGGCTCACACACAAAGACACACTATACTCTTAAAAATAAAGATGCCAGAGTGGTTCTTCAGAGTGATGACATAGGGAAAACATTTTTGGTTCCCAAAATATCCATTCACATAAAGGTTCCAAGAAGAACATTTATTTATTTAGATCTGCAACAGGCTCCATACAGTAAATAGCCATGAATAGATGGTAATAGATTTGTGAAATATCAATGGTTGATTTTAAAAGGACTTTTGCTGCATACATGAAATAGACACAGGCTAAGTCCAGGTTTTCTTAATTTGTTAGTGTTCTTCTAAGTACCCTACCATACATGAAAGGTTTTCCGTTTTATTCCACATATTAGGAAGTTTTTCAAAGCACAAAGAATAAACTTCATATGCAAAGAATCTGTTCCTGAATGAAATGATGCGTTATCAAGCAATAGTTCTATGATAGAACCATAAAGTGCTATTAAAGATGCATTATTTTAAGAGTGTAGGCCCAATTAAGCATTGCCAATCCACCTAACATGGGTATCTTTGAACTGTGAGAGGAAACTGGAGTACCCAAAGCATCCCCACAACTCTGCTCTGGATAAGCTGGTTTAGAAAATGGATGGATTTTTTTTTTACCATTGTTTAAATTTTACTGTCTCTTTACTTGTTTAATTAGATATGTATTTTTCCAACAAACAGAGAATTAAATGATCAACTAAATTATTTATAAGGTCATAGTAAAAATGTTAGTATAAGTAATTGGACAGAAATACTACCCATCCATCCATCCAATTTCCAACACGCTGAATCCGAACACAGGGTCACAGGGGTCTGCTGGAGCCAATCCCAGCCAACACAGGGTGCAAGGATGGAACCAATCCCGGGCAGGGCGCCAACCCACCGCAGGACACACACACACACCAAGCACACACTAGGGACAATTTAGAATCGCCAATCCACCTAACCTGCATGTCTTTGGACTGTGGGAGGAAACCGGAGCACCCGGAGGAAACCCACACAGACACGGGGAGAACATGTAAAGTCCACAGGGAGGACCTGGGAAGCGACCCCAGGTCTCCTTACTGCGAGGCAGCAATGCTACCACTGCGCCACCATGCCACCCTAATATTTTCATCCCTTTCTATTTTTCATTTTAATTATTTAAGTATTGTTCGGATTTATTTCTGATTAAATATTATATACAGTAATTATGCATAGAATATTAATAAGGCTTATTCTTATGTAATTATTAGAATCTATTTCATCTCCCCTAATATGGATTGGGGTCACATTGGCAAAAAAGGAACTTCGCCTAACTGAAGTGATTGTCAAAATATTGTATGCTTAGTAAAGGTTTATAAACAAAAGATTGACACCTAAGTAATCAGTGTAGCTCTCAGTAATAACATTTCCAGTGCACCATCTATTGTAATGTATTTTGTAATGCATATAGCAATACAATGCTTTGTATCTGTCATAAATGCATTATCTGTTGGAATTACAAATGCAATGCATGTATCTCTGTTGTATGCTATTTGGTATGGGACTCAAAAAACAGTGTTAATATTTGTGATGTGCCATCCACTGGAATGACAAATAAAATGCATTTTACTACTACAAATGTTTGTGATACATCATCTGTTGGAATGACAAAGACACATCAACCAGATGTACACACAGATACTTATCCATTTATTAAGGTGGATATTTATTAATTTTTGAGCAGCACACTCGAAGGAGTAGAATATAATGTTTCAATCATGCCCACAAACTCAGCACTAAATCCTATATTGTCCAGGAGATGCCAGAGTAATTACCAGTATAACCAATCAAATGCTTTATCAGCATCCACAGTGAGTAAAGCTGAAGGGGAAGAAAAGTAAAGTGATGCATCAGTTATATGAAGCAATCTTCTGATATTACCTGAGGAAAAAATTGAAGAATACAGTATAAAACCAGCTTGATCAGGGTGGATCAGTTTATGAGTAACTGATTGAAGTTTGTGTGTCAAGACTTCATCAACAGTTTGACATCTGAATTCTTTAGGAAAAATGACCTGAGATTGTGACACTGAGTGAGGTCTTTGTCTTGTTTTAATAGGCCAGTGATGATTGCAGTGTTTGGTGTAGGATTTAAATACTGTGAGAAAATGGCTTCATCCAGCATTTGCAACAGATGTAAAGAAATCTGTTCTCAAAAGGCTGAAGTTAACTCAGGTGGAATTCAATCAAGGCCACTGATTGCAACGCCTTTCCTTTTATTCATAGAGCCCAGAACTTCCTTCAGCTCATCCAGACTGATGGGGTTGCCGAAACACAATGCTTCCTCATATGAAAGACAGGGTAAGTTTAAGGTACTAGAAAAATGAACAAATTGCAGAGGGAGACATAGGCACCATAGAAAGTCAGATCATAGAAGTAATTGAGAAAATGTGTGTATAATTGCTTAGGATCATTAGTGATTGCATCAAACACCATCCTAATAGAAATGATTAGAACAAATGATATATTATAAGCCAAAACTTTAATGGGCATCAGCCCCTGACATATACAGTAATAACAAATCCAGGAGTAATGGATCAAAAATTCTACTCATTGCAGGAGGATTGTATTCAGCTCAGCCCTAATAGCTGATATTTTTGTTTCACGGTTTTTATCTAGCAAGCAAGGGTGAGATTTCTCCAAAGCAGAACAATGAGAATTAAGCTCTACTGTCTTTTCATTTTTGCACTAATTAAGATATAATGGGAAATACATCAAAAAGTCTCACATGCAGTCTTTAGTAGGAATCTTTTAATTGATGTATTAGGAAATATCTTGAAAAAACTTCCACAACATACCGGATTTAAAATGTCAAACTAACAATTTAGGTCCACAAACAAGGAGGCCAAGAATAGAAAATTAACAAAAGGTCCAAAAATAACAACAGGCCAAAAAAAACTATAGATTCAAAATAACAATACAAAAACTGACAATGTAAAAAGGCAAATGAACATATACAAGATGCCAAATACAAAGAAACCTAACAAAGCAAAATGCTCCAAAAAGAAAAGCATTCAAAGATCAAAATTCCAAAACTCAATTCTGACAAATGACAAGTAAAAAATGTAGCCAAAAACACAGAGAACTTTCCCAATGCCTCAGCAATCAGCCTGAGGCCTATTAAGCCCTCATACCGGATATCAGACAGCAACTGAATTAGCTTCTCGCCTATAGCGCCAATTAAATATAAAAAAAAAATCTAACAAGAACATTTTCACTAACAAAAATGACAAGATAATTTACAAAAAATAAAAAAAAGCAAAACTAATAAACCTTGCCAAGACCATGACAATTTGCTCCTCACTTTTGATATTTTTTTCCTCCATCTCTAAGGCCTCTGAAAATACTTTTTACTTTTTTAAAATCAGAATATTACTTAAAATGGACTAATCTTTATTTTAGCTTCAATACAAATTATTTTTTTAGGTTCTCGAAAAAGGTAGACTTCTGACTGTGAATAAAAGCAGTGAATGCATTACACTATAGCGTGCTTGATATCTAACATGGAGTATCTCTAATAACCTTCCATTAACTTTCAAAGGTGCCAGCATCCACATTGAAGAATATACAGTCAACACTCCTTAGCTCATTTAAAAGTGTGAGATGCTAATATTGTAGGTGGATGGTTTCTTGTTATTGCTAAGCAATTGTTTCATTAATGTTCAAATAGTTTTTCAGCTCTTTCACTAAAAAATACTGTACTTTACATAAGTTTTTTGTGACCATTCATCAACTGTATATTTGATCAATGTTAAAATCCACCTCTTTGCTCTTGCTTGCTGGAAGTTCTCTTTAGTCATTAACTGTCTGAAGTGGATTGCTACTGTATGTGCTTTACATGATTGGCTTGATTTATCTGTTTCCAGGGTTGGAAGCCCAGGACTACCAGTTTAAATTCCAGAAAACCAAACTACAGACTTGTTTACCATTAAATAAATAAGGTAATAATTATTGTATACTTAATTATGAAATTAAGAAAAAATTCAGATGTGAGCATCACTAAGCTTTGCAACCTAGAAAACAAGTTACCCAAACTAGTCTATAACATTTAGTAATTATTTACCACTCTGATGCTGATCTTTCTAATCATAAAAGAGGTCATTACAATAGCAATTCATGAGAAGAATTCATAATCAATTGCAGAATTACTGTATTTGACGGTTCCTCTATAGTGCCTCTTTCTCTTGCACAATTTGGCTCAAAAACTATTCAGCACATTGTCATCTCATTACAAGCTTAAGTTTCAAGTTTGGTATTTTTTCATCTGCTATTTTAGCTCTAGACCATCCTCAAGAAACTGTGACACACAGACAGACAGACAGTCACCCATCATTGAGATATCAATGTTTTCAATATCAGAGGACCCAAAAACGTTGAGGTCTGTCAAAAACTGGAGATTGAAATTTTTGACGAATCTAAAGCTTTCGCTCCTCCCCCATAAATGATAGGTTATGGTGGGGGTGGGTGCAAAGCAAAAAAAGGAGACAACAAGATGAACCATTCTACTTCTGCTTCAATTAGAAGTTAAACGAACCATAATTGCAAGAAGCATTATTACAAGAATAAATGGAAAAAAAAAAAACATTCCAATACTGAAAGAACTTTTACAGTGGATTAAATACAGAGGATACCGTGTAAAATAGCACTCTCTGCAGGACAGGAACAGAATCACAACCAAAGTAGAGAATGTACCATACTGTATGCAGAGGACATTCAGAAACTAAACATAAAAGTGGTCCTTTGTTTTCAGGTAAAACTGATTTTAGGATTGAAAAGGCAAGAAAGCTCAGGAACATTAGACTGCTTACTATGCTAGTCAGCCTGCAAAATTTAACAAATGCTGATGTAATGCTGAGCGGTTTTATGAAATATACAACTTGGAAACAAAAATGTTCACTGATTAATGCGTTTACTCATTTCAGATGACAGAGCTTGCAACCACTGAGAAAATGACCTAAAATATTCAGCAGCTTGTTGATCACATGTGATGATGTGATGGCTTGAATGCTACAATAATGCTCCTGCCCACATTTTTAAGTGTTCAGCCTTAGGAAGTGAACATTAACCTTTCAACTCAGAGGACTATACTCCATTACAAACAGATCTTGCCTTATGTAGCCACAGAAAGGGCATCAGAGAAATTTAATAAAAAATAAGATGCTGTGCATTAACTTATATGTATTCTGGTCTCCTAAAAGGTATACTGGAGGTTGTGAAAATGCTCTTTACTATTAGCCTGAACACTGCAGAGTGTGAACATGCTTTTTTCAGGTATAAACATCATCTTTACTAGCATGAGGACCTGTTTAATAACCAATTTAATGCAGTTTTATGCACAGATGACTAGCTGTTGTCAAATAAAGGTGTATGATACTGTAAACAACATATCGAACCTCAGAATAACCCTGAAGGCCAAACTGATGATGTTCTTGACAGACATACTAATTGGTGAGGTCTAAATTAGGTCTCAAGAAAAAACTGAGAATGCAATATAAATGTAGTACTGTGTTGATAAGAATTACTTATGAACACTTTGGAATCACTTCAGCTATGCCTTCTGACTCACCAGTACCAGAAAGCCCCCACAATATGATATACTGTTTGAATCACCTTTATGTGTAATTATACAAGACATCAAGCTTTTTGGGGTTCCCTTCTATTTTTAGTCCCCTGGATCCAAAAAAACCCTGATTTTTAGGCCATTTTAGACCTTATTTTGTGCAGGAAATTAAACCTTTATGATAAAGAGTAAACCAATAGGTGTCTTCAGCAAAAATTATCAGAAGGACTTGAAGTTGTGCATGCCATATCAACTGATCCCAGGAGTTCATCCCCCTAATGAAATTTGAGGAGCTGATGTTACTCCTTCTCACAAAACTTCAAAAAAACTTCAATTGGTAATATTGGTACTGTATGTGGAGTGTTGTTTTATACAATTTCGAGGTTGCTAATTAAAAATATATTTTTGATATTTGATTCTTTACTGGTGGTAATAGCCCTCTAAAAGCCATTTCCAGAAGATCAAAAATGACAAATTTCAAATATAAGCATGAGTGGTATTGTTTTAGACTACTTCAAAGTCAGTAATTATGAACCTGATGTTATTTTTGATATGTTACTATAGATATTGCCATATATGGACCTCTGAGACAGAAAATTACAAATTTCTATTACAATCGATAATTTTTAGACTTTTTGACACTATTCTTGTTTATTATGTACTTCTACCCTATGAAGTAAATCATCACATTTCTTAAATACACCCTGAATTAGGCCAGCTTACACTAATTCAGGATTTTTCCAATTAGTTTTTGATAAAATATTTTGTGTACATTAGAAAAATGACTACACATCAACATGACATTATCCTTTAAAAAATATGTATTTGTTAAAATGTTCCTTTTCCAAGATGCTGATTGTGTATATACTGTAATAATCGCTATGTACTCACAGCAAAACTTTACAAATAAACATTGATGTAAAAACTTGCAGGTAACCCTCCATCCCAATCTGTGCTACCAGAAAGCACTCATGGACTATCAGATTTGCAAAGGTGATCATAGGCATTTCCAATTTGTCCATCCCCAACTTCCATAAAGCACATTTCTTTATTTATGTTGCCAGCCTGTTTCTGCAATTAATGTATTTGCAAAATGATCAGTCAGGTAATGTATCTTGCTTTCGTTGTAGATGTACATGCTGTAAAAGTAGGGTGACCAGATGTCCCGGTTCACTGGGTCAGTCCCAATTGCAAGCTATGCGCCCCGGTTTCCTGAGAAATAACTGAAACATATCAATATGTCGCGGTTGTAACAGGCTACCCATCTTAAAGATTGCTTCACAATACAAAGATCTGCCGCCATTGCCATCAGGCCACCAATCATACAAACCTCCTACTCTTTGTACAGCTGACAATTTAAAAAATGTGTAGCGATTTGAGTAGGACCGTAAGTGTTTATTTGTGAAAACGTTTTCCCCTGCCCTGATTCCTATCCAATGACGATGAGACAAAGCAGGCACTAAAAGCGTGAGGATGGTTATTATGCGTGGGCACAACTTAACACAAAAACAAACATGATACACAAGTGTACCGGTTTGAGACGTTGAAAATCTGGTTATCCTATGCAAAGGACGCATTACAAAACCCAGTCTTGGCAATCCTTAGTTTCCCTTTGTTAAACAAACTATGGTACAGTAAAACAGTTCAGTTGTCTACAGTATGTAAAGCATGATGCACGCTTTCAAATGTGTATGTTTAAAACTGATACGAACTAAAAATGATTCTCCGGAAACTTCGTTAGCAAGCGCGACTGGCAGCGTTATACATTGCTTAATCTGCAGTAACCATCTCACTTAACAGCGATAATCTAATCAGCTTTAACCAATTCATTGTATTGATATACTAACTATAAACCTAATCGACGCCATCACCTAAAGCACTTTAATATAATCGTGCCTAGTACAAGAAATAACCTTTCAAGTCCACAACAATCTTAGTACAATTATCGGCGTGTTTTCTCATCCTCGTCTTCGCTGCCTAACGTGCACGTCCCCGTCGACCGCCTGTCGTACTCGTTGGTACAGCGGGAGCGCGCGAGGTTGACGAGTACGCACCCGTAAACATGGCGGATCTAGCAGAGCAGTTGTTGTCCGTACTGTCCACTATACGCGTTCCCAAGCCAGGGGACAGGGTTCACAAAGATGAGTGCGCCTTTTCATTTGATAACCCGGTAAGTAGCCTCTTTGAGTTCCAAGTGAGGAGGGGATAAAGTATTTGTTGATGATCTATTGTAAGGCAGTCCAGTTGTGGTCTGGATGGAAAAAGAGAAAGGAAGAGCGCAGAGTCATTCACAAAGTTTTCAGTGCAATTGAATCCTGAGCAAGTCCATTGTCTATAGCCTGTCGCTGCTGGCACACACTGGGCCACATGCGGGTAAGTTCGTGACAAGGCGTTTGCGTGCCACTTGCTTGAAGCGGCCTGGAGAGCTGGTGCCGAAGTAACATGTGTCGAGATGAGGAAAACAGTAGGCGATGTTGCTCAGTAATACCAGGCTGGTGATGTGTCAAGACAGTTCCGGGCAACGCCGGGTGGCAAAGTGCATATGGCCATTTAGTTAAATATACCCCAGTAATGTGACAGACGCGTCTATTACGTTTAATTTCAGATTTGCAATTCTCTTTGAATTTTGTCAGCAGTGGCCAGTGACTCAGCATCGTAGACTGTGATCAGTCTGTAAGCTTCTCCCCGTGTATCTTAGTAAAGAAGGAAAAACGCTTACAAAAGACCAAATTTTATATTAAGTGACTCGAGATAATATGGGAAGTTGAACCATTTTACTAAACTACATAAGTGAAAAATATGACATATTCTTACTTTGCAATAGGAATCAGACGGTGGACTTTTTGTTTGCATGAATACCTTCCTCGGATTTGGTGCAAATTGGGTGGAGAGGCATTACAGAAAAACAGGGCAACGGGCCTTTCTGCATATCAAGAGAATTCGAAAACCGGTGAGCAAATACTTTTTTTCAGTATTAACCTGTGCATCTATATACACAAATTATTGTTGCTTAATAGAATGCCAAATGTATGATATATGGATGGCTTGACCTGATACAGATTTGACAGAGCTTCATTTTTTAACAAGAATCTGCTTTTTCAAAATGTGATTCACTCTGTTCCTTACCCAGCCTACTTTTGCATATTTTTTCCACATTTTCCACTCTTTTGTCAAACTTATTTGATTTTTAAAATGTAAAACAAAAATTAATCAGTACAGATTTCAGCATCAACATATCAAACTATATTTTGTTAAATTGTATTCTGTGTTAATGGCACATTGACACAATGTTCAAATTCCACACTTAGTCATTGACCGTGTGGAGTTTTTTGTTCTACCTCTGGGTTTTCATTCCACATCTCCAGAGTGTTTGAGTGTGAGTTAGACTGGGCCTTGCAATACACCAGTGATCTATAATCATGTTTAAAAGTGTGTGAGCTCTTAATGGTAGTCATAATTTTAGAGATGTTGCTAACGGATTTCTTAGTAAATGTCTATCCATCCATCCATTTTCCAACCCGCTGAATCCGAACACAGTGTCATGGGGTCTTAGTAAATGTGCTAAATAAAAACTGCATACATAATAAAGGATTCAGACTTGTAAATTATTAGACTGTGATATTTCTTGTACCAAATATTCTTGTGTGCAGAAGTAAATGAACAACCTTCTGGGAGTCTTCAGGCTTGGCCAGGATACCCCAGGCAGGTTTGGCCTTTTCTAAACAGAAGAGGTTTTGTCCTGGTGACCCTTCCATAGGTGACATTTCTGTTCAGGGTTATTGTTATTGTTGATCTGTGCATCACTCCTCTGGAGGCAGCTACAGGCTTGTAGATTTTGGATTGTTTTTTTAAGATTACCTTTTACCTATTTTATTATTCTCCATGTGGCCTTGGGTGACAGTTTAAGAAAACATGCAGTTCTTGATAGGGTTATCATTTGCCCTCCACTTGAATACTCTCTAACAGTGGAGTTACGCATTCTAAACTTTTTGAAATTGTTTTGAGCCTGTCTGAATTAATAAGTATCCATTACTTTTTCATTCCATTTTGCTGATTTTTAACTTGCTTCAATGGCATGATGAAAAACATTAAACTTTTTTTTTTCCCAATTATTTTTGTCTCTCCCTAACACATCATTTTAGATCTTCAATTTAATTTGTTATCATGGTTCATTGTTTAAAAATCTGTCTGTTAATTGGTTAAAAATCACCTGTGTCTGTATTTATCAAGCATCCCAGAATTAGTTCGAGGAATTGCCATAAATAAATAGGATAAGAACTTGTCCTATTCCAGAGTATGACATGAGAAGTAGTTATGAAGCATCCCACACTTACTCCCAGTGAGGAGTAGGAGTTCATGTTTTGGAATGAATGATATCACAATTTTATTGCACCCTGAGCTGCAAAATGGTATTCATGAAGGTGTTTTGTTGATGCCTTGTTTTCTGATACTAACGGTAAGACTTCACCGCAAAGATAATAATATTCAAAAGGTGGTGATTGCAATCAAATAAAAGGGTTATGCCACTCTCATGAAGTACTCTATAGAGTATTGCTTCACCACAACTTCAAGAATAACAATGTAACGTGCACCAAGATGGAAGACTCAGACACCCTGAAAGAGAGTTAAGCACGATAACAGATGTGCCTATAACTATAAATTCATTGATTCATTGCCGGACTTCTAGAAGAATCGCCTTCCTGCTGTTTTAGCTTTGGAAAACGGCTCGTAAAATAAGTTACTGAAACTCGCAGCAGCTATTCTTGCACTATTTCTTATGTTGTGTTTGCTCTTCCAGTGTTCCCAGTCATCTTCCCGAGTCATGCATCGTGTCTGTCTAGTGATTTCCCTATCTTTTGCAAGGGAGTAAATATTGAGTGCCCTGGGGGTCTCCTTCTGCCTTTTTGAATGTTCCTGGGCTTGTTAATTGTAACTCGAATGTTTCAGGGGTTCATGAAATGCAAAGCTTTGTATGCCTGTGTGATATTTTCACCCATCCAGCCCTGCCTATCTTCAGAGTAATATACTGCCTACTATAATGCAGTTTGCGTTCATGACCTCCCATGTGTTGATACTGTGATATCACAATTCACATATGCATGCTCATCACCACTTGGGGCAGTGATGTGTGTTCCATCATTGACACCAACAACTTCTGGAAACCCAGCATTTTGCATGAATGCAGCATGCTTTAACATTATGTAACTTGGAGTGGAAGGGGAATGTATAAATCTGCATATTACCTCACACATTGTAAGGGCATTCCAAGTTTGGTGCAAAATTTGAGAAATGGTTGGTTGTGACATACCCAAATCATTGCTATTACAAAGCTACATTTTCACTGTGGCCTGAAAAGGTAATCTTATCAACACTTTCATTTTAGATGACAGTGTATTGCTTCTTTGTGTTGATGGAGCAATCACATAATGTATAAGATTTGTTTAAAATATTATTCCATCTCTGTCAAATCGATATGTTTTTATGAGTTCATTATTGTCCATTGTTTACAAAGCATACTGCTTTTCCGGAGCTGTGCGTGCTAAAGTCTACCTGAAAGTCATCTTCTGGGACATCCTAGCGAGTCTGGACAGCCCACAAGCTTTCCTAAATCCTGGTGAAGTTAGTAGTTCCCAAAATTAGGGAAATTGATAAAATGTTGGAACTCGTGTTCCTAACAGTAGGACCAAATTAGATAGATAGATAGATAGATACTTTATTAATCCCAATGGGAAATTCACAATTAATTAATTAATTAATTAATTAATTAAGTCACTTTTGAGATTTCTGAGACACTTGATAAATATGGGCACCAGTTCGGCTTTAGCTTAATGTAAGTCTTAGAACTATCACTTATTTTTTTTTTCACCTGTGCAATTTTTTATATCCTGTGTTTAGCATTTCACTATATGGACATTTTTCTTCGGAACACTCCTACTGGCGAATAATTGCCAATTATTTAAATATATTCAATTTTATTAATAATAAAAAAACTGAAATATCACATTGACACAAGTATTCAGACCCATTTCTCAGTACTTAAAGTACCTTTGGCAGTACTTGAATCTTGGGGTTTTCTCGAGTTTAACATGGTAAGCTTTTTCACACCTGGATATAGGGATTTTCTGGTATTTTCTGCAGTTCCTTTTAAGACGTGTCAGGCTGGAGAGAGACTATCAGTGGACTGCTATTTTCAGGTCTGTCCAGAGATGTTTGATTGGGTTCAAGTCTGGGCTCTGGCTGGGAAACTCAAAGACATTTCCAGAGTGGTCTCTGTCCATCCTGAGATCCAGGGTACTCTGGAGCAGGTTTTCATTAACCTACTTCGCGTTAGACCTGAGCATCACTCGGGCTGTCAAAAGAGTGTTAACAGCATTAGTCCCAATTGTCATTTGAACAACTGTATAGATGTACCTCATGTAAGCATTAGACATGAGGATTACTCTAATATCTGTATAGGAATGTCTTATATAAGTGTCAGGCCTGAGCATTACCCAGGTAACGGTGTAGATGCATGTTTTTTCCTTGCTTCATTATGATGTCTTGTAAGAAACACTTTTCAGCAGACCAGGGGCCTCATGTATAAACGGTGCGTACGCACAGAAATGTTGCGTACTCCCGTTTCCACGCTCAAATCGCAACGTATAAAACCTAAACTTGGCGTGGGCACGCACATTTCCACGGTAACTCATACCTTGGCGTACGCAATTTCTCCGCTCGGTTTTGCAGACTGGCGGCACCCAACGTCAAAGCAGTGCTACTGTTTCTGTGTGGTCACCCTTTCTTTCTTAGCTCCACATTCCTGACGCGGCTTTATAAATACACTGAAACTAACTGCATATTGTTTATTAGTGTAATGCATCTGATTGTAATTAACCTGCAGCAATATAATGGTCCAGGGAATAGCCATAGTATTCCAAATACCATAACTGCTTTAGCGTTGTAACTCTCACTGCATCTTCTTCTTTCAGCTGCTCCCGTTAAGGGTTGCCACAGCAGATCATCTTTTTCCATATTACTCTCACTGCACCACTCAGAGTATTTATATCACTGTATCTGAGTGGGGAATCACAGCAGCAGCTGATCGGAAAGAGAAATATCGGTATACAGCATGAAGCAGACGCTGCCTGAGCCACGGCAAAACGCTTTAGAGACTTCCCAGTACGGACTTCGCAGTTTAGAAAAGGTTTCATCCTAAGAACTCTAAACGCACTCAATCAGTCCATCAAGTGCTCCTTGTAGAACTGTTTACTTATAAGTACAATTACCTCACTGTAAACTTGTACTACAGTTATAATATTGCACAACCTGCGCCACTTTATAAAGCGCATATTTACATATGATGACGGTATTAATTTTTAAGATGAAATGCAGCAAAATATGTTGATTATATTATACAGATAAAACTTTAACTTCATTTAAATAATCTGTATTGTTAATAATTAAACATGTGAGGACACGGTGCCGCAGCGCTAGCTAGTTCAGGGAGTGTTCCTGCATTGCGTTGCATTCTTGCGCTGACGCGACACTGGAAAGATAGATGGATAGAATAATTAAACATGTACTACGAAGATATTTCAATGTTCCTTAAAAGTTTTGAAGAATCGGCGTTCTAAGCTTACAAATGGCTTCACGTCTATTACATAGCTGATTGTGTGGCGATTGGGTATTTGGAGAAAGAAAAGTAAGGACAGGAATTGGAGGTTAGTACGTTTGAAAGAGACAGTACTGCTGTGATAAATTATTTCATTGAAGGTCGCGCATGGCGCAGCAAGCCTCTTGCATGAGATATGAACAAGCACTGCGCCACCGTGTTCCCATCCATATTACTAACCGAGAATGGTAAACTGAAAGGCATGGACGCAGGTACATGGCGATGGGACCATGAGACATAGTGCGCAGGCGCCTACAGCGTGTGTCTCATAAACCGCAAGCGAAGTCTGATCCACCGCGAACGAAGGAGTCACGGCCCAAAAACGAAAGAGCTCAACTAACGTGAATGAGAAATGAAGCAACAACGCGCCCATAGCTAATGACTAACAACACAGACACACAAAAAAGAGGATTCTGCGCTGCACCCCAGAGTCGAACGGAAGAGGATACGGAGGCCCCACAGGTCCACAAAGATAGTACGGAAGGCGCGTGAAAGTACGAAAGGCGCATGTGCCTACAACGCGCTTCAGAACTAAACGTCCACACTACACAGCATGGTCCGGGTAATGAGAATAAACGAACTCTCCATATTAAACGTACGGCATCCTCACACGTCCAAACCATATAGCAGATGTGAATCACATTACAGTGATGCATTATTAACAGTACAACCACAGAAAACGCTCCGTATTAACTGTAAGTGCAATTATCCATATTACTAACGGTAGACAACGGATAACTAATGGAGTCACGGTCACGGCTCCGGCTCCAAAACGAAACTTTTCAACTAACGGACATACAGAAACGAGCCCGCCTGAATACAATTAATTAACACAGGCGCCTACAACGTGCCTCTCAAACAGCAGAGGCAATAGATAAACGGCAAAGAAAGGAACGACAAACAGCCACTAAACAATTCCGCCAATTAGCTGACAACGCATTCTGTAATGCGTCCACTATTAATAAACATTCATTAGGATTAATGAATATCATTTGCTGTCATCGTCATTCACTTAACTTCCCTGAAGAAACAACTGGCAATACAACTAATGAGTTTACACGTTGTTGTCAAAGGGGTCAGGTTAGACAGCCGCCTTTAGATGAATATCCTGAATATCTACGGATGTTTCTAACTAACAATGTACCCGAAAGTAAAAACATTATGGACTGCATTAGATCCTACAATAGTTCATTTGCTTTTGCATCTACCGGGGTAAATATCAGGCCACCAGCTGGCAATGGCCCATACTGCTTTCGCGTATGTGGACAAATATTACATCGGATTGGAACAGTGCACCCTGAGCCAAATCACGAACACAAATATGCACAGATCTGCGTGTTAGATCCAGATAACGCAATCTATCAACGATTTTACTACGAATGTTGTGTATAAAGAAGTACAGTAATCCCTTGCTATAACGCGCTTCGCCTTTCGCAGCTTCACTCCATCGCGGATTTTATATGTAAGCATATTTAAATCTATATCGCAGATTTTTCGCTGCTTCGCGGGTTTCTGCGGACAATGGGTCTTTTAATTTCTGGTACATGCTTCCTCAGTTGGTTTGCCCAGTTGATTTCATACAAGGGACGCTATTGGCAGATGGCTGAGAAGCTACCCAGCTTACATTTCTCTTTCTCTTGCGCTGACTTTCTCTGATCCTGACGTAGGGGGATTGAGCAGGGGGGCTGTTCGCACACCTAGACGATACGGACGCTCGTCTAAAAATGCTGAAAGATTATCTTCACGTTGCTATCTTTTGTGCAGCTGCTTCCTGAAACGACATGCTGCACGGTGCTTCGCATACTTAAAAGCTCGAAGGGCACGTATTGATTTTTGCTTGCTTGTTTCTCTCTCTCTCTCTCTCTTTCTGTGCTCTTGACGGAGGGGGTGTGAGCGTGAGCTGCCGCCTTTAACAGCTTTGTGCCGCGGTGCTTCGCATACTTAAAAGCCAAACAGCCCTATTGATTTTCCTCTGCCTTTATGACAGTCTCTGCTCCTGACTCCTTTGAAGAGGAAGATATGTTTGCATTCTTTTAATTGTGAGACGGAACTGTCATCTCTGTCTTGTCGTGGAGCACAGTTTAAACTTTTGAAAAAGAGACAAATGTTTGTTTGCAGTGTTTGAATAACGTTCCTGTCTCTCTACAACCTCCTGTATTTCTGCGCAAATCTGTGACCCAAGCATGACAATATAAAAATAACCATATAAACATATGGTTTCTACTTCGCGGATTTTCTTATTTCGCGGGTGGCTCTGGAACGCAACCCCCGCGATGGAGGAGGGATTACTGTATTCTAATAGATCCTTCTAATGTGCCATGCTATGGGTTCTTTACCTCCTTTGTTCGTCATCTACACCTTTACACTCCAATATATCTCATACATTCATCAATATATTTCGGGTTACCCAACCCCGATGGTAGGCGAGCGAAGCGAGCAGGGGGCGGAGCCCCCTTGTGTTTAATAACATGCTTTCATTCCTATCATCATGAAAAAGATATCACGTATACATCTCAGTATTTTAATTATTCAGAGAGCTGTAATATCACGAATGTAATGGATTATGTGTACTGTTGGAGAAAGAGAAAGTCCGTTTAAGAAGCAGGTAGTGATTCTCACACACAGACCACAAAGAAGATCAAATACAGAACAAAGCATTTAACGTCCTACTTTAGTTACAATGGGATTTGAGAAACTAGTAAATTAAACGATTTTAAGATGAAGTTTATGATGTTCTACTTTAATGGCAAAATAAACTACGTGATTAAAGTGGAAATTTCGAGATTAAAGTTGACATTTCATGCTTTTTTCCCACTGTGTGCTTATTTTTTTGTCTATACCCTCATAAGCTTTCATATGACATTCAGACGGTGGGCTACGACTTGCCTTTTCACTGCAACTTTGATATGTGATTTCTTTTTTATTTCGGGCACTGTGCGACTTTGTGAACTTGAGCTTTCGAGTTTCTCCGACACACTGTCACTCGATCAACTTCCTTTTGTTGATTATACCACTGTTTAAACCAACAAATAGTACGTTTTTCCTTTGACTCCACTTGGTATTTGCTGAAATTCTTATTTTCCCCCGTGCTTTTCCCATTGTCTTTTCTCAGAAGGCTATTTATATTGATTTGCATATTCAAAGAGGCATAATTCTGGGAGGAGTTGGGGCGGGACAGAAGGCACATGCATGTGCGTTACTTTTCACGCTGATCGGGATTTATGTAGTGGAAGAACGTGAAAGTTTGCGTATGTACAGATTCCTACATCTGGATTTTTCTGTGCGTACGCACATTCCCGCTTTTGTGCTTACGCCATGTTATAGTGTGAGTTCTACACACGGCGTTATACATGAGGCCCCAGGTGTTGCACGCTGTTGACTGATATGAGCAGTGATGTTGGGGAGCCTCTTATCAGCAGCGATGACAAAATGAATCTGTCTTCAGGCAGTGAAATTGAAACTGACACTGAAACTGAAAGTGATTCTGATGAATCTGAAAGTGACGTTTGGGTTTCTGTTGACCCTGCTTGAAATAAACCAGCACCACCTCATTTTGATTTTGTGGGGAAGCTAAGAATAAAAGTCAGTGCTGACAGCCATGATCCGCTTACTTACCTGAAGTTATTTCTTGATGATGATGTAATCGAAAGAATTGTTGTTGCGATGAGCCGTTATGCCGAATGGTGTTGGGTGAAAGGCCGTACACCAAAAACAGTTTTCCAGTTCAAAGATATACCACAAAGATATATATTGACAGCATATACGGTATTAGCATCAGCTTTATTATAATTATTCATTTAGCACTTTGAGTACTGAGAAAAGCGCTATATAAATGTAATGAATTATTATTATTTAATATTATTATTATAATACATCAGTATTATTATTTGTATTATACTTCTTACATTTCTGACTTTGTACTTTTAGTGTTTTGCATGTTGTACAGTAGAAAGATGAGATTTAATAAACATATCAGTTGTTAAGCCCAAAAATGCAACTTTCTACTTTCTTTTTTTTTGTCAGAAAAAAATGTAATGTTAAAGAGGTTAAGGATATCTTTGTAATTTGCTTTGTTCAGTTTTCCCTCAACCCTGTCTAGTCTCCCAGTCACTACTGCTAGTAGTCAATCCCATATCATTATGCTGCCACCACCAATCCCCCATGTTATTGCACAGGTGATGAATGGTTCCTAGTTTCCTCCATACATGACACTAATCTTGGTTTCATCAGACCAGAGAATCTTGCTACATACAGACTCGGAATCCTTAAGATGCCCTTGTGCAAACTACATGTGGGCTTCTGTGTGTCTTTTACTGAGGAGAGGCTACTCCAGAGGCAGCTAGGGAAGCTTGTAGAAGTCTGGATGTTGCTTTAGGATTACCCTTTATCTCTTTTATTGTGCTCCTTGTGGCCCTGGAAGAAATTTTAGTAGACCAGGTTGCTACTGTTTCAAATGCCTTCAATTTGAATGCTGTTTATCTAACAGTGGTGTTATGAAGTCCACATTTTCTTGAAATGGCTTTGTTACTTTACCTTCTTTTTTTAGCATCATTTTTTAAATTCTGTTGTTCGGATTTTGCCTTACTTCCCAGCATGATGCTAAACTCGTGGGAAGAGTCACTGACCTGCTTTCTTAGCTTTTTTTTTTTTTTTTTTTTGGCCAGTCTCCAACTCACCTGGTCATGCTTTGCTTTTGAAATCATAAAACTAAGGGTTTACATAATTTTTGCATACTGTGTGAATTTTTTCCTGCATGGGCATTTGCTATCAAAATACTTAAAGTAGTGAATTTTTACTCTTTATTTAAATAAGAAAGGGACATATTCTGATTAGGTATGAATTTTCTAGTTAAAAAAAAAAAAAATTTAAATTATGCAATGG
This sequence comes from Erpetoichthys calabaricus, assembly GCF_900747795.2. NCBI lineage: Eukaryota > Metazoa > Chordata > Cladistia > Polypteriformes > Polypteridae > Erpetoichthys > Erpetoichthys calabaricus. The sequence continues at coordinate 92,946,969 of NC_041402.2, read as the reverse complement.
GTCCTTAAACTTCCATTTTTGTTTGTTCCAGCATATTTAATCCAAATCATATTATGTGATATCATCTACTGTTGAATTCTGCTCTGTACTTGTAATATTTCTATTGCACTATTATATTATATTGAGGATTACTTGTGTTCTGTTCTGTGTATTGTATTGTATTTACCCCCTTTTTGTTTGATACCCACTGTACGCCCAACCTACCTGGAAAGAGGTCTCTCTTTGAACTGCCGTTCCTAAGGTTTCTTCCATTTTTTCCCTACAAGGTTTTTTTTTTTTTTTGGGAGTTTTTCCCTTGTCTTCTTAGAGAATCAAGGCTGGGGAGGAGCTGTCAAGAGGCAGGGCCTGTTAAAGCCCATTGCAGCACGTCTTGTGTAATTTTGGGCTATACTGTACAAAAATAAATTGTATTATATTTGTATACTTGTTTCTCATTCTCTTAATTCTACTAAAGTCTTCACTACTTTCCAAGCAAGCTGTACTTGCTATGCTTGTTACAATTCCATTCTTAACACCATTAGTCATCATTATTATGATTTGCTTTGCCACAGCATATTAATTTGTTTGTGACTTTACTTTATGATAGTGAAATAGTGTTTATCTTTAGCAGTCTGTTGAGTTCCTGGGATTTTTGTGCTGCTTTTTCAACTAACACCAGAGTCTGCAGTGCCCTTTAGTTTCTGTGTGTAGCTTCCTCTAACAGGTGTATTAATATGCCTTCTTTTCTTAATTCACATGTGAATCTGTGGTATAGTGCATCCTCCAGCTATCCTCAAAACTCATTCTGTAATCTTTTAAGCGCAGCCACATAATGAGCCACTGTCTTTCCCTCTTCTTGGATTCTTCTGTGAAAGTAAAACCACTTTGCTGTGATGAGGTTTTAAAAAAAAAATGCTGCTGTAACAGTCTTGTAATGTCAGCATAACTTTTTTCACCATGTGCTTCTGTCGCAAGTAGAGCAATCCATATGTTTTGATCCCCAAAACACTAAGTAGCACATTCACTTTCTTGTAGTTTGTAATATTATTAGCTACAGCTGGTTTCTTGAGTATATGTTTATGTTGTAGAATGTTCTGTGTTTTCTTCAGAAGCTTGCAGTTTGACTGTGGTGCTCACCTTTTTGAAGAAGTTTTTATGAGTTGTAAACATGGTTGAAGGTGAAGTGAGTAAAAAAACATAAAATAGGGACATAGAGTTTCTTGAATGATTTTTAACAGACAGGTGCATATTGTGCAAGTCTTTTCATATATAAATACTATTCTAATTTTTGCTAATTGTTTGAATTAGTGGTAAACAATCTCATCAACATTATTCCTTTTTTCCTTCAATGAAATGTAAACCATTTGTGGTGACTGCTGCACATAATTATATTTTATTTTTTATCACATATTTGGTTAATGCCATATACTATGGTGAATTAAAAAATCAGAAGATGTTCTCTTTTGTTGTTGGGGTGGCTCAATAACCTCATCTGGGTCCCACAAATTGTCAGAAATGGGAAATTTAAATAACAGATTTGTGCTTTAGAATTTCAACACTTTAGTCACTGTGCAATATTCTTAGTATCTAGCTATTTAGATTAACTCTGGTACAGCACAACTTTAAACTTTGCAAATAGCAATTAATTTTTTTTTTTTGCTTTTTGCAGAAAAAGGAAATTGAAGGTAACTCTGGTTCTGGAGACCCACCTAGAAAAAAGCCCACGAGACTTGCTATTGGTGAGCATGTAATATTTTTTTTCTTTTGTGTTAATGTGGTATTGGGTAGAGGGGGACTTGGGCACTCATTCATTCAGTTCTGTAACACTAGGAGTGGAAGGTGGCTTTGATGTGGCATCAGAGCAGGCTCAGTATGAAGAAGAAGTGAAGCTCATTATATTTCCTGAGAAACAAGAAGTTATATCAGATGAGCTGAATAGTCTACCAGATGTAGTAAGGGAGCGGGTAAGTAAGATTCTCCTATTTTTTACAATCTGCTCATTTCTGTCTAGTCACAAAGCTTACTTGTTTCCTTTGGTATTTCCCGGATTAAAAGTTGTCCGTTTTGTGAGTTAATCTTTCTTCTATTGCAATTCTAAAGGAAAATGGTAGTTGCTGTTTGGCCATAGTGCCTCATCTTTGATATAATAGCCAATTTGAAAACATATTATACTTTTTATGTGTTTTCTGGAATGACATCAAGTCGTACATGCAGTACTCTGAAAAATCTAAGGCTACTTTAGAAAATTATTTGTAAAACTACTTATTTGTGCAGCAGGTGTTTATTAACTAAAACACTAGCATAAAAAGTAACAATGTCTTGTGTTTTTAAAGCAAGTCAGAATTCTGTGTTTCCTTGTTCAGTACTGAAGTAATTTGCTTTTGGTACACGACTGTATAACCTTTTGAGTAGATTCATAGTAAATTCTGTGAAGTGTATTATAGGATTTGCCATAACTCTTATTTTGACTGACTGTTTTCCCCCCAACGTCTAAGTGATCCTCCAGCTTTTCAGTTATATTGAGATTGGGCCCTTTAGGGGGACAGACTAATACTGTTAGTGTTCCATTTGCAGACTTTCACTCCACTTCCACCATGTCTTAATTGTGTTACAGCTTGTTAGAGGTTGTTTTTGTCTTGACAAGTTAACTTTTTACCAGTAATTAATTTTTATGAAAGTACAGTATGGTGAATAAAAATGTTTTTAAATTTCCCAGCAGTTGTTATTCCAGAGTGTTGTCATTTTTTTTTTTAAACCTGATCCCCTACTCAATTGGCTGAAATACATCCAGAAACCATGAACAGAGCCACCGCAGTTCCTCGGAGAATGCAGTACTTCAGTGTTCTTCTTGTCAACTCTTCTTCTGACATGCTGTTTCTTTGTGAACAATTAAATTTCTTGTTCCAGTTTTTGTCACTGGTTTTTGCCCTTATTGTTTTTATTCGACTGTACTCTTCTGCTTCGACCTTTCCATAAGAATAGCTTCTTAGCTGTAACACAGTCTGCAAAACTGTATGTTTTAATACCTGCTTGAACCATCAAAGAGTGCATTTTGGTTCCAGGTGGTTCTGCCAGAAGTTGAGTAAGCACTTCAGCAGATTTCATTCTGTCCTTTTAAGGAAGTGACCTTTTAAATACTATTAATAGGTACTCAGATTCAGGCAGGTTTTTTGGTCTTTCACGTCCACAGTTCTCTGTCTTGAACTTGCCCAGTTGTTTCCAGTTTCTCTACAGCCATTTGAACATCACATCTAGAATATCCGCTTTAGTGTACTTTTACTTTAGCCTTGTTGATACAAAGCTATGATTTTATTTCTGTCAAAGTGTTTTTATCTTGGCCATTGCAAAACCTCTCCTTCAAGTACTCTATTGTTACCATTCAGTACTCCATTTATTTTTTTTAAGTTTCTCCACCAGCATACATTATTTGGCCAATCACTGTCTTATTAATTTAAGTCAGGAGTGCTGTTGGTAGATTTTAACTTGGTGTCTGGGATACTGTAAGAAGTGATTTGAGAACCAAACCTTTTGAAGTTCTACTGTATATGTCTAATAAGATATCAGAAGTATTTTGTAAATACAGAAATTCTTTTACTTTTTATTGTTTCAGTGTGTATTTATACTAGGCAAGGGAAATTTAGTGCATTAATTTTTGCTATTAATGTGGCCTGTTTAATATATTAAAAAAATATATTGTTGCTTCTGGAGCCGGCAACAAGGCAAATGTTTTGTAAGGGTGGCATTTTCATGTTTTTTGTTTTTTATAAACATTACAAAACAATAATACAAATAAGTAAGATGTTTACCTAAATAATTACTTACAACTCCGGAACTGTATATATGCTACCTGTCAATAGCTTTTGTGTTCATTTTCTTGATTTATACATACTGACGTAGGTGCTGGGGATGGGGGTGGGGTTTATGGTAATCCTGGTGTAATGTGAGAGAAAAGTTGCAAAGTTAAAAATTACCACCAGGGGGTGCACTGCTGCCCAAACCTGACACAGACAGATGTTGGACAGAAGTCCAGGGAACATGCTTTTATTTTATTTTTTTTCCCCAATGGGAAATGCCCCCCCCCCCCCCCCCCTTTCTCACATGTACAGCACAGTCATAGCACAAGTCCAAAACACAAAGCACACGTCCCTTCTTTCTTTTCCTTCTCTTCTTTTTCTTTCTTCGCTTCCACTTCGCCTGGCAAGCTTCATCCTCTTCTACCCGACTCTGGCTCCTGGAGTAGTGGCTGCAGGCGCCTTTTATAAGGCACGTGGAAGTGCTCCAGGTGCTCGTTGGTCTACTTCCGGAAGCACTTCCAGGTGTGGTGGAGGAGCTGTAGTCTAGGGCTCGGGTGCAGCATCCCCTGGTGGCTCTCACAGAACCCAACAGGGCAACACCAAACTCCAGCTCCCATGGAGTCCTGTGGGAGTCCAAGGCACTGCTTCAACCCAGGGGAACTGTCGTCTGGCTGTCCAGGGGAGGTAATGCTCTGGATACGCTCCTTCCCGCCCAGGTCCTTCCAGCGTAGAGGCATACACCACAGATGGCTCCCCCCCCCCCCCCCCCCCATGTTTCTGTAAGAAGATTAAATCAATGTCATATCACATAAGTAGTAGTATCTCTTTTATTTAACTTGCTAGTCTGCCAGCCAGCTAACAGTGCTGACTCCCCAAATATAATGATTATCCCTACGCATGAGTCAAGTTTGCAGTATCTTTGCTTATTTATGCAAAGATCACAACGTAACCATCCAAGTAATGCACGGTGTCAGTTATTAAGTGAGATAGCAGCTACGGGGATTGTTTTTAGCGTGCCAGGAGCAAAGTGTTTTCCAACGTTTTTTTTGTGGTGGCACACTTTTTGTAACCCAAAAAGTCCCAAGGCACACCACATTTCTACCAGTCACAAAAGCATTATCTATACGTTTGCTAAACTGGCTGAAGGGGAGGGACAGGGGACCCAAAAAAAAAAAAAGCAGCTCAGAGGTTGCTGTTCGCAGACGGGGCACTTAGTGAGTGCTTTGGACTCCTTTTTCAGCTGCTTCGGCCCTATACCTATTCATACAGGGGGTCATCTCTCTGCCTCACTCTACTAACCCAGGGTCAGAGGCAACTTGTATGTCCTGTGCCCCTCTGTTCTGCAAGAGTTGCTGGCGAACATGCACTGAGGCAGATGGACCCTCGACACATCTCCTGGCTGCTAAAGTGCATTTATATCGGCTTCTCCAGGTATTCCTGCTGACCTTAGACCAGTCTCGACTATTTGAGGAGCTTTCCACTCTCAGGTCAGGTCCAAGGGGCACTACACTGTTATTCATGGCACATCAGTTGAAAAACGCTTGTGTAGAAAATAAATACCAAGTCATTGATGGTGATGAACAATTGAGTATAGTATTTATGGAGTTTTAGCACAAGTTTAATGTATGGTCATTTAAGAGATGTTTATTCTTTCAATTAAATCAGTCTTCAGCAGTGCATTCAAAGTCTGCAATTGTTTCGATTGCTTTTTTACTTTGACACGTCTGTCTCATATGCTATGCCAATTTAACAATTAATACATTGGCCTTGTTTTCTTATTGCCTTCTTTTCAGCTTGCCTTTTAGGAAGATATTTGAATTCAGGATGTACGTGCTTAAGTACTATTTTGTTAAAAGTTCAGGTTTAAGGTCACTGTATAAGATTATACTATGCCATTATTTTTTTTTAATTCCTTTGTGATGATTCTACATTAGATTTGTGATTCAATGTGTAGTTACATCACAATATATGTATTGGTTTTATAATTATTTTAATGTTAGATATGATTAATTGTAATTATGTGTATACATATGTATGTATATATAATGTGCATATATTTGTGTTATGTATTTAAGAAAATTGCCTTTGATTGGCATTAATTGTTTAATGCTCACATAATTAGCTTTTTAACAGTAATTTTCTTGGATGGCGTAAGATTTTTGTGTAGTATTTTATGTGAGCATTCTGCTTTTCTTAATTACATTTTTTTTTAATTTAATTTTTGAATAGATAACTGCCTCAATAACTGGTATACTGGCTGCTGATGCAGCATCCCGGAAGGAGCAGGTTCAGGAATGGGATGGTGAGGTGCGACAAGTGTCCAAACATGCAGCTAGCCTAAAGCAGTTAGACAGTGGTGTGCGTATCCCTCCAAGGTGAGATTAAAATCAATAGAGAAGTGAGATGTGTTGTAATAATCATGCAGCAGTAACCTAAAAGATACTTGAACAATATTGTTGCATCATTTTAAGCCTTGGCAACTCACCAAACTAAAGTATTGTATCTTGAGGCATTTCCTGTGCTGTGGTCATTTTAATCCATTGTATGTATCTGAGTATCAAGATTAACAAAATTGTACCAGTAATAATTTTCTGCTCAAAATGTGTAGTTTGAAATAAGCAACAAAGAATGTCACTAATCTGTTACTCTATGATGATTGCTAAGACTTTTCCATAATGCTGCTTTTAATTACCAAAATAGGAAATGGCATGAAAGTTTGAGAGCACTAATTTTTTTTGTTATGAGCAAATAATGAAAAAATTCAACAAAAAATCTGCAATCCTCGTATGTATATGTAAATTATTATTATTTTTTTTACAATATTGGATCCCATTCTATTACAAGCTCTGTTATGTACTTCTTTAATGTAAAGATGAGATTAAAAATTTTTGTCGACCACCACTACAGACAACATGGGAATAAAAAGCATATTAAAAATATCATTTTTATGTGGAATATTCTTCTTATATGGAGAAAATTGTTTTTGGATTTGTTTACATGTCAGCCATAAAACAAGAACTTATGACTCATGCCCTGTTGCTTGAAAGATGCAAATGAACAGTACAGCTTTTAGAAGCACCTGACAAGCACCACTCAAACACCTAGTACACAAAGACAAATCTCGTATTCCTCACGTACACGTTTCCTGTTTCTACTGCTAATGTACATAAGAAATGCAGTGTGGTAACTAAAACACATTATAAATAGTCTTTGCTCAGTTTTTTCTTGTTCTTGACCATATATTTCTGTGCTATCTGAGGCCAGAAGTAATGCCGTAGACCAACTTGCTCTTTGAATTTTTTTTGTTTCTCCAGTAATACTGAATGTAAAACTGGTGTGTTATAATGATTACTTAGTGTTTCATCACTATTTTTTAACAGATGCACTTTTCTGCAACATTTGTTTCCTTTTTTTTTTAGTTATGACACAAATGTAATGGTTATTACCAGTGTCATTTATTTTTATTTGCATCTCTCTTCTTTAACGAATGTATGACAAAACAGAAGGCATTTAAGATGCAAAAAGCAAGAAACACTCCATTCATGTAGGAAGATGTTTCTAGAATAATGTGTAACTAGAAAGCTAAAATGAAAATTGATGATACTGAATGTGTTTGAGTAATATTCTGTTAGTGAAATTCAGTCAGAGAGGCCAAATCTGCATATACTATATTTACCTCAACCTAGTTTATTTACCAGTGCTTGAGAACTGTAATTCCCATGTTTCATTTTTTATTTCAATATGGAATTTGAGGCAGTAGTTACTTATTTTACAAAAATAATTTTGATTAAATACAAATTTTAATGTTTCAATGACAATGTTTCATACGTAAAATGTCATGTCATCAGCTAATTCTTGGTCCTGCTTAATTGAGTTTTGGGTTGCAGGAGGCTGGAGCCCATTATGACATCACTAGGTTCAAGGCAGGAAACATGCTGGATATGGCACCAGCCCATCACAGTGCCCTCTCTCTCTCACACACACACACACACACTCTTACTGGGTCACTTTGGAATTGACAGTCGGCCTACCCTGCATTTTTTTTGGAGGAGGAAGCAAACCAACGTTACTAGAGGAAAGTCCAGTCAGACAGGATAAACATGCAGACTCCACACAGACAATGTCTTGGCACAGATTTTGTACTGTAGGATTTAACCTGTGAGGCAGCAGTTCGATCCAGTGTGCTACTAATCCAGCCTGGATTTAATTCATTACTTTACTACTGTGTTGTTTGTTTGTAGTGGCTGGAAGTGCCAAGCTTGTGAAATGCGTGAAAATTTGTGGCTGAACTTGACTGATGGTGCAATCTTGTGTGGACGGCGATATTTTGATGGCAGTGGCGGAAACAACCATGCTGTACTTCACTATAATGAAACTGGCTTTCCTTTAGCTGTCAAACTGGGCACTATTACACCTGACGGTGCAGGTAAGTTCTTTTTTTGAAAGTCAAAATTTATCTAACTGCAGTGTTCATTTTACTTGTACAGTCATATGAAAAACTTTGGGAACCCCTCTCAGCCTACATAATAATTTACTCTACTTTCAACAAAAAAGATAACAGCGGTATGTCTTTCATTTCCTAGGAACATCTGAGTACTGGGGTGTTTGCCAAACAAAGATTTTTAGTGAAGCAGTATTTAGTTTGTATGAAATTAAATCAAATGTGAAAAACTGGCTGTGCAAAAAATTTGGGTACCCTTGTAATTTTGCTGATTTGAATGAATGTAACTGCTCAATACCGATTACTTGCAACACCAAATTGGTTGGATTAGCTCGTTATGCTTTGAACTTCATAGACAGGTGTGTCCAATCATGAGAAAAGGTATTTAAGGTGGTCAATTGCAAGTTGTGCTTCCCTTTGACTCTCCTCTGAAGAGTGACAGCATGGGATCCTCAAAGCAACTCTCAAAAGATCTGAAAACAAAGATTGTTCAGTATCATGGTTTAGGGGAAGGCTACAAAAAGCTATCTCAGAAGTTTAAACTGTCAGTTTCAACTGTAAGGAATGTAATCATGAAATTGAACACCACAGGCACAGTTGCTGTTAAACCCAGGTCTGGCATGCCAAGAAAAATACAGGAGCGGCATATGCGCAGGATTGTGAGGATGGTTACAGAACACCCACAGATCACCTCTAAAGATCTGCAAGAACATCGTGCTGCAGATGGTGTATCTGTACATCGTTCTACAATTCAGCGCAATTTGCACAAAGAACCTCTGTATGGCAGGGTGATGAGAAAGAAGCCCTTTCTGCACTCACGCCACAAACAGTCACTTGTTGTATGCAAATGCTCATTTAGACAAGCCAGATTAATTTTGGAACAAAGTGCTTTGGACTGATGAGGCAAAAATTGAGTTATTTAGTCATAACAAAAAGCGCTTTGCATGGTGGAAGAACAACACCGCATTCCAAGAAAAACACCTGCTACCTTCTGTCAAATTTGGTGGAGGTTCCATCATGCTGTGTGGCTAGTTCAGGGACTGGGGCCCTTGTTAAAGTCGAGGGTCGGATGAAATCAACCTAATATCAACCAAGTATTGATGTAATATCTCTGTCGTGGTGCCCAAATTTATGCACCGGTCTAATTTTGTTATGATGCATATTACATATTTTCTCTTAATCCAATAAACTTAATGTCACTGCTGAAATACTACTGTTTCCATAAGGCATGTCATATATTAAAAGGAAGTTGCTACTTTGAAAGCTCAGCCAATGATAAACAAAAATCCAAAGAATTAAGAGGGCTTCCCAAACTTTTTCATATCATTGTATACCCTTGACCTTGCTAGTCTGTAGTAGTTTGCCGAACTTTAAAGTGAAAGGTAGGATTACTGTTCGTAAATCTGTCTTTCAGCTGTTAGTTTGTATGTTATCATAAGATTTCCTTACTTGAAAAGAAAATTATAAGATAATATGTTGATGTTTGTAATTTGTCCACAGATGTTTATTCTTATGATGAGGATGATATGGTATTGGACCCTCACCTTCCTGAACATCTTGCTCACTTTGGAATAGATATGATGACAATGCAGAAGGTCTCTAGCCCTTTTATATTGTTGTGCGTTATGCTTGTGCTGTGATTTTTTTTATTTAAAATAATCAACCTCTCTATACTTTTAGTTGAACCATGTTTAACCTTCTTTTTTTTTTTAAACTGGAGATCATGGTTTTTTTTCATTTGTCATTTTGGCATTGCCTTCTTCATTATTGTAATAACTGTTTTTTTAACTCTGAAGTAGAGAATAACTTTAGAGGTGCATGAAGATGAGCGAATGTTTCCTTTCACTTTATTATATGTGATAAAGGATTACTTAACCCTAATACTTACTCGACTTGAAAAATGGCCATAGATGAGAGGAGATCTGCTTTTCAGTTTTATTAAATGTGTGATAGTGTGGTCACTCGTGTTTTACAATGCAGAACAATGGATATGCAAGTTCCATAAACAGAATGAAAATATTTTTATCCTGCATTTACATTCAGCAAGGCCTGAATAATTCATTAATACTACACCAAAATATTGTTAATTTTAAAGTAACTCTAAACCTATATAGCAGCTATATTTTTTCCTAATGCACTTTCATTCATTTAGGGGAAATTATTATTATTGCCAATAATGGTAATAATAGCTTGGTAGTCCTCCAGAGGGCATGACAGAGAAAGTGTTATGAGCCTTGTAAACTTTTATAAGAGGACTGAGATCGGCAGTGACACTATTAATGGTGTGCTGTTGTATGTAATTTGGCAGTATATCTCCATAGTGTACTGTACACACACAAGTTGATCTACGATTCGCCCATACACAGACGTTGTGTCAATTGTGATTTCAGTTACCAAATGCTTAGGAGACAAAATTTTGATTGAGGTTGATATTGAATGATGAATACATGTAGAGTCATTGCACATACAGGTGAAAATGGCATGAGTTTAACTAAGAAGCTGTTGTCTCCCCTTCTGTTTACAGCAAGTGTTTCATTGTTATTTGGATGTAGTGGCCGTAAGGCTCTCTGATTCACACTGTTTTAAACGGCAATTTGTTAATTTTATTTAGGGACCCCAGGAATGCACCCAGCTTTGATTCTGCTCACGCACAAAGACACATAAACCTAAAGTTAAATAAACATATAGAAATTAATATATTAAATGCCAAACCAATTAAAACAAATAATGCAGGCATCCACCCGTATAACCCCATTGGCGATAATTAAGTAAACACAAAGGTGAAAACAGACAAACAGTAGTCACTAAATAAAATATACACACAGACCTGTCTTTCAGATGCAGGTGAAGATAATGAGTGAAGTGAAATCCCATGTAAACAGTTTGTAACATGCTCTGAGGTTGAAGACATTTTCCAACTCAGATGAAACCGCACAAACAAGTAGGCAAAGGAAAAGAACACAAATTCTGTGAAAACTGTAATCCTCAGGGTTTGGGTAATTCTATTCCCAATGATTTGCTGAAGTGGTGAAAAGACAATCTGATCTTTGCCTGCTTCTTACAGATCCCTTTTAAGTCCAGCACTTCATCTTCTTTCTTGCAATAGCCAAAGCTGCACACTGGTGCAGTACTACCAGCACTACTGGCAGAATTGTAGTCCATTTTAAGTACTGCTACGTGGTTAATAAAATGAAACAAAATTGTTTTCGTTCCAAGTATTTTAGAATTAAGCAAAGAGGTTGAAATTTAAGTGGTCCTATGAGTTAAAAGTCACGGAGCGCTTTTTTTCTGAATTTCAAAGAAAAGTAAGGTATTATTAATTTCTCAGACTTTGGACAGAAAGCTCATTAAACAAGCAGCCCAGCTGACAAATGTATTTGACGTAAATCTACTACGACGTTGCTCTACTATGGTCTAGAATAATGTGGCCTAAAAATGTTCTTCAGTTTTCTTTTTGGCTTCAATTTTTGGTTATAACATCAAGCATCCTTGTCCATTGCGAGTCTGCTGCCCCCTTTCATCTTGAGGAAGACCTTCATGCTTTCACACAGGCTGCACCTCTTTTACTATCATGCTGGCACCCTCTGCTTATTGCCGTTATAGGGAAAGCAACACAAATATAGGGTTATTTCCCTATTGCAGCCCTGGCTTCCTATACCAGTATATGATGGGTCTTCCTTGCTACCAGTGCAGCTGTGTGTTTCTACTAGGTGGTATTTTTTGGAACTTCACCGAGTGCCAAGTTAGTTTTTCCCTTTATATTGTCAATTTATAGCCAGGTACACCCTCACATGCCATGTAAAAACTGATTTTTGGTTTGGTGTACTGTAGTCATGCTAGTTGTTGAATTACGCCCTGTATTTTTATTCATTTAGAATTAAGTTTTTATTAAGATTATTATGCATCTAACTATACTTAGTGAACATTGTATGACAGTATATTATTAGCTTCTTCAGTTAAGCAATGAGTTGTTTGTATTTTGTATTTCAGACTGATAAAACAATGACCGAACTGGAGATTGACATGAATCAACGAATTGGAGAATGGGAAGTTATCCAGGAATCAGGTGTTGCCCTCAAGCCACTATATGGCCCAGGATATACTGGCATGCAAAACCTTGGTAACAGTTGCTATCTAAATTCTGTTATGCAGGTCATCTTTAGCATTACAGATTTCCAGAACAAGTAAGTTGCATTGGAGCTTTCATTGTATGTGTTATTAGGATATGACTGATGAAAGCTCTGTTTTCAGTTGATACCATTTAGAGAATGTTTTTGTGGTGTATACTTTATAGAACATGGGACACTAGTGCTGTATAGGGAGTATTTTTCTTGAGCTTAATTTGAAAATTAACTCTTGTCATGGTTTTGGATGTGTTGATCTAATTAAAGCCATTGACTGGGACTTAAATGAGAACTAACTAAATATTTTAATCCTCAACATTAAATATTAATAAACTGCTATTCATGTTTAACCATATACAGTATATTACATACAGTAGACACAAACATTTACGTAATTATAAGTGAATGTTGTCATGTTTTTTATTGAGCATGAAGCTTACCAGTTGGAAAAAATGTGGCCTCATCCTGTAGGAGATAATAAATACTACTGTATATTGTCAAACCATATTCTATTTGCAAGAACAAACAAAATTCAGCAATTGGACGGATGGATGGACGGACAAACATCTCCAGCATTGGGGATGGATCTGGACAGGGCCTGAGCCGATCACAGGGCAAACACAGACACCCATACACTTAGACAGTTTGGAAATGCCAGTTCATCTAATCTGCTTGTCTTTGGACTGTGATAGAAAACTGTACCACCCAGAGAGAACCCACATGGACATGGAGAGAACATGCAAACTTTACACGGGGAACACCTGGGATACAAATCTTACAATTGTTTAGGTCTTTCTTTTGTTAGGGCCCGAACAAACTAAAATAAGTTGTGAGTGGCCACCATCTAATTTCAGCTGTCAGCACTGATAGAAATGACTGAATAAACTGTGTCAATCTATAGCCTTGTGTCTATAGGAGAGGAGTGATTACTGTTGGATTTAAAGCCAGAAAACTAGTATTTTATGGGTTAGAGTTAGATGCCATATTGAGGCTTCTTACTGATCTAGTATGTCTGACAGTCATCCGCAGTCACTTTCTTAATGTGTAAAGAATATACAACATTGTAGATAGGCCTGGGTAATAATATCTATTTTCCAGTTAATAGTTATTTTTCATTTAAGAATCAATATCAAATCATTTAAAGTATCAAGATCGATCTTGTGAATCTCTATCCTGCTCAATTACTATATGTAGAGTTTTGCTTATCGTTGTTATTGATGTCCAATCCAGTAGATGGTGCTGATGTGCCTGTTAAAGATTTCTACCTAAAAAAGCACTTTACTACTTTGCATAAAATGATTTGTAATCCTTAACTGAAATCAGTGTCTTACACACAAATCAGATGTGTGGACTTACTACTGATTCAAATAGTGCCTTGGTAAAGAACAACTGAGTAAAAGCAAAGCTGTATGTAAGCTGGGCAGTTCAAAAGTTATATTGTTGTCATACAGCAAATTTGAGAAATCACTTATCCTGACATCACCCAGAAATGTTGTCTCAGTTGACATTGAAGCGGGAAGAGCCTAAACAATCTATACTGGAGACCGCAATTAGCTCCAAACTTCCTTTTAGTTCGCCTTATGCCCAAAACATAATATCTCTAGCAGTTTTTATCTGTAAAGATAAGATACCCTAAAACACGGCTCACCTGGCAAAACAAGCGGGCAATTGTTGTAATTGTCAGGGCAGCCTGTGGTACAAAAGTGAGTGTGTGCACAAAGCAGCCGACTTGAAGAAGCTCCATAATAACAGTGCTATCAGTCACGATGGCCGTTTCTTTTATGTTCCATTCATTCATTGTTTTAAAATGCTTAGCAGATTCATAATACACAAATAGGTTATTGAATAGCCTGTATTATTTAAGAAGCAATATTTGAATTCCAAGTTGATATAGTTGTGTTATAAAGTTATTTTGAAATTTTTTTCTTTTGTTTTTTAAAGAGCAATGATATTTTGCTACAGATCTTGTAAATACTGATGTTAACTATTCATTACTAATCAAGTATTTATTTCTAAATGTCATTCCATGCTTATGCATATGTTATGAAGTCACTATGTAGACACCCTTCGAATAAAGTTCCACTGAAATTTGTTCTCTTTGCATGGTTAAGTAATTTCTGTAAAAAAGAAAAAAAACCCACCACTTCAAATATATCACTGCATGTTATTTCAGTCAAGATCAAATAAATATTGAATTGGGGCATTGTGAATTGGAATCCAATTGAATCAGGACATCAGTGCTGATACCTAGCCCTAATTGTAGGCTTCCTACACGGGTTTATGAAAAAAGGAATTTAATTCATTTTTTGCTATTCTGAATTAATATGGTGCAGAATGTTCAAAGACTTTTTTGAAGAAGTTATGTACCCATTTATATGAAGTCTCTCATCACAACACTACAATTTTGTATGCAAAATATTGGCTAACTTCAATTTGGAAGTCGACGAATGTATGAACAAAGTGGGAAATGTGAGGGACAAATACGTTCGCCTTTAGAGGAAAATGTGTAGCAAGAGATTGCAGTGATCCTGGAGGGCAAAAGCTGCTTGCATTTTAATGGATCTTTCACTTTTCCTGCGTGATACAAACACAACCAACTAGCTTTTGGGCATGTGTCTGTAGTGCAGTGTGATGCAGAATATAAACTGCTTTTGTTGGCATAGGCTTGATGCAGAAGTATATATCAACCTTTATTCTCAAACAACCCTTGCTGCTACTTAGTGATGAGCCATTTTCATTTTTGTTCAAGGACTCTCCTGTTTTGTTTTGTTTTTTTTGTTTTTTTTTTTGTTTTGCCTTCAGTTTCCTAAGAGTTGTGTCCATCCCATACACCAGTTTTCAAAAAACACATTTCTCCTTGTCTCCTTGTACTTGCACATCACTGTATAATAGCATTTTTGGTGAAACACTCTTATTTTGGTTGTACTCATGAAACTAAATCTTACACTAAACTTAGTCAGACTTGGTCCATTTATAATGTGTGACTGAGCTAATTTCTAGAGTCAGTATGTACTTCAAAATCAAAAGTAATCTGCTTGCTGTTATCATTTTTACAGAATGAATTTTGGCCTCTCTTAAATATTCAGTATAAATAATGACAAATTAATAATAACTTTAGTTATTTTAGTTTGTAAAATACAGCATAAAAAAGAGACAGAAAAGGTCATTTCTGCTTGGGTTATTTTGTAATATTGTAGTACTATGCTCATTACAGTTCAGCACAGATTTTTAACTGAAAATCTTTTATCAATGTTCTTCTTGTAACAGTTTGTGGACATACATTCTTGAGAGCTGGAATTCAGTAACCACACTATTACAAGTAGATTATAAGAGTTTAGCAGTTGTCTGTCTGAGGAGACATTCGTATAACTGATGTACAAGTAAATATTGTTTAAACGAGTGGTGTTTGAGAAGTTCTATAATTCCTTCAACAGCAGATTTTTTTTTGTGAAGGATATAATAAAAGAGTAATTTACATCTGTGCATGCTAAAAATTAGCTGCAATTATAAACTTCAGCTATTCAGTGGTAAGATTTGTGCAAAAATATTCTGTTTTCCCCATCCAGGTATGTTGCGAATTTGGAGAAGTTGTTTCAGGATGCACCAACAGATCCAACTCAGGACTTCAGAACACAAGTGTGAGAACAGATCAGTGTTAAAGTTAATCATATCTTATTTTGCCTGATAGACCCAAATGACTTTTGACTAGTTTATGGATGTTATATATTTGTAAGTAGGCAGTTGATGTTTTACTTACGTTTTTTTAAATCAATGTATAACCCACAAGTGCTCATATAAGAATTTGTAGATTAGTCGAATGTTATCAAGTATTTAAGCATTATCATCCCTGTAAGTGATGGAACACAGATTAAAATGACCTTTCTAGCATTAGAATTTGCTCCACACAGTTAATTTAAGGTGAGTGTTTAGTTGGTTTACAGTAATTCTTGCTACAGGATTTCATAGAACAAAAACAAGAAAATAAGCAATTGAAGTTAACTCCACAACACATAATGGTCAACTTCTCATGTGGGACTTTTGCAGGTTGGTAACAGGCTTCTGCTGACTGCATCTTATTCTCAGGAGATGTTAAAACATCCCACTGGTTCAAGTTTATTTTTAATGCACTTTTAATTTTTAAAAATAGTAGTATACTCTGAATATTTGGATCTGTCTTTCTTTCTTTTGTAACTTTGTCTGGCTTCTAAAGTGGAGTTCATATAGCCATTTTCCCAGCTTGCAAACCATGACTCACCACTTAAAATTATGCGAACTTATGTGTAACTAAAGCTTTTGTCTTTTACTAGACAATTGGATTATTAAAACATTTTAACTATTGTTAAAATATTCATCTAGTTAATTTCCTATACTTTTTTTTTCCTCAACAACTACAGTAAAATTCATTGATACATATTTTTAGAATGCTGTCTTTTCTATTCACATTTTCCTTTTTTTATTAGAGCAAAGCTAGGTCATGGACTTCTCTCTGGAGAGTATTCCCATCCAAATTCAAATGGAGACAATGGTGATGCTGGTTCTGAGAACAGGGTAAAAAAAATTGACTTGAGAACAGACAGTACTTATTTATGTGCATACTGTTGAGAGATTGTTAAGTTAAATTTATATTTTGTATTCATGCCTTCAGGGGGAACAGGTGGGGATCTCCCCTAGAATGTTTAAGTCTTTAATTGGAAAGGGTCACCCTGAATTTTCAACCAATAGACAACAGGATGCTCAAGAATTCTTCTTGCACTTCATTAACATGGTGGAGGTGAGTTTTTTTTTTTTTTTTTTATCCATATTATACATTTTTGTTATACAGATATTGTATACTGAAAACTCAAAATTGGATGTTAATCGATATTTGCTGTACTTTTCAAGCATCCAGTGCTGATTGTGAACGAGGTTTTAGCCTCATGAATAGTGTTAAAGTGAAAACACGAAACAGGCTTGACGTTACTCATTTGGATCATCTTATGCAAATAAAATTATATTTAAATGCTGGAAAGACTGTGGATTTGCACAAAACATATAACGTGTGGAAGGAATGTAAAATTAGACATGAAAAGTTATAATAACCACCTTGTTAATTTTATCAAGCCAGATTGTTAACTGTATCATATATAAAACTGTTGTGTTTTATTGTGTTTCAATACTTTAAGAACATGATTGATACTGTATTATCGTTATGTTAATATATGTCACCTCTCTGAAGGGGAAGGAGCCTGAGCCTGTGCGCGAAGTTGAGAGGTTCCGGCTAGATATAGTCGGTCTCACCTCGACGCACAGCTTGGACTCTGGAACCAATCTCCTTGAGAGGGGCTGGACTCTGTACCACTCTGGAGTTGCCCCCGGTGAGAGGCGCCAAGCGGGTGTGGGCATACTTATTGCCCCCCGATTTGGAGCCTGTACATTGGGGTTTACCCCGGTAGACGAGAGGGTAGCCTCCCTCCGCCTTTGGGTTGGGGGACGGGTCCTAACTGTTGTTTGTGCGTATGCACCAAACAGTAGTTCGGAGTACCCACCCTTTTTGGAGTCCCTGGAGGGGGTGCTAGAGGGCATACCTTCTGGGGACTCCCTCGTACTGCTGGGAGACTTCAATGCTCACGTGGGCAATGACAGTGAGACCTGGAAGGGCTTGATTGGGAGGAATGGCCCCCCGATCTGAACCCGAGTGGCGTTTTGTTATTGGACTTCTGTGCTCGTCACGGATCGTCCATAACAAACACCATGTTCAAGCATAGGGGTGTTCATATGTGCACTTGGCACCAGGACACCCTAGGCCTCAGTTCGATGATCGACTTTGTGGTCGTGTCGTTGGACTTGCGGCCACATGTCTTGGACACTCGGGTGAAGAGAGGGGCGGAGCTATCAACTGACTTTCACCTGGTGGTGAGTTGGCTTCGATGGTGGGGGGAGGATGCCGGTCAGGCCTGGTAGGCCCAAACATGTTGTGAGGGTCTGCTGAGAACGTCTGGCAGAGCCCCCTGTCAGAAGTAGCTTCAACTCCCACCTCCGGCAGAACTTCGACCATGTCCCGAGGGAGGTGGGGGACATTGAGTCCGAATGGGCCATGTTCCGTGCCTCTATTGTTGAGGCGGCTGACCGGAGCTGTGGCCGTAAGGTGGTCAGTGCCTGTCGTGGCGGCAATCCCCGAACCTGTTGGTGGACACCGGCGGTGAGGGATGCTGTCAAGCTGAAGGAGTCCTACCGGTCCCTTTTGTCCTGTGTGACTCTGGAGGCAGCTAATAGGTACCGGCAGGCCAAGCGAAATGCAGCTTCGGTGGTTGCTGAGGCAAAAACTTGGGCATGGGAGGAGTTTGGGCAGGCCATGGAGAACGACTTTCGGACAGCTTCGAGGAGATTCTGGTCCACTGTCCGGCGTCTCAGGAGGGGGAAGCAGTGCAGTGTCAAAACTGTATATGGTGGGGATGGTGCGCTGCTGACCTCGACTCAGGACATTGTGGGTCGGTGGGGGGAGTACTTCGAAGACCTCCTCGATCCCACTAACATGCCTTCCAATGAGGAAGCAGAGCCTGGGGACTTGGAGGTGGGCTCCCCCATCTCTGGGACTGAGGTCACCGAGGTGGTCAAAAAACTCCTTTGTGGCAGGGCCCCGGGGGTGGATGAGATACGCCCGGAGTTCCTCAAGGCTCTGGATGTTGTAGGGCTGTCTTGGTTGACACGTCTCTGCAACATCGCATGGACATCAGGGACAGTGCCTCTGGATTGGCGGACCGGGGTGGTGGTCTCCCTCTTTAAGAAGGGGAACCGGAGGGTGTGTTACAACTACAGAGGGATCACACTCCTCAGCCTCCCTGGAAAAGTCTATTCAGGGGTTCTGGAGAGAAGGGTCCATCGGATAGTCGAACCTCGGATTCAGGAGGAACAGTGTGGTTTTCGTCCTGGTCGCGGAACAGTGGACCAGCTCTACACCCTTAGCAGAGTCCTGGAGGGTGCATGGGAGTTCACCCAACCAGTCTACATGTGTTTTGTGGACTTGGAAAAGGCGTTCGACCGTGTCCCTCGGGGAATCCTGTGGGGGGTGCTCCGGGAGTATGGGGTACTGGACCCCCTGATAAGGGCTGTTCGGTCCCTGTACAACCGGTGTCAGAGCTTGGTCCGCATTGCCGGCAATAAGTCAAACCCGTTTCCAGTGAGAGTTGGACTCCGCCAGGGCTGCCCTTTGTCACCGATTCTGTTCATAACTTTTATGGACAGAATTTCTAGGCGCAGCCAGGGTGTTGAGGAGGTCTGGTTTGGTGGACTCAGGATTGGGTCACTGCTTTTTGCAGATGATGTTGTCCTGTTTGCTTCATCAGGCCATGATCTTCAGCTCTCTCTGGATCGGTTCGCAGCTGAGTGTGAAGTGGCTGGGATGGGAATCAGCACCTCCAAATCCGAGACCATGGTCCTCAGCCGGAAAAGGGTGGCGTGCCCTCTCAGGGTTGGGAGCGAGATTCTGCCTCAAGTGGAGGAGTTCAAGCATCTCAGGGTCTTGTTCACGAGTGAGGGAAGAATGGAGCGTGAGATCGACAGGCAGATCGGTGCGGCGTCCGCAGTGATGCGGGTTCTGCATCGGTCTGTCGTGGTGAAAAAGGAGCTGAGCCATAAGGCAAAGCTCACAATTTACCAGTCGATCTATGTTCCTACCCTCACCTATGGTCATGAGCTATGGGTAGTGACCGAAAGAACGAGATCGCGAATACAAGCGGCTGAAATGAGTTTCCTTCGCAGGGTGTCTGGGCTCTCCCTTAAAGATAGGGTGAGAAGCTCAGTCATCCGGGAGGGGCTCAGAGTAGAGCCGCTCCTCCGCATCGAGAGGAGTCAGATGAGGTGGCTCGGGCATCTGATCAGGATGCCTCCTGGACGCCTCCCTGGTGAGGTGTTCCCGGGCACGTCTAACCGGGAGGAGACCCCGGGGAAGACCCAGGACACGCTGGAGGGACTATGTCTCCCGGCTGGCCTGGGAACGCCTCAGGATTCTCCCAGAAGAGCTAGAAGAAGTGGCTGGAGAGAGGGAAGTCTGGGCATCTCTGCTCAAGCTGCTTCCGACTTCGGATAAGTGGAAGAGGATGGATGGATGGATGGATGATTATTGGTAGTGCCACTGCCACTTAGTTGACTTACATTGCGTTAATTATTATACTATATGACTTGTCGTCATAGTATAATACTCAAGTCAGTTATACTGATAGCTTATTGGCTACATGTTTTTTGTTTGCATTTGTTTCTCTATAACTGGGTGATAAATGAATAAAGTTTCATACATAAATTTATCACAATACAGGCCTACATCACATATTTAAATTTCAAGCCTAAAAATACATATTACCTTGCACAAGTTGTTTCAGAGCACCGCCCACACAAAATATATTTTTCACACATGCCCTTGTTCTTTAGAGGGAACATTGGTGGCGGAGCGGTAGTGCTGCTGCCTCATAGGAAGTCACGTCCCTGGTGTTCCCTGCCTGGAGTTTGCATGTTTTCCTGGTGGGTTTCCACAGTGTGCTTTGATTTCTTTCCAAAGACATGCAGGTTTGGGGTTTTGGTGAGGCTATGATGCTAGTATATTTGTGTGTGTGCTTGTATTCACCTTGCGATGAGCTGATGCCCCATCCACGGCTTGTTTCTGCTTCTGTGCTTGCTGGAATGGGCGTATGCCTGGATTGATGGATATAATCATTAAATATCCATATTTTCAGAGAGATTGTGGCAAGGTGTCCTCGGAATTTAATGGTTGTTTCAGGCAATTCACAACACGGGGAAGCCGAATGTTTTCTCACCGTGATGATATGTCGCACTGCCACCTGGTGGAATCTTACAGATTTACGTAAAATACATGCGCAAGTTTAAACTGTTCAATGCTTGCCTAGCAGTAACGTCCACAGGTGCACGGGTCGCGAGAAGTATAAACCCGGCCTTTGCGTGCTTATGCATGGCTTTTGTTATACAGTAATCCCTCCTCCATCGCGGGGGTTGCGTTCCAGACCCCCCCGCGAATGGTGAAAATCCGTGAAGTAGAAACCATATGTTTATATGGTTATTTTTATATTGTCATGCTTGGGTCACAGATTTGCACAGAAACACAGGAGGTTGTAGAGAGACAGGAACGTTATTCAAACACTGCAAACAAACATTTGTCTCTTTTTCAAAAGTTTAAACTGTGCTCCATGACAAGACAGAGATGACAGTTCCATCTCACAATTAAAAGAATGCAAACATATCTTCCTCTTCAAAGGAGTGCGTGTCAGAGAGAGAGAGAGAAAAGCAAATAGTCAAAAATCAGTAGGGCTGTTTGGCTTTTAAGTATGCGAAGCACCGCCGGACAAAGTAGCTGCGAGGAAGGGAGCAAGCATTTTTCAGCATTTTTTAGAGGAGCGTCCATGCCAGTATGCGTACAGCCCCTCTGCTCACATCCCCTCCATCAGAGTGAGAGAGAGAGAAAGCAAACAATCAAAAATCAATACGTGCTGTTTGATCTTTTAAGTATGCGAAGCACCATGCGGGAAGCATATCGCTTGCAAAGCAGCCACATGTAAGCCCAGCAAAGAAGGGAGCACTGTGAAGGTAATCTTTCAGCGTTTTTTGAGGAGTGGCCGTATCCTCTAGGGGTGCGAACAGCCCCGTGCTCACAATATATTTGAGGAGTTTTATTTAATACGTAATACGCACTGTGGTTGGGTAGCTTCTCAGCCATCTGCCAATAGCGTCCCTTGTATGAAATCAACTAGGCAAACCAACTGAGGAAGCGTGTGCCAGAAATTAAAAGACCCATTGTCCACAGAAATCCGCAAACCAGCAAAAAATCCGCGATATATATTTAAATATGCTTACATATAAAATCCGTGATAGAGTGAAGCCGCGAAAGTCGAAGCGCGATATAGCGAGGGATTACTGTAATACTTATAGTTGCTCTTTTCATGGATGTACTTGTGTTTCACTGTGTTATACTTAAATTGAAACATCATTGTTGCTTTTGTAGTTTTTACTTTGTGGACACTGCATGCTACATTTTAGATTTGAACTGATTAGAGCAATTTGTAGTTACGGAAATAGAATTAATTTACGGTCATGTCCAAACGTTTTGAGAATGTGAAAACCAATACTTGTGTCAAAGTTTGCTGCTTCAATGTTTTTAGATCTTTTTGTCAGATGTTTCTATGGTATACTGAAGGATAATTACAAGCATTTCGTAAGTTTCAAAAGCTTTTATTAATTTCATTAAGTTTATACAAAGAGTCAATATTTGCAGTGTTGACACTTTTTTTTTTTTTTTTAACTCAAGACCTCTGCAATTCGCCCTGGCATGCTGTCAGTCAACTTCTGGGCCAAATCCTGACTGATGGCAGCCCATTTCTTGCATAATCAATGCTTGGAGGTTGATGGAATTTGTGAGTTTTTGTTTGTCCACCTGCCTCTTGAGGATTATCAACAAGCTCTCAATGGGATTAAGGTCTGGGGTGTTTCCTGGCCATGGACCCAAAATTTAAATGTTTTGTTCCCCGAGCCACTTAGTTATTAGTTTTGTATTAGGCACGGTGCTCCATTGTGCTAGAAAAGGCATTGTTAGTCACCAAACTGTTCTTGGATGGTTGGGAGAAGTTGCTCTCGGACGATGTTTTGGTACCATTCTTTATTCATGGCTGTGTTCTTAGGCAAAATTGTGAGTGACCCCACTCCCTTGGCTGAGAAGCAACCCCACACATGAATGGTCTTGGGATGCTTTACTGTTGGCATGACACAGGACTGATGGTAGCACTCACCTTTTCTTCCAAAAGTCTTCACCTCTCTGTGCGTGCAGATGCTCTCACACCTGCATGCTGCCATTCCTGAGCAAGCTCTGTACTGGTGGTGCCCTGACCCCACAGCTGAATCAACTTTAGGAGACGGTCCTGGTGCTTGCTGGACTTTCTTGGGTGTCCTGAAGTCTTCTTCATAATAATTAAACCTCTCTATTCTAACTCAATCAGCATGACAGAGTGATCTCCAGCCTTGTCCTCGTCAACACTCTCACCTGTATTAACGGGAGGATCACTGAAATGTCAGCAGGTCCTTTTGTGGCAGGGCTGAAATGCAGTGGAAATGATTTTTTGGGATTAAGTTCATTTTCATGGCAAAGAGGGACTTTGCAATTAATTGCTGTTCATCTGATCACTCTTCATAACATTCTGGAGTATATGCAAATTGTTATCATAAAAACTGAGGCAGCAAAATTTGTGAAAATTAATTTTTGTGTCATTCTCAAATCTTTTGACCACAACTGTAGGATTGTGCTGAACTATTATGTTTTATTAATATTGCTTCTTCCTACCAACCCTCCGCCCCAGGTGATGCCAGTCAAACAAGAAACATAGTATTTCAAAACAACAAGGATATATGCCTTTAAACAGCTAGTTTTCTCTTTCAGAAAATGACTTGTGTTGTAAAGGAAAAAAAAAAAAGTCATTCACCGTGAAGCATCATACACAGAAGACCTCAAACATTTAACTCTTAGATAAAGCTTGAGCATCAAAAGGATAAGGATTCAGAATAACCTTTGTAAGAAAGACATTACCTTTCCCATTGATTTATACCCTGTCGCTTGCCAGAAGGAAGGAAGTTGCTTTTAGTTTTGCAAATACAACTACTCTGTACTTGCACTTGAAATTTAAAGCATTCATTCATTGCACTCTACCACTATTTTGTCATTAAGAAAGTCTTACTGAACTGTCAGGCCAAGAATGAGTAACTAATCCAGTGAGCCTACGAATGTGATTGTTTGTTGTAGCCAGTTCATCCTTTTTTTTGGATATATAGAGCTTTACTTGCGTGCACAGACACAATTATGTAATTTGAGGAGTGTGAGAGTTGTCCCTGAACCTCCTGAATACTACAGTTAAGTCAAAGAGAGAGTAAATATGTTTTATCACAATAATATATACAGTATACGTTACCATAAAGAAATATTACCTTGTGAAAAATAACTTTGACTTCTAATTGCTAAACTTACTCTTTAACAGCTGCTTGTCATTTCTACATTCAGTGTAGATCAGTATGATTTTTGATAAGCATACCGCTAATTCTTATTCTTGCTGTACTATACTGTTTCGGTGGAGTAAATCAAATACAGACGACTTGTATAATGGCTGTCCAGTAATCTTTTTTGTTTCTTTTATGACCCTGTACTAGAGCAGTAATCCTTTTTTTCCCTCAAATCTTTGAAGTTTTAATTGCCAGTTCAGAGGTGGCTGTTACTTTTCAATTCATGTAATAGTGGACTTGCATTTTTTTAGATTTGTCTTTACATCTGAAAAAGTTATTCTTATTGTAGAATTTAATTGTCCCAGATAATGTTAATTTTAGGCAGGCTAAGAGCATCTAAGTCTATTAAATAAAAATAATCTTAAATTGTTTATTTGTTTTTTTTTTCCGTCAGATTAAATTCTGAACATGCTTGGTATTTGAGTTTATTTAAAAAATAAGTCTCCAGATTTTCACACTCTTCAGTGGAAACGTCTTTAATCACTTATGCTACATTAATCATGTCTTTTTGCTCTGTTTTCCAGCGTCACTGTCGTAGTTCAGACAACCCAAGTGCAGCTTTCCGGTTTCTTATAGAAGAACGAATCAGGTGCTTATCATCTGAGAAGGTGAAGTACAGCCAGCGTGTTGATTACATCATGGCATTGCCTGTACCACTTGATCAAGCCACCAACAAGGGTAAGTGTAATTAAAATAAAAAGGGTACTATCCTTGGCAGCACTTCTCATTTGCTAAGCACTGTACTGAATCAGCTGATTGTATACATTGGATGTTGACTGTTAATTGGTAGATAAAGCTTCTTTTTATGCACTTGGTATCTTTACATACGAGTCTTTTGTACGTAAATGGAATACAGTGATATTAGTGTTTTAGTTAAGAAAAGAAACTCTGGATAATATGATAAAAAAGAGTGAAATAAGGTGACTGTATCCATAGTGACTATAAATTGAGTTAGATTCCGCAGTCTGAAATCTGGATGAAATAAAGTCAAAGTGTAGTGTTTTATACGGTGTTTCCCTTATAATAGGAACTTAAACTATTTGCTAATTGTTATACTATAACATCATTGCGTTGGAGTTGTTCAGGAGAATTTTAATTAATATTAATAATAATGTACCTAGTGTACTATATAAATGGTATTGTTTAATCGACAGGAAAATATTTATACTTGCAGTAGTTTTCATTTTAAAGTTTAGGTATAAATAAACAGTACAAGGAAACCATATTACAGAATCTTTGTAAATATTTAATATATAGATCTTCCTCAAACCCAAATACAATATCAAGATGAAACTGTTTGAACAACTCTCACAGAAATTTTGTTATACATTTACATCATGAAGTCATGGAACATTGAATATCACTGTTTAAATAAAGTCTTTTGGTCCTTGGATTCAGAATATGTTACATCATTAAATTCAACAAGTGCAAAATAAGTCTCCCTGCAAATTCTAAATGGTCACTAACATTACAAGTTATATATTTTGTTATATTACTCCATGACAAACTGCTTTAACCCAGTAAATTTGAAGTACTTTTCTAACACAAATTGCTTGTGTCAAATTTTGATACAGCCTTCCTAAGGGATTGACTTTACTTGGCAATTCCAAAAAATGGTATTTATTCTTCCAAAATTGTTTTAAACATGCTTTAGTATTTGGGAGTATTTTTTCTGGCAGATGCCTGATCATCACCCTTTTAGAATTATTTGATACTAAACAGAATTAATGTTTTGCTTCACTGAAGGCAAGTCATCCAGAGGCAGCAAAGCATATTCAAACTATGACACTTGACCACTTGAATAGGATTAATATTTTGGAAAACAATTTTGTTTTCAGCAAATATAATGAGAATCATACAGCTCAAAAACATACATAAACTACCAGAACTTTTACCATTGTTTAGACTCTACAACAAAACTGCTAGTTGTTTCTAGGATTTTTTTTTTATATAATGTCAGTATGCTTAGTATATTTCATAATAAATAAGGCTGTTTTTAGAAGTATTTCTCATAAAATAATGCAGAGTCTTCAGTTTGCAGGTTTGCTGGTATTTATTAAAGTGCTAAATGGTGGTTAAGAAGATCATAGATGTAAAAGGTTATGTATTCCTAGTGCCACACAATTTATATATTTATGTATGTAGTACCTAAGTACTATTATTTTATCAAAAAAAGGCCATATTACCTGTAGAAGAATACATTTAAAACAATTTGATATTGTATGCTCTGTGTGTAACTTCATCATTCCTTGTATGCCATTCTTTGGTATCCTGTTGTGTCTGAACCTCTTTTGCCTGGCACTTCCTTCCTCGAGTCCATTCCTGTAAAGCCTGCTTCTCAGGCTCTGTCATTTCAATGTGACTTGCTTGCAACCTGTCCACTTTTTGACACCCACCAATGATAGAGGGACCCCTATTTCCCATTGTGAAAACATAATTCTACTTCTTGAATACTTTTCGTCTATGAAGGCATCTCTCAATGTGCCTCCTATGCCTTTACTCTTCCTCATTTTTCTCAACCTCTCTTGCCCTGCATTTCCTCTTTTGATCGCATACCAAACCCAAAAAGACCAATCGGAGCAAAGCCAATCTTACAAATCATATTGCTTGGAGGGATCACTACACACACAGTAGTGTTTTATTATATAGTAGATAGACACTTATTACATTAAAACTCCACTTTTTCTAAAAGTAACTGATTCTCTAGACTGGTGTACACATTCTATGCATTAATAATAATAATGGGCTGAGAATAATCAGTTTATTGACAAAAAAAAGCTATTTTACATCTAACATTTTTATCTTCTGTATTCAGCAGTACAATCACAGACATTAGTTTTTAATTTAAAAACATATTTACTCTAAAATGCTAGAAAGAGCACAATACAACATTTTATAGCAATTCTTGAGCAGGGTAGTATAAACAGATATATGATTTCATTTGGTTCCTGGTTGGAAACCATCAACGGTTCAGCTTTTCTTTTTATAAAAGGAAACCAAAAATCCAGAAAAACATTGCATAAAAGTTTTATAAATTGATTTACATGTCATTGAGAGAAATACAGTAAGTATTTGATCCCCTACAACCCAGCCAGAATTCTGGCTCCCACAGATTGGCTGTGTGCCCATGTGGCATACAGATTACAATCAGTCAATCAATCAATCAATTACAGACATTCCTGATATCAGATCATTATGTGTATAAAGCACACCTGTCCACAGAATCAATTTTTTTCCATTCCAACCTCTCCACCACCATGGGCAAGAAGAAATAGCTCTCAAAGGATGTTGGGGACAAGATTGTAAATCTGCACAAGGCTGGAATGGGTTACAAGACCATCAGCAAGAAGCTTGGTGAGAAGGCGACAACTGTTGGTGAGATTATTTGGAAATAGAAGAAATATAAAATAACCATTAGTCACCCTTTGGTCTGGAGCTCCATGCAAGATCTTGCCTCATGGGGTGATGATGATCACAAGAAAGATGAGGGATCAGCCCAAAACTACATGGGAGGAGCTTGTTAATGATTTGAAGGCAGTTGGGACCACAGTCACCAAGAACACCATTAGTAACACACCATGCCATAATGGATTGAAATCTAGCAGCGCCTGAAAGTTCCCCTACTCATGAAAGCACATCAGACCACAGCACTTTCTCCCAAGCCTTCTCTGAATCATTTAGATGTTCACGGGCCTGTACATGTGCCTTTTTGAGCACAAACTGGATTGGATTAATTGATTTTGAAAATGTTACATTATGTTTCTTAATCACTTTCTAACACAGTAGAAACATTTCAGTTTAGATCTTTTCATTTTGAAATCTGAGTGTGCAATGTGTTTACATTTACAAGCAGTAAGCCTAGGCATTTCTGTTTAAATGTTTTATTATTCTGTTGTTATCGTTTGACTGTCTTATAGTAGAGAGAACCTCTCCGTAGAATGCCAGGTAGTATTCCTGATTATAGTAAATAGCATCAGAGTATAAATAATATAGTTAGCTGACTTTATATTATCAATAGATGAGCTGATGGATTATGAAGCCAAAAGGAAGGAGGCAGAGCTAACAAAGTCCGCACTACCAGAACTTGTACGTGCCAAAATACCATTTGATGCTTGTTTAAGCGCCTTTTCAGAACCAGAAACTGTAGAAGATTTCTGGAGTGCTGCTGTACAGGGGAAGTCTGTTGCCAGCAAGTAAGTGTATCTTTTGGTTTATCTTCTTAATGTATTGATTTGCTTTAGTCTAGCCTAGTTTACTTGTAATGCTATTTTGCATTTATTTCAACAGGACAACTCGTTTTGCTTCATTTCCCGATTACCTTGTGATACAGATTAAAAAATTCACATTTGGACAAGACTGGGTGCCTAAGAAATTAGGTAGGTTCTCTATACTTCCAACATGTCCTTTATAAAGATGTAAATGGTTTTAAAGAAGTTTGTGCCTCTCAATAATAGAATGCTTTTTATTTTTTGTGAAATCTGTTAGGGAAAGGGCTTAAGTTAATATTATTGAATAAATACAAATACCATTCTTTTATCTTATTCAATTCCAGGTTTTTCTTCAGTTTAAATACATACTTTTAAAAATAATTTTCTGTGAATGGCTGATTTCAACATGACATAACTTACAATATGTGAAAATGGACTGAATTAGCATAAGCCACCCTAATTCAGGGTATTCATAAGAAATGTTCTTGATTATGTACTTCTGCCTCATGATAACAAGTGACATCAGACATTCTAAATATTAAAATGTGTGCTTCAATTGAAATGTGTAAAGTATAAATATACTTGATGGTAATAGACATTTGTCATTTTCCACCCTCTGAGGCCCATAGAGAGCTAGATCCCTAGTAAAAGCATATTTGTAACAACTGACCTTGAAATAGTCAAAAATGATACCCTATATGCTTAGGTTTGACATTTTTTAACCTTCTGGCTATAAGAGGGCTAGGGCCACTAGTAAAGGACCACATCATATATGTGATCAGCAGCTTTGAAATAGCATAAAACAACACTCCACATGCCTATATTACTGACCCTGATTTATTTATTTGTAGTTTTGTGAAAATGAGCAACTTTGAACACTCATATCCTATTAAGAGGCAAACCCCTCGGGCTGGCTGATGTGGCATGCACATCTTCAAGTCCTTCTAATCACTTCTACTGAAGACCTATTGGTTTACTCTTTATTATAACGATGTAATTTCCTGCCCAAAATGTGGTCCTAAGATGTCCTGAAAATGAGGGTTCTTAGCATCTACAGGGCCAAAAATTGGGGAAAGTTCAATGTATAAGTAGACATCAAGACAAGTTGAATGGTATATCGTATGTTGGGGTTTTCTTATACTAGTGAGTCAGGAGATGCTGCACAAAAAAACTGAAGTGATTTCAAAGCTTTCGTAAGTAATTCTTATGAACATATTAACTTGTTAGTGTAGTCTTAAAATTTCAGTTTGTCATAGCACAGCTATATATTTTAACAGAGACACTCAATCATTCTCTTCTGGACAATCTCATCCAGTCATTCATGCATATCATTCACATGTTAAGCCATTTTAAATCTGTATTATTTATATCTACGCAAGATAAAAATTTAACAAGTACATGTTTCACTGAACTCATTATGGTGTTATCGTGTAATTCCTTGCATTAATTATAGAGAAATGTTCTGAATTCAAGGAATTTTATAATAAACTAGTTATTGTAAACGAATCACAAAGACCATAAAAATGGTTTGAGGTAGCCACCCTGTATACTTGAAATTTAATAAAAGAAGTCAAAATTGTCTTTTCAAACCAAGCTCAATACAGAACTGAAGCAAGTCTAACAAAATTGCATTTATATATGTTCTTGAGAGGAAGTGAGGTCAGGAGTGTCAGGTGGTACTTACTTCTGATGGTCTGCAGAGGAGGAAAGAGAGAAAGTGTTTTCTGTACACGCCAACCCCTGGTCCAACGAATAATTACATTTATTCGAGCCCATAAACTGTCCCCTAACCACATGTGTGTGACAGTGAGCTTCAGTCATAGTGCCATTTGTTAATCGTAGGTATCAGAAGAACTATGTAATTAAGTACTTTTATGTACAGTAATCCCTCCTCCATCACGGGGGTTGCGTTCCAGAGCCACCCACGAAATAAGAAAATCCGCGAAGTAGAAACCATATGTTTATATGGTTATTTTTATATATTTTAAGCCCTTATAAACTCTCCCACACTATTATAAACATTTCACGCACAATTATACAGCATAAACCCTTTGTATTCTCTTAGATATTAGGTAAGATTCGTTGAAATTATGTATGTAAACACAGTTTACATACAGTAAAACCTAAATATTATTTTAAAGATATCGAGCGTCTCCGATATCACATATGTTACAGCCATTACGACAGACAGGCCACCAGCAATAAATACGTACAATGCAAGAAAAATTGTATACAGTAAAATGTGTGTACAGTGACACTAAACTATGTACATGTAATAAGTACTGTACGTAAATAATTAATTATGGTTACTCACCAACAATGACACGACGACTTGTCCGATAACGATGAGTTTAATTTTACTGCTCTACAAAGGATAGCGTTACAGCTCTTCTAAAGGAGCCTCTTCAGGCGACTGTTTAGCACCGCCGTTGTACTACTTCCATCACTCTTCAATCCAAATCCCTAAAGCAGATTCCATCCAGACTACTGCCTTATCACGTCCACGTGCAACTCGTTTTGCACCCTGGTTAAAGGACACTGCGGCCGTAGATCTTATATGCTTTTCCTCCTTTTTAAATAAAAAGAATCGTGGACTCATTGATGCTGTAATGGTGTCCTGCAGCGGTGTAGCTGTTTACTTCCTTCAACATATCCAAAACTTTTACCTTTTCTGCAATCATTTGCATCTTCTGTTGGCGCTTGGACACGGCTCCTGCAGCAGTAGCAGTAACGTGTGTTAATGATGAATGAGTGAGATTAGACTTCCTGGTTAATGCAGCACTCCGTCGCTGTGCCAATCAGAAGCACACAGGAACTTAACCGAAGGCTCTGATTGGGTAGCTTCTCAGCCATCCGCCAATAGCGTCCCTTGTTTGAATTCAAAGGCGTCACTTGTTTGAATTCAAATGGGCAAATCAACTGAGGAAGCACATGTACTGTAGACCGCAGACATCCGCGAAGCAGTGAAAAATCCACGATATATATTCACATATGCTTACATTTAAAATCCGCGATGGAGTGAAGCTGCGAAAGACAAAGCGCGATATAGCGAGGGATCACTGTATACAATTTGTTTGGTTTTTTTTTACTAGGTGCTAATATTAGTTCACTTGAGCTGCTTACTGTTTAACTTCCTACATGCAATAATTGGTGATATTACTGTGAAAGAGATTACAGCAGAACTCTGTTTTAAAGGTTTAGTTGGTAGTAATGTTACAAAGGTAATTTAAAGTTGATTCATTCAGTACTAAAAACTGCAAAAAATCACAACTCTCCAATAGCCTCAAAGTCTAGAATAAATTATGTCTCAGTATGCAGTGGATTTTATTTAATGTCTAACAAAATAAAGTTATTTACTACTTTTACTCACTCAAAACCACTGTTCTCTTCTTATCACACTCTGAAAAAGAGAGTCTCCATCAGCTATAGAAAAAAGTCATGCTTCATTTTGTTCAATTGTGGCTGGGCCCCATCAGTTAATTTGTGTGTGTGTGTGTGTGTGTTTTTTTTTTTTTTTTAAATGACAAAAAGCGCTTAATGCTAACCATTGATTTGTTTTGCGAACTTAATGACAATATGCATATAGACAGCAGTTTTGCCCTTTTCAAAAACACAAGGCTATGCACTAAAAATGCAGTGTAATCAGTAATCACCTTCTCAGATTTTTTTGTCACGTTTCACACCACCACTCCACCAAAATGATTGACAATGCTGTACTTTTTTTTTTTTTTTTTTTTTTTCCCTGTTTGTAATTGTGCACATTTCTTTGAGGGGACACCCCAGCTCCTACACATGCAGAGGGTTGCAGATAAGTTGAAGGGGGTGGCAGGTAATATACTGTGTTAAATACCTTTCTTTTTGGATTAGTTGCCTGAATTTGATACACTCACAGCCACAGTGCCTGACAAGCACTTGCCAAACACATCTTCTTGAAGCTTCACCAAACTTTGCTCCTTTCACTTTGCTTCTGCAGGCAACCTAATTTCTTATAAACCAGCACCTCTCATTTCTACTTGAGGTTGCTGTCGGCGCTGTGGTGAAACAAGGAACACAGTGCATTTGAATGTCCCGCTCGCTAGAGCATTATTAATGACAAATTTCATTTAAATCCGCCAAGGCATTTTGGAGATTTTGAGATATTCAGTTTTTTAGGGGTTAGGGTTACTTTTAAATATTGATATATCAAAGTGCCCTTTCTTACTTTATGTGCACTACCTATGTCTGAAAGTAGCTTCACTCCAGTGCAATTGTGATGTTTACATGGTTTCCAAAGTTTCTTTGCTTAATTTCTCAAATCTGTACATTATTCAGGATTTGTTTCCAAGGCTCTGCAAGCTTGCTGTGTGCAGGAAATCATTATTTGGTAGCATGTAACCTGTACAGTAGTGAGCTTGTCTTTTCACAATTGAAAGTTTAATAAAAGCAAGTATTAAAGCAAACTAACAGGTACTAACGGTACAAAGATTCTCATTTATTATGTGTTAACAGTTTGTGCAGAAGGAAGCAATTTCATGTTCATGAGTAACAAAAATGTCATAAGAAAATCACATTACTTTAAAATTACTCTCTTATTATGTTTTGGAATTGCTCCTAATAACTTTTAACATAGTTTTATAATTAAACTATTTCTTGGAACAGCTGTTTTTTAAAGTTGGACTTGGTCATTAAGTCTTGTGATAGATTACTTTGACACACCTAAAATTTTATATATGGTCTGCTTTGTTTCTGTATTGGAAATTTGACCTACCACCATAAAGGTTTGCCCAACCTCAGCTTAGCGTATCTATGAGCTAAGGACTTGAGTTGTTAAATGACTACAGTAAGTGTACGGTCTCCTGTAGTGGTGCAGACAAGAAATAGTCCACAAACTTCACAAAGAAAATAAGATAAATATTCAAAAAATTGAAAAGTGCGCAAAGTAAAGCCTTAATAGTAGTACTACATAAGAAGAAAATGTAAAAAGGTATCCTATATGAATTTGGTTATTTTCTCCATGCTGCTTGCTTATTTTTGTTATCCTACATGAGTGGTTCAGTGTTTTTGAGGTTTTAGTTTCAAATCACAATATACATTCATTGCAGTGTTCTTTTTCCACATCAATCTCTGACCTTACTAATCAGATGTTACATTTGCTTTCATCAAATTTATTATACTTTAATTATTATACTAATGAACATTACTTTGGTTACAAAATCCTAACAAGTATTACATACTGTTTTTAATATTATTTGAAGTATGCCATTTTAACAGCCGTTGTAACAAGGCTTCTGAATTTCTATGTTCTTCCATTAACATATTTGAGTTCATATCATCGGAGTGGGCTGCTTCATGCACCAAAGCATTGTGAGCTAAGCCAAATGCTTTTCTGACCAATGTGGATATTTTGAAGCACTAATTTATTGTGGAATGAAGTATATGAAGCATCACATTTCATCCCATTTCTACACTAGCCTGGCCTACACTAGTATGGATAATTTAAGATACCGTATATACTCGCGGATAAGTCGGGACTTGATTTTACAGTATGATTTGTGGTGTTTTATAATGTTGGTCGTATAAGTCGAATGCGGAAAACCCGCGCTATTGGTACAAGGGATTATGATGTGCTAACGCCCACCTGAGTGGGTAACCACGGAGCACACTGCCTTTTTTTTTTTCCTTGTGGGTGCTGCAAAGTGCTGTATCAGCGCATGCTCCTAACTTCTCTCTCTCTCTCTCTCTCTCTCTCTATTGTGCCTTCGTGGCCACATGGTAATACCCGAACTATTCTGAAGCAACATTTGCACTGATTTGTGTTTTTTTTTGTATCTCACATCGTCATACACCTTTATCGTAAGAGCATCCCTTATCTACGATGGAGCGTTTGATCAGAAGAAAATGTGTAGCTAGTTTTAAATTAAACATCGTTGAAGTAGCGAAAGAAATTGGTAACTGCGCTGCTGCAACAAAATTCAATGCGTCTGAGAAACTAATGCAAGATTGGAGGAATCAAGAAGATGTTAAAAAAAGTGTCGCATTTTTGAACAGGCGCATAAGTCAGGGTCTGATTTTATGATAGATTTTTGGGTTTCAAGACCCAACTTATAATAAGTGAGTATATACGGTAATTAGAAAATGGCTGGATGATTAAACTGACAAGTGTAGCCATGTCCATTACATTTAGACAATAAATATAAAGCTTCAATTCCCTAATCAAGTCAGTGTATGGTACTCCAATAATAAGCAATTACTTCAAATCTGTGACTTCTGATTGGTCACATTACTGCATTCTCAAAACAAATACAAATGTATTTTTAGTGTGCACTATTTCCACAGTGGGTTAAATGTGACAATAATGAAGGCCTTTCTTACCTTCAAAGAGCAGCATTGTTTTAACTTAATAAAGTTAAACCATAAGAGATTTTTAAATTATAGGTGTGATGCCTGCAATCCCTCTACCATATATTTTTAACCTGAATTGAGTATTTGTCTCTTTCAAACTCTCTTCCTGATGTTTATACATTCCATTAATTTTAATATCTTGTACTAAGAGAACTTGAATGAGAGCCAGGTTAGGCCAACGAGCTTCTAGTTGATGATCCCAGATGTGTAGAGTTCAGAAATACTGCATCAGGTGTACAGTAGATTTATAACAGAAACAAAGTAAATGAAAACATAAAAAATGATGTGAATGGATGAATAAAGACATAATTAATAACATAACATAGAAAAAAATAGCTTTACAGGTGAAAAAAGGCAAAAATGTCAGACTTAAGCCCTATTTGAAGATCCGTAGGTGTGCTGATAATTCACTATTTAAATCACAGTATACCCCATGAAATGTTTTTTTCTTTTTTTAAACATATGTGGACATATCAAGATTTGATCTTCATTTAAACATTATCTGTAGGTAAAGGTGATATAATGTAACAAACCTCGTCCCACATTTAAATTTCCTAGAACAGACAGATAAGGCAAAGTTAGTTATTTGACTCAGTAGTACAAGAAGACCTTTTAGGCTAAAACCAAAGACAGCAATTGATCTGAGGAATCTGATACCAGCTGTAAAGGATGGTAGTGGAAATGTTATGGTTTGTGACTGCTCTTTCTGCATCAGTGCCTGGGCAGTTCACCATCCCATAATCCACTATGAATTTTTCATTGTACCAGAGTGTACTTAAGGATAATGTGAGACTATATGTTACCTTGAGACCTATGAGACCTTGCAACATGACAGTGGCCCTAAACATACCAGTAAATTCACCAATGAATGGCTGAAAAAAAAAAACAACAAATGCATGGTTCTAAAATGGCCAAGTCAAAACTCTGATATAAATCCCATCAAGATGCAGCTGGGTGACTTTAAAACAGGCTGTGCATGCAAGATTCCCCTGAAACATCTCACAGCTGAAAGAATTGTCAGCATGGAGGAATGTGGAAAAACTTTCTCCCAATCAATGTCTGGTATGAGACTGGTAGACAGTTGTAGGAAACCCCTAGTTGAGGTTGCTTCTGCCACAAGGAGCAATATGAACTGTTACGTCACTTCTTTCTCTGGCTATATTTGTCCATTTTTCATTTAACAAATTATTGCAAAGTCAATTTTTTTTTAATTATTACATCACTTTTATCTAAAGAAATGGATGCTGATATGTCCACGTAGGATATTCTTACTTTTCCACTCAAGATCAAAAATGCATTCAAAATTTTAACAGAGAAACTGAAAGAATGTCCTTTGAAGCACAGACCATTTACTTTCCAGTAGTACTTTAGAAAAAGAAAATTAGGAACACTCAAGGGATACGCAAGAAAAACCTGACTGATATTACCAGAAGTAGAAACTGAACAACTTAAGCCATCTATCCAGGTATTTACAAAAGAATGGCTAATGGAATGTTTTGAGCAAAATTAAAAACGGGTTCAGTGTTAAAGAATTTTAAAGAAGAACCAGATGTGCTTTAGACTCTAAGCACAGTAAAGACTAACGCAGGCAGTGGGACTGTTCTAATTTTACTAGTTGTGCTGAAAGAAATGAAAAATTAATAAATATTTAGAAATAACATCTAAGATTTCACTTGGTAGCAAAACCTGATGATTGAAAATGGGTACTGTGACTAAAAGTCACAGAAAAGACTAAACATCCTAGTACTGTAATTCTACGCAAATAAGTGATAATTTCATAAAAGTCTGTGGAATGTATTGTGAGATACAAATTGAAAATCTAGCTGTATAAAATTAATATCCTGAATAATGTAGTAGACAAAAGTTTCTTATCCATATTACTAACCGAGAATGCTAAACCGGATGATGGACGCAGGCACATCCGGCCATGGGCCGTAGCTGCAAAAAGACGTACTGCGCAGGCGCAAAAAGAGTCCATGAGAGGCGGATGAGGAGCCGCGAGAGATGGACAAGACCACAGAAAAAAGGTGTGAGCACAGAAAAAAGACAAAAAAGGAGAAATGACGCGCAAGGAGCACCGAAAAAAGGAAAAGGCACATAAAAAAGGAGTCAAATGCAGGCAAAGCACGAAACACATTGCACACGAAACTAGACCCAAAAAAAAAAAAAAAAAGAGGCTCGCACACAACAGCAAGGCAAACCCCCCCCCCCCGCCCCCCTACAGGCACCGGACAGGACACACACCAAGAGGGGGATTCAACAAGCCCATGGAACACAAAAAAAAGAACACAAAACCACCCCACAGACCCTACAAGCAACGGACGGGACACACACAAACAGGGGGATTCAACAAGACACAGGAACACAAAAAGAAAGAAGACGCTCGCGCAACAACAATCCTCACCCCCCCCCCCCACCCCCCCCACACACACACACACATCCATAAGAAGTGACACCCAAAGCCACATATTCTAAAGTGAACGTCAACACCTTCACACTAGACAGCATAGGTGTCAGCATAGGTGGATCTCCTTACAATAAAGCACTATTAACCGTTCAACTGCAGAAAAGGAAACATATTAACAGTGACTGCGATCCTCCTTATTACTTATCCATATTTCGCATGCTGAGAAAGAAACAAGTCATGAATACACGGTCACGGGTACAAAACGAAAAGGAAAGGATAACAGGAACAAACACACGAACACGAAAGAAACAACAAAATAGACGGCTATGCAGCATAGGTGGATCTCATTACAATAAGGCACTATTAACCGTTCAACCGCAGAAAAGGCTCCATATTAACAGTGAGTGCAATACTCCTTATTACTTATCCATATTTCTAAAAGAAAAAATGTCTCGACTTCAAAAACGCAAAGCTCAACTAAAGCTTCTAACTAACGATGTACCTAAAAGTAAAAACTTTATGAACTGCATTCGATCCTACAATAGTTCATTTGCTTTTGCATCTAACGGAGTAAATATCAGGCCACCAAAAGGCAATGGCCCATACTGCTTTCCCATATGTGCACAAATACTGCATCGCGTTGGAACAGTGCACCCTGAAACAAATCAACAACGCAAATATGCACAAATCTACATCCTAGATGCACATGACGCAAGCTATCAATCAAAGTGCTGCATCGCAACAGTCACGGATTCAAAACGAAACACCTCCCGTCTCAGACATACGTTAACGGCAAGGAAGGCTACAACAGGCTTCTCACACAGCACAGGCAAATCGATTACAGCTCCAAAACAACACGTCCCAAATACTACACATGCAACAACGCGCCTCTCAAACGGCACAAGCAAAATATACACCAGGAAAATTCATTCGGATTAATGAATGTCATTTGCAATCATTGTCATTCAGTTCACTTCCCTGAAGAAACAACTGGCAATACAAGTAATACATTTACACGTTGTTGTCAAAAGGGTCAAATTAGACTGCCTTCTTTACATTCATATACTGAATATCTACAAAAGCTTCTAACTAACGATGTACCTGAAAGTGAAATCTTTATCAACTGCATTAGATCCTACAAATCGGTATCCACTATGAACATTAACGGTGGCACTGCACGTGACATCCGTCTTGAAAAAATGTTAATTATTGATGAATGTACAATGGCATGAAGTCACTTACTCAACACCATTGATAAACTTCTACAAACGTTTATGAATAATAATATTCGATTTGGATGAAAGGTACTTTTATGAGGAGGAGATTTTAGACAGTGCTTAGCTATTCTTCCAGATGCCATGCACTCAGCTATTGTTCAGTGCACCTTAAAATACGCAGACAATTGGCATTGTTTTCAAAAGATGCAGTTAGTAAAAAAGATACGATATCCAGAACCAAATCATAACAATTGCTTATTACAACTGAGAGATGGTACACTCACCAATACAGATGGACTTCGGCCACATATTATTACAATTCCTCAAGCCTTTATCTGCGACAACTTAGTTACAGAGAGATTTGGAACAGCAATCTCATTAGACCAAATGCCCCTTTTAACACAACGCACTATATTAGGTCCAAAAAATATTAATGTGCAAAACATAAATACCCAAGTCATTCCATTACTTCCTGGAGAGACACAACTCTTTCTAAGCTCTGACAAACTTGACTCTGATCACAACAATAACCATCTTCATTGACCTTACAAGTTCTGAGCTGGAATTACCTTTTACACTTGAACGGGGTGTGCAAAGAAATTTTCAAATAAACCTTTACACTGTGCCACACACTTTATTGTTTGCTTTCTATTTGCATCATCTACACCGTCACACTATTCTATATCTCATTCATACATCGCGCTCTTTGTCATTCCCAACACCAGGGGTTGGCGAGCGAAGCGAGCAGGGGGTGGAGCCCCCTAGTTTTAAAGAAGGCAGTCTCTGAGTCCAAATGGCAAAGTAGAAAAATCTTTATTACACAGCAGTGTAACAAAGAGACTTGACCGTGGTGAAAGTGCTTAAACTAGGAAATGCATTGGTTTAACAGCCAGAACGGATTTATGAGAAGAAAATCCTTTTAAGGCAAAGCAATCAGTTCGATTTTTTCAACAGATCAGTAGGACAGGGTGATGTGGATTTAAATTGATATTGCTATTGTTTTGAACAAAAATTATGATATTTGATGTTTTTAAAAACACCTTAAAAATAGAAGATCAGCACCATATATACCAGAGACTCAGGCCCTTTCCATCAGGAGTGAACAATTACAGTCCTGGGGAGGGTGACAGTGGCTGTATTCTTTTTTTTTTTTTTGTTCCAACCCAATTGCTTCATGAGAAGTCCTGTATTGCTTATCATGTGACATTTTTCTGCTTCATTTTAGTTGTCTTGTTTAAGATTTTGAACCCTTGATTGTATATTTTTATCTTAAACAGCTGCATTCACCATTTTTAATTGCTCCATATTAGCCATAAAAAGAATCAAATGACAAAGAAATTAGCAGCACTCAATACATCAATACCCCAGAATGAAAAAGCAAAAACAGAATTTTAAGAATTTTTGCAAATTTATTAAAAGTGTAAATATCATATTGACTAAAGATTTCATTATGACACTTGAAATATGGCTGAGGTGCATCCCATTCTATTGATCATCATTGATGCGTTTTTACAATTTGTTTGGAGTCCACATCTGGTAAATTCAGTTGACTAGATATGATTGGGAAAGGGACATCCCTGTCAATATAAGGTCTTGCTGTTGACATTGTATATCAGAGCAAACACCAAGTTATGAGGTCGAAGTAACTGCCTGCAGCACTTAGAGACAGGACTGTGTAGAGCAGGGGTTGCCAACTCCGATCCTGGAGGACCACCATGGCTGCAGGTTTTCATTCTAACCCTTTTCTTAATGAGTGACCTGTTTTTGCTGCTAATTAACTTCTTTTGAATTAATTTTAATTGACTTGCCCTTGAAGACTCAGACCCCTTAATTGTTTCTTTTTCCTTAATTAGCAGTCAAACTATAATGAGATACAAACTACACCAAAACAACTGGTGTCCATCATACAATATCTGAAAATAAAGAAAGATGAAGGTCTCATGAATGTTGAACTGCACAGGTCCACAAAACATTTTAACAGTGCTCTTAGAAAAAAGAAAATCAACAGTTTTGGAAATGTCTGCTAATGTACCATGAGTGCAGCAACAAGCCACAGAATTAAAGAATAGGTTTAATTAACAACAAGAATTGGCATCTAATTAAGCAACGGGTTGGAGTGAAATTGGTTGGAGTTTTGAGGCCCTGACTCAGTGGGTCTTCTCTTGACTCCCTCACTTCACATTTAATTTCTCTTTGGGTGCCATTTAAGGAAAGGAATGAAGCAATTCAGGGGAACAAATCTTAAAAGAGAAGTCAATTAAAATGAATTCACAAGAAGTTAATTAGCAGCACAAACCGGGCACTCGTTAAAAAAAGGGTCCAGAGTTGGTGACCCCTGGTGTAGAGGCTCAGATCTAGGAAAGGCTAATGTGACAGAAAAAAGTCAATAAATGATAAATACTCAACTCTATAAATATCAATAGATACAAATGTACAAAACAGGGGTCGTCCCCTACTTCACTCGTAGAGGGCCTTTTCTAAATTAGTGACCTGTTTTTGCTGTTAATTAACTTCTTTTGAATTAATTTTAATTGACTTGCTCTTGAAGATTTAGACTCATTGTTTCTTTTTACTTAATTAGCAGCCAAACAACGAGATGCAAAATGAGCCAAAACATGACCAGCAAACTGTCCATCATACCATATCTGAAAATAAAGAAAGATGAAGGTCTCGGGAATGTTGATCTGTTCAGTTCCCCAAAACATTTTAGTAGTGCTCTTAGAAAAGAGAAAATCAACAATTTCAGAAATGTATGCTATTTCACAATGAGAGCAGCAACAAGCCATGGAATTAAAGAACAGGTTTAATTAACAACGCCTGATTAAGCAGCTGGTTGGAGTTTGAAGCTGTGAGTTAGCTAGTCTTCTGTTGGCTCACTCATTTCACATTTCATTTCTGTTTGGGTGCCATTGAAGGAAAGAAATGAAGCAATTCAGAGGAAAATTGAGAAGTTCAGGGGAACAAATCTTAAAAAAAACAAGTCAATTAAAATTCATAAGATTTTAATTAGTAGCAAAAACAGGTCACTAATTAAGAAAAGGGTTAGAATGAAAACCTGCAGCCACTGCGCTCCTCCAGGAGCGGAGTTGGGGACCCCGATATACAATTAATGTAGGATAATCAACAAAAGAGTACCATGTTTCTATAGGCACTATCCAAAGTTGCAGTTGGACTGTGGAAAGAATCTCTGCTTCTGCCTCTCTGAACTTATCTTCAGACAGCAATAGCGT
This sequence comes from Erpetoichthys calabaricus, assembly GCF_900747795.2. NCBI lineage: Eukaryota > Metazoa > Chordata > Cladistia > Polypteriformes > Polypteridae > Erpetoichthys > Erpetoichthys calabaricus. The sequence goes on along the minus strand of NC_041402.2, from coordinate 92,905,164 downwards.
TTCCCACTGTACATATACACATTCATGTGTTCTTCATATTGCCAAATGAACCCAAAACTCAACCAAGAAGCAAGGTCCCTCTCTGCTGAAAGAGCCATATTTACCAGAGAGAGAAAAAAATGAGGGTTTGAAAAATGGATGGATGAGTAAATGAGAATAAAAGTACATCGTGTTGTTTAGTTAACCTGAAGCCTAATTAATTGGCCTTTTTTTCTGCTCTTCTCAGATGTCTCCATCGAGATGCCAGATACATTGGACATTAGTTCCCTTCAGGGAGTGGGGTTGCAGCCAGGAGAGGAAGAGCTGCCTGATATGGCTCCACCCCCTTTGATGACTCCAGATATCGAGGTCAAAGGTAGCCTGGGTGGTTTCCATAGCAACACTGAGGAAGACGACTCCCTCTGCTCTCCGCTGTTTTCTCCTACCTGTTAGTCTCTATCTCTCTTGCATCTGTTTATTCTTTTTCTTCTCTTTATTACCATTTTCTCTTGTCTCTTTTGTTTTCCTCTGTGTATTTTGCATTTATTTCCATTTCTGAAAAATGTATTGACTCCTCTTTCTTTTCATGCTCAGTCTTTTATTATTGACAATGAATTTTGCTTCATGAGTAACTAATGCAATTACAGTCGTGGCTGAAATTATCAGCACCCCTGGAACTTTCCTTGAAAATGCAGCGTTTCTCCGAGAAAATTGTTGCAATTACAAATGTTTTGGTATACACATGTTTATTTCCTTTATGTGCATTGGAACAACACAAAAAAACAGAGGGGAAAAAAAAAAGCCAAATCTGACCTCATTTCACACAAATCTCAAAAACCGGGCTGGACAAAATTATTGGCACCCTCTACTTAATATTTGGTTGCAAACCCTTTGGAAAAAATAACTGAAATCAAGTGCTTCCTATAACCATCAACAAGCTTGTTACACCTCTCAACTGGAATTTCCGACCACTCTTCTTTTGCAAACTGGTCAAGGTTTCTCAGATTTGAAGGGCGCCTTCTCCCAACAGCAATTTTGAGATCTCTCCATAAGTGTTCAATCGGATTTAGATCCGGACTCATTGCTGGCCACTTCAGAACTCTCCAGCGCTTTGTCTTCAGCCATTTCTGGGTGCTTTTAGAGGTATGTTTGGGGTCATTGTCCTGCTGGAACACCCATGACCTCTGACGCAGACGCAGCTTTCTGACACTGGGCCCTACATTGCTCCCCAATATCTTTTGGTAGTCTTCAGATTTCATGATGCCTTGCACACAGTCAAGGCATCCAGTGCCAGAGGCAGCAAAACATCCCCAAATCATCTTAGAACCTCCACCATGTTTGACTGTAGGTACTGTGTTCTTTTCTTCGTAGGCCTCATTCCATTTTCTGTAAACAGTAGAATGACGAGCTTTACCAAAAAGCTCTACCTTGCTCTCATCTGTCCACAAGACGTTCACCCAGAAGGATTTTGGCTTCCTCAAGTACACTTTGGCAAACTCCAGTCTGGCTTTTTTATGTTTCTGTGTCAGCAGTGGGGTCCTCCTGGCTCTCCTGCCATAGCATTTCATTTCATTTAGATGTTGATGGATAGTTCGAGCTGACACTGTTGCACCCTGAGTCTGCAGAACAGCTTGAATATGTTTTGAAGTTGATTGGGGTTGTTTATCCACCATTCGGACTATCCTTCGTTGCAGTCTTTTATCAATTTTTCTCTTCCGTCCACATCCAGGGAGATTAGCTACAGTGCCATGTGTTGTGAATGTCTTGATTTATGTTGCGCACAGTGGACAAAGGAACATGAAGATCTCTGGAGATGGACTTGTAGCCTTGAGATTGTTGATATTTCTCCACAATTTTTTGTTCTCAAGTCCTCGGACAATTCTCTGCTCTTCTTTCTGTTCTCCATGCTTAGTGTCGCACACTCAGACATAACAACAGAAAGGTTGAGTCAACTTTTCTCCATTTTAACTGGCTTCAGGTGTGATTGCTATATTGCCAGCACCTGTTTCTTGCCACAAGTGAGTTCAAACGAGCATCATATGCTTGAAATAAAATGATTTACCCACAATTTTGAAAGGGTGCCAATAATTTTGTCCGGCCCATTTTTGGAGTTCTGTGTGACATGATGTCAGATTTGGCTTTTTTTTCTCGGTTTTTTGTGTTGTTCAAATGCACATAAAGGAAATAAACATGTATATACAAAAACATTTGTAATTGTAATAATTTTCTGGGAGAAATGGTGCATTTTCTGGGAAAATTGCTGGGGTGCCAATAATTTCGGCCATGACTGTATGTGTTATCTCAGAAGATTTACAAATTTGCAAAGCAAAAGGGGATTTGTCCTGTGATATAACAAAAAAAAAAATGTTATGGGAGTTTTTCATTTTTGCCTCTATTTTAGCATTAATAAGTCATTTTAATCAATTGAGTTTTCTGCATTTTCTGTTCTTAACAAAAATTTCTTATGTACTGTGTTTATACGTCCTCTCTAGCTCCTGTGCTTGATGAATCAGTTGTCACTCAGCTAGCTGAAATGGGTTTTCCTCTAGATGCCTGCCGTAAGGCTGTATTTTTTACTGGGAACAGTGGGGCAGAAGCTGCCATGAACTGGGTGATGTCTCACATGGATGATCCAGGTAAGCAAGTTCCTTTGTTCATATGAGGATTGTGTTTCTTCTTAAGTACACTACTTGTTGATAAATTTTTAATTTGTTATGGCTGTTTTATATTGCAGATTTTGCAGCACCACTTGTTTTACCTGGCTCTGGTTCTGCTCCTTTGGATACCCCCACATCTCAGACAACACCAGAACCACCCCCCGTCTGAGGAACATTTAGCTACTATCATCTCTATGGGTTTTTCACGTGATCAGGCATCACGTGCACTAAGAGCCACGGTGAATATTATCAGTTTGTCACAAGTTTTTTTTTACTGTATTTAAAGGCAGGGTGTATGGAAGTGTAGGTATGATTTCTTTTGTCCTAAAGCTTAGTTGGCCAAAGGAAAATCCTATGCACATCCTTACATTTCTGCATGGGTTCTTTTTAGGTATGCTGGTTTATTCCCCTGTCTATGTGATATACTTGGTAGGTCGCTGGTGACTATACTTGTACATTAGCACTGCATCCCATCTAGGAACAATTCGTGTCTCGTATCCAGGGCTAGGCTATAACTACCCTTCGACCTACAATTGAGTATGTGAGCTTATAAATAGGAGAGAAGGAAATTTGGAAGATTGATTTGTTTTAAATGATAAGAACCATGTGGTTAAGAGCATAAAGTGGTGTGTACTATGTGTTTTCTGTCATTAATGCATGAGAGGTTTTTGGGGGTTTTTTTCAGCTGGGTAGAGCCTGAATACTAATAATAAACTTTATCACAGAAATTACCAAGATGGACTTTTTTTCCTTCATGCTACTCAGCTTTTTTATGGTCACCTGAATGATTCACTGACAAGCATTTGGAAATTAAAATTTTTTTTTTTTTTTTAAAAATGTCATTTGTTTATATAGATAACATTCTCATACACATCGGACTCCAGTCCTTAGAGAATGACAGCAGAGCCACTCATTTGTTTACCCTGAATGCTCAGTTGGGCAATTAGTTAGTGCTGTAGTCTCTAGACACTGAAGAATCCAATTATGATAACACATGAATGCCATGTAAACAAGTGATCAGTATTTTTTAAATATTATTTTTATTGGTTTTGTTTGAAGAAAATAACATTCTGTACAATCAAGTCAAACTTAACAAACCAAAATTTAACCCCCACCCAAAAGAGAGAGGAAAGCCAATAACCAGAGCAATTCTTTAAAAGCAGCAAAAAAAGGAAGAGTATCCTTTTCCCCAATATAGATGCTTATTCTAATGTTATTTATTAGATCCTGCCATATTTTTAAAAAGTTTTGAACAGATCCTCTAAGTGAGAATTTTATTTTTTTCCAATTTCAATTAACACAAGTTACCCACTGACTTTAAAGTGATGGGGTGGGATTCTTCCAGTTGAGCAGGATAAGTCTACCTGCTAGTAGTGAGGTAAAGGCAATTAGTTTGTTTGTCCTATTCCACTTTAAGCCCTTCTGGGAGTCCACCAAACACAACTGTTAATAGGTAAGGAGTGATTGTGACACCAAGGCTGTCTGAGAGGCATTCAAAGATTTTTATCCAAAGTTATGTTAGTGTACACCCAAAACATTTGGCCCAGCGAGGCTGGTGCTAGACTGCAACATTCACAGGTTGAATGTAGCCCTGGATACATTTTTTAGCAACAAGATAAATGTGCTTAGTAAAAGATTTTAAGTTGAATAATTGAATGCTTTGCGCGTATGGAGATAGAGAGAGTGTATTCTATGTGTAGCAAAGGAGAGGACTTTAATATGTTTTTATGTATTATAGAATAGGTGGGAGTGAGGAAAATCTGGCCGGTTCTGTTTAGCAAAGTTTCTGATTTGAAAGTAGTAGAAAAGTTGTGTTGATGGGAAGTTATATTTGAAGCGTAATTGTTTGTAGGATGCAAAGACATTATCTATATACAAATCAAATGTTTTAATCCTTGACATATTCCAAACATTTAATACTGTGTAGGTTTGAGAGAGTAGAAAAAGGTGATTATCATGTAGAGGTGCAACAGATAAAAGCTTCTCTGTCTTGAAGTGCTTTCTGCATTGGTTCCATATTCTGAGTGATTGAAGGACAATGGAATTATTAGTATATTGATGACAATTTGTACTTCTACTTCAGATCATTGTAGAGTCGCCCTTTGGATGTGTGGATACTACAAATTCCAAATTGTTATAATTGAATCTAATTTCTTAAAAAAACTATTTGTTAATGTACTGTATGTGGGGATACTTTGAAATAGAAAAAGAAGCTTGGGAAGGATGTTCATCTTGAGAGTGTTGATTCTCCCTGCTAATATGAGATGGTGGGTAGACATCTTATTTAATTTTTTCCATGCAGAAAGCAAAATTTTGTTGAAAAAGAGCTTTATATTTACTTGTGATGTTCACCCCTAGGTATTAAAACTGACCTGCTAAGATAAATAGGAAGGTGCCCTGTCTAATATTGTGTGCTAGAGAGTTCACTGCAAAAAGAATAGATAATAGTCCTTCACTTTCCTTCTGTATCTACCAGCACAGCTAGTTTGCCACTGAGCACTTTACATTCTGACTTTGCAATCGTTGCTTTGTGATCAGTATGGTTTTCATTTGACTTCAAGCTTTTGAAAAGGGGGCATTTTTCTAAATGGTTCTCCTGCTAGTTCTCTAAGCAAGTAATACATATATTGTGGGTGACCCTTTTCTGCTTTTTGGGTATACTGTATATATTCATCGATCTGTCTGTGTTTTAACACCTATTTAATTCTTTCAGGGTGGTTGTCAACTTATGTCTACACATAGGGTTGAGGGGGATATCGACCATTAGTCAACATACAGGGGTAGAGGGTGGTAATCCGCTGTAAACGTTGACAAAACATGCTGCTAAGTTATAGTTTGACTCTCTTTGCTAGCAATATGCTGCTTACAGAATGTGTTCCACTGGTGCTGCTGTTTCAGGCCTCTGTTTCTACTACTGTGACCGCTGCCACCAGCCGCAGGCAGCTGTGGCCGGCTGGCTACACAAAGACAGCTGATGGTGGCTGGCTTTGCAAATACAGCTGCCCATGGCTGCACAAAAACAGCTGCCCACGTGAATGTGAAGTGACAAACACAGTGACATTTGTCATAAATATTTTATGTTGATTTGTGTAAAACCATTGCTTTGCGTGCTTTTCAGAAAACTGAGATTTTTTTGGATAAAAATATTCAGCCTTGGGCCAAAATTGAAAAAATATAATTAGCCCGCAAAGAGTTAATGATCAAAGACCTGATGCCTGTCCAAGTATGACTGGAGTATGGCAGAAACTAAATCTAGTTGTGCTATTGATCAGTCACAGAGCACATTCATGCTCATACCTGCACTTGCAAAAACAGAGGTAATTTAGAGTATCTGTTAAATGTAATGCCTTGGTATAGTGGAGAAAAAGAAAATTTTGAATTTTCTCTTTACCTAACAAACAAGCCTTTGGGATATGCTAGAGAACCTGGGGAAATAAAATCAAATGGACAAGAAGATAATGTGTAAAGTGCACTAGAGTGTCGGCCAGGATTTTAATTAAGTCTCTAGGAGCCATGAAGCTGCAGGGCAAATTACAGTGCTACCTTCCCACCCATACTGTATATAACAATGATCCCAAAATATTGGCATTTTATTTATTTGTATTTATTTATGCTTAGAGACAAATGTAGAAACTGATTAGCTTCAAATATTTTATGCAATTGATTTTTATTTCTTAATCTGTTTATTCTTAGAGCAATTCTTTGGATCGAGCTGTTGACTGGATTTTCAGCCATATTGATGATTTAGATGCTATGGACATCTCAGAAGGTCGATCTGCAGCAGAGTCCGTTTCTGAGTCTGTGCCTGTAGGACCACGTGTGCGGGATGGGCCTGGCAGTGAGTGTGCTTTTATCTTCTTTATTCATATGTGCAAAATGTGTCCTTTGGCCACAACTGAAGTGAACATAGTAGAAAGTAAAAATTAATTTGTAATATTTATTGTGCCTGCAAGTCTGTAATAGTTTTTAATGTATTGCTTAATTGACTAAATGCCACTTGCCCCCTTTGTTTTCAGGGTATGAACTCTTTGCCTTCATTAGCCATATGGGCACATCCACAATGTGTGGTCACTATGTCTGCCATATCCGCAAGGATGGGAGGTGAGTGAAGATGTGCAATGTTTTTCAATGTTGGTCAAATAAAAGTAGACCACCCAGTTTTTAAAAACTACTAGGAAAAGCGCAAGTATATTTTAAAATGTAAAACTTCTGTCTGTTTGTACAATTTAACCAATGTCAACTTGTTTTTATTTATCAGTTTTTCTCATTAAATCAAAAACAAAATAACGGGGAAATAACAATTAACAATCATAAGATATAAAGAACCCAGACTACCCTGTTCCAGCCTGAGCCAAGAGAAAATCCCAGTCGTCAGAAAATAGGAGTAGTTAAGAGATCATAATAAGGCCACTATAGCAAAACAAAAAAGCAATAGTTATTCAGTTAAGCACCTTGAGCGTGGGAAAGACACTATATAAATAAAATTTATTGTTGTTATTTATTATTATTAGGGTGCTACAGTAAACCAGGTGTGACCAGTAAGGGGTGTTGGAGCACTGCAAACCCCTGACACAACCACCATGACACAAGTCTTGGTATAATAAAAAGGTTTATATAAACCAAATACCTTACAAAGGCTTTGCAGGTCACCACAATATCAGGTTTTTTTTTTTCTCCTTTCATTCCTTCTGTCAAGCTTCTTCCAGCTGACTCTGACTTCCCTGGCTGAGTTTGAATGGCATCTTTTATCTATGACCCAGGAGTACTTGGAAACAATTCCGGGTCAAGTGAAGTCCCCGAAATTAGGGACTCTGAATCCTGGCAGCCCCCATGGCACCCAACAAGGCTGCTCCATGGGACTACAGATCCCTGCGCGCCCTGTGGGTGTCTGTGTGGTGATCACTACCCAGGTATGCTACCATTTTGCATATTGTGGAAGAAAATATTCCAGAATGCTCATTTTCCCTGGACCTTTCATTGCACTGGTCTCTCACCCGGGTCGGGATCCTTGATCAGTCTTGGTTGGGATGCTAGTCCGTGTATGCCGTCTGATTACGCGAGATATAAACAGTTGTGCATCAGTTTCCCATGTGTCAATTGAATTGCTACAGCCATGCATACTGCAAATAATGCAAGCTGGATAGAAAGAAGACTGACAATTGTCCACAATAACACTCTAGGTACCTTCATGTAGGAGGCAAGAATTAATTTAGTTACTAGAGTACCGAGACAGATAATTTATGTTGAGGAGGTATAAACGGAAGCATGTAGAGGTCTAAAAGAAAGATATGAAGCAAAATAGGAATATTTGAAGAAAGAAAAAAAGTAATAGACTACATACAGGTGTCCAAAAGAAAGAAATGGGAGGGCAGTACCGGAACATGTGGAGAAAAGTTCTGGGTAAACCAAGGGGACATAATTGAGAAAATAGATCAGGATGAGGCTCATCAGGTTACTCTTATGGGTGAATAAGATAAAGTTCATGCAGAATTCTGAATTGATTACAAAAATGAAATAAATTTTGTATGTAAAACTTTTTTAAACACATCATTAACTGCCATATGTGACATTTACTCACTCAGTCAAATACCATGATAAATTCAGTGTGACAATGCAGAATTTTCTGTTTACTGTTTAAAAAAAAAAAAAAAAAGTCTTCAGTGGTTTGCAGGATTAAATCAATTTCCTCATACAGAAACTTTAGGGAAAGTAACAACAGACTCAAGTCCCTGAATCTCTGCCTGAAATATGCTTTTATTGGTGAAGGGCAATTTTGAAACCAAGAATAGCTGGTTCCAAATAAACCAACAAATCTGACTTTCTCACCTGACACCGTATGCAAGTGTCCATGAATGGAGCTGCTGAACTGGGCAGACGTTGTAATATGACTGAGTATCATTTTTTGGGATCAGAATTTCTTTTGGAGCTTAAATACTAATCATTTGAATACTATAGTTTTGTTCCATTGCTAAATAAAATCCTAAACAAAAAATAACCTTCCTGAAGGGAAAGATGCTGAAATGAGTGATGCATGGCTCTTTACTGTCACCCAAAACAATACTTTACAAACAGATACAACAAATTAAATAAAATAACTCCGCACAGAGAGGAGTGCATACACTCATTGTGCCATTAGCACACAAACCCATATTTTGTATGTCAACTCATCAGAAGTGTTTACTACATTTTAAAGCAAGCCAAATGCATTTTTGCTTGTTAAGTTTAATAAAGTACTCATCTATAAGCATAGTGAAGTGTAAATACAATTATACATTATTTTATACGATTTAAAGAATTGTAGCAAATTATAATAAAAAAATTACAAAGAATGCATATCTATGAAAAAGGATAAACACCCTGCTAAAGCATACTGAGAATAAAATCAACTGAAAGCGCCAGTGGAATTAGTCTTTGTTTTGCTGTAATTTAATTCATTGATGCATTCCCAGTATATCTCTTTATTGTTCAGGATTCAAAATGGTTGTTAGTTCAGATTTGAATTTTGAAAACTTCTGGAATTCCGTAAAGTTTCAGACAGCGTCCAATATTTCACGTCTTTTTCTTTTTTTTTTCTTTTTTTTTTTTTTTTAAACTAATAAGTGAAACTACTTTAGGTGCCAGTTTATCATTTTGGTTATTAAAAAGTAAGACTCATACAACTTCAATTTTAACTTCGTCATGCATGAAATTCCTGTGTCTCCGTATCCTACCCTGAAAAACCTAAAGCAGCTGCAAATTGAGAAAGTTTCCTAGTGAGTGCTTTCTTTATAAAGTGCAACACTTAAAGCAAGATACAGTACTTGTGAATTTAATAATAATTCTTTGCATTTATATAGCGCTTTTCTCACTACTCAAAGCATTCAGCAATTGCAGGTTAAGGGCCTTGCTCAAGGGCCCAACAGAGCAGAGTCTCTTTTGGCATTTACGGGATTCGAACCGGCAACCTTCCGATTGCCAATGCAGATCCCTAGCCTCAGAGCCACCACTCCGCCATTTATCAAGTATCAGAAACTCCTGTAAGTACATTGTGGTTTCTGAATTGCAGGCACACTTGAATGAAACCTTCAAAGGTAGAAAAAGGAAAACAGTGAGGTGAATGTTTCTTTATTCCCTTACTTGGCTGAAATAACTTTTTCTTAATGTAACAACTAAAGCTCCTTTCAACTGTGATAAGTGAATGAAAAAATGCATATATATATATATATAATTCACTAAACAGCCGACAGAGCACGCAAGACAGCCATGGGATACGCACGACATAGCCATGCCCGCCAACTCACAGAGCCCCGCCCACCAACTCTTAGACCATGGGACGAGAACACCTGCTGACCTGCCCGCCCGTCTGACTGTTACCAGCATTCACTGCAATGTACTGGAGTGTAAAAATATCGCAACTGCTAAGCTTTCAGCCACGTAAGATTGAGCATTAACAGGTCTGTGATGCCCTTAGATGTCCGGGGCTGCATGCGCACTACCCTGAATGGATCAACATGTGTCTACCCGGCGCTGAGAGGCGTGGGAAAGCCGTTGAACCCCATTCGTGATGGGGACCAGAACTTGCAATTGTTCCCCACGAACGATGAATTCCCAGTAAGTGCAGGTCATAAGCTCGCACAGATTAAGTCCCTGCTCGTTGTACACACCGCCCGTCGCTACTACCAATTGGATGGTTTATTGAGGTCCTCGGATCGGCCCTGCCACGGTCGCTCACGGTCTCTGGCGGATCGCCAAGAAGACGATCAAACTTGACTATCTAGAGGAAGTAAAAGTCGTAATTCCGTAGGTGAACCTGCGGAAGGATCATTACCGGTTGTGCCGACCCATCATTGGATGGTTAGGACCTGAAACCTCTCGGGCCCGCTTCCCCTTCCTCTCTTCCCCCCGTTCCACCCTCCGCGCTTGAATCTCCACTATACACTAACACTTCTACCTCTCCAGGATATGGACAGTTGTATGTTTTTGATACGGCGCAAGCTACTGAAGTACGCTTACAAAATAAAGCAAACTCTGCATGCAGCGAAAATGTACTTCTCCAGCTAGATTCCATGCTCAGAACCATCAACCCCTTCGCTAAATCCTACAAACACATGCATGGAATCGCTCAGTCCAATCCAACAGCATCTGTACGAATGGTTTTCAAGGAAACCCCTAGGCAGGATTTACGACGATACAATGCCCCAACATGTCACACTGATGTTGCAGCGATTTTTTTCGGAGAAGATGGCGAACTGCCTGCCAAAAGGGACATTTGCATCTATCCCATAGGTAACTCCTGTAAACAGATTTCCATGCTCAATATGAATTGCGATCCTTTGGTTTACCCACTTTTATTCCCTTACGGAGACATTGGCTGGCACAAAGATTTACAACATGTTCCCGATAAAAGAACCGCCAAGCGAATAAGGCTTACTCAATGCCAATTTTACGCGTACAGATTAGCAATGAGGAATACATTTAGTATTTTGCACTCCAGCGGCAAACTATTCCAACAGTACATCGTAGATGCGTATGTTAAAACAGAGGGCACGCTTCTCAACTATCTCAGATTACATCAACAAGATCTGCGCGTGGAACAATACAAAGGATTATCAGACACACTGCAAGCAAACGCTGAAGATAACAACGTACGTGTAGGTAAATGATCATATTACCATCCACATTTCCAGGAAGTCCAAGATACATGCAACAAAACTAAACTATCAGGATGCCATGGCCATAGTACATAAACTCGGAAAGCCTGATTTATTTATCACTTTCACATGTAATCCTGCTTGGCCGGAAATTCTAGATGCACTGTCGGATATCCAAAGACCAGAGCACAGACCTGATACCAGTCTTCAGCCATGGTCAGTTGTATGTGGCTTTTTCTATTGTTAGATCTTTCGACTCATTATCTGTCTTCTCCACCAAAACACCTGTGCACAACTGCATCTTTCAAGAAGTATTTATTTCTTCTTGACTTCTGAATTCCTTTCTCACCGTTTTCCGTTCCTATTCTTACACCGTCGTATGCTACAGCGGGCATCGGCTAGTCCTTATTAGTTTTGTAAACATCCTTTTTAGAAATGTCATCACAGCTTTATATATCGGAGGGTAATATTCAGTCCTCATAGCTTTAAGCAGTCAGGTCCCATAGCTGAGTGGCCAGTGCTACCAGTACTTTCTTGGAGCTAGTTGTCCAGTCCAGGTATCGCTTTTATATATACATTATAGAAAAATTTTTGCTGTGATCTCTTTGATTATTTAAGTTCAAATTAAATGTTGGTTTGTAATTAACATAGGATTGGAAATACAGTGATCCCTCCTCCATCGCGGAGGTTGCGTTCCAGAACTCCCCGCGAAAGGTGAAAATCCGCGAAGTAAAAACCATATGTTTATATGGTTATTTTTATATTGTCATGCTTGGGTCACAGATTTGCGCAGAAACACAGGAGGTTGTAGAGAGACAGGAACGTTATTCAAACACTGCAAACAAACATTTGTCTTTTTCAAAAGTTTAAACGTACTCCATGACAAGACAGAGATGACAGTTCCGTCTCACAATTAAAAGAATGCAAACATATCTTCCTCTTCAAAGGAGTGCGCATCAGGAGCAGAGACTATCAGAAAGAGAGAGGAAAGCAAACAAATCAATAGGGCTGTTTGGCTTTTAAGTATGCGAAGCACTGTGCGGGAAGCATATCACTTGACAAAGAAGCTGCAAGTAAGCCCAGCAAGAAAGGGAGCAATGTGAAGGTAGTCTTTCTGCATTTTTTAGAGGTGCGTCCGTATCCTCTAGGGGTGCAAACAGCCCCCCTGCTCACACCCCCTTCGTCAGAAGCAGAGAATGTCAGAGCAAGAGAGAGAGAAAAGCAAAGAATCAAAAATCAACAGGTGCTGTTTGTGCTTTTAAGTATGCGAAGCACCGTGCGGGAAGCATATCGCACAACAAAGTAACAAGTAAGCCCAGCAAGGAAGTGAGCAATGTGAAGGTAATCTTTCAGCGTTTTTTTAAGGAGCGTCCGTATCCTCTAGGGGTGCGAACAGCCCCTCTGCTCACAATATATTTGAGGAGTTTTATTTAATACATAATACGTGCTGTGATTGGGTAGCTTCTCAGCCATCTGCCAATAGGGTCCCTTTTATGAAATCAACTGGGCAAACCAACTGAGGAAGCATGTACCAGAAATTAAAAGACCCATTGTCCACTGAAACCCATGAACCAGCGAAAAATCCGCAATATATATTTAAATATGCTTACTTATAAAATCCGCAATAGAGTGAAGCCGTGAAAGTCGAAGCGCGATATAGCAAGGGATTACTGTATTTGTTTGCTATTCATGTGAGATACATATTAGGTACGGCTTATAATTCATCATCTACATCCAGTGCAGTGCCCCTGGCTTTTGCTGTTACCCTCATAAATGTTAAGACCAAAAGAATCACATTTATTCCTCTCTATCCCTAGAAACCTATAAGACATTCTCGGTCTTTTTGCTTCTCAAGTCTTGACACCTTTCTGTAGCTATCTCAAACCCTCTTTATTACCCATTCTCCAAATCTTCAAGATGCACCTTTTTTGTATTACATTTCATAACTGCTTTCTTGGTTGTTATCTATGGCATAATTTTGAATTTTCCTTTTTTGATGCAGTATTTTGTGAACTTTATTATGAGTATAATTACGCCATATGCATTATTTTGTTTTAGAATATTAGAATTTTCTTCTTGTATGAGATCAAAAACAAGCTTCTTTGTTATGCAGGGTACTAATATATTGTCTATTTTCTGAACCATGTCTTCCAGTTACGTCATTAAAATAACATGAAAACTAGTCCATTGCTAATTAACTTTTTGTTTCTGTTTTAGATGGGTGATTTTCAATGACCAGAAAGTTTGTGCCTCTGAAAAACCCCCCAAAGATTTGGGCTATATTTATTTCTACCAAAGAATTAACAGTTAAGAAGAAGGGTTATGGATTGGGGCAGTCACTTTCGCAACTTTGTGAGAAGTGGGAGACCAGCCACCTGCACCATAGCTGGCTTGATGAAAAATATCTATGCTATGTTGTGTCTTCGGAGAAAGTGATTTTTCTCTTGAAGGTAGCAGGATTGGGACACTTTCAATGGAAAATAAATTGTATAGCTGCTATGTTGAAATAGATTGTGACAAATGCAGCAGTGCTGTCAATGTATTTGCACAAACATAAATACTTGTGTTTGCTGACATGCTTTTTATGAATGGTGTATAAACAAGGCTGCTTACCCATATTTCCCCAAAGGCTCACCGTATCGAGTTTGACCACTGCTGAGGATGTCGACAGTGTTCAAGCCCCAGCAATGTCATCATTAACAATCAAATAGAAATGTTTTTTAAATATGGATGTTTTTTGGTGGAGGACTGAAAAACCTAAAATAAAATACACTGCTCAAACAGGTATTGTATGTGTTCCTTCTGGAGGGGTTGGTACATAAATGGTGTCACATTAGTTACATTACAGTACACATTCTGAACAGGATAAGATGTGGTGACATTTAATCCATATAGGATCTCCGTATAAATACTTGGGTATATGTTCTTCAATAGAACTGAATCAGACCAGTCCGATGTAATGTTTAATCTGTAACTGTTAGAGTTTTGTTGCAGTATTCCCAACAAGCTGCCATTGCCAGACAGCAAACTTATACATTGACTGAGTAAATAATTGACTATTACATCCTGTTTAACCAATTGCTATATTTTTTATTTATTTCTTTTATGAAACCGTTCCAACCATTTATGTAAATGTAAACTTTTAACAAGCACTTAGAGAAATGTGAATGTGTAGCAAGATGCTTCTGTTTCTAACATAACATTATAATCTATTCGGTCCGCTGTTGCAATTAAAAAATGTAATCTTGATTAATCGTAAAATTAACTGCATATTAATTGCAATTTACTGTATCATATTTTCTTCAAGCATATTAACATTTTTCTATAAAGTAGAAATATGATTATTTTTTAATATAAAACAGCTTGAATATTCATTTGCCTATATATATTAAGTAATTCTAGTTACTTTATTGAACAATTTTGTGTAACAGAAACAATACCCAGTAGTAGTCAGTGGTTTGCACCCATGTATATGGAGACGCTGGTGTGGTGCTATGCTCCTTCTCACCCACTTAGCTCTGTCAATGAACAGCATCTGGTGATGCCACCTCAGCAAGGCATCAAACTTCAATTCGGAATATTTTGATATGTAGACCTTTGTTAGTAGAACAAGCTGCCCAACTCCAAAAAAAAACTGCCAATTTCCTCAAATTATTTAAGAAGCGATTGAAAACTCCACTGTTCTGTGAGTATCTGTCAGATCGGTAAGGCATGTTTTTTTGCTCTATGGATATCTGTCATTTTGTTAATTGGTCATTTTTTGTTATGCTAGCTTTCTAGCTCTTCACTTGTGGTGATCAAGTTTTAGAACTATCCTGCTACACTTGTTCAGAATAGCACCAAGATGGTTTTTATTCAATTTTGTTGACCTCCTTTGTAAGTTTCTTTGTAAGAAAATATCTGCTCAGAAAATAAATGTAAATATAAAATAATTCTTAATATGAAAATATTTGCTCATAAAATAAGTGTAAATTTAAATAGTCTTAACCTAGGGCCCAAATGGAGGGAAACATCAGCAAGATCAATTTGCAATAATTCTTGCCTAGTTTTATTGGTTATAGTATAATATAGGATAATTTAGACCAAAGTAGGCAGCATACAATTAATCAAACAACAACATCCCATGTCTGCTTTGGGAGAAGTGTGAGTGAGGTATAAGGAATCAATTGGTTGCATTCTGTGTCATCTGCTCTGAGATGGGTAGCAGCTGCATTGTGCTGTTTCAGGTCAGATATCCTTCCATTGGTAACCGAAAAATCTCGATGGCAAGTGTATTCATCACCAGGAACAGGGTGACCCACTGAAATTCTGTCTCCCACACCTATACCACAACGGCCTCTTACATTTTCACAGGCAGTGTTGCTTGAGCAGACATCACTGCATATAGCATCTTGTTCTGGATGTTCCGCCTATACTGCTTGATGTTACCGTTTTTTTGTTTTTTTTTTCTTTTTTTAAATCATTAATGTGTGAAAGCAGCATAATGGCAAGGATGATGCCCACACTCCATTTCACTCGGCACGAAAATGAAACTTATTCATTCCATTTGTGTAACTGTTTTGATCTTAATTAATCTCATGTTATTCTCTGCACTTTAAAGAACTAGTGTATAGATGAAACGATGTGTACGAAAAAGTGAGTCAAATTGTGTCCTTCATTGGATCAGTATGGTATGCGGCCTTTTTACAGGAGGCAGCCCTACTTGTGTGTGGATGAAGGTGATGATCAGGGGCTGGTGCTTCTCTACTACTATTAATAGACTTGGACTTGGCCACTGCTTCATTAGCATCATGCAAAGTGTGGTCAAATCAACTAGATTATATTAATGCATTTAGAAGTTGCATTAAAAAAATGTAATCGCAGAATGCATTAATCACATGCCTTAACAGTGATTAATCGGGAACTCTAACAATTATGCTTAATCCATTTTACAGTGGAGCTGGGCAGATCCCAGAAACATCTGGTGGAAAGCTAGAACCAACCTATGACAGGCTTCCAGTCAGTTGCAGTTGAAGGATTCATACATGTGCCGGAGCCCACAATTGCCCTGTTGAAAGCAAACCATAAACACCTAGAGGATGTATGCAGACTCCACATCAACAACAACTTTGAATTGCATTGAATTCCGTCCAAAACCAGTGCGTCTATGCTCATCACTGTGCTACCATGCTGCTGGCTTTTGTTTCAGGTAAATGGAGCTGAAAAGTGTCCCTGATCAGCATGTCGAACTGTATAAGAGAATTAATTTTTCATTTAAACACGAATGTGAGTTTTATCATGGAAATGTTTTTGGGCACAACTCTCCTCATAACATAAAGTCCTTTTACCAATTACACAGATATTTTTTAATGGAGACCCACAGTGTAATTTTCTGCCACAACTCTGACTATTCCTAAGACTTACCAACTTTGGGAGGGATACAGTTCACAGTTGCTTACACTTCCATCCAGAACTACGGGCTACTACATTCTGTCAGTAGTTCCTTTGGACTTCATCTGGGTATGATTGTAACTGTATCCTTCCCATTGGGATGTGTGCCATCTCCCACACCCCAGTTGACCAGAAAGAACTTGGTTCTCAGCCCCCAGTGGTACAATAGAGCAAATATGCAGGCAGGAAAGCAGGCTTTAATACTTCTTAAACTTTAAGCATCATTCAAATTGATAGTGCCACAAAGAAGAGCAAAATAGTGGGAACACCATACAACTTGGTACTGCTAGATATTTAGTCCCATTTCTTGCATTGCTTCAAGTATTAACAGTAATTCAGAGCATTCTTGGATTCATGCATCGTCCTTCCCCTTTCTTCTCTCGTTCTTTCTCCATCCTTTTGCCTCGGCCTCACCTCTGTTCCTATTCTAATCAGCTCTTTTACTGCCCTTATAAAGTTTTTGCCATTTTCCGAAGTTATTAAAACTAAAATCACATTTCCAAAATCAGCTGCTGTAGCTCATGAGTCTGACATCATAAATGGTGCCAAAAGCACAGCATTTTTGCATAACAAACACAAGCATGCCAGGCTGTCTCTAACTTAGAGCCAACTTATGAGACCATGTGTGCATTATGGTAGCAGTTCTGCATTATACAGTTGATGTAAACCAGTTCTTGTGTTTTATCAACAAAAGCATACATAGCCAAGCAATACCTTCGACTCGCAATATAGCAGAGCTTATCACACTTTCTGCTTAAGCTGTCGGAATATTCACGTTAATTCTTAAGCAAACACAAAGCTTTAGCAGACAGTGTACACTTTGCAGTAGCCAAGTAACAAGCCATTTTAGTACAACAGGCTGTTGCAGTGTAGGAAGGAATAAAGCATCTTTGCAAATGTCCACTTTTTAAACATTGAAGAAAGATTCTTCTCCTTCCTCCCAGTTTGTGTGAATGTGAGTTCAGTCGGGGTGTACTGGAGTTTCATCTTACTGATAAAAGTATTTTCGCAGGTCCTTAAATCACCACAATTCTTTCTCAATTATGGTATATTGTGAACTGACATATAAATGTACAGTATTTCCCATAAAAATGTCCAGAACTTGTGCAGTGTTAATGATGCATATTTGGGATGTTACCAGTTTACTAAATTGAAAGAAACTGTCATATAAAGACAAACTAAACATAAACAGACAGCATAAATGTAAAAATAAAAATTTTCTAGAACATAAATATACTGTATATTGGTAATTCAGATGTAAGTGTATAGCATTTTTTTTTTAAATGAGCATTATATGAGAGAGGGTGAAGGAAACAACACATTGAGTGTCGTCTGTGCTGAAAAAGATGTTGGCAGGAAACCCAGAGACAGACTAATTTGGCTTGGTGTTGTTTGTTTGGTGATAACCAAGTATTAAATTCACTTCATTGCAAGAAGTTATAGTATATCCATCTCTCTATTTTAAGAAAGTATCACAAATGGGATAATACAAGGGTGTAGTTACAGTCAAACTGTAAATGTGACTTTACAAGAGCAGCTAAACTAAAGATGAAATTCCATCACCCTTTTAAAGATGGGCACTCTGTAACATCCGGGCTTGTGTTGATTCTCCACATCTTCTCTTTAGCTCACTCCTGCAGTCCTTATTTGCACTCTCATTTCAGTCCTGTCCAGGTGATCCCTTCTCACTTTGTCATTGTTCATGTTTCTAAGCAATTATAGACTTATAAAATGTAGGTTTTGGGTGATCTGTTATTAATGTTTCGACTTCTTTTCATTTTTTTTCCATACCACTTAAAACTCTTTCTTCTACATCTATTCCACACCCATCATTTTCTTCCATCTCTGACCCATGGTATAATTGAAGCTACTGCTTTGTTTTAGTTCTGTTATTCTTCTGACATTGATCTTAGTTTATGCTGTAGCTTTAGCAAACACCATTACTTCAGTATTAGTAGCATTTACTGTACCTTCAAACCTTTACATTTCAATAATTCAGCCATTGTACAGTTCTCAAGTGAACTTCTGCAATTATTGTGTCATATGTGTACTTTATGTCCTATGGGAGGTCTTTCCTTACATCTTGGCAAGTGACCTCCAACACCGTTATGAGCGTATGGAACTGAGCCAAGAGCTCCATTTGCACATCGGACTTCTGAATGTGATGCATTATAGTATATGGCTTTGATTCAACTGAATATTTCCTTCAGTTACACCCTTCTACCTCTAGCACCATAATATCACCTCCTGAAGATCCCAGTTATAAGGCTCTTTCTTTTTCAATAAAATTTCTTTCAATTGCTTTCCAGGGTCTTCTCATATAATTGTCTTCTGACAAAACTGACACCACAAATCAAACTGTACACTTATAGTTTTTGTAACTTTTCATAGTCTTTGGTCCATCAATCCTCCGATTTGTAATGTGTGCTTTATCCCACGGTAGTTTTCACAGTCTAGTATTTGTTTTCATCTGTTTATAGATTGGCTCAATACGTTGTTCTAGGCACTCCTTCTTTGTACAGATTGTTTTTTCAGAATTGCTGCTTTCCCACTGCAGGAACTTTTTTCAGAAAGCAGTGACTTTTTTTGAATTTAGGAACTTCTGCAGCATTCAAGCTGCAGGAACTCTGACGTTTTTAGGTTGTACTCTATAGAGTAAGTACTTTTTGTTCAACCAGAAACTATTGTGGGTGGGGCTCAGGTAATGAAATGTGCTGATTGGCTGACCACAAGCATTGGCTCCTTCTTACAAATCTGTTAGTAGTTTGGACTTTGGAGAGTTATCAGTGAAGATGGAATGTTGCCCTTTGCAGGGCATCACTCCTTAGCCACCTCCCTGAAGCCCTCTGCTATGCACCACATCGAAGGAATAATCTCCCCCATGAACAATGACATTAGCTAATGCAAGAAAGGTCTTTGGATACGCAGACATTACCCTGGAGTTCTTTGTGACCGCCTTGAAAACGTTCATCATCTTCTTGGAATGATCTTTATTGGTGGCCCAGTCCTGAGGGGGGTAACAATGGTGCTGAATTTCCTTAATTTATACACAATCTGCCTGACAGTGGACAGGTAAAGTCCAAACTCTTTTGAAATGGTTTTGTAACGTTTTCCTGTCTGGTGAGTATTAACAACATTTTTTTCTGAGTTCCTAGGAAATCTCCTTTGATCGACACTTGACACATTTCCACAAACTGGTGTGGTGAAGATCAGACTCTCTGAGAAGATCCAGATTTATCTTCTTTAAACCAGGCAGGGCCTCCCACATGCACACACCTGGTTGTCATCCCATTGACTGAAACACCTGCCATTCGTTTCCCTTTCAAATGAACTGATACTCCTAAAGTTTCACATACTTTTTCACATACAAATATGTACCTTTTGGATCATTTTCCTCATAAATAAATGGACAACTATAATGGTCTTGTGCCATTTGTTTAACTGGATTGTATTTATCTTGTTTTAGGACTTATGTAAAAATCTGATCAAGTTTTAGTTCTATTTATGCGGAAATACAGAAAATTCTGAAGTGTTCACAAACTTTCTAGCACCACTGTAAATCAGTAAAGGCAGAACGAGACCGGATTTGGTGCAGCAAATCTTGCTCACCATAAATCCATCCATCCATCCATTTTCCAACCCGCTGAATCCGAACACAGGGTCACGGGGGTCTGCTGGAGCCAATCCCAGCCAACACAGGGCACAAGGCAGGAACCAATCCCGGGCAGGGTGCCAACCCACCGCAGGACACACACAAACACACCCACACACCAAGCACACACTAGGGCCAATTTAGAATCGCCAATCCACCTAACCTGCATGTATTTGGACTGTGGGAGGAAACCGGAAAGCCGCCCATATAAATCCATATAATTGCTTTATATTAAAAAATGTAACACAATCACAAATTTAGCAACTACATATAGACACAAAATGAGAAGGGTTGGGGGGCACTATTCAGACACAACAAAATGGTATACAATTATGTATAGTACGAATCTATGACTGAACAGTGGATATGCCATATTTTATACATATTATATGCCTGATTATTTAAGTTGCAGTGGAAAAGACATCTGCTAAATAATACAAATATTAAATCAATTTTGTCTTAGAATTAGCAGCAAAAAAAAATTAGAGAATATTTCTGGGTTAGATACTAGTCATGTTTCTTCAGAATGATGTGTCTTATTTGCATTTTGTTAAAGAGAGCCTGCAAAATACTACACCAGAAAAACTTAAAATTGTATATTGTGAATGCTTTCATAAATGCCATCTAGGCAGACCTATTAGGTATTTTACACTTGAAGGGATAATAAAATGGTTGCCTATCCTAATTTATTTATTTTCCATTCTAGAATGTCTGGGTTCATTTGCCAAATTCCAGGATCCATGCAAACTCGGATCAGACAGTTGTGCCAGAAGCATAGTCTGCTGCATTAAAATCTAAAATACAGTACCTTGCAAAAGTATTCCAATCTATCTTCAATTTTACTAAACACACTGGGTAACAAAATGTACCTTTTTGTTGCATGAACCAGAAGTAACAGGGTTAGAGAAAGTTAACGTGAAGATATGACAAAAGGCAAAATTCTGAATTTTGTTGACATGTAAATTTACTGGCACATACTTATAAATGCAAAACAAGAGAAGAAAAAGACTTAATAATTAGATCATTTAGAACTAAGACTGAAACATGGATTTATGAGGATGGTTGGACTGAAAACCCGCAGCCACAGTGGAACCCCAGAACTGGACTTGAGAAACCCTGAATGGATGGAATTTCATTTGCTCATAATGCTGTCTTTTGACGGGAACAAGACTGTCCTCTGCCAATATCGGTACCTTCAAAAATGGTCGTAGTAAATCTTAATGCATGTCTCCGAATACTGCTGAATTAATAGCTTCACTGCCGAACTTGCCTGTGGCAACATTATTAATTACTCCTTAGACTTGAACCTTGACACGACCCTCTTCGCGCTCTGCGCAGACCAACGACTGGAGGAGTTCGTTTCATCGCTCTGAAATAGAAGCGAGTGGCATTCTGGGATAGACGCAGACCTCCCATCGGCCAGGATTTGTGGTGAGGGTGGAGTTCTGCAGTTGTATTTGTACGGCATGACTGATACTCCCAGATGTGGAGCGGTGGATGGCACATGTGTTGGAAAGCACTTAACACTCTGAATTAAACACCCGGGCGGCAGTAAGAATGTAAATATGCAACAGTGGCATATAATAACTGAAGACGAACAACTCTGGTGTTTTAAAGTATGATTTATTCTGGGCAAGCTGATCTCTAAAAACAGGCTGTCAGCTCCTCCATCATGACGACACATTCTGGCAGGAGGTGACAATGTGCACATCAGTGTGTTCTCCTCTGCTTTGACTGACACCCCGTCCAAGGCTTGAACGGTTCGGACCTCACGCCACATGCTGCTCAACTATGCGACTGCCAGACTTTCGAAAGATGCCGTGATTACCCCCCGCTAGAATGTAATATTGGATGGCGTGCTATAAACCGAAATCATATTCAAGGTGGGATGTGACAGGGAACAGTCTGCGAATTTAACCAGAAAGTGACAGGGAACAGTCTGCGAATTTAACCAGAAAAACGTAAATTTCATCCAAGGTGATGAAGGATGTTCCTGATATTTAATTTGTGAATACTGAAAGTCCACATATCTTAAAGAAATTGCGTATTCTATTTTTTAAAAAAACATTTTATTGAAATTATTAAAAGCAAATAACATTCCATTCAAGCAAATCAAATTTTACAAAACTAAGTTCAAATCAAAACCCACCCAACGTAGTCTTAGATAGATAGATATGTATTTATCCATCCATTATCCAACCCGCTATATCCTAACTACAGGGTCACTGGGGTCTGCTGGAGCCAATCCCAGCCAATACAGGGCGCAAGGCAGGAAACAAACCCCGGGCAGGGCGCGCACACACACACACACACACACACACTAGGGACAATTTAGGATCGTCAATGCATCTAACCTGCATGTCTTTGGACTGTGGGAGGAAACCGGAGCACCCGGAGGAAACCCACGCAAACATGGGGAGAACATGCAAACTCCACGCAGGGAGGACTCAGAAAGCGAACCCGGGTCTCCTAACTGAGAGGCAGCAGCGCTACCCACTGCGCCACCGTGCCGCCCTGTATTTATCCCCAAGGGGAATATTAAACTTTTAAAGAAGCTCACAATATACAGTATATTGGGGATGACTGGAAGGACACTTAAAACATTGAGGAAGTATTGGGGTGGCAGCCAGGCCAGCTCTTTTAATCAAAATGTGAATAAATTCAAACAAAAATAATGCTTGATGGCATATACAGAGAACTTTACATAAATTAACGAGGAGTTTTCCTGACTTATTTAAAAGAAAATCAACATCAATATTGTAAATGCCATAGAGGAAAGATGGGTGTACTAACCAGGATAGGGGCGGAGTTCTTATCCAGATTGGATGCCATAAAGGAAAGATTGACAGGATTGGAGACACAATTCACCCGGATCGCACTGTAATCCTCAGTCTATAATGAATAGACAGACTAAATGTGGATTCCAGGAACAGTTCATACCCCCAAACAGAAGGAGACAGCGTTCCTCACGGCTAATCCCAATCAGGGCAATGGCAGGGTTGCATGGGAATTGGAGTGCAGAAGTGTAGCTCTGTCGGCGTCCTTGGGTACTGCCAGAGGGCACTGTCGGAGGAGGGCAATACTGGTTTACATGTGACCTGGAAGTGTTCCTGATCGGCAATGCTTTAACACTGGAAGCAGTCCTGGGTTGCACCTGAAAAGAAACCTGCTGCCTCACATCAAGAAGGAAGCAGGTGACACTGTTGGAGGAAGGAAGGAGGAAGACATTGATTGAATTGTGTATTGGTTATTGATCTTTCAGGGGTGGTTATTGGAAGGGTGCTTTTGATGAATAAATATCTTTTATTTAAATCCAGAATCATGTTGCACAATACTGTGTCTGCTGTTTGTAGCTCAGTGGCACCCCTGGTGGGTAATATATATTGCGCAACATGATTCTTGTGGTTGGTCGGCCAGTCAGCAAACATCCACCACATCCTCTCAGTTGTGAGAAACATCTCGTGGATATGTGATACAGTATCTGGTAGGTAACCAGAAATGTTCTTTTTCATGGTCTGAGAGTCCTTCAGGTGCCTTTTGGCAAACTCCAGGCAGGCTGCCATGTGCCTTTTAATAAGGAGTGGCTTCTGTCTGGCCACTCTACCATACAGGTCTGATTGGTGGATTGCTGCAGAGATGGTTGTCCTTCTGGAAGGTTCTCCTCTCTCCACAGAGGACCTCTGGAGCTTTGACAGAGTGACCATTGGGTTCTTGGTCACCTCCCTGACTAAGGCCCTTCTCCCCCGATCGCTCAGTTTAGATGGCCGGCCAGCTCTAGGAAGAGTCCTGGTGGTTTCAAACTTCTTCCACTTAAGGATGATGGAGGCCACTGTGCTCATTGGGATCTTCAAAGCAGCAGAAATTTTTCTGTAACCTTCCCCAGATTTGTGCCTCGAGACAATCCTGTCTCGGAGGTCTACAGACAATTCTTTTGACTTCATGCTTGGTTTGTGCTCCGACATGAAGTGTCAACTGTGGGACCTTATATAGACAGGTGTGTGCCTTTCCAAATCATGTCCAATCAACTGAATTTACCACAGGTGGACTCCAATTAAGCTGCAGAAACATCTCAAGGATGATCATTGGAAACAGGATGCACCTGAGCTCAATTTTGAGCTTCATGGCAAAGGCTGTGAATACTTATGTACATGTGCTTTCTCAATTTGTTTATTTTTAATAAATTTGCAAAAACCTCAAGTAACCTTTTCTCACGTTGTCATTATGGGGTGTTGTGTGTAGAATTCTGAGGAAAAAAATGAATTTAATCCATTATGGAATAAGGCTGTAACATAACAAAATGTGGAAAAAGTGATCCGCTGTGAATACTTTCTGGATGCACTGCATATATTATATATATATATTGCTGGTGTTTGTGTATTTCCTATGGCAAACTGCATAAGAAAACTGGTCAAGGAGGTACCATGGGAAAAGGAAAAAAAAAATGGGAGAGGCAACATCTGCTGAGTGTGAAGCAAATTGCAGAGGCCAATTACATGATCGACGGAACAGTGACAACTGTAGCATCCAGTAAGCAACAAGCACAGGTCGTGCACTGACCTGCTCCTACTCAAGAAGTACTGGATATCGAAACATTGATCTTAGGAGGACTGGAGGTCCAGGTGTTTCCAATTTGATTATTTTTTTGAATGGTGTGGCATTATTTATGTACACTATTTGAAATAAGGTGTTTTTACTGACCAATTATGTTTCCAGTGAGTGGTGACATGTTGCATGTTGATTAACATATGCAAGTAAGAATTTCCCTACAGTCTATACATGTGGCAACAATGACCCCATAAACATAATATGCAAACAAGTCAAGTCACAGTGCCTAAAGCTAAACAAAATTAAACTTGATGCAGTGTAAATATAAAGAAAGAAAAGTCTGAATAAGTGTAAGCTGCCTTAATTTGGGGTGATCATAGGAAATGTAATGATTTACTTCATGAGGTAGAAGTACATACCGGTAATAAAGAAGAATAGTTGTGCCAAATATTTGAAATAGTAAAATGTGTGGTTCAATATAACTGTCTAAAGTCTAAATATTCTCAATTGTAGTTGAAATGTATCATTGTCCACCTCCTGATAGATGTCCATGGAGGGCTAGATCCTTCTAAAGGATTAAAAATTAAAAATCCTAATCATTTACCATGAAATAGTCTAAAATGATACCCAACTTTATGTTTGAAATTTGTTATTTTTAACCCACTTCTAGTGGCTCTTAGAGGACTAGGAGCAACCATAAAGAATCAAATATCAAAAATATTGTCATATTCATGATCAACAACCTCAAAATATGATAAAACAACACTCCACATTCCTGTATTACCAATACTTATTTTTTCAAAATTTTGTTAAAAGAATTAACTTTAACCCCTTGTATCCCATTACGGGTTAATACACCTGGGGTCAGTTGATGTGGCATGCACAACTTCAAGTCCTTCTGATCATTTTTGGTTTACTCTTTATCATAAGGGTGTAATTCCCTGCAAAAAAAACAGTCCAAAAAAGATCTAAAAATTATGGGTTTTCAGGCCTAGAGGGCCAAATCCTAAAAAAGTTGACATCTTGCATAACTAGACATCAAGCCAAGTTGAATGGTATGTTATATGTGGGGGTTCTCTTGTACTGGTGAGTCAGGAGGCACCAGACAAAAAAAAAAACTGAAGCAATTTCAAAGCATTAGTAACTATTTACTGTAACCTATGTTTTACTGCTGTTCCTAAATGATTAATGGGCCACACAACGTCAAATAGCCCATACCTCATCTGATCTTTCTCCATGGGCATGCCTGAGTGGAAAGACAGTCCATTACAGTGACATATGTACTCACACTAAGAGTCACCAATTAACCTAAGCTACATATTTAAGAAGTTTAAATTATTTTGCTGAACGTGCACAAAACAAACACTTCTAAAGAGAGAATGCTTCCCCCACACAGCAGCTGTACTCAACACTGTTCCATCCGTAACTTCTACAGTAGTGTAAGGTGTAAGGAATAATCCTGTCATCTTGAGTGCTGGAGTGTCATTACTGTTATTTTCCAGGGTCAAGGTTCCCAAAACGATTGTTTTTTCAATTCTTATTTTTCCACTCCACTGCTGGGCTGATCTATAGGATGAAATTAACCACAAATGCAGTAGAAGACCCATCTGTGATGCAGACTAATAACTAGCTATCCTATGCAATTACAGTACATCAGAATTGGTATTAAACATATAAAACAGAATCATGTAATTGGTGTATAACACGTTTGATGATTCATACTTATTCTAGTAGATAAACAGTCATTTTACTATTTATACAAATATTAAAACTAAACAAAAATAATGATAGCATATATAATAAACATTTCGGAGCGAGAAATCAATCCGGGGCTTCAGTAATTTCCCCTCAATTCAGAAATCGCCACAAGCACTGACTCCAATACCGTCCAATCAAAAATTCCTGCTTCCTACTCGTGATGGGTAGAGAAGCGCTCCAATTAGCGATCGCCGGGCGGTGCTTTCTTGATGTACAGCCAATAGGCGGCCGCAGGGAAGGGGTGCAGTACTGTTCTCTATAAAAGCCTTACGCGTCAATGTGCACGTCGCTAGTGCAAGTGTGCTCACCTGGTTGTTTGTCTGTATTTTTCTGTGTTTGCTAAGCTTTAAAGTCAGGCACTATGAGTCCCAACAGAAAATTCTTTGTTGGAGGAAACTGGAAGATGAATGGAGATAAGAAGAGCCTGGGGGATCTCATCAACACCCTAAACAGCGGCAAGATCAACGCCAACACAGGTCGCTGCAAAAATATAATTCATTATGTCTTCAGTACTGTCGATGTTGTATCTGTTTCTTAGAATAAGATCACCACGTCACGTAAAGGGTATATTAACTGCAAGGATGTTTTTTATATTAGTGACACGTGAATAAAATAAAAATAATAATATTTAAAAAGACAGTTTGAATGTGTCTTAGAATAAGATCACCACGTCACGTAAATGGTATATTAACTGCAAGGATGTTTTTATATTCGTGACACGTGAATAAAATAATAATAATATTTAAAAAGACAGTTTGAATTTGTTGCCTGTGCACGAACGTAGCGTGCAGTATTTCCTTACCCAAAAGGATAACACTAAACTTTCTGGTTTTATGCCTTTGAATGAGTCGTGTAGTTTGCTGGGTCAAATCGTACAGTAAAACCCGATAGGTCACGTAAATTATTCTAGGCTTGTATTCACGTAATAATCGTCAACTGAAATTTGCCTTGGTGTATTACACTACCGCCCTTTGGTTTCCTGCTTGTGAAGCTGTTGCAAGCGCATGCATGACTAATAAGATGGCCTTTTATCTGTGTATATTAAGATTGAATTATTGGCGTGATGATTTGATAAATGAAATGGAGCGGTAAGAGAGAATAGCGAAATTTTGATTGTCCATAAATCTTAAATCCCTTTTCTTCATATTCGTTGGCATATTTGTATGCTGGTGGTTATCTCGCGTGCCCACTCTTTAGATGCCCTTGGCAGGCCGAATGACCTTCATCACTGCCTCGGATGATGAATATTGCCTCCATGCTTCAACTAACGCCCTTCGCAGTCTGCTAACTACGATTGTAAATCGAGCTAAGAAACGGGAATTACAATTAAAAAGCCGTTGCGAACACTGTAGTCGAGAGAAGGTAGATTTTCAGGCCGAAGATTTCTTGCATGGTTGCAAACGATGGTATTGGAGGAGGTCGAGCAGTTCGGATTGTTGTTTCTCCTCAAAATTAAACTAAATATAATGATTTTTCCCTCAAATTGAATTCAAGTTCAAAGCTCATCAGGGGTGGGAGGGGATTATTTGATGCTGCCGGCAGTTGTCCTAAATTGACCTCGAGCCTTCCTACACCTCGCCGCCCCCAAACCTCCCAGCAGTCCGCTGACACCTCTAGAATATGACCAGGCCACGGCGGTAATAAGGACATGTTATCTGATGGCCAGCTGGATAGGTGATGCGTCCAAAGTGTTAAGCTTTGCCTACCATAACAATCCGTGCTGTTCAAACGAGATCTGCGGCACTTGTGGCACCGAGCCGCACTCACGGCTCCTGTGACGTCACAGTCGGGACCGGCTGCCCGGCGCTCGTGTGTGCAGCCGTGCACGTCAACGCGGAGTGAACTTCGCCGGCAGTGCCTGTTGTTCCTTTGAGACTTTTGGAGACTTTAAACCGAGAGGCTTTGTGCCAGGAAGTAAGTGGAGCGAAGTCAAACGATTTCTCAAGATATTTTTTTATATTTCGCGTTTGAAGCGCTTCTCACCGGAAGGTTTGAAAGTCCGTCAGTTTCGGAAGCCTGTCATCATTTTAGCTCTGACCCCTACAGAATTTAGGTATCCCTTTGACCTTTATGAATGAACTTTAATCTTTCCTTTATAGTTCTGCGCTGAAAAATGACACTGTGTCAGGGTAAAAATAGAGCTGTGCTGGACAGCTGGGGTTTGAGTTACAGTAAGGAAAGGGCAGTCGCCCAACTGTAAAGGGACACACAATGTTGCCTCGAACTGCCATGGGCTTTCGCTTTGCTGATTATATGATCTACTTGTATCTCCAGATGTGGTTTGTGGTGCTCCAACCATTTACCTCGACTTTACCCGCCAGAAGTTGGATGCAAAGTTTGGTGTGGCAGCACAGAATTGCTACAAAGTGGCTAAAGGTGCATTCACCGGTGAGATCAGGTTAGTATGGCCTTGTTAGTATGGTAAGATGCCCCCATTACATTACATCACTGGTGCCAGGTCGACAGAAAATTAATGTTGGCAGTCCTTTTTGTTTTACCCACATCTGAAGGAATACTCCACCCAAAAATTGTATATATAATTTTTATCAGTTACTTACCCTGTGTTTTTAGTGATAGCTGAGAAAAATGTTCCACTCTTACATTCTTATACAATGAGCTTCTAATGGGGCAAATGGGGGACCAGTGGCAAACAACGTATTATAATAGCAATAATCACAAATCCATGGGGGAAAAAAAAGCAGACTTTTGTCACATAATCCATACGTCAGTTATCCAGTTGTACATCCAAAACGTATAAAAAATTAAACATGTTGAAAACTGGAGTAGTTCATAAAAGTGAACCTCATTCAAATGTGATTGAAAGCTTTTGGATTCAGGATCCACTTCCCCTGTCTTCAATTCAAAATTTCAAAATTGTTTGAGGGTTTATTTTTATTTATTTAATAATCTGAATTCCCAACAATAAAAATGACAGAGTGCCACATAATACATTAGATTTTTTTTGGTATGTTTTTAGAACTCTGTGGTTTTAGTAATTAGCAATGTGGCATCCCTGAGATTGACAAGTCATTTGTAAAGGCCTTTTAAAGTATGCGAGTATGTCAGAAAGTGACACTCCTGTTTTAATATGACAGATTATATATAAATTAGCTTAACTAGTATGACTATTTTAAATTTCCTAAAGTTGGATAAATTGGTGACTAAACTTTTGATTGCTTGCTGGAATTGTCTCCAAGATTGATTCCTATATTGTGCCCAATTCTGCTACAATAGATTCCTGAAACTGTGTACTGTAGTTTAAAGTAACCAGATACTGAAAATGGATTAGCTGGTAAATTGGAATACATGTACAGTATACCATGCTGGGCTCTGAATTGGACTGAAAGAGAGAGAAAGAAAGAGATTGTGAGCAGGCACTGATACAGCGCTGTGCCGCACTCACCACACGATGAACCACCTCAGGACCCCAAATCAGGACCGACCATGTCGGCTTGTGAATGGGTAGATGTAGAAAGTGGTTCCTAAAAGTATTTGATGATTATTTTTACAGGAAACCTTTCCAGATATTAAATAGTTGAAACATGATACACTTCATGGGCAAATGTTAAGGTGAGCCAGTGTGTAAAATTTCAGTACCTCTGTGGTTTGGTTACAATTTAGTTTATAAAGTGGAGAATCTGTCACTGAATATGTAATATACTGCAAGAATGATCTTTATTAGATATTCAGAGTTTTGGTTGACTCCTTTTTGTGTCAAGATTTTATAGAATGGGCAGAGCAGAGTTTATGGCATATTTTGTGTTCTTCAGAAATCTCACTTGAGCAGTCATACTAATGTAGACTGTATCATGGCTAATGTATGACATGAAAAATGTGCTTGGCAAGTAACCCCACCTTGGTAATCTTACCATTTCCATATATACACTAGCATTCAAAAGTTTGCACTCGCTTTTAAATGCTAGTATATACTATATGTGTATGTTACTAGTATATGCAGTACAGTGTGTATATATGCTGCATATGTACTGTATATGCTTGTCACTTTGGACTTGTGCTTCAAGCACTGAAAAGATTATGTACTGGAAATGTGGCAAAACAATTGGCATGAGGAGAAGTACTAGACATTAATGGAGAGAAAACACAAAATCGTGTAAGTAAAAGGGCAATTGTACTGTGCAATTTATAGAATCCCATTGTGCGACCCCTTAAAAAGTCTGAAAACAGCAGTCATCCATATGTCCTGCGTATTAACTCATTTGTTTTGCCCACAATGGCTGTCTTAGATGGAAAGAATATCTCCCTAGGTGTGCACATTTTTCCTGTGTGCGTTTTTGTTTTTAACTGTGTATTTATCAGCCGGCTTTTGTTGCACAAGCTTTAGTAAGTGACAGCTGTAGACTGCTGGTAGGTTGTACAAATGACCATTTCATGAATTTCTGCCACATCCATTAACATTATTTGAGGATGACTTTATTTGTACAAAAACATATTTTAGGTTTTTCAGCAGATTTGTGTCACAGTTATCTTGTATAACATTTCCATTATAGTTTACCAAACACCCTGGAAGTGTGTGCTAATGAACAGGCTTTATGTTCATTAAGGCATTTTGGGCTGGGGCAAAAGTAAACCAAAAACTAGGTAACTTGTAAGGTATTGGTTACATGTAGCCTTTAAAACACTAATTACTACTGTTTGTATTAAACGGGGCCCTGCCTCCTAAAGATTAAGGCATACAACTTAAACAAATGTGGACATTTATATAAAGGCCCCTGATGTGAATGTCTTTAACCTAACCCATTTAAATTTAACTAATTTTTAAAATTTATTATGAGTTGAGTGGCACGGTGGCGCAGTGGTAGCGCTGCTGCCTCACAGTTAGGAGACTTGGGTTTGCTTCCCTGGTCCTCCCTACATGTTCTCCCCGTGTCTGCGTGGGTTTCCTCCCACAGTCCAAAGGCATGCAAATTAGGTGCATTGGCGATTCTAAATTGTCCCTAGTGTGTGCTTGGGGTGTGTGTGTGTGTGTGTGCACCCTGCCCAGGGTTTGTTTCCTGCCTTGCGCCCTGTGTTGGCTGGGATTGGCTCCAGCAGACCCCTGTGACCCTGTAGTTAGGATATAATGAGTTGGATAATGGATGGATGGATTGAGTCGATTATTTAATGGTAAAAGTGACCATCTGGAAAACTCTTTATAATATAGTGCACAGTCATACATATACACTTGTTCCCACTGAGTCATTTACATGATGCACAACCCAATATAATTTAGAAAATTCAATTCTAATATGTATATGCCAATCCAAACATGGTACCAGCATCTTGATGTAGATTAATGGCTTAGAAGGGAGATGGGTCATTAAGACAGATTTTTAGCGGAGCTTTTTTTTTTTTCTTCTTTAAAACCAATGGATTTACTGATTATAATTTCAGACTAAAGTACTTGGCTCTTAACCTCAAGTGAACGTTGATGGGATAAAATAAAAGAAGGGATGGAGTTCATCTTCCAAATGTGCAACTTGTGTGCCTATGCTGCACATGTCTTATCTGTTTTAGCATGCTGGATCTCTGAGGTTTATTTAAACTCTTGTTCGGGGACTGTCTAAATCAGTAAGGTAAACAATTTACTGTTAAGCATCAAAGTGAAACATTTTGTATACTGTGTACACTAATATTTAGCTAACTGTTGAATGAGTGATGCTGCAGTGCACAAGTGTTCAAAATCTACATAGATGTAGCTATGATGCTATTGTATTTGAAAGGAGCAGAACATGAGTAAGAGTACATTGAAATAAATAACAGAACCAGAAGTGTTTGTAATTGTTAAAAGAAAGTGGAAATCTCATCTGGCAAGATTTAATTTGGTGTTTGTTTTAATCTACTTTTTACTTGTTTTAAATATATATGAAATCTTTACTATTTCTTTTCCAGATTTTGAAATAATGAAAGGAGTGTGCAAAAGGGGCCTGATATTGCAATAGGCAACAGTGTATGTGCTCTCAACATATGATGCCAATAAACATTTTGCTTCCAAGTTAATCGATTTTTTTTTTTTTTTTTTTTATTGCCGCAGTTAATATTATATAGTGAACACAATGTTTTGTTCAGAGTATGTAATATATTAAATTAATTATAAGATCGATATTTAATGATCTGGCAGCTTGTCTAGAGATGACTCCTGCTTTGTGCTTGTTGCTGCCTAGATATCCACTAGCTATCAATGACTGACCAAGAAAAGCTAAAGTGGCTTAGCTGAAAGAGAACGATTAAGATAAATTACATTTCTGGTTGATGGTTACTTTATTCCATGACATTCAGAAGTTTTATATAAAGTCAACTAAGTAGTGGTTTAATATTTCGGGAATAAATGGGCCCCAGTGATGGAGAGGTATATAAAGCAGGGTTATGAGTGGATGGATTAACGTGCCTTTATGCTAAAGTGAAATTATTTTGTTTTTCCTTCATATGTCATGTAAACAGTATGGTTTAAGCAAGTTTTATTGGAGCAACAGTCATCCCTTCCTTTCTATCTGAACCCATTTAACCTATTTCAGTGATTATTTATGCATTAGTTTAGAGTTTAGAGTAAGTTGTCTAATTTTTCAAAGGTGTCTGTATATAATTTTTTTCTTTTTAAATAACTGAAGGATTTTATAAGAATATTCAGGAGTACTACCTCTGTTTGTTTGTTCTCTAAATGTAGGCAAAAGAATTAACCCAACCTCCCCATGCCCACATATCTGGATACTTGGTTAGTTGACAGTTATAGATAAATGGTAGCAATCAAAATTCTCTTTCTGCTGGTTAATCCTAGCATGTATCAGACTGTGTCACAATGCAATGCTGTGTATACAACTATCATTACCATTTAATATACAGAAGCAAGCATTGGTACTATTCTAAACAAGACATCACAAATAAGACTGCCTGATAGCAGCTTTAGAGATGTTGCTTCTTTGATAGTCAAGCATCCCCATCTCTCTGCTCGAGTTGCTTTCTCCTCATTACAGATGATCTTTTTTTGTAGAGGGAAGGGTTCAGGCAGTATAGCATCTGCACTGGCATTGCAAATCTTAATTCTTGAATTTAGATTTGTCAAATATGTATACATGTATATTTTTGGTACTTGGTAATGAATAATTACTCCTGTCAAAATTGTAACACTAATCTATGTATAAATTGCTACGTTATCCATCTTAACTGTGGTTGTTGACATTTACTGTTCGGTTTTGAGGAGTTGTCGCTAAGCTTCTCTTAAAGAACATAAGAAGGGAGAGCAAATTTAATGTTTATAAGTAGATAAATAAGGTGCAAATCCCATTAGATTATTTTTTGTAAATCTTGTGAATCTCATGCAGATGTGGGCAAAATCTTTTTTTTCTAAAATTTAATTATATGCCATTAATTTAAGGTTGTTTGAACACCGTGCATGACGCTGAATCATTCAATGAACAAAGACAGCTCACCATTTCCCGTTTTTTTTGCAACTCCAGGAGATTAGCTATTGGGTAGTGTGGTCATGTCTCACTTAGTCCATTTCCTATAAATGCGGACTTGCTCCTAATCTTCAGACCTCTACATTTAGCTTCTCTAAATTTCTTTCGGCAACTGGAGCCTATAATGTTTCCTAAGAGGAGACTAATTTGCACCGCAATTGGCCCATAAGCTCAAATTCCTTAGATATTCCTGCTCTTGACACAAATCGAATACAGTACTACTCCAAACAGCCAGTAATGTGATTGCAGCTGACTATGTACTCAGTGGCCACTTTATGTACAACTACCTATTTAGTACTGTGAAGGGTCCCCATATTTACTTTCAAAACAGGCTGGATTCTTTATAGCTTGGGTTCAACAAAGTGCAGGAAACATTACTTGATGATTTTGATCCATGTTGACTCAATAGCATTGCACAGTTCCTACAGATTTTTGCCCACACATCTTCATGCAGTGATCATTCCCTTCCACTTCATGCCAGAGGTGTTTTATCTGGAGACTGTGCAGGCTACTAGAGTAAACTAAAGTGACTATTATGATTGTGCTTTGTGACATTATCCTCTTGGAAGTTTTTTTTGAAAAAAGTAGGCTATGGTCACTGCGGTGGGCTGGTGCCCTGCCTGGGGTTTGTTTCCTGCCTTGTGCCCTGTGTTGGCTGGGATTGGCACCAGCAGACTCCTGTGACCCTGTAGTTAGGATATAACGGGTTGGATAATGGATGGATGGAGGCTATGGTCATAAAGGGAATATACATTGTTAGCAACAATGTTAAGGTGTGTTGTGCAATCAAATGACACCCTGCTGATATTAAGTGACTTAACAGAAGTTAGTAACATTGACACGGGTGTGGATCTTGGAATTCAGGGTCTCTTGTGATCATCTGAATGTACCCATCTGCGTGTCACACCAAAAATGAAACTTTCTCGGCCTATGTAACATTTTTCCAATCTTCACTTATCTGGTTTTCAGGATCATTTGCCCATTGTAGTCTCTTTTGTTTACAGACGTAGAAGCTGGTGTGGTCTTCTGGAGCTGCACATGGTCTGCATTAAGGTTTTCATACATTATTCATTCAGAGGTGTCCTCCTGTGGTTACTAGCTGTAAAGAGCCATTCCTGTTAGCTTGCATATGAGTCTGCCTATTCTACTGTGACCACACATATTAACAAGATAGTTTTTGTCCAAAGAACTACCACTCAATTATGTGTTTTTTTATTTTCACAAAATACTCTGTAAACTCTTAGGACTGAGATTTTCACATATTACAAAAACAGCTGCCCTCCTGGAGTAATGGAACAATCATAAATGGCATCATCAATAACACCATGGTAAAGTCAATTGGATCTCGGATTTTGCCCATTTTAATGTTTGGTCAGACTTCTAAATTTCTTGACCATGTCTGCACGCATATCAAGCAGTAGTTATATATTAGATTAGATACATCTTAAATTTAATGTAGTAAAGTGCTTGTCAAACGAGACATAAATCCATTAATTTTGAATGTTGGCAATGCAGCAGGAATGGGTAAGCAATCCCCAAGACTCTTGCTGTTTTCTTTTACTGGTATGTAAACTTTGGCTAGATATAATTTGGAGTGCACCAAGCAGCTCTTTAAATGTGACATGTTGCATGTTTTTCAAAAATACATGATGGAGAAACATGGCTTAAAGACCTAGAAATTTGCTTTAATTTAATAATAAACTTTTTTGTATTGGCAGTGCTTTAGTGCATACTTGCATGCACCTTTGTTTTATCTGAGCACAGTTGTAGACGAGTAATATCTGCTCAAGTTTACTGTAAATGACCTATTGGAGTTAGTTTCTGGTTTGCTTTGGGAACTGTAGCACTAATGAAATGCCGTGGTTTTTTGGGGGGGGCATGCAGCATCTGGACATGCACAGTTCTTGAATAAAATTTGAAGAATTGTATATTGTAAAATTAAAAGGATGGATACATTGTACTTAATATGACTATTTAAAATTCTGATTGCAGATCCAGTGCTCAGTTGCTATTCTAGTACACAGATACTAAATTAAAGATCATCATAATGACTTGCGAGTTATGGGTTGGTATGTGAGGGAACACAGAATTTTGAGATCGCAAACATGAGAAAAGGAAAGAATTCTACTATGCAAAAGACAGAGAGAAGCTGCCACAGTTGTAGACGCACTTCAAAAAGCAACCTGTTTATGGAACTGGTTCAGAAAGGGGGAAAAAAACAAACTTGATTTCTGCACCTTTTGAGAGCAGTTATTAGAACTTGTAGTGTAATGTATGAGGATGTGGTAGTTATGATGGCCACATTAATTACCTTTTAATACAGCACCAATACATAATCTGGATACGTGAATGGAGGCTTTGTGTTCATCCTCCTCTTGTAATGAACATAGCTAGAGTTGTGTGTGTCCAGCCATCCATCCTTTGTTTTAACCAGCTGTTCCATTTGGGGATTGGTGAGGAACAGGTGGCTATCCTGGCTCCACTAGACATGAAGCCGGCTGTTTTGGATGGGGTGCTACCCTTGACCACGTCCGTCTACAACACTTGTGAAATGAGCTGCTCAGTAGGTTCATTTAAAAGTAAAATTTTAGTTCTACAAAACTTTTAAATTGTCCAGAAGCTTTGAATGCAAACGTCTAACAATATGACATGTAATGTAATGCATTGACAGAAGCGAACACTCAGAGGTGCACAGTTGGTGGGACTAATATTTTAAAAAAAATTTTGAAAATGAATTGGCAAAGACCACATTTGTGTCATTTATTATGTTTTTGAAATCAAGCTAATGTTCCTTTGTATAACAACTAAAATGTGCCAAATCTGGAGGGGGCATGGATGACACTTTTGTATGGTACAGGATTAGGATGCATCCTCTAGTTACGAGTTGTTATTGTTTTCGTATTCAGTGTCAAATTCTGTACCAGTACGTGAGCATGAGTAATCTCAAAGTCTAAGCAGATATGTGAGGCAGCTTCAAAACAATTTAAGATTTTTAAGTTATTCACAAATGTAGCCATAATGTTGTCACAAATGGTAAAAAAGGATGGAGAGAGATGGTAAATTAGAGCATCAGGAGTTAGTCAGATTTTAAAATTGAAGTTAATTTGAGTTGTCCAATAAAAATTTTTCTGCGTTCTTATCTAACGAATATCTTTGAAATACACAATTTTCACAACAGTTACATCCACAAACCTGACAAAATGATTTTCTGACAAACCTAAATGAAAAGTGTGCTGTTAAAATAAGCTTTAAAATGTTTGTATAAATAGAAATATTCAAAATCTTTATATCGTCTTATTCACATGGCAGTGACATACAGGTAATGTTTGCTTAAAACCAATGCTAAAAAAAAAATCATTGTTTATTTTTCAGTTAATAGAATAAAACTGTAAGCAAATAAATTGTGTATGTGCACAAGGTAAGGTTGGGTAACTTAGGGAGTCCATGATGATTATAAAGAATGAAACAAACTCTAGACTGAAAAATCTCCAAAGACAATAAAATCCTCCCATCCATTTGATTTTTCCACCCCTCTCGGCCACATACACTGTTCTGAGCTTTAAATTTGTATCTTTTTTGTGAATTAAAAGTAATAATTCTTAAAATTAACTTTTTAAAAAAAAAAAAAAAAAAATTTAGATGTAGATAATAAAAAATAGGAGGATGCGCACATACCAATTGTAAATACTATCTGTAATAGCTTGTTAAATAAATGCAAAAATTGTATGGGGGGGGTTAAAGAACTATCATCTTTAGATTTATCTAGTAAGAGTTTAAGAGTTCACTGTTTAACAATTTAAGCCTGGAAAAAGGTAGTGCTTGGTGGTGGTGTGCCAAGAAAAGTTAAACTGCTGATTTAGTAGAACTGAAATGCCCCAAGCGTCTTGTAAATCTGTGAACACCTAAAGGGGCGCTCTATAAAATGAGTGTTTTTGTTTAACAACACTTGCTTAGCATAACTTGCATTCTCAAGCCCACTTTATCCATTTTTATGTTGTGGGGGCTCTAGCCTATCCCAGCGACAATGCATACAAATTAAACAACCTTGAATAGGGCAATACTTCATCACATGGCCCAGACACGCACGTGCCCACAAATTAGAGCGATCAATTTGGAATTATTACTACTGTGCATGTTTTTTGGGGGGATGTGGCTATAAAATTAGAGTATATGGAGAAAAATCAACTTGACATGGTGAGAACATGCAAACTCTACAAAAGTAATGCCTTCGAGCAGGCTTCACACCCAGGATCTTGTAACGCTGTCCAATGTTTATATTTCAATGAGTTAAAGTACTTCTGATCCCACAAATATGATAGGTACTCATTTAATAAATGGGGTGTCCACCTTACCTCTTTGCATGTGATGGTTTAGTAGCATGCCTTCTGTGCCATTAATACCGTATCCTAACATGTGTCCTTTGCTTGACCCTTGTTACAGCCCAGCTATGATCAAGGACTGTGGTGTCGGATGGGTCATCCTTGGACACTCTGAGCGGCGCCATGTCTTTGGGGAGTCTGATGAGGTATGGTAATTAATATCTTGGCAGATCTGGAGCTGGCACGGTTGTGTTCTGTACAAATTGTTGATATGGACAGTACTCATTGCTGTTTTTTGTGTGTATATGTGGTGAGTTCAGCTGATTGGCCAGAAGGTCGCACATGCATTAGCAGAAGGGCTTGGGGTCATTGCCTGCATTGGGGAGAAGCTGGATGAAAGGGAGGGAGGAATCACTGAAAAAGTTGTCTTTGAACAGACCAAAGTTATTGCAGGTAAGTCAACCTTCCCAACAGAACAGAGTATTACATCATTTATTATGTAACAGAAACCCTCATCTAAAGCAATTTACAATAAAAACATAAACATTATTGAGCTTGCACTATGTGAAAATTGTGTTGTAAGTAAATCAGATATTCTATCAATCTTTGCAAGTTTACATTTGGTTAGCTAACGAACAGGTCATTCAGGATTTCATTTAGAGCTCTAGAGTTTTCCCTTTGTATGTATAGGCTGTGTCTTGGAGGTTACACATTTTATATAATTCTTTTAGACAATGTGAAGGACTGGAGCAAGGTGGTTATAGCATATGAACCCGTCTGGGCTATAGGAACTGGCAAGACTGCCACGCCTCAGCAGGTATGTATTTTTGTATTTTCATAATGCCTTCTCTCTTAATTTTGTGATTTTCAAAATAATCATTAAAACCTTGTAATACTTCTAGTGTAGTTTTTCTTTTTGCATTTCGTCATGTATCATTCTGCCATTTGATATACAGAGTTGAGGATTGTATTACAGAAAAGGTTTTACACTTTGACTTGCACATTAAGAAAAACCTCCAGATTTCCATTTTGGTATGCTGTACAAGTTTAAGAAGTAGTTGTGCAGCCGCACCACAGTATGACATAACCGTTAGATCTTAAGTCTCCAATGTCCTTGCATATATTGTACCAGTCAGTGTGCTGGTTAACCTAACTTATACTTTGGATTATTGGAGAAAACTGACACAAATGAGAATGAGGACAGGATGCGTAGATCAAGTCTCCTAGAGCTGCTTGGCATTAAAGCCATTGTTGTCATCTTGGCTATGAAGTTTTTAACTTATGACACTGGACATACAGCAGGTTGTGTAGCGGTGCTTCAAATCTAAATTGCTGTACATTTATTTTTTTTGAACATAGGCCCAAGAAGTCCATGAAAAATTGCGTCAGTGGTTTAAGACCAACATATCCGAGGATGTGGCAAAGTCTATTCGCATTATCTATGGGGGTATGTCTTTCTATCTACCCATTTGTAGCGGACTCTCTTCCCAGTATCTGTTTTTAATAAAATCTCTTTTTCTGTATGCAGGTTCTGTCACAGGAGGCACTTGCAAAGAGCTTGCATCACAGGCTGATGTAGATGGTTTCCTGGTTGGAGGAGCTTCATTGAAGCCGGAGTTCATAGAGATCATCAATGCCCGGGAGTGAAAGATAGACATGTCGTCCTCATTGCAGGGCTTATGCTTCACCACGTGACTTGCATATAAGAAACTGGTCGCAAAGCGGGCAGGAGGCCTGAACTCTAATGTGTCATCCCGGCTAAAAGCTCTGTTTCACTAGGCCCAGTTGAGGCACCAACAGATGATTCTCATCAGGGAAATGTGGCCACATAAGTAATCACGTCCACTGCACTAACCTTCAGAGTAGAATTTCCCCATTTTGCTGTG
The DNA here is from genome assembly GCF_900747795.2 of Erpetoichthys calabaricus. Lineage (NCBI taxonomy): Eukaryota > Metazoa > Chordata > Cladistia > Polypteriformes > Polypteridae > Erpetoichthys > Erpetoichthys calabaricus. The sequence goes on along the minus strand of NC_041402.2, from coordinate 92,864,854 downwards.
CTCCTTTTTGAATCCTCCATATGTATAAATGTTACAAATAAAAACGGTTAAATCTGACTCCTTAAAGTTTGGATTTGAATACTTGGTATTGGGGGTGCTAAAGGTTTGGAACTGTTTTGATGTGACATTGACCATTTAACACTCCTCTTGGGTGTGTGTTCTATTAAGTCTGCATTAGGCAGCTTGTGGCGTTTGTGTAGGCATTTTTATTTTTAAAGGAAATGTTAGGAATTTTTCAAGTTGAAGTTATTTCTAAACCAGCATTTGTCATGCAAAACTGGCACTTTACAATGGAGGAAATGCCTCCAGAATATAAAATCCTAAAAACTTGCCTAGAATGTGCTTTTTCAATTTCTTTAAAAGAAAAGGTGCCTTCTGCGTTTGAGGCATGGGTGTGACATCAAAAGGGACCTGGATCAATGCTCAACAACTGACCTCGCTTGAAAAATGAAAGTATTCGGTACGTTTTTATGCTTTTTTTTTTTTTTATTTTATTTTTATTTTTTTTTATTTTCTGGTGATTCTTTGTACCCCATTGCCCACCATTGTAAAGCACCAGTGTGGGGAAAGATAATACATAATTTATTTTTATAATTTATAGAAAACACTAAACTTTGGAACACCAGTCTGTAAGGCAAATGCATATATATCCCGTTCGTGAAAAAATAAGACTTAAACACATTCTACAAGATCCCCTCTGAGGCATAAGTTAACTTTACTTGTCAACAGACTTTCCCATATTGTTTTTTATACAATTGCTACACAAAGTTTTGCATTTTTTTTGCTTATACTTTTATTTTAAGAAACATTCTTGTCTACTTTGTCATTGAACCACACTCATCTTGCAAAACGACATTCCCTCAAGGTATGCTGTGCTGTCTAAATATTGGGCAAGAGGACATTTGTTTATAATTTTTACTTTTGTATTACTGCTGCTGATAATTAGAAATATTCACTATCAATTCCCATACTATATCCTTTTATTATTTTTCTTTATTGCTGTCTTTACTTACTTGCATTCTGCATTTCCCAAGATATATGCCATTTTTTTTTTTTTTTTTTTTTTTTTTAAACCCTAAATGTTTTATTTTTTCCTTGTATGGGTGTGTCTTTTTGAATATTGAAATTCTGATGCTGAATGAGGTTTTCCGTAGCCGCCTTAGTGTGGTGTACCCCAGAAATTTTTTTTTTTTTTTTTTTTTTTTTTTTGTGTAACAAACCTATAAATCTCAAAACATAAACGTAATTACATTAGGAAAGGTATATCTAGTGTCCACTGCTGCAGATTTAGTACATATCCTTTCCTGTGATGTAAGAGTCCCCAGTGCACAGCCCACCATTGTTCCTGGGTCAGTAGAAGTGTTTCTTTGGACATTTCCCCCATCCCCTCTGTGTTTTGTACATAAGATGGTTGAATGTCTGTGTATGAGCGAAGAGGCCCATAGTGCAAGGCGTAGTGACTTTTCAACATTTCCCCAACATGAACGTTGACATTTGCTGCATTGTGAACTGTGCTTTGGAGGGGCTAACATCTTTCTTATCCTTCTAATTGATTTCATTCATTTTGCCACACACCTCTGCACCCAATTCACCAGGCACACCGCTGGTCGCCATCTGTCAACTGGTCATCGGAGGCGGACACATTCTCATCACTGTTGCTGGATTCTACTAATGGTTCAGGCTAATTTTGTTCTAAAACGGGCTTTAGAGCTTCTGATTTAAGTGTCATTGTGGGTTTTTGGTTAAACATACAAATCTCATTATTTTTTTTTGGCACCATATTGTTTAATCCACTAGATGGCAACAGAGTACCATCACCCAGGGTTATTTGAGCTTAATTCTGCACACCCTGAGAGACTCTGAGAGAAACGCCAAGGAGATTAATACTCAAAGGTTTTGACAAAATCTTAGTGGTCAAATTTTAATATTTTGTATAATTCTAAACTTCCCCAAACCTCCTCCTAATGTAGGGCTTTTGAGCAAGGATAGCACATTTTGGAAGTACCACCATATCCACCATGATATAATGTATATGACAAATTAATAAAGTATTAATTCCATCTCATCTGCTCTTGTTTAAAATATTTTAAGTCTATAGAAGCCATTCTCCTGTTCGTTTTGCATTTGACCCGTTATCCATATTTTAGATTTCCTGTTTTTCTTAAGAGTTTTTTTTTTTTTTTTTACCTTTTTATAAAGTCCTATTGGCCTTGGAAAGATTTAATACAAGTTTGTGTTCTCTGAGCTCTTTCTTTTAATGACTAGGCTTTGTGTCTTATTTATCAATGACCATGTTTTCCCACATAACTGCATAATATATATATATTGTGAATAAGGCGCTATATAAGTATCTGACCCGACACATGCACACTGAGGCACATATAAATTGAACACATTTTTATTTTCTCTTCAGCCATGGGGCACATCTTCCCCATGTCCCACAGGCCCAACACAGTCCCACAAGCACTTAACACAACACAAATAAATCTTTTTCTTCACCTGTGGGGCACGTCTTCCCCGTGAACCCCACAGGTATAACACAGTCCCAAAGTACCTCTTTCTCAAGACAGCAATCCTACCGGTGGTGGTGGTGGTGGTGGTGGTTGTGGTGGTGGTGGTGGTACTACTACTACTACTACTACTACTACTACTCCCCCCGATTCTGGCCCTGAGTGGTGGTTGCTGGCTTCTTTTATGGCCCTCCCAGAAGTGCTCTTGGTGCTTGCTCACATGTTCCCAATTACATTCCCGTGTGGGGCCCATGATTAGACCAGCTGGGCTTAACTATCTCTGCCTCGCCCCCTGGGGGCCATCCCAGGTCCCCACAGGGTTGGGAAGAACTCCATCTCCCATGAAACCCTGTGGGGAAATTGAGGCATCATCAACCAGGGAGGCTGCCACCAAGCGTCCCGGGGGAGGTATTAAAGAGTCCATGGCTTCCCCCCCGGAATACAAGTAGAAGGGACGTCCTGGCCGGGCATGAACTCTGGCCATCCTCCACAATATATATGAGAGAGATAGTTAGTGTACTTTGTTTCTTTTTTTGTTTTTCCCTTTGACATCAGATTTCATATTCTGTTTGTTGTATATTAAGAAATATGAAGTGTGATTCTAGAAACCGTTTTATATTCTTTTTTTCCTTCCCTGGCATTGGGGTTATGGTTTCCTTTATCTTTTTCTCTCCTCTTCAGCTCTGGTAATTTCTGTTCTAAAACTAAACTTACTGCTTTCATTTTACTAATCGTGGCGTATGATTTGTGACCATCTTTAGCCATTCTCATTCCCCCCTTCCACAGATTACACATCACACTCTAAATGGGGCGTCTCATTATGATTGCTGCATTTCACTTTCTCAGTCTGCTGCCACATGTCCACTTTGGTTGTCCAATGTTGAAAATAATTCTTCTCCCTCCTGTCTGCCAGTTTTGAGGAAGGTGTGGTAGATAGACAGACGTTTAAATCATTAATTTAACCTCGACTGGAAGCTGGAATAACCTTTTTAAATCCCTTTTCATCTCATTCTATGCCTCACAGTTCTTCTCTAACCACATTTTAATATCCTCACCATTTATACTTTCAGAGAACACAAGAATTCTAATCGTGTTAAATCCTTTATTCTGGTCTTTTTTTTTCTTTTCTTTTTTGGAGTCTTCTCATTTCTTTTTTGCAAAGGCCTCCATTACAAGTTTATCAATAGAAATAACTTCAAAACATTCCTTATTTGGGAAAGAAAAAATAAAGTCTGCTTGTCTGGATTGCACCCCAAAGATCCCTAGGATCTGACAGCAAAGTCCTCTTTTCATTCCATGTTCATTGTTTCTTCCCAGATGATGAAGCCCACATTCATCTTCTTCCATCTATTGACATTTTCTTCTGTCTTCCCCCTGCAAAGTGAGGTGCAACTTTCTCTGGATGCTTCCTCTTTTCCATTTTGTTGAGTGCCTGTAGGAATCACCTGAAGTAAGAGGAGGACCTGCAGCCCACCACCTGTCGCCCTCTTCCAGGGCCTGCGAGGCCTTTGTGTCCTCTGCCAGGTAAGCAGAATTGTCCTGCAGTGTTAGAGCTGTAATACAACGTGACATATGGAAGGACCTGCGTGACCGACTGACACTCCTGTATGCTGGTTGAAGCTGCAACTGTGCGTGTGTGTGGTGAGCTTTCTTTTTTAATGGAATATATATTAGGGTAGTCCAAAAAATAACAGTTTCCCACAAGACTAGATTTATTCTTCATCATATTTATAAGAAACACCCAATTCTAATGAAAACCATTTGGTGGTGAGTTTTATACCACCTAAACTGAACAGCAGCTGTCTGTTCCCCACTTGTAGGTCTACACCATTAGCACTGTCTTTGATGAAGTTGGAAAATTCTTATGAAGGTTTACGACCAGTCAAAGAATAAACTGGTTCTGTCCCTCGTCCTTTGTTTGTTTGTCGTTGTAATTTTCGATGAGACGTTATCCTCTTCAAGCTGCTTCATTCCCTGCTGTCATGCTGCCCAACAGTTCACAAATTTAAAGATTGGATCATCTGTACACTGTTCTAGTGGTGTCTTGGGAAACAAACATAAGGCCTTTCTCCATAAGGACATCAAAGAAGCATCTTGTTCTTTTTCTATTACCAGAAAGAGACTTCATCTGTTCAAATTCATTTGCCAGCTGAAGATGCTGAGGAATGTCTGGTACCGAACGGTGGCTGCTGCAAGCTTTACGCCATGTTTTCTGTTGTCTCCTCTGAAATAGTAAACTCCTCCTTAGGTCTTACTAGAATGTCCTGGGAACTCCACCTTAGTACTAGAACATTCTGTGTCATTTATTTGTTGTTGTTTTTACTAATCACTTAACCAATTAAAATCTCCATGCAAGAGTATGTTGTAACAATACAAATAAGATCTTCAGAATGGAGCGACCTCACAATTGGCACAAAATATCCCAGGTGTAAGCAAGTCATCGATTAATGGACAATAAATAAGCCTTGTGGAGACACAATTCTACAAACCTCAATGCTTTCCATTGGTTTGTGGACCACCCTAATCCATACGTGGCCATCCCTCACCATTTATGAAGTCAGCTGTGTCAAGTTAAGATCATGAAAGGCTACAGGCCAGTCCCGAATTTACAGCTTCTTGTTTACTGCTCTACTGCAAATGGATGGACCTCATCATTTTTCCCTTTTGCACCAAAGATCGACACATTTTTGCTTCAAGAATTTCTTTTTTTTACTTGACATGGCTTTTGTACTGAACTACCACAACTATCACTAAGTGTGGATTAATTTCTGTTCAATAAGCCACAGTTTGAAGGACGGGCACATCAGTCTTTTAGAAATCCATATGGACAGTCTGTGCAACCAACAAAGCAAATATAGTAGATCTTCAAATAAAAAGTGGCCTTCATACATCATGGGGCTTCAGTTTGTTCCTTTTAAACTAGCGTGGGGTCTACACAAACCAGGCAGACAGAAGTGGGATGAAGCGAGGGGTCCAACACAACATGGCTTTGATTAAGGGAGCGTGTGAAGTTCAGTCCTCTAGACCTTATGGATGGGCTGTTGATGTCCTCCTTGTGCACCAGAGAGATGCAGAATAGGAGGCTCTGACCACTTCAACATGAGGTGAGACTTGATCAGAATTCTTGTCATTGAAAAGTACTTCTTGAGATTATGATACTGATGGAAGTAGATCACTTTACTGTATTTTCATACACTGATTTTGCGACACATCTCAAGTTAAGCAAAATGACCCCTTTTATTGGCTTAATAGAAAGATTACAATATGCAAGCTTTTGAGGCAACTCGGGCCCCTTCACGTCTCAAGAAATATTTTAATAGAATTCTTCAAAGTGCATCTTTCACTGATACAAAACTTTTTTGTGAAAGTGAAAAAAAATAAAATCCATAAATCTGTGTATATTTTCCCCAAACCTGTTTTCTTCATACAAGGAGGGTCTCAGGGGGGCTTACCTCTGGCTGCAGGCTTTTGGTTCCAATCCGTTTACCGCAGCTTGTAGTTCATCTCGTTGTTTCATTTGCTGTTCTTTTCTTTCTTTGCTTCTTCTGCATGTAGGACACTGAATGATAAATGGCTCCACTCCAGAAATTTCAAAACTGAATCCACTACATTTTACTGGAATGTGTTTATGTACTTGTTTAGTGGTTTTTACTTATTTGCCCGACGTCTTACAACATTTAAGATTCGATCGGATACATTTCTTTTTCTTTGTTTTTCCCTGTTGGAGCACAGAGAGCTGAAGGCACCTTCTTGTGGTCACATAGGGGCAATAGGGGGATTTGAAGTCCAAAGCCTTAAGCACTACAGCACACAGCCTACTTATGTGTGTTGGTGTTTTTCATCATCGTCATCATCATTACTCCTAATGATGGGAGCCAGTGGGTCTGACGCTGACTTAGCTTCTGCCTTTTCATTTATTTGAGGGGGTGTCTGCTCAGTAGTTTATTGTCATTATTAGGATGCAACTAAGGGAGCAAACCACACAGGAAAAGAGAAATAAAATTCTAAAAGAGACCTAAGAATTTAAAACTATGGCAAAAATAGGAATTGCTCGAAATTTCTCATGAAATAAATCTCGCTCCACTGATTTTAATAAATGTAGAATGAGAGAGGAAAAAAGCAGCAAATTAAACAAGGAGAACAATCAGAAGTAAAGTGACTCAGTGATTGGGCCAAAAAAACCACCAGACACAAAGATTAAACAGAACTGGCACTGGAGACCACCGAGGTGATGTTCACTCAAAACTGCCCTCCAGTTTCATGCTCCAGCTCTGGTGTCACAATTAGAAAAATTAGTTATGATATTGAGCCCCTTTAGGTGTCCGATCCCTGTTGAGTGCACACATGCACACACACACACACACACACACGTGTAATTCACAATTGTACGTCAAACTCAATCCAACCTGTAGACCAGGGTGCTCTGTTACGGTCCTGGAGGTCCACAGTCTGCAGATTTTCTTCCCAACCAGTTTCTTAATTAGAAGCCAGGCCTAGCAGATCATCTTGACATTTAATTATATGGCTTGTTAGTCCTTTCATTTCTTCCAAGTCAAAAAAAAATAGTATATTTTCATTTTCTGAGGACTTTATCCGTATGTTTTGTGGTCCTTCCCTTCTGTCTCACATACAGTCATATGAAAAAGTTTGGGAAGCCCTCTTAATTCTTTGGATTTTTGTTTATCATTGGTTGAGCTTTCAAAGTAGCAACTTCCTTTTAATGTATGACATGCCTTATGGAAACAGTAGTATTTCAGCAGTGACATTAAGTTTATTGGATTAACAGAAAATATGCAATATGTATCATAACAAAATTAGACAGGTGCATAAATTTGGACACCCCAACAGAGATATTACATCAATACTTAGTTGAGCCTCCTGTTGCAAATATAACGGCCTCTAGACGCCTCCTATAGCCTTTGATGAGTGTCTGGATTCTCCAGTTCAGTTAAATTTGATGGCTGCGGAGCATGGACAGCCTGCTTCAAATCATCCCATAGATTTTCGATGATATTCAAATCAGGGGACTGTGACAGCCATTCTAGAACATTGTACTTCTCCCTTTGCATGAATGCCTTTGTAGATTTCGAACTGTGTTTTGGGTCATTGTCTTGTTGGAATATCCAACCCCTGCGTAACTTCAACTTTGTGACTGATGCTTGAACGTTATCCTGAAGAATTTGTTGATATTGGGTTGAATTCATCTGACCCTTGACTTTAACAAGGGTCCCAGTCCCTAAACTAGCCACACAGCATGATGGAACCAGTAGGTAGCAGGTGTTTTTCTTGGAATACGGTGTTCTTCTTCTGCCAAGCAAAACACTTTGTTATGACCAAATAACTCAATTTTTGTCTCATCAGTCCAAAGCACTTTGTTCCAAAATGAATCTGGCTTGTCTAAATGAGCATTTGCATACAACAAGCGACTCTGTTTGTGGCGTGAGTGCAGAAAGGGTTTCTTTCTCATCACCCAGCCATACAGATGTTCTTTGTGCAAATTGCGCTGACTTGTAGAACGATGTACAGATACACCATCTGCAGCAAGATGTTCTTGACGGTCTTTGGAGGTGATCTGTGGGTTGTCTGTAACCATTCTCACAATTCTGCACATATGGCGCTCCTGTATTTTTCTTGGCCTGCCAGACCTGCTGGATTTAACAGCAACTGTGCCTGTGACCTTCCATTTCCTGATTCCATTCCTTACAGTTGAAACTGACAGTTTAAACTTCTGAGATAGCTTTTTGTAGCCTTCCCCTAAACCATGAGACTGAACAATCTTTGTTTTCAGATCTTTTGAGAGTTGCTTTGAGGATCCCATGCTGTCACTCTTCAGCGGAGAGTTAAAGGGAAGCACAACTCGCAATTGACCACCTTAAATACCTTTTCTCATGATTGGACACACCTGTCTATGAAGTTCAAGGCTTAACGAGCTAATCCAACCAATTTGGTGTTGCAAGTAATCAGTATTGAGCAGTTACATGCATTCAAATCAGCAAAAGTACAAGGGGACCCACATTTTTGCACAGGCAGTTTTTCACATTTGGTTTAATTTTATAAAATTAAATGCTGCTTCACTAAAAATCTTTGTTCGGAAAACACCCCAGTACTCAGATGTTCCTAGGAAATGAAAGACATACCACTGTTATCATTTTTTTGAAAGTAAATTATTATGCAGGCTGAGAGGGGTTCCCAAACTTTTTCATATGACAGTATTTCTGGACATAGATACTCCATGATGCACACACACAGGTTTAATAACTGAAGAGCTGTAGGCTCCTTTCTCATTTGCACCTCATTATGAAGTGGCAACAATTAAAATCTTAATGCAGCAGTTTAAAACTAAAACAGACAATCGAGGTCTCTGGAGTTGTAACAAACGAGTTAACTAAAACTAAGCTGACGACGCATGGCTTTAGTAGTAAATAAACGGGTTTAATTAAGAAACTGGTTAAAGCGACAGCCTGCAGCCACTGTGGACCCCCAAGACTGTGGTGGTCGAGAGTGGGCTGCCTATGGTGCTCCACAGCTTTGTCTGTAAATATTCAAGTAGATCAACACCGGCAAGAAAATGACAGTTGAGAAGGCAAAGACTCAAAATACAAAAAAGGCTTAAGTTGCAGTCTCTTACACTTAAATCTGGGGAGCTTTGTTGGCCAATAGGTTTAATTTGGAATACTTTCTGGATTATTGTCCATCTTTGACACTTAGTTGGCTTAATGTTTCTCAAAAACGTGCCGTGTATTTTGTTTTAGCAGCAGACAGGTGCCGGTTTTAGCAGAGCCACCTTCATGTTTGCAGTTTGCTTTCCTAAATGTCTGCCCTGTAAAACACTCAAGTCAGTGAGGTTGGCTCTCTCATATTTTGAAAGCTGTGGAGTTCAACAAAAAATTGCTGCGCAAGTTTGGATGAGGCACTGTGGTGTAGTTTTGAGATCTCTGGAGTAAAAATATCATCTTTGCTAAAAGACCAAGTAAGTGAGCCATTTTTGAGGCCTTTTTTTTTTTTAAAAAAAAAAAAGAATAAACGCACCTTTTATCCTAACTTTACAAAAATAAAAGTCGGCTGCTTTACTGAAAATCTTTGCAACAAAAGCTAAAGAAACACCTCACGGATAAGTACAAAAATGTCTGGATTGGTAAGTCATCAAACTGCGTATCAGCACAACACTCTGAAGCCCACTTCGGGGGTCTCAGGGGGCAGCAGCCTAGGCTGTCAGCACTGGGCACAAGGCAGGAATCAGATGAGGTCTCATTTGTGCACACACAGGCCAGTTTGTATTCCATTCAACCCGACCACCACAACTATGGGGTTGCGAAAGAAAATCCACAAAGATGTGGAGAGAACTGCAAAGTCCACACCAATGAAAACCACATACAGGATGACGGTTGTGGGGGACAGCAACACTACCCACGGTGCCAGCCTGCTGTTCGGCTACAAACGTAAAATAAGTGTAGGCTTACAAACAATGCATGAAGACTAACGTAGGTTTAGCTTTTAAATGCACTCCTGTACTTCTTCTTTAAAGGATGTATGGTCTAAAGATCTCAAGACAATAAGATCATGATAAACCACTGAAAATGCTTATGATTGGGGGGCTCTGCTGGAAGTCGACCTGTTATTGCACCCATGTATGTTCGGTTACTTGGCTGAAGGCTAAACTGCAGTGTCTCTTAAAAAGCATTCACCCCCTTGGGAGCTCACGTTTTATTATGATACAATATTAAAAAAAACGTGGATTTCATTTTTTTTTTTTTTAAATCAGTGACCAACATAAAAAGACCCTTTGATATCAAAGTGAAAATGGATCTCTGCAAGTCATCTAAATGAATTGCTGTATTATAATAAAATGTGAACTCTCTCAATGGGGAATGGGGCAGCACAGTCCAGGGTTTGTGTCTCGGGTCCTCCCATCATGGACTCTGCATGTCGTTCCCGTCTACGTGGGTTTCCAGTTTCCTCCCAAAGACAAAGGATAGGTGAATTGAAGACACAATTGCCCCCCTGCTCCCTGGTCTAGATTTAGAGGGATTGAAAATGTCATGTCAAGGGGGTGGTGAATACTTTTATAGGCAATATAAATAAAACTACAAACTGAAACCAAAGCAAAGCACAACAGCAGTGACGCTCTTACAGAAAAGTAAAAGTGAAGCCTGTTGAAAGAGACCTGAGCCAAGGGTTAACAGCACAGAGCTGCCCCCCACCCCGACACTTCAGTCTGAGAACCATGGTGGCAGGCCCTGGTGTTCATTAAAGGGCTCACAAACACCGAAATGGCTTGAAGCGGACTGTTGTCCACTCCAAGTGCCAAAAACCCTACTTCTAAAATAAGGGTTTAAAACCGACAATTCATACATTCTGCATGGTTAACAAAATAAGCCACTAAAGTAAAACAAATAAATTATCTTTAATTTTCAATATTAACTCTGCAGATGTATGTTGGAAGAGAAGAAAGGGCTTTTATTAGCATTTTATTGATGACAGAAAGCAGCTTAACACTAAAGTTCTTCAGGTTGCACCCAAGCCCACAACACAGCACACTGTGCGTCTGTGCTACTGTGTTAAACAATGTAATCCTGTCCGTTTTGTGAACGCTCCTCTCACAATCAGAAGCGGCAGAAGCACAAGGCTCCTCTCTTTAACATGATGAAATGAGATTGCAGGCCCCAGACCTTCCATATGACTAACATCTTTCTGTTTTCCCAACCTTCTTCATCTTCAGTTGGACTTGGACCAAATCTTGCCACTGCCTCGCAACCTGGTGGACAGATAAAAGAGACAGTTACACTGGGCAAAGTGCCATTTGAATTAAATAAATGATTGGATTGGAGCTACTTGTGCTACATAAACTTCAACATGGCTGCTAAAGTCAGTAACAGGGCAGGTACTGTATCCTACAACAATCACATTCAATGTGCTCTTTTCTGCACTGCTTGGTATGTGCTAAGTTAAGCTGTGTTGGCCATTAACAGCGTGTTCAATTTTATGTGACATCACTTGATGATCTCAGCTGAACATCACGACTGTGATGTTATAATCACACACACACAGAGGCATGCACTGATTTACTGTGTGCACTGCTTTACAACAGACCAAGTTCAAGAGTTTCATAGTTACGGCTAAAGGCCATAGGAAAACAATAGGATGAAAATGTTTTAGAAATTGAGAAAACCAGCTGAAGTAATAAATCTGTCATTATAATTAATTCTTCACAGGCGCTCATATTTTTTCTGACTCTTGGAGGGCCCTTTAAGGTTTGTTTTAATCATGCTATTTCATGTGGCAAATTCTTAAGCATTCAGCTCACACTGCCTTCCTTACGCAAATGTTTTTCAGTCTTTATGGTCCTACACGACATTCATTGATGACCCACTAGCAGCAATGGCAAACTGCTACCTTGGAAAATCGAGCGTGATCAGGTGTTTCCCTTTAGTGAAACATGCCATTGTAGGAGCAGGGAAATGTAATGTGCAGCATGGCTGATTGCTTAGGTCACCCACTTGCAAACCAATGATGGCAACCCTGGACCAACCAGTAGAAACTTAGGTAATGGCCCTGTGGTTGTGAAACACTGACTTGGGAAACCCTCATGAGCCTCTCACAAACCAATGATGGCAACCTGTGAGCAATGCGATCCAGTGGTTGAGAAACACTGCCTTACAAAGACCCAGTCTGCAGCTGCCAAGATGTAAAGCTCAGTCTCCATACTCCATACTGTCAGTTAAAGTATGTGTACTAATGACCAAAAGAGCATCAATTGCTATGACCTGTGAACCTTGTGACTCACATATGGCCAATATGACACACAACCAAATCACTGCACCCAAAATGGAGCTGCAAGTCAGCATATGGTTGTATTTGTGTGTGTGTACAGTATTTTATATATATTTATATATATACACATATATATAAGCAGCTGGAGATCCACAAAGGGAGAAAAAATTAATCACGTATCATAAAGTGGTTTTTTATTCCTGAACTTTCAGCCCCTACCAGGAGCCTTCATCAGATTAGGTGTGGGTTTGGTTCCACACACAGTCCACACCTATTGCAATACGAAGGAAACAAAAACGAATGAAAGACGCTATATTTTCCATCTTTTCACTTCAAACGGATACTCAAAGACATACATTAAACAATGCCTACACAGAAGACGCCAAAAAACTCAGCAAACAATTGACTCGAACCAGACCCCCCCATCCTACCTGGTACACACTTCTTTATCAACACAGTGTGTCTGAAGGTGCTGCATGCATCCTGGCCAAGTCAGGCACCAGAATAGCACACAAGCTAGAAAACAACCTACACACTGTCCTTTCAAGGCTAAAAACAAGAAATCGACAGCAGAAACGCAAAACGCAGTTTATAGCATTCCATGCAGTTCTTGCCCAGTGGTATACATAGGACAATCATCAAAAAGAATTGCAACTTGCATACACGAACATTGTAACACCGTTAGAAGGAAGGACTCACGATCACAGATCTATACGCATACAAAATCAACAGGACATACATTTAACTGGGACAACGTACGAGTAAGATTTAAGGCCAGTACTAAAAGTGCCAGAGAACTGGCTGAATCTTGGCTATCAGACAAAAACGCCATTAACAGACATTTGGACAGTATATGCAAACTTAAGAACAACATATTCATAATAAATAAAACATTACGACCAATAGCCTCCCACACACCTAATTTTGCTATATATTGCCTTTGATTCTTGTATATCTAAGCATTATCCTCTGATGAAGGCTCCTGGTAGGGGCTGAAAGCTCAGGAATAAAAAACTACTTTATGATACGTGATTCGTTTTTTTCTCCCTTTGTGGATCTCCAGCTGCTAATATGCAAACTGTATCACAGACCTTCGCTTCCATATATATACAGTGGGTACGGAAAGTATTCAGACCCCCTTCAATTTTTCACTCTTTGTCATATTGCAGCCATTTGCTAAAATCATTTAAATTAATTTTTTCCCTCATTAATGTGCACACAGCACCCCATATTGACAGACAAAAAAAAGAATTTTTGAAATTGTTGCAGATTTATTAAAAAGGAAAACCGAAATATCACATGGTCCTAAATATTCAGACCCTTTGCTCAATATTTAGTAGAAGCACCCTTTTGAGCTAATACAGCCATGAGTCTTCTTGGGAAAGTTGGACAAGTGATGAGCAGTGCCTGGTTGTCTCCACACATACCTCAGTGCAAGACGCATGACAGCCCGCATGGAGTTTGCTAAAAGACACCTGAAGGACTCTGAGATGGTGAGAAATAAGATTCTCTGGTCTGATGAGACCAAGATAGAACTTTTTGGCCTTAATTCTAAGCGGTATGTGTGGAGACAAGGCACTGCTCATCACTTGTCCAATACAGTCCCCACAGTGAAGCATGGCGGTGGCAGCATCATGCTGTGGGGGTGTTTTTCAGCTGCAGGGACAGGACAACTGGTTGCAATCGAGGGAAAGATGAATGCGGCCAAGTACAGGGATATCCTGGACAAAAACCTTCTCCAGAGTGCTAAGGACCTCAGACTGGGCTGAAGGTTTACCTTCCAACAAGACAATGACCCTAAGCACACAGCTAAAATAACGAAGGAGTGGCTTCACAACAACTCTGTGACTGTTCTTGAATGGCCCAGCCAGAGCCCTGACTTAAACCCAATTGAGCATCTCTGGAGAGACCTAAAAATGGCTGTCCACCAACGTTTACCATCCAACCTGACAGAACTGGAGAGGATCTGCAAGGAGGAATGGCAGAGGATCCCCAAATCCAGGTGTGAAAAACTTGTTGCATCTTTTCCAAGAAGACTCATGGTTGTATTAGCTCAAAAGGGTGCTTCTACTAAATACTGAGCAAAGGGTCTGAATACTTAGGACCATGTGATATTTCAGTTTTTCTTTTTTAATAAATCTGCAACAATTTCAAAAATTCTTTTTTTTGTCTGTCAATATGGGGTGCTGTGTGTACATTAATGAGGGAAAAAATTAATTTAAATGAATTTAAGAAAAGGCTGCAATATAACAAAGACTGAAAAATTGAAGGGGGTCTGAATACTTTCCGTACCCAAAGTGTATGTGTGTGTGTGTGTGTATATATATATATATATATATATATATATATATATACACACACACACACACACATATACATTTAAAATAAACAATCAGTCTAATTGGCTTTTGTTTGGGATGTACTTGTTAAGACAAAAACTGGGGTAGATTTGAAATCAACTGCAGGGATAATCAGTGTGCAACTGTGTAATCGAGAAACAATAACTTGCCATTATAATTTTTTGTTTTGAAAACTGTGCAATTCTGGTTTGCTTCCATTTTTCCAAACTGACAAAGAAGAATATTGGAGGTTATTAATTGCGGGAACAGGTTGCAGGAGGTGCAGGCCCAGCGAGACATGTGAAAGTGTCACAGAGAGAAACAGAGCGGATAAATAGTCCTGGCAGTCTGCAAGGAGGACGGCTGCCAGCTCCCACCAAGTGTCCTATTAACATGGTCAGCAATTTTAAAATGGGCATTCACAAAAGGGCAGAGGAGAGAAAGGTGATGACATTTAGTCCGTATCAAATCTTCAGGTATTTGTCTGCAAGTCTGTGTAATTATTTTGATCTCTTAGTCATCTACAGATCAACTATAATAATAGTTTAAAAAGACAAAAAGAAAAACTTGTGTTAATTTGTTTCCATTTAGATATTATTAGGCAACTCCACATGGCTCATATCATTGTGGAACTCAAATCAGATTTGCTGTAAAACTGGCTCCATATCAGGCTGCTTTCTGTCATTAAATTAAAACACATGTTTAATTAAAAACTGTCTGGTTTAAGATGCTGACATTTACAAGGGGTGATCAGAACCTGAAAATGAAAGGGTATTCTATAGTGGCCAAATATGGGCTCATGTACACTAACATATGTTAATTACAAATTTATTGTGAATGTGGTTTATAGTGAAGATTCCCGTTTCAGATGCAAGTTAATATTTGTCAGAAAAATTCAAAATAAAGTATTATACCATCATGTCTAATGGTAGAGAACAATATACCCAGTCAACATATTCCAGGACCTGTCTTCTTTATATGGCAGAATCACATTGATGCAGGATGTCTCTTGAAGTTGACCCAAGGGCTTGCTGGAGTTTGACATCAATGGGTTAAGAAACGTTTGATGTTATGGAGCAAATCTTAATGGAGAATCAAAGACTGAGGGTGTTTGAGATAGCAGACTCTATAGGGGGTTATCCCACTCAGCAGAACTGAGACTTAGGTTTGGAAGAAGGGATTTTTGAACACTTTCACATAACAAATTGTGTTTATTCAGCCCAGCAGAATCACACAAGTGCATTACATTTTTCAATGCTGCAGAAAGGAGTAAAAACAGCAGCTTTCACAGTCCAAACAACAATTAAAATATGGAACCATGGTGATTCTCCAATACCAAAGATACCCAAGGTCAAAACTAGCACTGAGGCAGAAGGATGGTTGAAATCTTTTCTTGCTACTCTTAAAAAAAATAAATAAATTGTGCAATGCTTTCACTCATAGTCAATGGGCTATTTCAAAGCCTGTTCTGTGAAATTGTGGTTTCATGGATATATCACTAACCATATTCTTCAGAACTGGCTCCTCAGGACTACCACCTGTTCCCAATCTGATGGTTTACTTCCATGGGACATGTCATGCCAGTCACGGAGATGTTAAGTTAGCTCAAAGACGGTTTGTAAAAGCAAGACAAACATTTATTTCAGTGGCATTGACAAGATTTGTTAACAACAAGTGTTTTAATGTTCACAAGGATTATGCTGAAAAATAAAATGTGTGCTTTTACTGGTGTTCTCTTAGTACAGGGGTGTCAAACTCCAGGCCTGGAGGGCCACAGTGGCTGCAGGTTTTCATTCTGACCCATTTCCTAATCAGTGACCAGTTTTCACTGCTAATTAACTCCTTTTCCCTTCATTTTAATAGCCCTGTTTTTAAGGATTCAGTCCTCTGAACTGATGTTTCTTCATGAAATGGCAGCCAAACAGAAATGAGACGTGAAACGAGCCAACAGATGAGCAGCTAAACTGGGATTTCAAACTCCAACAAATCTAATGAGAAGCTGATTCTTGCTGTTAATTAAGCCCGTTATTTAATTCAGTGGTCTGTTGCTGCTCTCATTCTGCCACAACAGACGTTTCCAAAACTGTTGATTTTCTGTTTGTCAAAATGTTTTGGTGACCTGAGAGATCAACTTTACCGAGACCTTCACTTTTCTTTATTTTCAGATATTATGTGACGGGCACAGGTGAGCTGGTCATTTGTGGGCTTGTTTTGTGTATAATTGTTTGGCTGCTAATTAAAAAAGAGACAACTAAGGGACCTGAGTCAAGTTAATTAAAACTAAAGCAAAAGAAGTTAATTAGTAGCAAAAACTGGTCACTAATGAAGAAGGTCGTTAGAATGAAAACTTGCAGCCACTGCGGCCCTCCAGGACTGGAGTTCGACACCCATGTCTTAGTAGGTCAGGCTCAAAACTTTTTGATCTCCCCCGAAACATATCCAAATTCTGAGCAATGTTGAATTTAGCTAACATTTCCTAGTTGTATAAGTGCATTAAATCCAACAACATTTTTGCTTTAGTCATTTGTAAAAACTTCACCAGGGAAGAAAGTTTCAATTGAATATACTTAGAACAAAAAACAAAAAAAAAAAACCCAGTGAATTAGAATGTAAAAAGAAACATCAGCACTACAAAAGAATGTACTCTAGTGAAAACTACAAACAGTTATTGTGTAAAATGTTTAAAAATGACCGGATCTCCTTTATTGTAGTGGTTTTGCAGATGTCATTACAACGTGCAACTTATTCACCAACTGGCTGCCTATTAAATTTAAAAAATTTGTGTACCAATTCAATGCATTTATTTATTAAAAGAAACCACTTATTATGGACACAAATTTCTCATTTGCCAACTAGGTGTTTACAGGCTCAGTTGTTGCTGCAGTTTGTTTTACTCAGGACAATGTTATGATTATTTAAAAGACTAGGGGGCTTTGCCCCCTGCTCGCTTCACTTGCCAACCCCTTGTTTGATTTTCCAGATACACACTTTTAAGATTTTTTTTCCTTTGAATTGTTGCTATTTCATTAGTTTCACTTTTATTTCACAACTTTGGCAAAAACAATATTTGGAAACTTTCGAGTCCCAACATGCTGAATCTTTTAAATGAGGTCTGTGAGACGTGTTTAATGACTTTGTACCATAATTCAGGATAGGTTTCTCTGTTTGGAATTTCAGCACAGACAAAACGATCATCAAAAATTAATTATTTTTTTTGCAAAGTAACCAATAAATGCATGTAAGGTAAACCTTGTTTTTTGAAATTCTCTGACTTAAACTTCAAAGCCTTACAATATTTACATACTTCTGACATATCACCTATGTCCACATATTCGATCTCTATTCGCCTTTTCGTTATTTCTCAGAGTAATAATTATTCTCTTTGTTTGTGCTAATGCAATGTTTACTTTCTTTGTTTTGACAATTTCGTTTTTTTCTGCTTTCATATTCTGTATCTTGCTCTGCATGTGTTTCGCACTTATGTTTTTTGAGTCTTTTGAATTCCACAGTTTTCATTATCTATAACCTGCTCTGCATGTGTTTGGCCCCCTTGTTTTTTAACCTCTATGATGTTTTACTTTGTTTTCTACTCCTTGTCTTTTATTTCTGACCTCGCTTTGTCCTGCTTTTTTTCCCTCAATGACACCTGGTCCGTGGTGATTATTTTCCCTTTTTTGAGTAATAATTTCCATTTGTTTTCCACTATTGCGATCTTTTATTTTTTTTTATATTTTCTAATTTTCCTGCTTTCATATTCTTTAACTTTCTCTACATGTGTATCACACCAGCAGTTTTTTTTTTTTTTTTTGAGCCTTTCGAATTCCACTGCTTTCATAATCTCTAACCTGCTCTGTATGTGTATAGCGCCAACGTTTTTGAATGTCTTTATGAAGTTCTACTTTGTCTTTTACTCTTTGTCTTTTAATTCTGGGCCTGACTGGACGTGCTTTTTTTCAATTCCGCTTGTTCCGGGCTGATTATTACTTTCTGAATTTGCACCTACATTATTCTTTTTTGGATTTTTTTTCTCTCCCAATGCTTTTGAGTCTCTTTCTCTTTGCTGCTCTTTCATCTTCGCTTAGTCGTCGATGTTTCATCTATAATGTATTGTCCTTATATGCTTTATATGTGCTGAGTGCCCTGGATCTGTGTGTGCTCAAAGCCTATGCATGACTGAGTGTTTTGCTGCCTGTGATCTTATTTGGTTGTAAGTAGGGCATGTCTTGCAAGAATCTCATGTTCTACATCCCCGCGAGACGGTCCTGAGTCAATCTCTTGGAACAAAGTCTCATGTTTAAGGTCCCTGCAAGACGCTCCGTGGCCAATCTCTTTCATCTCGTGGGTCTTTTAAGTGTCTTCCGTGATCTTCACTTGAAGATCACGTCTCGTCTCCCTAGTCTTTCTCTCCCAGGATTTTTTTTTTTATAATAGAGAGATACACTCATCTTTAACCACCTACTTCCATCTTGAGATAGAAACAATTATTAACCTTTTATGCTCACTTTAATCCACTTGGTAGATAAAAAAATCTTTACCTCTTAATTTTGAAATTTTAATCAAACTGACCATTTAAATGTTGCTACAACATATAATAAAGTGTGCTCCTCATCAAGTGGCTGCTAAAATATACAACAAGCCTAAGAAAACAGACCTAAAACTTGAATACAACTGAATGAGTTCTGCATGTAAAATACTTAATTTTAAGTAAAATCAGTCATCTGCACCCACTTTTTATACTGTCATGTTAGGAAAATGCATTAATTTTCCTGCTGTTTGCACTAATAGAAGCGCTAGTTTGGTGCTCTAAATACATGAACCTATCCTGACAGCCTAAAAGCATATCAGAAGAATCCTGTCACAATGTGACGGCTGAACTGAGCGCACATCTTGACTTTATCTTCAACAAACTTTCCCAGACACAGCTCCTCCACATTAACACCAACGACTGCAGGGCTGAACATTGATTTTCCTTCCTCCTACAGTACTCTTCAATCATATTGCTGTAGGTGAAGGGTCTTCCCTGAAGCAATGTTCAAATCTCTATGGGTTTTTGAATTAATCATTTCTTGAGATATCTAAAAATGTACAGTAACCTACCAGAATACAATGCTTCATTCTTACTGTTTTAAATCATTATGCTGTAGACAATTTGTAATTGAACAAAATTAAAGCAACACTCTTTGAGAAGTACAGTAGTGTTAAGGACATAAGCTAACAAAAAGAGTGGGGACTCCGTTAGATAAAGAATTCAAATATATTAGAGAAATAAATTAATATTGTGTAAATTTTATAAAAGAATGTAAAAAGAAATTATCTACCTTATTCATGTGATTGAGGGTTAGGTACAGGACGTAGTTCTGTAATAAGACAGTTTCTATTATTTTTAATATTTGGTGCACTTGCAGGTTAGGTGATCTGTGAACAACAGGCAAAAAGTAAACTAGTGAACCATTCTGTGTCTTTGCCAATACAGCTCACTGGCTACACTGCAGAGATGGAGTCTTTCTAATCTATCTGAAGCACAGTAAACGAATTAAGGCAAGATCATAAGTAAGGAAATCAACATTTTTACCAAAAGAAAAAAAATCTGTTGCTAGCCCAGAAGTATATGCCTTAGAAGTACAAATAGGGCAAATGCAGTAGCATGACAGCAAATAAAGTAACAGTAAGAAGACTCCCTAAATCCATGTAATCCAGCCATTGTTTCAAACACACTTATTCCAATACAGGGTTGCAGAAATGAGGCCAAAAAAAATCAAATCAGAGGACAACCCTGGATAGTATACCAGCCCATCAAAGGTGCCATTTAGACACTATTTAGAGTGGTTAATGAATGTAACCAGGATGCCTGTGGAAATGGTGTACACAGAGAACAGTCCGCACAAACCACAAGCCAACAAAGTGTTGGCCAGGTATCTACAAACCTTGGGTGAGAGCACTATTACACTTTAACACTTGAACTGCCCAGGAAAGTTACTGCTAATTAGGATATACAACGGGTGAGCAAAATGTTTTAAGCATACCCTGCTATAAGACACATTTTATTTTACAGTCTCATTCAACTGAAAACTAATTAATCTCATACATCACTGGCATAGTGCATTCCATGAATGAAGCCTCTAGACGGGCAAACAGGTAGTAGCCAAGGTATAGAGAACAGGGTTGTGTGTGGCATCTCTTTGAATACACATTTCAGAGAGCGCCTGCTGCAACTCATGCTGTGTAAGTGCAGCCACTGATAAGAAGTACACAAGAGATGGTAAACAGCACTTCTTGTCCCTTTTCCCTGATTTGACTGTTGCAAACACCACAGAAACCAGAGTAATATTGACTGGTCACATGAGCCTTTTAAGGCATATAATCAACACGGACTACACTTTCAAAAATTATAAAAACAAAACTATGCACAGATACTGCCTTAGACCTTCAATTTTATTTGGTGATGGAATATAACTCCTAGTACAGTGGAACCCGAAGTAATTTCCCCCATAGGATTGTATGTAAATACAATTAATCCGTTCCAGACCTTATGAGCTGTATGTAAATACAGTGGTGTGAAAAACTATTTGCCCCCTTCCTGATTTCTTATTCTTTTGCATGTTTGTCACACAAAATGTTTCTGATCATCAAACACATTTAACCATTAGTCAAATATAACACAAGTAAACACAAAATGCAGTTTGTAAATGGTGGTTTTTATTATTTAGGGAGAAAAAAAAATCCAAACCTACATGGCCCTGTGTGAAAAAGTAATTGCCCCCTGAACCTAATAACTGGTTGGGCCACCCTTAGCAGCAATAACTGCAATCAAGCGTTTGCGATAACTTGCAATGAGTCTTTTACAGTGCTCTGGAGGAATTTTGGCCCACTCATCTTTGCAAAATTGTTGTAATTCAGCTTTATTTCAGGGTTTTCTAGCATGAACCGCCTTTTTAAGGTCATGCCATAGCATCTCAATTGGATTCAGGTCAGGACTTTGACTAGGCCACTCCAAAGTCTTCATTTTGTTTGTAGACAGTAGAATTCATGGTTCCATCTATCACAGCAAGCCTTCCAGGTCATGAAGCAGCAAAACAACCCCAGACCATCACACTACCACCACCATATTTTACTGTTGGTATGATGTTCTTTTTCTGAAATGCTGTGTTCCTTTTACGCCAGATGTAACGGGACATTTGCCTTCCAAAAAGTTCAACTTTTGTCTCATCAGTCCACAAGGTATTTTCCCAAAAGTCTTGGCAATCAATGAGATGTTTCTTAGCAAAATTGAGACGAGCCCTAATGTTCTTTTTGCTTAACAGTGGTTTGCGTCTTGGAAATCTGCCATGCAGGCCGTTTTTTCCCAGTCTCTTTCTTATGGTGGAGTCGTGAACACTGACCTTAATTGAGGCAAATGAGGCCTGCAGTTCTTTAGACGTTGTCCTGGGGTCTTTTGTGACCTCTCGGATGAGTCATCTCTGCGCTCTTGGGGTAATTTTGATCGGCCGGCCACTCCTGGGAAGGTTCACCACTGTTCCATGTTTTTGCCATTTGTGGATAATGGCTCTCACTGTGGTTCGCTGGAGTCCCAAAGCTTTAGAAATGGCTTTATAACCTTTACCAGACTGATAGATCTCAATTACTTCTGTTCTCATTTGTTCCTGAATTTCTTTGGATCTTGGCATGATGTCTAGCTTTTGAGGTGCTTTTGGTCTACTTCTCTGTGTCAGGCAGCTCCTATTTAAGTGATTTCTTGATTGAAACAGGTGTGGCAGTAATCAGGCCTGGGGGGTGGCTACGGAAATTGAACTCAGGTGTGATACACCACAGTTAGGTTATTTTTTAACAAGGGGGCAATTACTTTTTCACACAGGGCCATGTAGGTTTGGGTTTTTTTTCTCCCTAAATAATAAAAACCATCATTTAAAAACTGCATTTTGTGTTTACTTGTGTTATATTTGACTAATGGTTAAATGTGTTTGATGATCAGAAACATTTTGTGTGACAAACATGCAAAGCGCAGTGGTAGCGCTGCTGCTTTGCAGTAAGGAGACTGTGGAAGATTGTGGGTTCACTTCCCGGTTCCTCCCTGTGTGGATAGCGCTTTGAGTACTGAGAAAAAGCGCTATATAAATGTAATGAATTATTATTATTATTATTATTAAGAATAAGAAATCAGGAAGGGGGCAAATAGTTTTTCACACCACTGTATATATTTTCTCTCTCTCTCGCTGCACAGAGAATGCATAAGGAGAGACTGAACACGTGCGGAAATAATTGGCGTGTACGAACCAGAAGGGAAACTGGCTTGTTCGTCACCCGAGTGTGTGGTCGTGAACAGATGCAAAAGTTTGGCAAACCTTTTGGCCGTAACCCGATTTGTACGTGGTCCGAGACATTCGTGACCCGAGGTTCCACTGGATTCTGAATGTCTTTTGAGCTTTGTGCAGGAAATTTGGATGCATCACTATAACCCAATTATAATACACCTTTTACATTTCTCCAAGCCTGAACCATTACTTTGATATTCTGTTTGAAATACTGGAGGTAATGAGAATTTATTTCATATACCCTGGGTGCTCAACATGCACACGTTTAAAAAATTTTTTTTTATAAAGAATGGGTTTCACCCATATCTGTTCCCTATAGCGTTTAGTATCTCACATGCACTGTCACCCTTCAATTACCCATTACAAGTTAATCCACAATGTTAAAAATTCTTCTGTTGCTTATCTCAAAGGTCACTCAGCTTTTGGTTCTCTTCAAAAGACATCCTGAAACAAAAGAATACTGCAGACCGTCTCTTGACTGTGGCATATCAAAGTGATTCATCCTGAAACACGTGGACTAGGAAAGAATCTTCGAAGCGTGTATTGTTCTTTATCATTAAAAATTCAATGATACAGTAGATACAATACTAAATACTGTGGCTTTCAGGATCTAAGTTGACTTTGTTCTGAAATAAGAAACATTTAGCCAAAGCATTTTTTGCATGTGAATTTGCTGGGTGTGCAAGTAGCCTTTCTTCCCCCATGCCTCATGACACTTTGCAAGGACAGCACGACAGAGATATAGCAGCCATTTTCAATAGGAATGTTACTACCCAATCTGTACTACCTGTCCAATTTGCATCATGAATGCCCAGAACTTTCACACATGCATACTGTAAGTGTACTCCACCTCACACTTTACTCCAGAATGACAGACAGTTCAAGCAGTACAGCATCTAAAGATAAAACATGTTCCTTCAAATGAAAAATCCATCCCAACACATGCAGTGCTTACAATGTGCTCTTCTGCTTTCCTGGCAAAACAAATCCCTATTAAGCAAAGTTCCATGAAATGTTTGCTGTTCTGTTACATAGCATATGAGCAGACAAGCAGTGGCAGCAGTGGAGGTTTAGGGAATGATAAGAGCTGCAGTGACTGCTGTATTGCAAAACACATTTTTATCTACTTTCACTCAGAAAACACTTGTACTTTGTCAGTATCCAAATAACTACATTAGCCAGTAATTCACATCACACTTTTTTGAGTAGCCTAATATTCCCTTTTCTTCACTTTCTGTAAAGGAATAACATAAATTTGATAAATTTTTCTTCATGTTTTGATTTGGAATAGAATGTCCAGTGTTCCTAATGCATTTGTGTGTATGGAAATAAACGTTATTATAAGGATGTTGAGCTTTATTCACTTTTTAAATGCACTGCTATTATTTTGAACACAACTGTATAGTTAAAAAAACACACACACAGTCGTCCTAAAAGAATCGCTAATGTCTATACTGTATAATGTTGAACATGTTTGTCTTTAATTGTACATGACCTTTCTAGCAAGTGCTCATTCACATCTTTAAATATGGCATGTGGCAGCATCTGTGATACAGTGTTTCATCGCGTGTCTTTGTAGATTAATGCAAATTATTTTACTACAGGTTCTGTTAATTGTTAGATTTGTTTTGTAATTCTGTTTGAAGAACTGTCTGATAACTTTTTCAAAACTGTTTTAACTTGAGCTGTCAAAAGCACCATAAAGATAGTGCATTTTACTCATGATTTGGTATAATTCATCTGTTCTGTTTCATTATTTAAGACCACCCATACAAATTAATGTTATTAGACTAAAGAACTTGATTTCTTTCTAATTAGAAAATACTCAATAGAACAATTAGATACATCATCTTCCTCTGACTCTCTGACCCAAGTCAGAAAAAGCATGTATATAAAAATACATAATACGGAACCATTACAAATGATGTAAATCATTAAAATAATACACGAACAGTATACACGTGTACATGTATAATGATTTGTGATTTGCAAGGTAATGAATTAAGAGCTTTGTCTTTCGTTATAAAAAACAGTTAAATGGAGAGAGAAAGAGAGAAGGAGAGAGACAGATATAAGATAGCCATGTTTACTGATTGACAGGCACTGCAAGGCAGGCAAGGTTTTGAATGCAATACATACAATGGAATTTCAAAAATAAGTTAAGCAGACATAAAAGAAAAATGTTTTGGGAAAACATATTTGAGATATTTCTTTGAGGCATGGCTAATTCGTGAAAATGTTACATTAGCGAAAAAAAGTTTCCTTTGCTAATATTTCATATTATTAATGTGAGAAAATATACCAGGTTTATGGTATATATGGTGCTGATCTTTACTCATAAAACTGTTTCGACAACATTTGAAGATATACTGAATATTGATTTTTGTTCAAAATAACACTGGTCAACAAGAATTCTGCTACTGGGATTCTTTCATCTGTACTTTAACAAATTTCACTTGCTGACTCCAAATCTGAAAACCGTCTTCGTCCAGCACGTCCCATTTTTTAGTTATGATGTTCCAGGTCTTGGACAACTAGGGTGACTGGGCAGTAAAGGCAATGCGTTTCAGCATTTAAGAAATGTTTGGTCTCGTGAAAAGTGAAGTCAAAATTAAGGAAGGTGTTTTGTTGGCCCTGAAATACGTGAACTGATGCTCGACAATGAGTTCAAAAGGAAACAGAAGCCAACAGAATCAGCAAACTCATTCGTGAAGGTTGTCCAGAATTTTCTTGACAGTCACAGAGCAGA
This sequence comes from Erpetoichthys calabaricus, assembly GCF_900747795.2. Classification (NCBI taxonomy): domain Eukaryota; kingdom Metazoa; phylum Chordata; class Cladistia; order Polypteriformes; family Polypteridae; genus Erpetoichthys; species Erpetoichthys calabaricus. Next base: position 92,839,176 of record NC_041402.2, on the reverse strand, counting down.
GAATTATACTGAGCTTGTGGAGAATATGTTGAAAGTATATTAGCTCAGGGGAGCCAGAATGTCACTGAAGATGCATTTTTTACATTCTCATCTCGACTTTTTTTCACCAAATCTAAGTGATGTCAGTGATGAGCATGGGGAAAGGTTAAGGTGATGGAAAACTGATATTGGGAAAAATTCACTCTGAGCATGATGGGTGACTACTGTTGGTTCTTGCAAAGAGAGACGGATGTGCAGTACAAGCACAAAAGCAAGTGCCTCCAACATTTTTGGGCATGCTGACCTCACTTTTATATTGAGGTAAATTGACATAAACATGCTTTAATGTGTCTCTGGTATAGTCTTCTGGTTTGCTTTCAGAATAAACACATTAAAACAATTTTGGTGGGACATAGTCCAAACTCCAGATATCGTGTTGATATATTATATTGATATTCAAAAAAGTGTCAAAACGTCAATGATGTGTATTTCAAAACCTGACATGCTAGCTTAATTCCAATTTCATATATGAAATCAGTGTAAAAAACTTAATAAAGAGATGCTGTGAAGTTCCCAGAAGCAAACAAAAAATATTTTTTTGTAGACCAGTGTAATTGCAGTATCAATTTAAGTCCATATCGCCCAGCCCTACAGCTTAGAATATGTATTTTTAGGTTCGGTCTCAAATCTTTTCGATCATCCCTTATATACGTGGCGCTTGGTTTTGCTGGCATCTTTCTACTTAGACTAGCAACATTAAAATTAAAAAACTCACTCTTCAGGCAATACTGGGCAAGTGAAGTGGAATGGAATTGTATTTAACCACATGTCCCACAGTCACTGAAAGTTGAAACTTGGAGTTCCCGAGTGCCTCACTAAAGATTTTCATTTCCTTTGATTTGTAAAAGCAGTGCAATAATGTTGATCGGATTTGTCAGTTAATTCTTACTTGACACCACTGAACTGTAACACTATAAACAGAACAGCTCACACTCAATACATTATATAATGTGTTTATCTAAATCTTTATTTTCAGGTCATGTGATATGATGAGTTAAATTATTTTTTCATGTCTGTTAAAAACTAATTAAACCTAATCTGCCCCACTTTCTGTTCATTAATTTATTAGTTTGTACAGTTTCACAGTCAGTTCATACTGAACAAAAAACATGGGTACTTTTTTTTTTTTTTTAAATATTCATAAACTGTGCAACTGAGAGATGAGAATTTCACAGTTGAACTTTACACATATTAAACAACAATTAATTTATAAGACAAAGCAGATTTTTCTTCCATACCAGTTGACTCTTGTAATTTTATAATTTATTTGGCTGGCACAATTCTCCATTAGCATTACTGAATTCTCTCAAACTGACTGCTTCTTTGACAAGCTGATAAAGACCACAGCCAGTCATCTGCATTACTGTACATGCGGTGCTTCAAACTTGTGGCAAAACTGGAACATCGAGCTCCACATAAAAACCATCACATTACTGTACTATCTAAGAAAAGGCCTAATGGAATGCTGACCTAGGTGTGCCAAAGTTTCTTTAATTTCCCCAAAACATACATCATACTGGAGTTTTTACTTTCAATCCCTCCTTCGCCCACAGTTACGTATTGTATATAGTTTCATAATAGTGCATGTGTTTTTTTATATAAGTTCATATTCAACTTTGTCACTTCACTCTTATAACCTGGAGTTTGAATAAGGTCACTGTCCTTTTTGTGTGTTGTAAAAATGTGGCTAAAGATGTTAGTGTCAGGATTAGCATTTGACTGAAAAATTCTATTTCAGTTTCCCCAAGATTTGGGGGGAGCAGCCTAGACAAATGACAATTAAATGGGCAGGGAGAGCTCAAGTTTGTCATTTGTGCAAAGTACAGAGAAATTCTTACCTGCATGCATGACCAACCTGCAAAAGTTGCACTTCTTTATATAATTAGAATTTCAATGTTCCGTTCTATTTTTTGTTTTAATTCCATAATTTAATAATCTGTTTATAGAAAAGAACCAATTTACTGGACTATGAACAGTGACATTAAAAAACAATAAATGAGTAGGAAATTAAAGTAATTCTCCACCTCAGTAACATTGAAGGTGCTGCAGTTAATCCCTTTTACATTGTTTAAGGCATGCTGTGGCTACATCATTCATGTCACTTATAATATCACATTAAAATTTCCCAAATAATATTTATAATAAGAAGAAATAACCTTTATAGTTTGGCAAACCACAATAGCTCTTACCAAATGTTTTTACTACTTATAACAAAAGCAAACTGAATATACTTACTTTGCATCTGGCAATGACCACTGCAACCAAGGGATTTTATTTCTACAAACTCAACCACCTCAACTGACTCCTCTCAATTCAGAGAATCAGGGGTTCTACTTACAACACCTTAGCGTCATGTCATTAAGCCACTGTAAAAAACCGAACTAGTGTGGTGCTGAGGTGTCACCCATAGCACGACTGTGCTTGGGTCCTAATTTGGGATACAGTAATCCCTCGCTATATCGCGCTTCGCCTTTCGCGGCTTCACTCTATCGCGGATTTTATATGTAAGCATATTTAAATATATATCGCGGATTTTTTGCTGGTTCGTGGATTTCTGCGGACAATGGGTCTTTTAATTTCTGGTACATGCTTCCTCAGTTGGTTTGCCCAGTTGATTTCATACAAGGGACGCTATTGGCAGATGGCTGAGAAGCTACCCAACTTACTTTTCTCTCTCTCTTGCGCTGACTTTCTCTGATCCTGACGTAGGGGGATTGAGCAGGGGGGCTGTTCGCACACCTAGACAATACGGACGCTGGTCTAAAAATGCTGAAAGATTATCTTCACGTTGCTACCTTCTGTGCAGCTGCTTCCTGAAGCGACATGCTGCACGGTGCTTTGCATACTTAAAAGCTCAAAGGGCATGTATTGATTTTTGATTGTTTGTTTTTCTCTGTCTCTCTCTCTTTCTCTGCTCCTGACGGAGGGGGTGTGAGCTGCCGCCTTCAACAGCTTTGTGCCGCGGTGCTTCGCATACTTAAAAGCCAAACAGCCCTATTGATTTGTTTGCTTTCCTCTCTCTTTCTGATAGTCTCTGCTCCTGACGCGCACTCCTTTGAAGAGGAAGATATGTTTGCATTCTTTTAATTATGAGACGGAACTGTCATCTCTGTCTTGTCATGGAGCACAGTTTAAACTTTTGAAAAAGAGACAAATGTTTGTTTGCAGTGTTTGAATAACGTCCGTTTCTCTCTACAACCTCCTGTGTTTCTGCGCAAATCTGTGACCCAAACATGACAATATAAAAATAACCATATAAACATATGGTTTCTACTTCGCGGATTTTCTTATTTCGCGGGTGGCTCTGGAACGCAACCCCCGCGATGGAGGAGGGATTACTGTACTAAGGTGATTTGTCGTATGATGGGTGCAGCAATGCACTGTATCAGTGCATACTACCAACCTCTCTCTCTCCACTTGCGAAAAAGACCCCAAAGTATATGGCTCCTCCCCTTGGAGCAGTTTTTCCTTTTTAACCAACAGAGAGAAAGCAACAGACTGTGGTCTCAAATATGGAAGACTCGATTCCCATTCTGGCTGTGTCACAACCACCTCTTAAATGGTCCAAACTGCATCAGATGTCACAGTTTTAGGATGCTATGTTTTAGGATGCTATGAGGACACTATCATTCATAAACAGCAAAGATGCAAACTCAGTTCTTCAATCTGGATACTGTCCAAACCTCTGCGCCCTGACAACCCGACCATGAAAATCATCACCAGCATAGGAACTAAGCCATACCATTCCCTCCAGCTTTGCTGCACTTTCCCAAGATGACTGCATTCTAAAACTGATTGTACTCGCTAACACCACAGCTCCCCACCTTACTATATTAATGATTGTTCAGTGACTCCACTCATCCAAGTCAACGCCCCCCCCCTTTGTTCTTTTTTATAAATGCACATAGTTATTTTTCCAATTTATTCTGGAAGAATTCAAAACAGAGTTAAATTAGGTGCTTTACCTCTGAAAATCAAAAACATTAGTGGTGATTCTGACAATATCACCAATTACCACATCAGTTTCATAATCTGATTATCCAGATCAGGGTTGCAAGAAGCCATGCCTGCCCTAGTCACATTAGGTGCATAAGCCACTAGTTTATCTTCTTACATACTGTACATGTACACTTCCCGCACTGGCTTTATATTTAAAAAAAAAAAAAATTATGGATGATCCTGCATCGATTGTTGATTTTGAATATCCAAAATTATTAACCTTCTTTATGTCAGTGCATAAATTAATGCTTTTTCTCACATACTGTTATAATTTCTTACTTTACAGTGCATTCCACCTATTGCGCACTTTAACTCAGTAAAGAAATAGCAATAGATCTGCATTAAAAAAAAAACAAAACATTATCCATACCTTATCTTGTGGACAAGTAGTAGATCACTGATCCTTCCCTCTTGTTTCAAATATGCAGAATTATGGAGATTATCTTTCTTTAACACAGCTACAATAATCAGCCTTTTGTATCTATGTATATTTACTTGCTTTCTTTCCAGTTAATTGCCCTTACTATATTAAGACTTAGATGACAGATTATTTAATAACTCTGTATCCTTATAGGGTCAAAAAACATGGAAACATTAAGTGTTTCAGTGAGATACTTTGTGCTCCCTGCTGCACTCAAAGTGTGTTATTCTTCAAAAGTGCACCCTGTCTTTTGAGCTCCAAATTACTTTAATATCTTGTTTTCCCTTTTATCACTCTCATGACATTTCTAGATTCAGTAATCCATGTCTTACTTGTCAGCTTTAATCTTGAAGCATAAAGTTGTCACCACAAGATTACTCATTTTGGAGGTATGTCTCATAAACCAGCTAGCAAAACATTTCATTAATGGTTTCACTTTTAAGCATGTTTATTTGACAATCAGTTCTGGCAGGGACTCTAGCATTGCTGACTGTTTATCTTGGTCATCACAGTTTTTTTCTGATAACAGTTAATAAATATGCACACACGCTCTGTAGATTTACAGGGTTAATGCACCCACTATCTCTTTAGTAAGTCTGGCACAGTTAAATAAAGTTTTGTGTTTTTCAAGGCCAAGTAATTATGGTATATATTAATTTGCAACAATGGCCTCCTTTTTGCTTTTATTCCCCCACAGTATTGGTTTGCTGTTTGATTTTTTTCTTCATAAAATGACATGGACATGCTGTTTGCAATATGTGTGTAATCAGTGTTGTGCAAGTTCACACCTCATAAGAACTAGCTCAAAGTTCAGTTAACACAGATTAAAATGAAATAAATTCACATTCATAGTTTACCATTTCAATTTTGAACTACAGTAATCCCTCCTCCATCGCGGGGGTTGCGTTCCAGAGCCACCTGCGAAATAAGAAAATCCGCGAAGTAGAAACCATATGTTTATATGGTTATTTTTATATTGTCATGCTTGGGTCACAGATTTGCGCAGAAACACAGGAGGTTGTAGAGAGACAGGAACGTTATTCAAACACTGCAAACAAACATTTGTCTCTTTTTCAAAAGTTTAAACTGTGCTCCATGACAAGACAGAGATGACAGTTCCGTCTCACAATTAAAAGAATGCAAACATATCTTCCTCTTCAAAGGAGTGCGTGTCAGGAGCAGTGACTGTCACAGAGATAGAGAGAAAAGCAAACAAATCAATAGGGCTGTTTGGCTTAAGTATGCGAAGCACCGCGGCACAAAGCTGTTGAAGGCGGCAGCTCACACCCCCTCCATCAGGAGCAGACAAAGAGAGAGAGAGATAGAGAGAGACAGAGTTTGTTTTTCAGTCAAAAATCAATACGTGCCCTTCGAGCTTGTAAGTATGCGAAGCACCGTGCAGCATGTCGTTTCAGGAAGCAGCTGCACAAAAGATAGCAACGTGAAGATAATCTTTCAGCATTTTTAGACAAGCGTCCGTATCGTCTAGGTGTGCGAACAGCCCCACTGCTCAGTCCCCATACGTCAGGATCAGAGAAAGTCAGCGCAAGAGAGAGAGAAGAGTAAGCAATCTAGCTTCTCAGCCATCTGCCAATAGCGTCCCTTGTATGAAATCAGCTGGGCAAACCAACTGAGGAAGCATGTACCAGAAATTAAATGACCCATTGTCCGCAGAAATCCACGAACCAGCAAAAAATCCGCGATATATATTTAAATATGCTTACATATAAAATCTGCGATGGAGTGAAGCCGCGAAAGGCGAAGCGCGATATAGCGAGGAATCACTGTAGTTCATGTTCAGTTCACTTTGTATTTTTAAGGAGTGAGAATAAATGACCCATGAGTTTTTTTGTTTTTTTTGCAATTTTGCATGCCTTATATTAGGCTATTACAGTGTTCTTGAATAAAATACAATAATTATGAAGACTTTTTTTTATTTAAATACAGTTTATTGAGTTAAGCACCATGATGTTCCTACATCGATGGATTAAAAGCCAGAAGTCTACATGACCATCATCATCAAGTCCTTCTAATCCTAAATGCAAAGAGGACTGTTCATTTATGTTAGGTAGAATGCCCAGAGGGGGCTGGGCGGTCTCATGGTCTGGAACCCCATCTGGAGTTTTTTTTGTTTTTTCTGTCCTCCCTGGCCATCGGACCTTACTCTTATTCTATGTTAATTAGTGTTGTCTTATTTTAATTCTTACTTTGTCTTTTTTCTTCATCATGTAAAGCACTTTGAGATACATTATTTGTATGAAAATGTGCTAAATAAATAAATGTTGTTGTTGTTGTTAAACCCAGCAACACACACACAAAATCATATATGCTAATATTCTCCCGGTCAAAAAAGAAATTAAATAGATGCAAGTATACATATAAATTACCACTCTATTTCTAACCGTGTGACACAAATGGTGGCTGTGGAATCAGTATGTAGGTGAACTAACCGATTATGCTGCCGGTCAAAATTTGCGTCACATATTGCATGTCCAACGGGAAAAAATATAAAATGGTATTGTGAAGTACAGCGTTTTCCTAAAAGCGAAAGCAGAGCTTCACTGTGTGCTTGTATCAGCGGGGGTGCAGCTTAAATCAGGCAGACACCAACAGTGCCTATTTGATTTTACTTATTTTTTCCCCAAATACTAATAAATGGCAAAAAAATTCATACGAAATAAATTTGTAAAAATCCTCTATTTGTGCTTATCCGAATACCGTATTCGGCTCCATCCCTACATTACAGGGGAAGGCAAAACGTTTAATATGGACCTAAACCAGATCCAGAATGTCACATAAAACTTAACTAGCTCACGTTCCAAGTTCTTCACTTGCAAATACGTTATGTTAAGTTCACTGTTCTTAGAAAAATGAGCTTGTTCAATGAATGTCCATCCATCCATTATCCAACCCGCTATATCCTAACTACAGGGTCACGGGGGTCTGCTGGAGCCAATCCCAGCCAACACAGGGCACAAGGCAGGAAACAAACCACGGGCAGGGCGCCAGCCCACCGCAGAGCACGCACACCCACACACCAAGCACACTAGGGACAATTTAGAATCGCCAATGCACCTAACCTGTATGTCTTTGGACTGTGGGAGGAAACCCGGAGTACCCAGAGGAAACCCACGCAGACATGGGGAGAACATGCAAACTCCACGCAGGGAGGACCCGGGAAGCGAACCCGGGTCTCCTAACTGCGAGGCAGCAGCGCCACTGTGCCGCAAAAATGCTGATAAATACTCAAAAGCACTTTTGGCTTGGAAAATTGATATATTTGGTAAGCTTTGAGACTTTTCTATCACTTATGGATGTGAGGTTCAATAGAGTTCCATTGTATGCTGCTATAACAGACAAAAGTTTTTTAAAATTTATAAAAAATTTAGAACACACATTTATGTAGCAAATAATATGATTGTAAATAAAGAACTTTGACTTGAAAAATACCAGATATCCTTTAGATCCTTGAAAAATTACATGTTCAGTTTATTCAATGAAGTCATATTCTCCCTTAGGTTTTTTTGTTTCCTTTGGGAATAAATTGATACTCTTAAATAAGAATAAAGGAAATTTCTCTCAAATACAGATACCATAATCGATAACCAACAAAGCATATGGCTGCAGCTTTGGTAAATGTGTCAGCATGCAAAAAATTCAGGCAGCCAGAAACACTTCTAAAATCTGAGGCATGCTTAGGTTTTGGGTAATTATTACTTTCAACACAAAAATGGACATTGCGAGAACATTTCTTTAGCAATTACCATTTGGAAGGCATTTTTAAAATATCTTGCTAATTAACAAGGTCACTTATGATGAAACACAAAGATTATTATAAATTAATTAACTAGTTCCCTTTTATACTTTTTGTTGGTTATGGCCACAAGAAACTAAAGTCTATCCTGGCAGCAGCAACAGGAATTACTGTGTAGATGTGGTGCCAGGACTGAAACATATTCCAATAATCACTCATGCTAAAATATTAAATGTGTGTAAAATACTAAAATGAGTAGGAAAGCATATGAATGAATGTTCAACATAGTTATTTGGTTACAAACAACAAGGTGGTAAAATCAGTCACTACCTAAATCTGCTAGAACTCCGCAAGTACAAATACTTTCTTATCTGATTTATAGATGCCCTTTGATAAAAGCAAAGTGAAAATGCCTACGTTTGAGTGCTTTATTGTTTCATATTTCATTGAATTATACAGTTTTAGTATAAAGCAATAAAAAGGCAGGCTGAACACAACTCACCACAACAATTCTTACCCTTTCACTTTAGAGCTTTTCTTGCCCGACTGCCTGGCATCTTGGGAAGGGGCAGAATCTCGGAGCTCACTTGCATGTTGGTCTGGATCTTGACTGGGAGTACCCGCTGTGCAGGCCGGGCCAGATGTGGATGGCGTGGCTGTGGCCTTCAGTGTCTTCTGAAGATTTGATACCTGATAAAAGGAAAATCAAAGTAAAAAAAATAAATGTTTTCATGGGACTGTGATTTTTTTCTGCTTATTTCCACTCTGACATTGTATTTCAAATCACCAAGTTCTTTATTTAATCACCTTTATTTATTTTCCAATATTAATGCATTATAGGTTTTACTTTGGATCCAGAAATAAAGAAACATGCTGCACTCAGAAGCAGTAGACTCCTTTGCATCAAAACTGGCAGAGATACTGTATCAGTATGGTCAGTTATGACAATGATTATATTTGTAAGTCTATGACATTAATGAATGCCATGAGAAGCTTATGCTTCAGGATTGCAATAAAGGTGATAGATGGACAAACAACCTTCCACAGCAGGTCTGCATAACACAGTTTTCCAACAGGACAGTGTCTACTCACTAGCACGGTCAAAAGTATAGCAATATTAAGTATTTTAAGATTTTAAAATCAATACTAATTTTTATGGTATATAATATGTAGCCTGCATTACGATTGCACCTCCAGTTCACCATGGATAGAACTGCAGCTCCGATTTCCATTGTCTCACAGGTGTTAATATGGCAATTTCACCTGCTTTTCACCTGCTGGAACTTTAATTAGTCATTTTCAAAGAGGGTAGCTGGAGTGTCATCTGGAATAACTTTGGGTTTATGGCAATTGGGGACAGAAAACCACATGATAACATACAAATTTGTATGAAAGATTTTAGGGATTACACGATCAATTCAGACAAACACTTAAAGGCAGTAATATAGGTTAAAGCATTTTATAGTCAGTTAAATGCTTAAGGCTTTAAGACCAGGTTCTGCAATTATTTTTAACTGCGGGCCAGTTTTATTCTGTGCTGTTCATTCAGGGGGCAACAGTCTTTGTAACTGGGGCTTCTTTACTCCCTTGATTTTTAAACTGTCGCCGTGAAGTGTGCTGCCGTAACACATTCCATTCTTTTATTACATGCAACTTTAAAATTATATTTCATCACATTTACTATGTAATGTAAGGTGCAGTAAATTTTCTGTACTCAATTGTGTAAACAGGGGCACCACACTTCCGTGTACTTGTATATTTCCAGCTATGCTTTAGAGTGTGAATTTAGTATGTCAGGGCTCATTTGTAACAACAAAAGCATGAAAGAGCAAGTTGACTTGCTGGCCTTTTTGCAAAAAATTTGGAAGTTATAAAGACATTGTAGATTATTCACACAAAAATCCAATGTGCACTGTTTGCATTTATGCAAAGACTTTAAATGTGTCAGTAGTCTGTGTATTACTTTCTGAACACTTGTTTACAAAAGACATTTTCATTCTTTTTACTTGAATGTTTAAGTAATGTCTGTTATAAAAATAAGTATATAGTAATCCCTCGCTATATCGCGCTTCGCCTTTCGCGGCTTCACTCCATCGTGGATTTTATATGTAAGCATATTTAAATATATATCGCGGATTTTTCGCTGCTTCGCGGGTTTCTGCGGACAATAGGTCTTTTAATTTCTGGTACATGCTTCCTCAGTTGGTTTGCCCAGTTGATTTCATACAAGGGACGCTATTGGCAGATGGCTGAGAAGCTACCCAGCTTACTTTTCTCTTTCTCTTGCGCTGACTTTCTCTGATCCTGACGTAGGGGGATTGAGCTGTTCGCACACCTAGACGATATGGACGCTCGTCTAAAAATGCTGAAAGATTATCTTCACGTTGCTATCTTTTGTGCAGCTGCTTCCTGAAACGACATGCTGCACGGTGCTTCGCATACTTAAAAGCTCGAAGGGCACGTATTGATTTGTGCTTGAAAAACAAACTCTGTCTCTCTCTATCTCTCTCTCTCTTTGTCTGCTCCTGACGGAGGGGGTGTGAGCTGCCGCCTTCAACAGCTTTGTGCCGCGGTGCTTCGCATACTTAAGCCAAACAGCCCTATTGATTTGTTTGCTTTTCTCTCTATCTCTGTGACAGTCACTGCTCCTGACACGCACTCCTTTGAAGAGGAAGATATGTTTGCATTCTTTTAATTGTGAGACGGAACTGTCATCTCTGTCTTGTCATGGAGCACAGTTTAAACTTTTGAAAAAGAGACAAATGTTTGTTTGCAGTGTTTGAATAACGTTCCTATCTCTCTACAACCTCCTGTGTTTCTGCGCAAATCTGTGACTCAAGCATGACAATATAAAAATAACCATATAAACATATGGTTTCTACTTCGCGGATTTTCTTATTTCGCGGGTGGCTCTGGAACGCAACCCCCGCGATGGAGGAGGGATTACTGTATTGTTTACAAAATACTGCAATACTTATTCAATTAACATTTAATAACAATTGTAATATTTCAATGTACTAATAGTATGCGTTTTCACCAAAGGAAAAAAAAACATATTTACTTTTTACTATCTACAGAACTTTATTCTTACCTTTTACAAAGGATTGTAATACTTGAAGTATTTACATTTAATGAGTAACACTTCTGTTTGTTTTAACCAATGTGAAGATTTTTATGCATGCAGAACTGCAATTTGTTTAAATAATTTTTTTTATTGAATTGCATTAAAATTCAACTATATATTTGGTATCAAAAACCAATACTTAAACTTAGTATCGTACCAAAGTTTTAAAACTTTTGTAATGCCCATGCCCATTTACCATGCCCGGGAACCGCTCCCGCCACACTACTACTCTCCTTCTTTAAGCCACGAGTGCAGCGATTATTTATTTAAAATGGCAAACAGCCGTGGTCTTCAATTTACCACAGGAAGACAGATTTAAGATTTTTATCTTACACATAAATACAGCAAGACTCGAATATAAAAATAAATTGCATTATGATACACTGGGATGCAGTTCAACTTGTAGAACTGTGTGCCCCATTTTCATTACACATTGACGTCCTTGAATTTAATTCAAAATAAATTTGAAATAATCACTTAAAATAAGTCATAATAGCTGTTATGTTTACTTCAAAATAGAATAAATTGAAACATGCCAAAAAGGACCAAAGTATAGGAATATTTGTTATAGCTTTGGCATGTGCATGAAAGCAAAGTAATCTCAAGTTCATAAATGCAAGTATTTAATGCAGCATTTCATAGATGGCATAATAATAATAAGATTTATTTGATCAGGCATAACATAACTAGTGTTAGGCATTCAAGTATAAAATAGTTTAAAACTAGAAAGTTATCAACCAGGCTTACTTTTTCACAAAAAAGGCAAAACAGAATATTGTCAAGTCTGCTTAATTCAATTTGTGGTCAGGGAAGTTGGAGGGCATTCTGCTACGGCAGAAATCGGCAGACTGAGCACCATTCCACCACAAGGCCACATAAGCACTTACAAATTCTCAAGAGGCTAATTACAACTAACCTAAAACAAACATCATTTTGGGATGTATAAGATAACCAAAATGTAATAAAATGAAACTAAAACAAACTCAAGGAATACATTTTTCCACACTTTAGTACAGTTTATGGCAAAATAAGACTACTACATCTCTCTATTATAAAAAAAAAAAATCTTGGAAAGGAAAACCAGGGAGATGAGACGTGATTTTCTTGGAAGACACTTAAAAGACCCGCGAGATGAAAGAGATTGGCCACGGAGCGTCTTGCGGGGACCGTAAACATGAGACTTGGAGCCAAGAGATTGTCCCAGGACTGTCTCGCGGAGATGTGGAACATGAGATTCTTGCAAGTCACGCACTACTTACAACCAATATCAAGTAAGACCACAGGCAGCAAAACACTCAGTCGTGTAAAGGCATGTAGCAGACACAGATCCTGTGCTCTCAGCGTAAATGGACAATAGTTTCTAGATGAAACGTCAACAACTAAACGAAGAAGAAAGAGCAGCGCAGAGAAAAGAGACCCAAAAGCGTTTGAGAGAAAAAAAATGCAGATAAGAGATTATGAAAGCAGTGGAATTTGAAAGGCTCAAAAAAAAAATAAAAATGATGGTGCAATACACATGCAGAGAAAGGTAAAGAATATGAAAGCAGTAAAATTCGAAAGTATTGTAGCATCCCAGCCAGGTTGAAGCATTGTTTTTTTTGAGTGACTGTTAGGTTCGATTGAGGGAGGGCAGAGTATAGCATGGAAGACTGACTGACCGGGATGGGAGGAGGGGTTGGAGAGGGTGCTAGATGGTTGTGTTTGGGGTTACAAAGTCAGCGTTCTTTTTCTTGATTGTTCAAGTAAACCTTTTGTGAGACTTTACTACATCTGTCTATTGTTTTTTTTTTTTTTTTTTTTTTTTTTAAAACGTCGCTACAGTATCAAAAAAAAAAGATAGTAAAGATTGCATTAGCACAAACAAAAGGAAATTATTACTCGAAAAAAGGGAAAATAATCATCACAGACCAGATGTAATTGAAAAAATAGTAGGACAAAGTGAGGTCAGAAATAAAAGACAAAGAGTAGAAAACAAAGTAAAACATCATAAAGAAGTTCAAAAACGGGGGGGGGGGTGACTTGCAGAGCAGGTTAGAGATAATGAAAACAGTGGAATTCAAAAGACACAATAAAATGTAGGCACGATATACATGCAGAGCAAGTTACAGAATATAAAAGCAGTAAAATTCGAAAGTATCAAAAAAAGATATAGATCGCAGTGGCGCTAAAAAAGAGAAATTATTACTTAGTGAAATGACGGAAAGGCGAATAGAGATCGAATATATGGACATAGGTGATATGTCAGAAGTATGGAAATATTGTAAGGCTTTGAAGTTTAAGTCAGAGACTTGTAGATCGTCTAATTCGTGTTGCCATCAGGAAAAAGTAGTGTTTCTACACAATGGAGGCGGCGTATCCAATAGAATTAAAAGATTTGATGTTTGGAGAAAGTGAAATCCACAAACAGTCAGTCAGTCATTTCCCAACCCGCTATATCCGAAAACAGGGTCACGAGGGTCGGCTGGAGAGAATCCCAGCCAGCAGAGGGAGCAAGTTAGAAACAAACCCTGAGCAGGGCACCAGCCCACCGCAGAATCCACAAACACTACAGGCAAAATATACAGTAGAAGTCTACAATAATCTTTTCACATCACTCAATGCTCCAAACATAGATTTACACAATAATGGCAATACACTATGAGAATCTGTGGTTCCGCAACAGTTAAAGCAACGACAAGTTTAATTTCGAAGAAAACACAATTTGGTCAGGTGTATATTTATGATCACGGAGAAGCAATGCAAATTTTAACAGGCGACAAGAAAGGTAGTATAGAATAACATTAGACACCAAAGGAGATCTTGATATGCCATTTGTATTAAAATGTTTACAGTTTCCTGTGAGAATAGCTTTTGCTATGACAATTAACAAATCACAGGGACAAACATTAGAAGAAGAGAAAATTATTTATTAGAGAAAAAGAAACAATATTTCACTCACGGGCAGTTATATGTTGCGTTGTCACAATGTATCTCCAAAAACGGAATCAAAATTCAATGCGATCTTGAAGAAAAGGTAATTCCAAATATTGTTTTTACTGAAGCTTTAAAGTAAAAGTGCAAATAATGAAATTGAAACAATTCCAAAGGAAAAAAAAGCTTTTAAAATTGTATATCCAATAACCAAACACAGGGGTTGGCGAGCAAAGCGCCCTAGTTTTTTAACCCTTTCATCCAGGTAAGCACTGCCTATTATATATATATATATATATATATATCAATTTTTACAAAAAAATAGGATTAAAAACAAATCATCCCCCACCCCTGAGAAGGAGAGCATGGCCAACGGAATAAAACTTAAAATAGTCAAAATAAATAAATTGATGAGTTTATTAGGTGGATAAAGATAAATGGAGAAGAAAAAGAAATGGGGAGAGAATCTATTTCCTCAGTGCTTTAAGAGCTTATTCTAAAATATTATTGATTAGATCCTGCCAGGTTTTGAAAAAGTTCTGCACAGATCCTCTAAGTGAGAATTTGATTTTTTCCAATTTCAAATAATATAAAACATCAGTTACCCACTGACTTAAAAGAGGAGAGTTAGGTTTCTTCCAGGTAAGCACTGCCTATATTGATACCAGTGGGGGTAAAAGAGAGCCATACAAACACATGTAACTACCCACACTCACTTATACCAGTCCAACTTCAACTTACCAATTAATTTAACATATACATCTCTGGATTCTGGGAGAAACACTGAAATACTTAAGAGAAAAAAATCTATGTAACGTGCATACTTCTCACAGACACTGAACTGCTCCTTTCTTAATAGTTCCCATATTATTTCAAGCATGAAATCCAAAAGTTGTCAGTGTTTTCCAGTTACGAGCTGTGCCATTTAGCCAAAAATGACATCATGATTATTTTTACTGTACTGATCATTCAATATTTAGCATGATATAGAACTTCTTACTACTGTTTTAGTTTTTATAGAGCATCTATCTTAATAATACAGACTGAATAAACAACATTTATTATACTGTAAAATCTGATTTATTATCAATAAATAACAAACTATATACATACAAAATGTCCTTAACAAAAAACTCTGAAGTTTTCAATGAAATAACTGCACTTGCTTACAGTAGCTCAAATTAGCAACATATGTAACAATGCAAATATAACAAAACCATAATGCAATATATTCATGTATTTGTACAATTATCTCTACAGGGAGAGCTGGAAGAGACAGCAGAACTGACAGCCTCAAGTGTGTATAACAAAGAGGTCAGTGTTTTTTCTTTCTCTCTCTTGAAAATGGTAGTGTTCTAGCAATAGCAGTAGTTAGTTAGTATTTAACAGACAGTGTGGTATCTGTGTGGTAAAGTCTTTGGAGATGAAACCCTGAGATAGTGAGATCAAACCTCATTTCTGATTCTGCGTGACCCTGAGCAAGTTCCTTAAATTGCCTGTGTTCCAAATTGAAACAACTGAAAAAAATGTAACCAACTGCATCTCAATTATCATAACCTATCTTGGATAAAGGCATCAGCCAAACAAATAAATATAAATAAACACATATATATATATATATATATATATATATATATATATTATATATGTGTGTGTGTCAAAGGAATTGTCTGTAGACCTCCGAGACAGGATTGTCTCGAGGCACATATCTGGGGAAGGTTACAGAAAAATGTCTGCTACTTTGAAGGTCCCAATGAGCACAGTGGCCTCCATCATCCATAAGTGGAAGAAGTTCGAAACCACCAGGACTCTTCCTAGAGCTGGCCGGCCATCTAAACTGAGTGATCGGGGGAGAAGGGCCTAAGTCAGGGAGGTGACCAAGAACCCGATGGTCACTCTGTCAGAGCTCCAGAGGTTCTCTGTGGAGAGAGGAGAACCTTCCAGAAGGACAACCATCTCTGCAGCAATCCACCAATCAGGCCTGTATGGTAGAGTGGCCAGACGGAAGCCACTCCTTAGTAAAAGGCACATGGCAGCCCGCCTGAAGGACTCTCAGACCATGAGAAAGAAAATTCTCTGGTCTGAGGAGACAAAGATTGAACTCTTTAGTGTGTATGCCAGGCATCACGTTTGGAGGAAACCAGGCATCGCTCATCACCAGGCCAATACCATCCCTACAGTGAAGCATGGTGGTGGCAGCATCATGCTGTGGGGATGTTTATCAGTGGCAGGGACTGGGAGACTAGTCAGGATAAAGGGAAAGATGACTGCAGCAATGTACAGAGACATTCTGGATGAAAACCTGCTCCAGAGCACTCTTGACCTCAGACTGGGGCGACGATTCATCTTTCAGCAGGACAACGACCCTAAGCACACAGCCAAGATATCACAGGAATGGCTTCAGGACAACTCTGTGAATGTCCTTGAGTGGCCCAGCCAAAGCCCAGACTTGAATCCGATTGAACATTTCTGGAGAGATCCTATAATGGCTGTGCACCGACGCTTCCCATCCAACCTGATGGAGCTTAAGAGGTGCTGCAAAAAGGAATGGGCGAAACTGGCCAAGGATAGGTGTGCCAAGCAAAGACTTGAGGCTGTAATTGCTGCCAAAAGGTGCATCGACAAAGTATTGAGCAAAGGCTGTGAATACTTATGTACATGGGATTTCTCAGTTTTTTTATTTTTAATAAATTTGCAAAAACCTCAAGTAAACTTTTTTCACGTTGTCATTATGGGGTGTTGTGTGTAGAATTCTTAGGAAAAAAATGAATTTAATCCATTTTGGAATAAGGCTGTAACATAACAAAAGGTGGAAAAAGTGATGCGCTGTGAATACTTTCCGGATGCACTGTATATTTATATATATATATATATATATATATATATATATATATATATATATATATATATATATATTATTTATATACACATATATGTGTACGGACACACAAGCAATACCTGTGCTACCCGTCTAAGAATCATTGAAAATAATCAACAAAGGACCTCAGTGTTAAAATTTGCAGTGCACCATCTACTGGAATAAATTTTGTAATGCATGTTGTAATAAAATTAATTACTACAAATGTTTGTTATGTGTTGGAATGGTAAATGTATTTTATTACTGCAAATGTTTGTGTTACATGATCTGTTGGAATAACAGAGACACAGCAACCAGAAGGGCACACAAATACACTACTGGTCAAAGTTTTAGAACCCCTCAGTTTTTTCAGAAATGAACTCGGTTTAATGTCATGTTTCATGAAATCAAGACGTAGAACAAATAAACAATAGCGCAAAAAACAGAAACCATCAAGGAATCACTAAGCATACAAAATTTCATTCAAATTTTTGATTCATTAAAGTTGCCGATATAACTGCCAAACTGTGGTAACCCTTTTGATTCAGAATGACTTTCACTTGCAAGTCACCAACTCTGCCTTCAGCAAAAGAACCCCAGACAATCACACTTCCACCTACATGTTTGACAGACTGAGGAACCACCCTTTCACAAACTCAATGGCATACAGACAACCCTGCGTGATGAACTGAAGATTTCAAATTTTGATACATCTGTCCATTAGACTTTCAATCTGTCTGCAGTACTTCAGAGGCAGTATTTCAAGGCCCTATTTTGCCCTTTAAGGAATGGCTTTCTTACGGTCACATGCTCTGTCAAACCTGCAGCACAAAGTCTCCTCTTCACAGTAAAAACAGAGTTATTTTTTTCACTGTTAAGCTGTGCTTGAAGCTGTTGTACTGTGAAATGCCTATAATGCAACCCTAAAAAACTTGTCTTCTGATTGGGTTGTGACTTTGGGTCTGCCAGATCTCTTCATAGATTTGATTTGATTTTTTTTTTTCTTTTGCAATTTCTCTAAATGAAAAGCCTACACTTCTAAGGGTAATAATGCTTTGACTAACTTCATTTGTTAATTGCAGCTTTCTTGCCATTATCACTGGAAATTACAACTTTCTATAGTGTAATATTGTCCAAGAAGTACTTTAGAGGGTGTAATAACACAGTCTGTTACAACTCTGCTTTTAGACAGAGGGTTTTTAAGTAATCAACAGATGTTGGGACACCAGTGTAAATTGTTTGCTTCAACTTGCAAGGCTTAAATTTACTTTAACCTATTAGTTATTCCTTGAAGAAGGCCTATTTGTAAAATTCTAAAATTTCCTTTTTTCAGTTTTTCTAACCTAAATTTTAAAATTTAGCCTCTGGCAGTGTACTTCTTACCATTTTAGAGCATTTATTGCATTTCAATTGATTAAATTTGAAGAAAAACTGGAAAAAACTAAAAGGTGTTCTAAAACTGACTGGTAGTGTTCATAAATAAAAATATATATTACAAATTAGAATTTCTGTTATCGGAGCCAAACAAATACTTTCTTAGAGTGCTTTCCATTACCACCCACGCTCAATCTCCATCTCTGGAGTTAAGTGAACTCATTAGTCAAGGCAACTTAAAACGACCATCACAATTATTAAAATACAATCATCGTTTTGCCACTGTCACTGCTGTTGGTAGCTATTGTTACATAAAGTGCCAATTACATGCTGCCAGTTTCTCACTGTGACATATTTTTACAACATACTCTACTTGAAGTTTGTGGGCAACTTTTGCTATTGCACAGCTGTTCTATAGCAGAATATATGCAAGAAAACAAAAAAATGAGGCTCAAAAACTGTGCTACTCAATTCTCCTGCATGTGTGTAATTACAGAGAGGATGATTTTAAACAAGACCCTGACTCACACAAATTTTAGCACATTTTGGACATACTGTATATAAACATGCAAGTTATTATTCAGGTTAATACCTGAAATATTTATAAGAATAATTCACTTAAAATGCCCATCTACATTGTTTGAATGTGCCTTTAATAAGTAATAAATGAAAAATTACTTTTGGCGACTGTCCAAACTTTTCATTTACATTTGTACTTACAAGATTTCAATCATTTTCTTAACAAAAAAGTATTTTATATAGAATATCTCAGAGAAGCAGGCTCGTGATGAGCTACAGTACATCACTTAGACCCTCTAATATCGTCTTTCACATTCTTTAAAAATGTTCCAATATAATCTACAGGCAAAGGACTCCCGATTTTTTCAAGTCACTGCAAAAATTAAAATTCCTTAAATTATCTTCCACTCCTTGACTGTCATTACTGTGTCGTACTGCTGCCAATTTAGTTTTTTTTTAAAAAAAAAGGCAGATCAGTTAATGAGAATAATTCATATTATTAAAGAATACTTATATAAATAACACAAAAAAAGAAGGCAAGCAGTTTTAAATGTCAATGCAGGAGCAATTTTCTGCTTTGGAGCAATCATATCCATCATATTAACTTCCCCAAGCATATACTGCACCTTTGAAAAATCAACCAGCTGGGAGATAATTAATTTGCTGTGTCCATGTTCAATCACATATGAAGTAATTAAGTCCAGAGAATAATAACTGCACTGTTTCGTAACTGTTAGTTTTTGATGTATGTTATCTCATGTAAAACCAAAACTAAGTACATTTAAGAATACTCTAATTATTTAATACTGTTGAAAGTAAATCTGAAAAGCATATTAGAAAATTTCTCAGTTAAGCTCTACCCATAGTGCAAAATCCAATTTTCCTTTCACCATTCTAATGTAAGAATAAGTAGGCACATAACACACACAAAAAAAAAAAAAAACAACTTGTAGAATCCAACTACAATAGGAAAGCCAATTTTACTGAATATACAATGATAAACCAAATGATAGAAGGCTCAACATCTTATCCCTTAATTCAATTCCTGTAACATTAATAAACTAAAAAAAAAAATTATTCAACCAACCTATAAAAACGAAAAAGTACTAAACAGTGTATCACGGCAAATGATGAATAACTGATTAATATCATAGTGCAACTCAAAAAATATTTTTTTATGCTGCATCAGAAACTTTTATTGTTTTCAGCTTTTTTGTTAGAGACACCCTTCATATGAATGTATGCTGTTTCTGCACTAATGAAGCGTACAGTTATAGAAATACACAATTTCAAATAAGTTAACTTTGGCAAATACTTTTGCAAAACTCTGTAGTTTTACAATAATATGATCATAGCCACTAAGAATATCTATTTTTAGAATTCCATGTGCTCTAAAACACAACTCACAATTATAACAATGGGGCCTGCTTGCACTGATCAACATCACACATTCCTTTCACCGAGTGCTTTATCAAACTTTCTGAATATAAAAATATATATAACGGGCGGCACGGTGGCGCAGTGGGTAGCGCTGCTGCCTCGCAGTTGGGAGACCTGGGGACCTGGGTTCGATTCTCGGGTCCTCCCTGCGTGGAGTTTGCATGTTCTCCCCATGTCTGCGTGGGTTTCCTCCGGGCGCTCCGGTTTCCTCCCACAATCCGAAGACATACAGGTTAGGTGGATTGGCGATTCTAAATTGGCCCTAGTGTGTGCTTGGTGTGTTTGTGTGTGTCCTGCGGTGGGTTGGCACCCTGCCTGGGATTGGTTCCCTGCCTTGTGCCCTGTGTTGGCTGGGATTGGCTCCAGCAGACCCCCGTGACCCTGTTTGGATTCAGCGGGTTGGAAAATGGATGGATATATTATATATATATATATATATATATATATATATATATATATATATATATATATGAAGAAATGGGCAAATACCAGGTGCAAGACAGGAAACAAAGTTTATCACAAAGTTCACACAAGTGCACACAAACACTCACTCACACTTGGGTTAATACAGGTTCACTAATTCAGCCGAATGTTTTTGAAGCTCTAGGAAGTCATCACAGTACCCAAAGGAAAGCAAATACAGATAGGGGACACTGCAAACTCCATACAAACAACAATCAGTAGGGATTCAAACACATCCCCATTGTGTCACTGAAAATACTACTAGCACAATATGGCAGGGATGTCAGGTTATCCTAGCCTGAATTCATTGCTATGCTTTATGGGTCTAACTACAGTGATTTTCATGGAATTTTGTTTTAAATATGGCAAAAGACAAGGAATGTAAATTAATAACCAAGTACACTCACTGGAAAAAAACATTTTAAAAATTACAAATAAAATCAATCATTACATCAATCAATCATCAGTGAAAGATTTTTTTAAATTGTGAACTACTAAATACTACTGTGAACAGCATTAAAAAATACAAAAGCATTTGTCATTTGATACTCAAAATTCTACCAAACAAATTTACGAGCACATAGAGTCTATTCCAGTACTCAACTGGGCAGGAGTACTGAATACCACAGTTGGACATGGTACCACTCTATTGTAATATGAACGAACACACATACATGAGGACATGTCTTTGAACTGTGGGAGGAAGCCAGAGGAGATAAGGGGAAAACAAATTCATCATAAATAAATTCACACAAGGAGCACCTTGGATGCAGACTTCATTTTATATATTGCCATCCGGCAGTGCTTCCACTACACCACCAAGCCACCAGATGCTACAAATCAGTAACTAAAACATTCAGTACTGCTGCATTATTGATTTTGTTCATACATACCTTAAACTATGCTTCATTTTCAATTTGAATGCGCTGAAAGTACTACACTAAAATAAATAATTGCTCAGGCAATAATTATAAACATGCACTTGTCCAATTTACTGTATGTATGAATAAAAAGTGGTAGGTCTTTTCATAGAACAAAGAAGTAACTGGAGACTGTGTACAATAGTGCAGTTATTTTTCATTTTGAATAAGAGGTTTACTTAAGGCTTGCTTAGAAAATTTTTACTGACTTGTTTGTTTATACTCATAACTACATGTATTTACTACACCGCCGGCTCTCCTAATTTTTCTACAGAATCACTGTTAATTTCAAGTCTTGCACTAGTGAGAATTAAGAGCATGTATTGCTTTCTTGATAAAGTATGAATCACACTGTCAGGGTTTTAACATTGCTTCCGCCATGATCTCAGTCACTTTTACCAATTTTTTTGTTGATTATTTTGTAATGTTCCTCTAAGTAAATGTTTACATGCTTTCAACATTTATTTTGCATTTACTATTTCTTTAATTATTTTCAATCAATATGTAATTGTTAACTATGTTATTTTAGTTTGTATGTTAAAAGCAAGGTGGAGGACTCCTAATATTGTGGATTGTTAAGGCCTATTTAAGGACCCACCATGCTTCAGGCAAACTGCTAAGGCATTAATTTTTCCCCATAGACTGCAGTGGAATTGCCCTTTTGTTCTGCTTTTTAGGGTATTTTGAGATTCTGAATTTTTGTACTGTGGATCTTTTTGAAGTTTATTAACAGAGAATTAAAACAAAGTTCACGGCTTTATTACTTTGGGACTTAATTTTACTGTTCCATCTCTCCCTTTTAAATGATTGCATGGTTTAGGCCTCTTTAGAAGTATTCAAGTGTTTTGGTTAGTACTAATTCAAAACATCAGCATTCATACTTGAATCACAACAGCTGTAATTCACTTCTTCAATCAGCTGGTCATCAATTCCAATACTTTTGCCACAGATAGGATCTTTAAAGGCTTGAAAGAGGTGGAATCGTGAGGAAGCAACAGCTGTGCCGTAGGGTGGAAGGGGACGAACAACCCATCCAAGTTTAGTAATTACTTCATATATTTTCTTTGTGTGGTGTTCTGTTGTCATGTTGATGGAGAATTTCAAAAGCATTTATGTCAGGTACAACTCACCCTTAATAACTCTGAAATGTTTTAGGAATTCTAATATTGTTCACTGTTGCTTTGATGCTTGCACCTTCTTATGTTGCCATGGATAAATTGTCTGATAAATAGATAAATAAATACATCAAACAAACAAACAAATAAAAATACAGATCTACATACAAACTGATCAAAGACACAACGCATACCAAAATAATTTCTTCTGCATTTCAAATAACAATGGCCGTGACTTTGTCTGCTAAAGGGGTAACCTTATACAACTTCTTCCAAGAATCTGGATGATGCCATTTAATTGAGAGTCATTTGTTGTTTAGTTCAAAGTTTCATCATATCCACAGTGGTAATCCATAATAAATAGAGACAAAATCTGAACATACCTCTTTCTGCAAAGTTCAAGCTTTGTGGAACCTAAAACCTAAACACATTTTAATATTGTAAAGCTTTAATAAAAGTTGTTCATGCTTCCATTAGATACCATGTTAAAGCAAAGTCAGAGTGACCGTATTTGTTGGCCAGCCAGAGAAATGAGTAATGTCCTTTCTCATAATCTTTCATTTGTGAGACTCAACAATTAACACTGTTTTAATCAACAGCACTGAATGTTCATTACTGAATCTCTTTCGGACATAAAAAAAATTAATTACAGTATGTTGTTTAAAATATACATCCCCACATCATGCCAATCTGACAGCCAACTACACATGCACTAGGAAAGACTCTTGTTCTGCAGCAGTAAGGGGCGCTCGCTACAAATCAACCACAGAATAACTTGCAGACATTTTATGTTAATTTTTACTGAAGTGTAGAAACTGTTTACAGCAAACCTCATACATGCATACATAAACAAAGTTTAACTTACCTTTCTATACTCTACCTATCAATTAAAACAACATTGTGCCAAACGTTTAAACTCAGAATCACTAATACTTTATATTCCAAGAAAAAAGAATGTCTTCTGTAGCAGATCATATTTCACTGAATACATGCATACCACTGGTGGGTAATTGCTTTGATTTAAAAATGAGATTTTAAGTTTAATTTTCAGCATCTGTCTTAATGATCTTTATTATGACATGTACTGTATTTATTTCACTGGATTAGGAAAGTCTTTGAAGATCACTGAAATAGATTTTTAAATGTTACTTAAATTGCAAACCTGTTAAGTACAGAGGGATTTTTCTATGATGGAACCTATGAAAAATAAGCCCAATATGACTTGTTATGCATTATTTACAACTGTCTCTTTTAGGCAAAGTCTGACTCAAACAGCCATCTGAACAGCCAGGTAATGTGTGGCTAACCAGTTTTAAAAAATCAGCAGCACAGGCTTTTTTTTTTCCTAAAAATCATAAGGATGAAATGAAAAGAGGTATTTTCTCTATCTCAGCCTTGCCTACAAGGTGCATTTGCAGTTTGGTTTGTCTCCTTTTATACTGCATTTTATACATTAATATACATGTAGCTATTGTATAAACAGACATTTGTTACTGTGGTAACCTGCTGTTCTTGAGAGTTACTCAAATATAAGACTGATGATCCTTCACTGTCAAGATCAGTACACAAAAGACTTGCAAGAGGAGCGTTAGCAGCTCATGATTTAAGGCAACAGATGTCTGTCCCATATATAATTTAGTTTTGTTTGTCACATGTACAGATGACAGTGAAATTATTACTTCCAAGACTTAATACTCTCCAGTGCCATAATCAATAAGCAAACAAATGTTTTTTGGATACCAACACTTTATATCTTCCTCAGTGTAACTTTCTTTTATTTATAGCAAAAAAAAAAAAAAAATATATGGTCAGTTGCAGTGCAGATTCAGCATGGGATCATCCGAGTATGTATTTATGGTAATAAGTCTCTCTGTCAGGTTTAGCATCGTAACAGGGTACACTTGTGCTGCATAATAACTGCAGATCAAGACCTGGTAAGCACCAATATGAAGTGCTGTTACGGTGTGCATCTTGAGCTAGCACATTTAAAATGTTCTCATAAGCTGGTCTAACCAACTGAGTAGAGTGATGAAAGTTATAAAATGAATACCCAAACACACACACATTTTTTTGCATTGTAAAATGGGTACTTCCATTTTTGTTAGGCACTTAGTGCCATACAAGACTTGTTAAACCAGCAGATTTAACAGGAATGTAGAAATTTATCTGCACATTTATCTCTCCCAACTTACATTCCAGAACGAAAGGCTGAACTGCATCTCGTACCACACTTGCTTAGCCCTGTACTTCATCTGATAACAAAGGAGCCTTTGCAGAGGTTCCCTAGACATTAAGGTGCCTAAATGGACATTCAGCTTAGGTTTGCAATTGAAAGCTGAACTGTTTCTGTATGTGATGGAAAAAATAATGCTCCTATAAATAAGCACTGTATCTGTAACTGGATGTAACCTTGACCAAATCACCAGGGGTTACACCTTTCTTCAAAATCTAGCTGCACTCCTCTCTTCTCACTGTTTGAAAACTGATGAGCAGCTCTCTCTCTCTCTGTAAGCTGACAATAGTCTCTTTGTGGAGCCAAAAGCAGACAAGGCACATTCTCATGGAGCTGGACACTCTGAACTAGCTCTAAAATCCACTCTGCCAAGCCAAGCTCTGTACCAGTGACTGAGGCCAGTTTGAGAAGACAGAGAATTAGCCATTACTGCACAAAGGTAACTTTAGTGAGTAAACTTTTGTTCTAGAAAGAGTAATGCTTTTCTCTATGAAGTTGCAGAGGGCATAGCAAAAAAGCATCATAGCACACTACAAAGCACCACACAGACAAGATAAAGAGTGTACTACAATGCAAGAAAAATTCTCCAGTTGAACCAGAAGCAACAACAACAAGCAACCTCACACAACATTGGCCATCATCCTTAAAGACTAAAAAAGTTATATACAGTATATTTGTATGTATATGTGTGTGTGTGTGTGATATATATATATATATATATATATATATATATATATATATATATATATACACACACACACACAAATACATACCATACATACACATTAATCCTTGTGTTTATCAATAAATTGTATAATTCTGTTTTTTAAAATGAGTCTGCTTCAGCCACTTTGATATTAAGTCTAAAAGCTGGAGACACCCTCCTACAGAGAAAGGTAAATGAAAATAAAGTGGGTGCCTTACCAAATTATTTTCTTAATTACTAGCATTGTCAAAGACAAAAACTTTAATTGACTGAGTGATCATTTCACCTTTTACTACATCACACAGATTGAAAACACATGCTTTTTCATGAACTGAACAACAACATAAACTGGAACTATTACAAAAGAAGTAAATCACAAAACATATATATCCAGCACCACTCATTCTGATTCAGATTCTGAACTCAGTGTCATAGAAAGCAATACTGATCAATTCAGATTGCACTGTGGGGGGGGGACCACACAGGATTGCCATTTAACTGTTATTTGTTCTTCAATATTGATGAGGCTTTTAGTAAAATGCACATAGAAAGATAATGTGAAAATCATCTTTCTTTTAACACTGTGGAAGTGTATGTGTGGGTATATTACAAACGGATAATAAAATATTCCACAATATGAACTCCATAGAGGTTGTGTTCTTGTGTGCAATTTATGATATGATTAAACATTCTTTATGAAGAGCTACCAATATCTGTTGAGGTATTATATACCTTTGGTGGTTTAGCTATGGGCACATTAGCTGAAAAGAATCGACATTACCAGGGACTTGGCAAACAGTTATTTCACCAGCCTTTCTGTGTTATCTACAAAGTTTGAGAAACAGTAAAACAAACATGGGGAAAATAAGACTTACTATGTATTTCTAATTACATGCTAAATTCTCATCAAGTTGTGACTCTTCATATATTTATTTTTTGTATTTTTTTAATCCTGCACTTACTTAAGGTACTATTTGTTGATAATAGTGCCTCGTTCAGTGAATTTACCTTGGGTTTTACTGGTTAGCACAACTCATCATAAAGACTGCATGCACTAATATACTGTATCATTAAATTCCTGATTCAATATTTTAAGTCCTGATATAAATAATATTTACAATAATCCTGCAGTTCATCCAGGTATGGTTCACAAGGTTGTCAATCAGACTCTGAGCTGATGGACAGATGACAAACACCAGTCCACAACCAAGCTAGATGTGAACTAATTAAACTAAGCCATGATCTCCTTCTGCTGTTCACTGCAACAAGTCCTGAGGACCCTGCTAGTACTTTACTACATAGTCTTGTCCTTATATAGTGCTAAAACAAACAATTTTTGATATACTGCAACTGGTTCTTTTTGCCCATTTTTATCACAAACCTAGAATCTCAGAATTTCTGCAATGATACATGCCACTTCTGGTGTTGGATACTGTGCCAAGTGGTAACAACAAAAGTAGGTGTGAAATAACACAGCTAATAACAGTAAAAAAAAATAAAAATAAAAAATATGTTCACTGACCAACAAATCTGCACACTATTACTATAAAGTCATAGTCTTAAAGAGATTGCCTAATTTAGAAACAAAAAATGAAGAAGGTGTTAGATATTGTGAAGCATAACACACTATATGGCCAAACTTTTGTTGATGCCTGACCATCAGACCTATATGAGTTTCAAAATTATGGACATTGATATGGAATTACATCCAAAAGAAATAAAAAACAGAACAGCCTCCAGTCTTCTGGGAAGACTTTCCACAAGATTTTATAGCACATTTGTAGAAATCTGTACCCATTTAGCCAAAAGAGCATTTGTGAGGTTAAGTATTGATGTTGGATGCAAAGACCTAGTGTATAATCTGCATTCCAATTCATCCCAAAGGTGTTCAACAGGGTTGATGCCAGGGCTCTGTGTAGGTCACTCACATTCCTCCATACCAAATTCGTCAAACCATGTCTTTATGGACTTGGCTTTGTGCACAGGAGCACTAAAATGTCTTTGTGTGATGTAGTGAGTACCCTTCACTGGAACCAAAGGGCTTTGCCCAAACTCTTAAAAAACAGCCTCAGACGACTATCCCTCCTCCACCAAACTTTGCAGTAGGCAGTATGAAGTCCACAAAGTAGCATTCTCCTGGTATCCACGAAATTCAGATTCATCCATCAAAGTGCCAGACAGGAAAGTGTGATTCATCACTCCAGAGAATATGTTTGCACTGCACCAGAGTCCAATGGTGGTGTGCCTTACACCACTTCAGCTGACACATGGCATTGCGCATAGTGATCTTAGGCTTGTATACAGCTGCTCAGCCATAGAAAACCATTTCATGAAGCAGCTGATGTTGCTTCCAGAGGCAGTTTGGAACTCTCTTATGGGCAATGTAACAGAGGACAGGTGATTTTTACATGCTATGCCATTCAGCACTTGGCAATCCTACTCTGCGAGTTTGCATGGTAAACCACTTCATGGCTGTATTACGGTTGCTTATAGATGTTTCAGATGCGCATTGATAGCATTTACAATTGACCAGGACAGACTTAGCAGAGCAGAAATGTGATCTTTGTCATAAGTCAGTACGTGACATCTAATGACAGTGCCACGTTTAAAGTCACCAAGTCATTCTACTCATTAGACTGATAATGTTTGTCAGTGGGGATTGCATGGCTATGGGTTTGATTTTATGCACCAGCTAAAAACGGGCAGGTTGAAACACCTAGACTCAATAATTAGGAGGGGTGAATCAGACTTACCTTTAATGTATATCAACCCATGTTCACTCTATGTATTGTGAGGATGAAGCTGCAATTTGTGCCATACTGTAAAATACGAATGGAACCTGCACAAACTTCAAATGTAAATTACTAAGACTCTCAAAATATCTTTACAGTGTGCTGTTATATATTACAAAGAATTAAAACAATAGTGAATAAAATATATTATGTTATTTACTTCACAATGATTTACCTCTGTTTCAACCTGCTGTTTCACTTTCAGCTGTTGCTCTCTGTATTGGTTTGCTCTTGTAACTTGTTCCTCAATCCCTGCAAGCACTGCTTCACACCCCGAGCACCTGGAATATGAAAAATTAATCAAAATTATTTTTTTCCAGCTAGGTGTCTTGTATAATACCAGCCTGAAAAACATAATGGTCAATGCACTAGAAAGCCAGGCTTGCAAACTGGTTGGTTTAAGTAAAAAACTGAGGCGCAGTAAGCCACTCAGTAACTATATAGATACTGCATGAAGACAGACAAGAACTTATTCAGCAAGCAGAAGTGCCTGGGATTAATGTAGGAGATGCACCTAACTAGGCGTGTTTCTCATGCCAGCCAAAATGTTTAGAACAATTGATTAATCATTAAATAGCCAAAAAAAAGTCTGTTAGTTCACAAACAAAAAGCGTTACAGTCTCAAACACATTTTTGTGAAATACAAAATTGGAATTACTTTAGAAAGTATTATGTATTTACTAGGAAAGCCAAAGTGTAATGTAGTGGTTAACAAATTATACTCCAAAACTACACGGTTAACACAGTCTATTTGTTACCTCCAACCGAGCAAGTCACTTCACCTGCCTCTGTCCAGCTATGAAAAAATGTTTGTAAATAGCTAGGCTGCATATCTGTACTTGTAATGTTTGGCACAGTGCTTGCTAATAAAGGTATTTTGTTTGTCCAGCAACAAAAGGGAGCTTAAAAAGCGTCATGAAAACAAAACCCAAAAAAATATAAATTAAAAAAAAAAAATCACTAAAATGCTCTTATGAGATACTCTTTCACAGTAAACATACCACTCTTGCAGAGTTTGAGAGATGCCAGCTAGTTCACCTCTTCGCAAATCCCTTCCCATGCTACAGTCAACCTCCACCTGCTGGTTGCGTTGGTCCAGCTTGCCTTGTATTATGTCTGCATAGACAGCCTCAATGAGGAGGTCTTCTAGTTGTCGTACATTCTTCATTTCCAGCTCCTTAAGAAGCAGTGAATAAGGGAGGCACTAAGGAAAAAGAAAGAAAAAGTTTCCTTTCATGAAGTTGCCATGCCTTTACCAACACCTGATCTAAACCACCCAAAATGTAGAAGCATGTCTTCCCAGATATTTCAATAGCCTTACCTTCAAGTTGGCAGCCAGGCTGACAATAGATAAATGGCGAAGTTTGTTCTTCTGAGCTTCACTAAGTTCCGGAAGTGATGAAGCATTCTCTATTGAGTAGAAAGAAATAATACAATGGGTGTAAAAAGGGTTTACTGCTGCCTACTCTAAAAAACCTACTCTAGTAGGTTCAGGCCTTTTCTCATGTCACATCTGGACTACGGAAACTCTCTACTGGCAGGAGTATCGCCATATGTCACCGTGCCACTGCAGATGATTCAAAATGCAGCAGCATGGCTGGTGTTCAACCAGCCAAGGAGGACACATGTCACTCCTCTTTTCAGATCATTACATTGGCTTCCTTCTAAGATATTTATTAGGTTCAAATTCTTAAAGCTTTCCTACAGAGTAATCAAAAGTCAGTACCTATATATATGGAAACACTGGTGAGGTCCTATGCTCTTTCTTGACCACTCAGGTCTGATGATGCCACCTCAGCATGGCATCAAGTCTCAATCCAGATTCTTTTCATGTGTAGCTCCTAGCTGGTGGAACAAGCTGCCCATTTCCATTCAAAATTCTCACTTGCTTGGTGAATGTTTGTCTAACTTAAAAGTTCTTATAATCCATAAATTGTAACTAGCTTAATACATTAATCCTAAAAGTCTCAACAACATGTTACTGCTATGCAAAAATCTTCTCCTTTGTACCAAGGTTTCCCCATATTACATTTTTGAACTGACATAGTACCCTACTGTTGGAACTTAATGGAACTTCTTCTTGATATTTGTCTGTGAAGCTCTTTCTGACCTAGCATTTAAATTTAGATTTTAAAACTGGCTTTTAAAACGTATTTTATCCATCCACCTTCTTCTTGATTTTGTTGCTGCTGCTGACCTACCATGTACTTTATTAAATTTGCACTTTCGTGTGCTGTGAATAACTTTTCAGTCCAGTTCTCAATGAAATGCGTTATACAAACATTGGGCAAAAGTAACTTCAGCAGCGATGCAAAAAAGACTGAAATACACTTACCCCGGTAGTCACAGTATGTGCCATAGGCAAACAAGTTAAGAAGTTGGTAGACAGGGGCATGTGGACCAGACTCCAGCTGAAAAATCACAACAAATATTAAAGCTGCTTTCAATGGGGACCCTTCTCCCACAATGCACCCATGCACCGTTTGCTGCTCACCTCCCGGACATTGGGCATGTCCAACACCTCCCCAAACAAATACACCCCTGGACACTCCAGCAGCTGATGAATGAGTGCTACCAGGGCGGCACCACGCGTAGACTTGGCCAAAAGCAGGAACTGCTCCAGATTCTGTGAGCCCGCCTTGACCTCGGCAGCGGACATTGTCACCGACAGGAGACACGCAACCTACCAACACAGAAACAACATGAAACCACGTGACTCCACTACTGGGTCATTTACGGGAAGTGGCTCGTTTTACTTTCCATGTAATGTTTATTAACTTAGATGGTTGGATATACCACCACAACGCTCGACTTTAAGCTTGGGGATTAAAAAACAAACACGCTTCATATATTTTTTAAGAAACACAGTTAAAGGCGAAAAAGACTAGCGTACTACACCACTTCCTCGCATACTCAATTCTGTTATTTGTAAGTAAACGAGTGCCAGCTACTGAAGCGCCGTGTCTTGACAGTCAAGACCGCGGTTCCCAGGGGACCACAGGCCAAGGAGGCGCACAAGCACAAGACAGCCACCCAGAAGTACTCTAAACAGACTAGCCTTTCCCGGCACAAGCGGGTACATCTTCTTTTCTTGTCAAAATGCCTACCTGTCCCCGAGATCTGGACGATTTATTTTCACTTTTCTCTGCAGAAGCCCCACAGTCATTCGCGTCAGAGCCGTGTTGCGCAGCTTCTTTCCTGATTGGCAGACAGAATCTGGGGACGGCCAACGAGTGGATGGGGGAGCTTCTTCAATTCGTGATTGGTCAGAAATGTTTAGAGGGCGTATAAAACGGGTTGATTGACGGTGATGCTTTCGCATTGAAGAATAAGCTGCACAGTAGTTGGAGAAGTTTGCTTAGGATTGGCGAAGGACTCCTGATGGACAACCAATGGGGTGGGATTTAGGGTACGTTCTTGTCTCTGATTCGATAGGTGGTCTGTTTGTTGGCCTTGACATCAATGAAACAGTAGAATTTTAACAGCCGGGCAAATCACAACGGCTTAAGGGTAACATGTGGATTGTGTTTTTGTTACTTTCTTTCCATCCATTGGATATGACGTGGTAATTAACGCTGTTATTTTTCATTGCTGATTGGAGAGGAAGGTGTTAAGAAAAATGTTCATTTATTGCCCTTTATTAGTAAAGTGCAGTAACAGCATTCGCTCGAAGGGGCGCCGTGATATCATGCTTGAGGGTATTAATTGGTGCTCTGTGCTCCGCTATTGCAGAGGGTTGAGCCAGAGTACGTGTGATGGATTGGAAGCAGCAGCGTTAAGAAGGCGCGTTGCAGAGTTTGCGTGTGTAAAGGAACCGGTGAGCTTTTCCTTTCATTCTTCCCCCATTTCATTAGACGCCCACAAACAGCACGAAACAAAAGCAAAATTCCATCTGCTAAATTGCAGCTGTGAAGTAGGAGGCACATTTAAAAAGAAATGGAACACAGGAAAACGAGGAGGAGTAAAGAGAGAGAATAAATATATTTCTGGAAAAGACACCTGTTTGTGATGAAAATACATCATCCAGGCACAAATGTTTCAGAGTCGAAGAGAGAACAACAGAAACAGAAAAGCAAACATGCCAGTCTGAGTATCCTGTGATGCAAATGTAAGATGTAACTGACCTGTTTTTTTCAGGGGGTGGATTATGAAGTCATCTCATAACTCAGAGTTTATAATTAATGGGTGAAGGGCAAAAGGAGAGAAAGTGAGTGCAGCGATCTGAGGAAGGTGTTGTATAGCTTCATTAACACCACAGTCCAGCAGGAGCAGAATGTTCTCGGCAGAAGCATGGATCACTGCACTGTCAACAGAATCATCCCTCTGTATAAACTTGAGAAGCATCACACTGAGCAAGAACATGCATATGCATGCATGCAGTATAAACAATAAGCAAAACAGATTTTCAGGTCACAAGGCTGACCTGGTTAGATACAAATATGATCCTTCTCCTTGACTTTAAATGCGGACACCTGTACTTGCTGGGGTCAGACAGCAAATTCTAGAAGTATGAGTGGTGATCAGAAAGGTTTGAACCTTTTTAATAGAATCCCCGGTAAAATCAAACACTTTTTATTTTTCAACATAATCCCTGTGAAGACACTTTGCCACTAAATATGAATCTTTCTTTGACAAGAGCTTTATATATGTGGGGTTGTTGCTGTTTTACCCTTTGATAAATAACAGTTTGTTTGTAATCTGGTAGTTTAAATGGTTTATATATTCACATTCATGTGTGCATGGAAGTGTGTGCATTTATTCTGTAATGTTCCGGCGCCTCGTCCAGAGGTTGTTCCAGCCTTGCTCCCGATGCTTTCTGTGTTTGGCTCCAGCTGCCCCGCGTCCATGGTCGGGTTTGGAAGATGGGTGAATGAATAGATATATGCTGTTTATGTAGACTATTGATACATACGTTTTAAGGAATTTTTACAGTTCTTGGTAAATTAAAAAAAGAAAATTGTAGATATTTTAATCAATATACATTTTACTTAGCATTTTAAAACTGAGTACTGTATTTTATTTACAAAATGTGTAAACACAACTATAATAATTTACAAATATAACATAATAATAAATCAGTTAATAGCCTAATGGCAGGTTCATTTTATAAACAGAATACTAGTTTTAAAAAGTCATGTATTTCAGTAACCCGCTTAACCCAGACCAGGGTGGCAGGGGCGACTTAAGTCTATCCTAGTTAGCATAGAGCGCAAGGCAGGAAAAGAAACACTGAACAGCCGGGTGCCAGTTCATCGCCAGGTGAAAACACACACACACACCAACCACAGACAAGGGAAAATTTAGTGTCGTCAATTCACCTAACCAGCATGTCTTTGGACGATAGGAGGAAACCAGAGCAAACCCACACAGACACGGGAAGTACAAGCAAACTTTATGCAGGGAGGACACGGGATGCGAATCTCTGGTCTCCTTTCTGCGAAGTAGCAGCGCTACCACTACGTTACCGTGCAACCCAGTTTTTAAAAATAAAAAATAATGCTGAGTCAGTTGCAGGATGGTATTAGTGGAAGATGATCCAGTGTTGTTCATAGTACGCATTTACGATAACAGGAGGGGTGCAGCGCTATAGTCACGGATCAAGGCTAAGACAAAGTATAGGTGCAGTGTGCTACCTGGAGTCGGAGAAGGAGATCAAAGTTGCCTACTAACTTAGACCACCTAATGAGCAAGTTTCAAGAACCTACTACCTTGGGTAATGTTATAAAATGAATTCCGCAAGCATCAAACAAACTTATGGATCATTAAAATATGGAAACCATATTTTATATTTTTATTTGGACTGAAGGAGATATCGTGATATATAACCAAATATACTAAATTCAGTGCCACCGAAAAGGACAAGTGATGGATAGCAACACTTGCAGAATATAAACACACCCAGTAGGTTGGGAGCATGCGCTGGTACAATTGCCTTGCCGCACCCACCGCACATCGAACCACCTCAGGATACCAAATTAGGACCAGAGTGCAGCCGTGCAACGGGAGACACCTCAGCACCACACTGGTTCTGATGGAATAGAACAGTATGAGGTGAATATAACAAACAAAAATACGTATAAACGTAAATTTAGCGATTAATCCTCAGTTAAAAAAACACAGAGTTGGCGTCCCTAATTAAAAAATTGCCCGGCCGCAGGTTCAGAAAGTGCGCACTGAAAGATGCTGCCAGTTTCTTCCATGTATTCCTTCGGAGTGTCGTGGAGGTGTCTTTGGGCGTGCCCACCAAATCTTATATGAGCTCTCTCATCATATGTACTCATCACATGTGCTCTATTGTGCAGTTTGCGCTTCGATGAGACGTTCTTTACGAATACTGTCCTTTCTCTTACTATGGGTATTTTATACGATTTAGTGACTATTGGATTAATTCGATTATTAGGAAAAGCTGGGAGCATATGAATGAAAAGTAGCAACTCTTCTGTGTCATTTACCTAATTGGGAAATTAATTACAGAAAGACCAGATTAAGACCTCACAGGCTTACCACCCGGGGAATGGTCTTCCTCGGAGATTTAAGTCAGCGATTACTTGTTATTTTAGATCGACGGGTAGAAATATAATTGAGTATCCACGTTATGTGTGCTGCGTCAAAGAGCGCGAGGTACAGCTGAATATACAGTAAACAGCTTATATAGACCCTTCTTTTGAGGCTAGTCTGATATTCCAGTACATGGAACATAGAGACTTATAACATTATGTGTATTTAATTTAATTTTAAGGTTTACATAAATTAAGGATTGCATGATGTCATCAGGTAACTACATACTTGAGGTCTGTGTAACGCTTAGTTAAACTCATGTACGTGAAGATTTAATATGTATACTTTGGATGTGGTGGATTGAAATGACATGAAAATGGCATTTTCTCATTTTATTTTGTCTCTGGCTGTTATTAAAATGAAAACAACAAATAAAATATGATTAAAAAATGAAATTCAAGAAATGTCAAGGTTGTGAAGTGTATGCCATCTTGTCCAGCGACTGGGCCGAACTGCTGGCTTGGAGTATTTTTGTTTGTCTTGTGGTAGGGTTAATTATTATGAGGATTCGTAACAGGCACGTACGCAGTCCTTTTAAAACTGCTTTTAATGGCAGCGCACTGTGCTTGCAAAAATGCAGTATATGTCTGTATGCAAGATCTGCATAATCCTGTGTCAAAATAAGGATGGCAAAAATATTGTAGCGACCTCCACGTCAGGTTCGAAGATGAAGAAACACAGAAGGACGAAATAGGGATCAGAGAACAGTTTACTGGAGCAGCAAAAAAAAGTACGTCTTTGAACTTGAACTATTTACAATTGCCTATGAATCTCTCATTATTCTAGCCCAAATAAAAAACGGAGAAAAACGCCGACTTCGTAAAGCAACAACACCTTCCTTCGAGACCTCCCCCCAAGACTTTGCCTCAGTCCCCTCCGTTCTAGGTCCCGCCCTCTTTCAGCGTCAATCATACCCTGCTGTCAGTCCTCCACGCTGTACTCCGCCCTCCCTCAGTCAAGCCCAACAGTCTCTCCCAATGGCCTTCAACCTGGCCGGGACGTTACAGTATATAACGAGCAAACGTGATGAAAGGGAAGTGGTACTAAAATGAGAATAAACCTACAAACTTGAACCTCAGGCAAATGATGAAACGTGAGTTTTCAGCGTACAGACGGGACTTGGAAGACCACCCACAAAGAGGCAGGCTATCAGACGTTAAGACAATACAGTTAATAGTATGCAAAATAATATAAAGCAATGTAACATAGGTTAATAGGGGGTGGCCAGTTATGTTGAGTCTTTGTGTTTCTAAAATACTTCTCAAATTTTGTCGCTTTAGGCAACCGCCTAATTAGCCCGAAATTGCACAGCCTGCCCAATCTAATAAAGCTCTTATGTAGCTAACTAGACATCTTCGTCATTGATCTCCTAGTGTTTCCCATGGGGTGTCCTTCAGATCGCTGCAGATGGTAGTCGCATGGAGCCAGGTCTGGAGAATATGGTGTGTCATCTTCTTAGAATCCGAATTTTCACAGGGCAGTGTGACAGAGTGCGTTATTGTGACGCAGAAGAGTGATGGTCAGCAGCTTTCTTTGGTACTTTTTTCTGATTTGCTGCTATAAACAGCAAAGCAGTTCTGCATAATATTGACCATTTGAAGCATTTAATCAACATAGTCAATATCTCAAACAAATTATGCATTTGATCTTGCAAGCATGTGAATTACATTGATGTTGGAAGTATCCTTATACAGTACTTCCATTGTTTTGATTGCTGTTTAGATTCATAGTGACATCCAGTTTTGTCCTAATCTGAATTTATTGGAACATTGGATGTGGTAATGCTTTATTACAGGAGTCAACATTCTGGACACACAATTTTCATAGATATTGTTTATGTTTAATGGTTCATGAAGAATTCATTCAACAGACTCATAACTAATCACTTAAAGTGTCTGCCACCTTGTGCATTATCACTCTTTCATTCTCCATTATAGATAGCCCCACAATGGTGTAGTGTTTTTTCTGTTGTCAGTGTTCAGTGTTGGCTAAACTTTTTGTCAGTTTTTGATAGATATCCTGCCATAATAGAATTCTGCACCCCATGTCTTGATTGTAGAATATGAATGAGGTTGGTCTTGATACA
This sequence comes from Erpetoichthys calabaricus, assembly GCF_900747795.2. NCBI lineage: Eukaryota > Metazoa > Chordata > Cladistia > Polypteriformes > Polypteridae > Erpetoichthys > Erpetoichthys calabaricus. The sequence continues at coordinate 92,801,867 of NC_041402.2, read as the reverse complement.
CATATGACTAGGCCATACTGAATAACCAAAGGCACACTATTCTGTAGTATTAGAAATACAATCATAGCACAGATTGCCCTTTCTCTAACTATGAGTATTTTATATGATTTAGTGACTTTTATCCAAGTTGACTTGGTTGTATGAAAAGAAACACACACCGTGAATCGGAAACGGTAGGAACTTGGAATTCACATATTTTAGAAATCAGGAACTAATATTTGGCCATTTACAAAATCAGCAATGTTCAGTACCGCTGTCAGGGTGAGGTTTAAAGTTGCTCTCCCTTCATATCCTTTTTCTGTTTTTAATTGTATATAATTTACAGTAGGGATATATTTATGTGTCATATGCCTTTCAACAGTGCATTATCCTAGGACAGAATATACAGTAGATCATTTTGCTAATATAATGCAATACTCCAACATGTAAGGTAAATTCTAATTTGATTGAATTGTCTTTTAACTTTTTTCATTTGATTTTGTAAAATGCATTATTTAAATTTTCTGATGCATTGATTATGTAGCAAAACCCAAACAGGGGAATTCATGGTTGTGTGGGGGGCTAAATATATCCTGGCTCCCACAACCCTAAATTGGATTAAATGGGTTTGATAATGGACAGATGTGTATGATATCTCTGTTTCATGCTACTGCCAGTATGCCAGAATTATGAAGAGATTTGCTTCAATTTATGAACAAAGTTAAGACCAATGTTTACTGTATAAATTGGTGAATATCTATGCAAATCATCCTTAGGTTTCTCAATTTGTGGATCAGACACTGTTGTAAAGAGGTTAAAATAATGCTTTTTAAGTTATGTGGAAAAAATAATTGAAATTTGCATGGTGTTTTAATATAGGAATAGCAGATTATTTAGATGAGATGCCGTATTTAATTGAATAAAGTATAAAAATAAAATAGAGCTCATAATGGAAAGAGTAACATTGTGACTGATGTTGCATTTGGCAGGAGTTTGACATGACTGGGTTGGGTAAGTTTTTTATGCAGGATGTTAGTAGTGTGCATATTACTGATAAGGAGCAGCCTGAGGGCTGATAGGATTTATGCAGATGAAAAAGCAAATGTTTTTATAGTGCCATGATTATAGAATGTGCGAGCTTTATGCCCAGATAAAATAACTATTGTGTGATCAAAGAAGATATAAAATAAGTGTTTGGGACTTTTTCTGGTTAGTCTGACTATAACCTTCATGGCTATAAGGTAATCATCAGAGTAGTCTCATTAATGAATAGCAACACCATTATCAAGGCATTAGTTCTCCCATTTTAGTATGATGCAATTTTTGCTTAAACTGTGTGACTAGTTGTGTCATCCTGTTTCACCAGTTCTTTTATAATTGAATGGTCTCTTCGAGGCATTGTAAAACAGGAACAGTTTGACTACACTTTTTTGACACAACAGCGTCTCAACGATCAGGAGCAACAATGACTGCTCAGAGAAAACCACCTAATATGAAATTTGCTATGTGGACTTTAATTTAAATCAATTGGGTTGTATGATTTCATTTATTTAACTCCTAGTGTTAGATATGCAAAATAAACACATACAGGTTAAGATGAAATGAAGTTTGTTTTAACCTCACTAAGAACCTCATGTTCACTGATATTATCAGTCACTTAGGGATTAAGGGTCACTTTCCTACTTCATCCAGGTCCTCCAGGAATGCAAAGATATGCCTTTGTGCAGCCTTTGTAGTGGTGAAAGCCAAAGGAAAGGTGAATGATTGATTCAAAGCCGTAGTCCCATACGCATCCAGCATATCACTGTTGAGGTTTCCAGAGGCATGTACTGCAGGATGTGAATGTAACTCAAGGTTAATAGGCTAAGGGATTGTTTAAGGACACTACCTGTTCAGCAATTACAAAAAAGACCTAAAAGACTTATATAGTGCCTTTTGTGAAAAACTAACACAAACAGGGTTAGAAATAATTCATGGCTCTTACAGAAGTTATAGACTATTTTTCAACAAATAACCCAGACATGCTTTTTGGAATAAATAAAATAATACAATTTTTTTCATAAGATAAGGATAATCGAAGACTGACATATGCAAGTATATCCAATACCGAACACCACAAAACATAAATCTAATGTAGTTTTGCTTGATCTTTTTCTCTTCTATAAAAAAGGCACAAAATCCATAAGTTCTGTTTCCTTAATATTTATCTGAATAACCTTATTCATTCAGAACCAGCTTTTAAATTCTAATCTTTCAGATGGTAGGATGGATCAGTTTTCAGCTTGTTATAAGGTCTTTTTTATCGTGGCATTGATTTCCTTAATAGCTCCTCTGCACTTGGTGCCACATCGAGGTTCTCAGCAAGGATTTGCATGTGTTCGTGCCACACACTGTTTAAAACAGCTGTGTGACTGATGCTGCTGTGAGTTAATGGAAGGTTAGTTTAGCTTTCCTATGGAGTTTATGACCAGAAACCTATAAAAGATAAAACTTTTCTTTCATATACTTTCTGTTACAGAAATACCAATTACCAGAATCACACAAGTTTATAAGTTTCTGGCTTTGCTCTAACTATGATGTTACAGTATAAACAACAGTCTCAGAATCAAAAGTAAAGTGTCTTGTCTGTTTGATTCCAGTAGTCTCTGAGTAAAGACAGTGCTTTGTGCTAATTTATTCATGGTTAGCTGTTCTGTGGCATACATAGAAGGATGTTCAGTGTACTTGGTCTGTCTTAGTCCAGATCATTTTCTCCTTTCTTGGTGGTTGCTAGTTATATATAGTTACAGGCTTATGAGGTTTTGCATGCAGTGTTTCAGTTCTCCTCATATAAAGTATATCCTTGCTGTTGAGTCAGTGATCAGTCAACTTTTTTCCCTTTGACAGGTGATTTTTGCTTTTACATATGTTCTCACTTACTTGTGTACCTCACTATCCTTTAGTGAGGCTGGACTCTGCACAGCAGCTGTATCAAGCTCTGTTATGGATTGACATCTATTCTTTTATGGCATGGCACTTGCTTACCCTTGGGAGTAGAAGGATTTTTTCCAGCTTTTGTTATGGCCACTCTCTAGGCAGCAGGGGTTCTCAGATAGAACAAAAGGTAAAGCCGGGCAGGTAGCAGTTAACTAGTGCACAGCAAGGACATTTTGGCTTTGTTTTTGGGGGCTCATTGAGAAGAGACACGTGGCGTGTCTATAGATCAGTGTGAGAATCAACAAGATCGCAGGGCAAACGCACACCCCAGCCATATGCTAGGGCCAATGTAGTATTGCCAAACCACCAGCTTGCATGTCTTTGGCCTGTGGGAGGAAACCAGAGCAAACCCACGCAGACACAGGTAGAACATGCACATGCAAGTTTCACACAGGGGGGACCTGGGATCTGGTCTCTTTACTGTGAGGCAGCAGCACTATCACTGCATCACTGTGCTGCACAGTTTCGGTGGTGGATAATATAATTAATTTAAGCAGTGATACAATATACCCAAATGTGTAAATACAACATGGTTGTCCCAGATGCAATGCTAGTTTTTAGGCTGTTGGATATTACGTGTTTAAATTCAAATGAAAGACAACTGACATTGAACTTACCTCTACCTTGATAAAATCTATATTAAGGAGGATTTTTGGAGAAAAAACAGCTGAGATAACAATGGGCAGTAGTCAGTCAAAAACAGGATATTTCACAGAACAAAAAAAAAACAAAAAACAAAAAAAATGTAGCATGTTGCATTTGCAAAACAGCCAGAAGAGGTCACTTTTGCCAGGAACAAATCTAGCAGACAAATATGTTAGGAGATCAAAATGCTTTATTTGTCAGAGAACCTATCACTGGGTCGAGTATTGACCACTTAAGAATGGACAGGTTTAAATACCCAAAGATAATGTTAAGCTGCATGGCCTTGAAGAATACAATATCACATTCAAATATAGGGACTTTTTTCTTAGAATCTTTAAGATTGAAACATGCACAGTCAAGAGAGAAATGGTTAAAGAACTACATCAGTAAAATGAACAGTAATGAAGTAAAAAAAAATGCTGAATGCAAACACACCAAGCAAACACAGCTTTCAAACTGGAGATAGAAAAACAAGAAAACATTCCTGCAAAGACCGGACAGACTCAATGTATCATTGAAAAAGATGTTGTTCTAGATGACATCCCAACACCTTTAAGTAAAGTATCTCTAAAAAGGGCAGGAATAGTTCTGGACTTTGAACATGTTAAACCAGTGATGCTTAACCAGCCTATGACTATTGATTTAACCTGATGTGGTCACTACTATGTGAACGTTTTAGACAAAATTGAGAGCCACTGTGAAAAAGTGATGCAGGCAGTTTCACAACACATGGTTACAGGAGAGAAGGTCATTTAGACACCTCAGTTGTAATTTGGACATGCTTCAGTGGGCAGCTTACAGAAACTCCTCCATCGCTCAGGAACCAAGAAGGCAGAGTGTGTGTTCCCATCCTTCAGCAGATTGTTGACACTTGTGAGACATGAAAAAAACATGACCAAATGAAATGCAGACCAGCTGTTTTCTAGTTGCTGGCCTCCAAAAACAATGAAACTGTGGCTTTGGACTTACATGAACTTGTGCTGGGCAAGGCATTCATACATTTCAGTTCTGGAAGCATTGTAAATGCAAGGAAAACCATCAGAAATTGTGAAAACAGTCCATTGATTCACGAACATGGAGCAGATCAGGGTCTATACAGCAACCAGGATTTTAACACTGAAACAAAGAACAGTGGTGTGTGCAATCAGCTATTTATAAGACACATTCAGATGTTCACAGTAAGAAAATAATACTGAAAGTTAAAAGCAATGGATGTGACTGAGAAATGGCATTGGATTGGATGCTAATGGCAAAAAATATAATATAAAACATTTATGGCTATGGGCCATATCTGCTTTTATTGAGCCAAAATCCAAATCTTCTTTTTGTTCTCGTAGACAGGCCACCTGCACTAGCAAGCAACACTAGGACTGCATCAATGGGAGAACCTTTTACAGCACTTCTTGAAGCTGCATACTCTGACAGAATACAGAGAGTACTCAGGAGGCAACTGTAGGCAAGAAATCTGAGACAGTAGATTAAGTGTACTACAAAAGAGTTGAGTGTTCAGAATGGAAATGAGCTGGAGCTGTCATTGGGCAGGATGGAGCTGTGATGGAAGTGGGTGAGGGTGCGCCATTCTAGACCGCATAAAGTCAACACTGAAGCTGAGACATAGCATGCGGTCAGGTATGATATAGCTAAGAAAAGACATTCATGAGACACAATACCAAATAATGAAAACAATGAAAATAAAAGGGAGACTCTACAGACAAGGCGGATGTTGAAATTGAGCATCCTCATGAGTCACTGTGTCAACCTAAAAAAAAGTCACACTGCGAGATATTTGGAAAGACAATAGTAGGAGATCCAACATACAGCTAAAGTAGGGTGGGCTGGCAAAACATTAGGAGAAAACATAAAGTAGTACTACTTGGGAGTTCCTGGACCCTGGCAATATTGCAGATACAAAAATATCTGTTGACATTTTACATGTAGATCGTCTGTACATTGAAACAGAGGCTCATTTTTCAGAAAATACTGTGCTTCAAATCCAGGATAAGTCATGTGAGTTAGCAAAGCAAGAAAAAAATAAACAACTGGAGAAGTAATGGTGCTTTTGAGTTGGTTAAAAACGCTGGATAGAATGTGTTTCCACAAAGTGGGCATGTACTTTGAAGGATCATGCCTGGATGCAAGTGTTACACCACTTAAAATGACAGTGGCAAGCCACTAGGGTGCATAAGAGGACCAGAAGATAAGCGTGTAACCAAAAAACTAGCCAAATTCATAACTTGGATTTCTGTTATACTTTCATCGCAAACAGAAAATTAATCCCAAAACCATTGTCTAAATTTGAAAGCAAATGTTATCGTACCAAGAGATTAACACAAATAGATTTTTTAGTAAAGAGACTTTCTGTACTGCAGTGGGTTGGCACCCTGCCCAGGATTGTTTCCTGCCTTGTGCCCTGTGTTGGCTGGGATTGGCTCCAGCAGACCCCCGTGACCCTGTGTTCGGATTCAGCGGGTTGGAAAATGGATGGATGGATGGACTTTCTGTAAAACATGTAGAATTAACTTCTAAAGTGTTGCGTCCCAGCAACATACCCCAAAATGGTGGAGCCCATTCAAAAAACAAATTGTTAATAATATATCTACATTGCTACAGTGGACCTGAACAGAATTTGAGAAGCTGTACAGAAATGGGCTTCCAAAATGATTCTCCAACACGTGAATTAGATTCACTTCACCTTCCTCTGGCTGTGATTCTGTCAGACAACGGAAATTTCTTTTCATCGGAATTAAATGTGCATTTCTAAAGGTTACAACAATGTCTTATAATATTTGCATTTGTCCAACTACTGAGGCAAAAAGTAAAGGAAAGCTTGTAGATTCTGGAAATGAGTGAGGGTCTTACAGATGCATCAGGCTACTGGTATAACATAATAAAGGAGATCAAGCTTATTACTGGTTGGATGAAGACTTATTTTGAGTGGAATACTTACTTGCCATGTAGATGACCTCATACTAGTAGTTGTTTGTTACCTCAGATCTACCTTCTAGGTTTTGCTTAAAGAGCACGATCACTTCTGCTATGTGTGACTGGATTTTGTCATTTTTTTTGTGAGCAGTATGAATACAGCAAAAAAGCTACATTGAAAATTCTCTATCTATTTTCATGGAACCTTCATGAGTCATACAGAAGGATGGCTCCCTCACTTCAATTGAACTGGAACAATTAAAATCAAAAATAGCTCAGATTTTCAGTTGCCAGAAAAGTAGACCTGATGTCATGTTTGATGCCTGCAGTTTAGCATCTAGTACATCTCACCATACCGACCATAAACAAAGCCAACAAGGCCAATGACATAATGCATTCTGTGAAAATGACCTTTAAGTTTCAACACTTAGGAAGAGACGAGTCTTTTTAGTAACAACTCAATTGGGAAATTTTCTGTTGGTGACACACAAGGATGACTCTTGATTGTTTTGACAGGAAATGAAGGTGGATGTTTATCCCTTATAACTGGAAATCAACAAAGATCGAAAGATTAATGTGTATTTTAATATATTTGGAGACACCTTTGCAATGTGTGATGGCACTTGTAAGGCAATATTTCTTTCTACACTTTTTTCAGAGCTTACAGTTAGTTACTTAAACCAAAACACTTTTAAAGTCATTTGTGCTAAGCTGATGTCACATTACGAGACTTTTCATTGTGGGGTGTGTCAGATTTGCCAAACACAGTAGCTGGTCTCGTTGCTGCACCATGTCAAACTACATGACTGAAAATCACAGCTCATGTCACATTTACTGACTAAGCGCCAATCTTCCAATGCAGCTGTGCTCACCCCTTTTGCTGACAGCCAAGAGCGAGTTGCCTGATGGAGCCGGCTCTATTCAAAGGGTTAACAGTTACAGCGAGTTCAGCAGCAATCTCTACCATTTATGTCTCTTTTCTATTCTGTTTTGGTATGTAAAATATGCAATATCATATGGACAAGCTTCTCTTCTGTTCGTGAAGCTCACTGCCCCTAACTGATGGAGCAGGTTCTGTACCATACCAGTGCTGTATGAAGGGTTAACAGCTCTGGTGCATTCAGTCACAGTCTTGGCCCTTTATTCTTTTTTCCATTCTGTTTAGTACACAAAACATAAGACATCAGATAGAAGAGCTAATCTTCTGTTTTTGAGGTTCAAAACATTTGTGTTCCTTATTCCTCAATCTATGCACTGTACCGCTGGCTGAATGGTCATTTGTTCTCAACTCTTGCACTTAAGGAGCCAAACCCATCCATCTGGCCAATGAGAAAATCAAACCTGTTTGATTTTATCATAGCCAGTCGTAGACCAGTTGGTCTCAGTCATTGGGTATGTCACATTAGGCTATCGTCTTAATGGGAGTGTGCTGCGAAAGGCCTTCAACTGGCCAAAATATTATAAATTAAGGCTATGACTGAAAATCTCTGCAAAAGTCATCTAATATGACATTGGTTTTAGTTGATGCAATTCAATCTGCCAAGTCTGTTATCAGGGAAAAGACTTAGTCCAGAGATAAGGAGAATAAAAGAACTTATTCTGGTGCACACATTTTAATGTGTTTTGTGTTCACATACAGTGGATTCAGAAAATATTCAAACTTCCTCACTTTTTTCAAATTTTGCAATGTTGCAGCTAAAATCATTTAAATGATTTTTTTCCTGATATGGGGCAACACTCAATATCCCAGAATGACAAAACAAAAGCAGGAATTTAGACATTTTCGCAAATTTATTAAAACATTTTTTAAAAAATGAAATATTACATTGATACAAGCATTCAGACCCTTTGTGACACTTGAAGGCTGGCTTAGATGCATCCCATTTGATTGATCATCAGTGAAAAGTCTCTACACCTTGTTTGGAGACCATTTGTGGTTAATTCAGTTGATTTGACATGATTAGGAAAGACACACACACCTGTAGGTAGGTCCCTGTAAATGAGAATGTGTGTCAGAGCAAAAATCAAGCCATGATGTAAAAGGAATTGCCTGCATTTCTTAGGATTGTGTTGAGACATATGTCTGGGGAAGACAACAAAATATTACTGTAGCACTGAAGGTTCCAAAGAGAACAATGGCCTCCATAATTCTTAAATAGAAAAAGTCTGGAACAACCACATATCTACCTAAAGCTGGTGACCTGGCCAAACTTAGCAGTTTGGAGAAATGATCATGGTAAGAGAGGTGACCAAGAAACTGTCTCCTTTGTGGAGATGGGAGAAACTTCCAGAAGGAAAACATCACTGCAACACTCTGCACTTTAAGATAGAGGGGCCAAACAGAAGTCTCTCCTCAGTAAAAGACACAAGGAAACCCACTTGGAGTTTGCAAGAATACACTTGAAGGACCTCTCAAACTGTGAGAAAGAAGATTCTCTGGTCTGATGAAACTAAGATGAGCATCAAGCCTGGAGGAAATCAGGCACCACTTATTATCTATGCAATGCCATTGCAGTGGTAAAGCATGGTAGTGACAGAATCATGCTGTGGTGTTGTTTTTCATCAGCAGGGGCTGGGAGAGTAGACAGGATTGAGGAAAAAAAAAAGCTGAACAGACCAAAGTACAGTGATATCCTTAATAAAAATCTGCTCCAGGGCGCTCTGAAATTCCAACTAGGACAAAGGTTTACAATAGGACAAAGGAGCCTGGGCACAGTGCAAAGAGAACAAAGAAGCGGCTTAAAGACAACTCTGTGAATGTCCTTGAGTTGTCCAGACAGAGCCTGGACTTGAACCCAAATGAACATTTGTGGAGAGACCAGAAAATAACTGTCCTGTAATGGTCTCCACCATCCAACCTGACAGAGCTTGAGAGGATGTGCATAGAGTTAACAGAAATCCACAAATCTAGGTACGCAAAGTTTGTCATGTCAGACCCAAAAAGACATCAGGCTGTAATTGCTGCCAAAAGGCTCTTCAACTAAGTACTGAGTATAAGAGTTTGAATATTTGTGTCAATGTGATATTGCAATTTTTCATTTTTAATTAATTTGCAAAAATGACTAAACTCCTGTCTTCACTTTGTCATTCTGGGATAGTGAGTGGTGCTTGATGAAGAAAAAAATGAATTTAAATATATTTGGCACAAGGCTGTAACATAGCAAAATGTGAAAACAGTGAAGGAGTCTGAAAACTTTCTGAATCCACTGTATAAAGGAAAAACTTGTCGACTTTTTTTATGAAAAGGGAACATCTATTCTTATACACTTGAAAGCACTTAAAGAAGGCAAATGGCATATTGAGTAACTTGTATAACTGTTTGACTATTTGCAAGCCCTGGGGTTAGTTATGCTTGTTTTACACTACAGAATATTTTTGGTTATTTTGTTAAAAGAAAGAAAGTGAGATTATTAAGTAATTCATTTATATAAGCACTCCTGTTTGTACGACTACAGTACCTTCTGTTCAGGTAAATTGTGCCTAACATTCATTGTGTTGTCTTTTAGAGTTAACAGTATTCTCCACTGTCAACAGCGTTACTGGACGTACTGCTGATACTGCAATAGTATCTTTCTCTTTTTAAATGTTATGCTACTATAGAATTACACATTTAATTTGTAATATAAAAAGAGTTAGAAACTATTTTACTTTTTTATTTTTACCAGTAAGCAGAGTGCTAGCCAGGGTGAGAGATACATGCTAGCAATTCTAGGGCCTGTTCCCAATTCTGACTTCTAAAGAAGTCCTTATCTGGCATTGGAGGGTAAAGTTCATAAAAGCTGTGTGAAATGTAGCCAGTGAAAGAGGAACATGTAGCAGTGTTAAAAAAGAAATTGTGAGCTGCGAAGCTAATCGTACCCCCAAAAAAACACAGACGCCCCTGGGAAAAAACTTAGGAAACCCCTAGGAAACATAGACAGACTACCTTCACATTTCTCCTTTCCCTTCTGGCCGGCTCTGTCGTGTAATCTGCCTCCCGCACGGTACTCCGCCTTGTCAAAAAGCCTGTACGGGCTTCTCTCAGTTGCTTAAAACTGATTTCTTGCTTCTCCTTACCCCTCTCCCAGACATTCTCTCCTCGTGGGGAAACTGTCATCTCTGAATTGTCATGGAGGAGCACGTTTAAACTTTTCAAAAGAGACAAATGTTTGTTTGCAGTGTTTTGAATAAAGTTCCTTTCTTTTCTACAACCTCCTGTGTCTCTGTGCAAATCTGTGACCCAAGCGTGACAAAATATTAGAGTGATCAGGTGGATCTGTGGAGTGTCACAGAGTGACAGAAAAGCAAATGCTGAGTTGACAGAAAGACTTGATGTTGAGACCATAGACGTGGTGCGGAGGAGACACCGACTAATATTATTGTAACATGTGGACCGAACGACAATGGATGATTGGGTGAAGATTTCCACCAAGATAGAGTTGTGTAGGGGATGAAGCCAAAGAATATGTGGATGGAAGTGGTGGTTTATGACATGAAAAGAGTAACTCTCACCCCTAAAGCATTCCCAGGACTGTGGAGGAAAAAGATTGAGGGGTTTACCTGGAAAATGGATATTAAACATGAGGTGATGACGATGATGATTAGCTTTAAACACTGTATATTGCTGTTCAGTTGTTTTATTTAAATAACCTTTCTCAAATGATTCATATTGCAGAACTTGTCATATTTCTCCTTTGCATACTTTTGTGAAGATGGCCACATACTAAATCACGTCAACCTGTCTTAAACTACATGTGGAAATCATACAGTTTAAGATACTTTTTAACTCAACCTAACATTCCAGGTGCTTTTAAATAGATCCATCCAGTTATAATATATATTGATGGCTTTACTCCAGATTCCTCACATTCTCCTAATAAATGCATGTTCATTTTCAGCTTTAAATATGCCTGACGTTAGTTAGTGTGGGTGTGTGCTTGAATGTGCCATTTTTGACTTGGATGTGGAGTTGCCAAATAGACTTCAGATTCTTGTGACCTTAAAATGACGGGAACCAATGCATTAATTCAATTTTAGTAAAGTTGGAGGCGTGGTAGCACAGTTGTTAGAAATGCTACCTGGCACATCCATGGAGCATGGTTCACCTTCTGCTCCAGTCATTCTTCATGTACAATTTACATGCCACGGACTTTGGATTGCACGTTTTAATGTGAAAAGCATCCATGTTTGGTTAAACCTACGACTCAGTTTGCCTACAACTCAGTATGGGTGTTTATTACTATTCATTATTCAAGTCTATAAACTGTCACACTGTAGACCAGAGGGTCATCTTCCAGGCTTACCTAAAGTAATGCCACACCGGGACAAGAGGGGGTGCTGCCATTTACAGACTTATCTCCTTTTTCCCTCACAGCCTGGAGAAGCCACTCCTCAAGGGGCATCCAGCCTGAAGGTAGCCCCGCCCCTTCTGATCTGCAGCATACAAGAGCAGAGTGACCTCAGAGGTGGTCGGCGCATTCTGATGTGGACTCGGCTTAAGTACACTGAAGCCTGTTTTGTTCTCCTACATTGTGAGAAGAGGACTTTTGTTTCCTTTTGATTAGCAAAAGAAAGTGACGATTTTCATTATTTCTTCTGCTATAATTTGTGAAAATTAAAGAAGTTTTGATGCTGGCTGGCACAGCAACCTCTCTCTCAACCTGGGATTATTTCCTCGCACTGCTACAGCACATACAATACAGTTATATTTTATATTTAAGTGTAAAATTAACAGGTGTTGGAAATCTATGTGTGCATGAATTTGGATCTGACTACTTTCCTATAATTGGTTTCAAAATTTTATATTTTCTTAAATCAGACTACAATTGCAACTGTACAGTGATTTATTTTCCAGCTGAGCTGTCGATTTAGCTGGTTAAAAATGTGTCACTTTGTAAAACATTACCAATCAGGTGGCGAACTGTTGGAAATAATTTTTTCAATAGCAGCCTGCTTTTTATCAAACGTGTTTGAATTTTTTTTTCTGGACTGCATCTCATCAGTAACTTTCCAAATATCACAAGTTCTGATGAGCCAGTCTAACGTTTAGTGCTCCTGAAAATGTATATTGGAGTTGTTTCATAGTCCTGTCATTCAGTTGTCTCTGCAGTTATTGCACTTAACTCTAAACAGCGAAGAGTGCTTTGGTTTTAACATTATTTAGCTTTATTTCTGGCAAGCTTCTCTTACCAAGAAAAACTAAATTGTGGTCTGTCACATTCTGTGAAGAGCTGAAAAGAGGACTCGCCATCTGTATGCTATAATAAGACTAGAGCTTACAGCTGCGGGTCTGCCGCCTTTTAGAGCAACTCTAACAGAGTGTTAGCTTGCAATTAAATCCATACCAGAACATGGACCTGACAAAGCTTGTGAAAATATGAAGAGCCTGAGCTTTGAAGACACTCACTAGGCTTATGACAAGTTGAATTATCATTTAGACACATCTCTAATGCATTTTAAATATGTTAAAATTAATTATTGGTATCTGACGATACATCTATACTGTTCCGAGATGTCTTATATGAACTTGCAAACATCTTAAATGCATTTCAAAATATTTAAAATGACATCCTGTCCATTTTCAGATATCAGAAATGCATTTAAAAGATACCTCAAATACATTTCAAGATATCATGTAAATGTAAAATTCAAGATACCTTAAAATAACTTCTTTTAAACTGATAGGAACTTTTACAGCAAATTATTTTGAGATGTTTTGAAATAACAACTCAACCATACTGAGATAACTCAAATGCATCCTGAAACATCTTCACATATCATGAATGGCACAGGAGGTTGTCAAGTGCATCTTGAAATGCACTTAAGAACTTCCTGTGCCATTCATGACATTTGAAGATGTTTCAAAATGCTTTTAACAGGCTGCATTTCAGTATGTTTGAGCTGTTATTTCAAGGTTTTTAAAATGTAATCATGATATCTTAAAATGCATTTGAGATTTCTACTTATTGACTCCAGTTTGAGATATCTCCAGTTCATTTCTGATATCTTAAAATGTGTTTCTTCTCATTTTCAAATTTATCTCAAATTTAAGTTCAAGATATTTGAAATAACTTTCTTTTTTAAAATATCTTTAAATATATTTTAAGATATCAAAAAACAAGGATATCTTAAAATGTAAATGCATTTATTTTGAGATATTTTAAAATAGATGAGAAGTCATATTGGGGGAAAAAAATAAGAAAATTTGCTGGAAGTGACTTGGAGATGCCTCAAAATCAATTTCTGATATCATAAAATATATAGGTGATTAATGTCAACTTTCTTACTGTTCATTTAAAGATACCTGAAAGTAATTCTGAAATATCTGAAACGGTACTTGAGATATCTTCAGATGCATTATGCATATCTCAAAATGTATCAGGGATATCCTAAAGTATAGGAGAACGTATTTTGAGAAATATTGAAATGAGTTTTAGCTATACAAAAAGCTGAACTACATTTTAAGAGATCTGAAATGGAATTTGAATTATCTCTAATTACTAGTTTGGTCTGCCATACGGGGGTCATCTGCTGAACTAAAGTGGCACGATGTCACTGCTTTTATTAATCATTAAGTGAACCCAATACTCATTTCTGCTGGGCATGCTGATCCATGAGATATGTGGGGGAAAAAAGTATATTTTGTTTCCAATCTTTACTATAATGCAGAGCTGTAAGCTGTAAAGAAATATTTATTAAAACTACTGATATATTGTATCTTGAATATTAGGAATGCTAAGCTAGTCTTGTTACACTGCAGTCCTGAAGGGAAGCATGAGTTCATTTTTATGGCTGTTCATCACTTCATTCATCATGTGAGCCAACTTGCTACAATCAGCGCCATGAGAAAATCAAATACCCCAATCTCTCATATTTTTATTTTAATACTAGGCCAATTCAGATTAATACAATTATATCTGTTTGGTCAGTGGAAGGAAATCAAAGTCTCAGAGAAAATGTACATGAACAGGTGGAATACATATAAATAGAGAGGTATGGATGTATAACATTGCAGCAACAGAACACATTTCCTATAGTTTTTCTGGCCAAGGTATACTGATGTAGTCGATGTAACAATAACTTTGGCACAAATAATAAAATAGTGCATGGTGGATATAAGTGGAGGTTTAACAAAAAATAAACTATTGACCAAGTACATAGATCAAATAGAATGAGACATGTAGGGGGATGCAGATACATAAAATAAAGAGAGACAAAAATGCACAATTAGAAATGCATCAAATGTAAGCTAAATACACTAAAAACCCAAAACCTTCTGATAAAATTAAGTTTTTAAGAATCTTCTTTTAAAACTCTCAATAGATTCTGATTCTTTGTTATATTGTTGGGTAGAGGACCTCAATTGGGGAACATAAACCTGAATGCAGAATGCCCTGTTCTTCTATGTTGTACATGTGGAATGAAAATTAGGCCAGCATTACTTAGTCTAAAATACGTTTGGGTTGCTAGTAGTTAAGTAGTACTGATACGTCTCCAGATGCTTGACCATCAAATATTTAAAAAAATGATGAGAAGCCTAAAATGTATAGTAAAATAGAAATTGTTCACGTTTCATTTGCTTTACCTACAATGCTGTTCGCTTTGACACTCTATTCTTTACACGCAGCCAAGTATCTCATTCCCATATGTTGCTATTTTGTGATTCAGCTTATTATCTTTTGCACATTACTTAATATACTGGGTATGCTTGCATTCATAAATGAATTATCTTGTGGAAACACACATACAGGAAAAAAGGTGTGTGTATAACATAATACTTCAGCAGAAGGAGATTTTTTTTTCTTCATACACATCCTTTATTTGACTCTCAGGAAGAATGAAAATTAGTTGATCTTTTAGAGCAATCAGCTTTACTTAGAGGCACCATATGAATTTTAAGCTGACTAAACACTTCACAGAGGAAAAGCAATAGGTAGCAGAAAATATAAAATGACATTTGAAAAAAAAAAAAGATAAGGACTAAATTAACAGCATGTCTATTCTAAATAATATGCGGTAGTGACATACTCGTGAGAGTCAGAAGGCTTTACAGGGCTGAACTTTTTTTTTTTGTTCTCACCTAAACAGACACTGTGAGTGGGTGTTTCCATTTGCATTTCCAGAAACCTTTTTTGTGAGGACCTCTATATAAAATTGTTTTACAGGATCCAATTATCATCTATACATAGCAAATCATGTGGGTGGTTCCAGTTTGGCTTAAGAGCAAAACAAGAAAAAAAAATGAAACAAAGCCCAGTTTTAATGGCGCTGGATGTCAATAACCTTTAAATTGATGTAAGTTAGGATTTCCTAAAGCATGTTGTTAAATTCAGAGCATTTCCTTTAAAATATAGAGCCATCATTTGTAAAATGTATAAAATGTGAATCAGAAAGACATTTTATGATTATTAGACCTACAAAACTGCAGAGATTTATGTTTGTCCAATTACTGACAGTTTGTATGTGGAATTTTGTTAACTTCCAGTTTAACTTTTTTTGTCTGTGTACTATCAACCTGAATACTTAATGACGCTGTAGTTGACATGGCTCTGTTACAGCTCTAGAAGACAGTGTTCAATTCTTGGATTGATCATAATTCTCCCAGTCTGTATTGTCTTTTTTCTAGGTACTTGAATTCCTCCCCAGTCATGAAGTTGTGCAGAATAGGTTGGTATGTATGTTATGTCCATATGAGTAAGTGTTAAGGTATGTTGTTATGGCCTGGAACATGTGTCTGGAACTGGTGCTCTTCTCCCTATGCTACAGGATACATTTTGGCTCTCTACTACCCTAAAATTGGATTAAGCAGCTCCAGTAAATGGATGGATTTATCACGGTCATATAGCTCTTGTTCCCTGGTTTGATTCCAGGCCGGAGTGTTGTCAGTATTTTGTTCCTCTGTTCACATGGGTTTCCTCTGGGATCCTTGATTCCTTTTAGTCCAAGGATAATCCTGTTAGACTGACAGCCAGTTTTAAATTGCCCTTTTATAAGTGTGTGCCCGAGGGTCTATGTAATGGACTGGTATACCAGTTAAGGCTGTTGCTACCAATATAGTGAATTGACACTGCTCAAATCAAACAAACAAAACGTTGTTAAGAAGCCGATTGGGTTTGTGGTAGAATTATGAAACTGTACACTGCCCACATAAAAAATATTAAAAGGTATTTTCATATGTTAAAGTTAGTTGTTAAGCACTGAATAAGGGGAGTAATTAAAAGAAAACTCTTAAGAAAATTTAATAATTGAATTGTTCTCTCTATCTGTTATTACATTATTTTAAAGGACAATTAAAAAGGTTCAGTGTGGTAGTAGTTATTTTCATGTGTACAGAGTACAGATGTCCACCAACTTGCAGCATATCACCACTCTACAGTGCCATGATAAAAAAAATGCATTAAACCTATTAAAGTCTTTTAATCTTTTATTGACTATTAAAAAAAATGAATGTAGATTTTAACTAATACTAATAATAATCTGTGAGCATGGTAGTACAGTATAGTGGTTAGCTTTGTTGCCTCATTGATCCAGAGTTTTGGGATAGAATTATACACTATGGTCATTCTCCATGATCTGATCTCTTTGTGTCTGTGTGGGTTTTCCTCCCACATCCCAAAGACATGATGTCAGGCTAACTGGCTAGCTGAAACTGGCTTTGTGCAAGTGTGAAAGAGGGGCTCAGAAGCAATTAGACTCTGCACTAGACTGGCACCCCCGCCGGGACTAGATTTTCAGCACAATGATGCTTGGATAAGTTCCATGCTTTTGCGACCCTGAATTGGATTAAGTGGGTTTGCAAATGTTATGTTACATAATAATAATAAGTAGGTTCTAAATTTCCAGGGAATTAGTTACACACACTTTTCAGAGTTTTGAGTGGCATTAGTGACTGGCAAATATTCATCTGAAAAATGTGCAAATGATGCCCAACTCAGAAAAAGTTTGAGAAATGCAAATACTTCTAAGAGTACACTGCCTGTTAATATAGACTCTTCATAAATTATTTTTTCTGAAAACAACATCAAACTATTAAATATCATTCACATAAAAGAAAATTGTTAAATGTGGCGTTAAAGAAATGTAATAATGTGATTATGTTGATTAGCACATGCAGATAAGAAGAATTTCACTGTGCTCTGTACATGCAACTATATTGACACTATGAACCTATTAAGTTTAATTATAATCAAACTCTAGTCTGAGCACAACTAATGCCTCTTCATTCCATTATGATCTTTGTGCATCAACATAAGGATATTGAAGCAGAATTTTTAAGGCTCAATGACCTTTCTTTAGTCACCTTTTATGAAACGCAAGAGGGACGGCGACCTTACTCTAACTCCAGGTCACAGAAGCCTCTCTGGCATTAAAAGGAAATGTTAATGAAAGCAAGTGAAAAATATTATGCTGTAAGGCAGTGAGATGTGGGCGATGAAGGTGGAACATAAAACAAGGCTGGGAACAACAGCCATGAAAAAATGAATGACGACTTAAGTCAGTACACAGGAAAAAAAAAAAAAAAAAAAAAAATGTGCAGAGGTTAAAACGACTGAGATAGTTTGGACATGTAGAGTGAAAGAAAGAGAAGTGAAGAGGATGAAACCCAAAGGGAGTCCAAAAAAAATGTTCCTGAAGGTGGCATCATGTAATATGAAAGGAATGGTTGTCAGTCTCGCCCCAAAGGAGTGCCGAGAGTGGAGAAAAAAAACAAGACTTGGTGAGCAATCTGCTAACTCAGAAAACCTCGGAAAATGGATGTTAAACCAGCAGAAGAAGAAGAGAAGAAAAAGGAGGAGAGTTTGAACACAGCTTTGAAGATAACCATGGTTCTATAATGGAAAATATTCTGTTTAAAGAGACGAAGCAAACAGTGGATCAACCAATGCGTGGATTAGAGTAGAAACAAAGATGAATTCAAACAGAGGGAAACAATTGATTCCTTTCATAAACCTTATGCTAGAGCTCAATTAAAAAACTGTGTCCGTTTTTATCTAAAAAATGGATATTTCCGAGCAACAGAAAGTAAAGAGTGAAACAACTAAGCTTACCCTGGGGCTAAAAGATAAGAGTTACGGTGGCAGACTAAAAGAATGAAATCTCCTGAGTATACTATAAAGATATGCGAGGAAGAATATGACTGAATCACTTAAAATCTTGAATAGCACTGATAACACTCCACCAGTTACTATAAATATAGTGCTGAAAACAAGCTTTGAATGACCAATTAGAAATTGAAAAAACAGCAAAGTAAATCTGTAGTGGGCAGCATGATGGTTCAGTGTTTATCAGTGCTGTATCACAGACCCAGCATTCTGGGTTCAAATCCTGCACTTAGTTGTTGTCTTATTGGAGTTTGCACATTCTCTCCATATCTGAGATTACCTCATCCCCAAGGCATGCAAGGCAGGTTAGCTGTCAAGTTTTGACTGATGCCGTGTGAGTGCAGTTTTGTTTCGCAAGTGATCCTTGTGATGGACTGGTGCCCTGCCAATAGTTTTGTGTTCAGCCTTGTGTTCCATGCTGTTGGGATAACCTCTGGCCCTCAGGACAAGAAGTTAGACTAGGATGGTTTGTGAATGATAAATTAAAACTGTAGTCTGAGCGTTACTAATGCCCATTCATTTATTATCTGAAATCTCTTTGTCAGTACTAGGTTGTAGAATGTGAAAACAGTAGACAAAAAGCAGAAGGCAATCCTCAATAAATCACTAGGTCATTACAAAGTACACAATATCAAGTCAATTTTAAGTTACCAGCATGTCTTTGGACTCTGGCAGGAAATCAGAGCCTCTAGTAGACCAATCCAAGCAAAATCCATGTCAATGGGCACACTAGCTTGGAATTCAACTGGGGTCAAAAATCTTTGAGAAGCCAATGCTACGGTCCTAATTTTTTTGTGGCTTTTTTTTTCCCATTCGAAGGTAGGTGATCTCACAAAATATTTAGGCTTGAAGTCTACCTAAAAAGAAAACTGATCACGTTCTTAATGTTTTATGTTAACGTTGATCCACCACAACAAATGCACCTGTACTTAGTAAAGAATCGTTTCTGTAAAGTAGGTATAAAAAAAAGCATAGGATATAGACTAAGTGCCAAATGTGAATGTAGTCATCACTGATGCCAAGGTTTTTTGTAATTTTTCTAGAATATTAACAACTGCAACAAACACCCATCCTTTTATTTTCTAACCCACCCAGTTCAGGGTGTCTATCCCACTAACACTGCATGCAAGGAAGGAACCAGTTCTGGACAGAATGCTGGTCTACTGCAGGCCAAATATGTATAAACTGGCCCAACAGAAGTGAATGGGGGCGTATGAGCAACAAACTTTTTTTTGACTAACCAGACCTTCTTGCTGATTGAACAGAAGGCTGTTTAGAAATTCTTTGGAAAGAAATATTTTATTTAGCTGTATTAAGCAGAAACAGAAAATAGGAAATTGGTTTTAATGTATCATGAACAATGCCTTGCTATTTTAAATAGTTGTACAGCAACAAAGCAGGGATATGGTACCCACTAGCAGCAGTCCTGCCTCCCACGTACAGTATTTTTTATTTGTAGTTTTATCATTATATTCATCCATGGGTTGTCCTCTCTCTACACTCACAGTAACAATGTCTATAGCCCTTTATTAGTCAGTATACTATCCCCTCACCTATTTATCCAAAACCCAGTTTTTCTTTCTCAGGCTCTTATTCCTTTCCCTTTTCAGCATGAGCTAATTACTGAAACTCATTTCCGGAATCACACTGTTTAATTAGCAAGATTAGACTTCCGGACTTGAGAATTACACAGCCTAATTTAACTTGAATGCAGAAAATTAATTAGAGGGAATTAACTCTCACTCTCCTAGTCACCATACCCTCCTTTCCCTGCCCTCTTTCTCTTATCCTCTGCACCTGTCAAGCAATAAAAACAAGCAATGATGTCTGAATACGGAGAGCTTATACTTCACTTCACCAAGCCAGTCATTGAATAAGTCTCACCAGGTAAGCAGTAGTTTTAAAGACAACTTTATTGTCTACAGTTGACATTGTTGCTTTGTACAGCATTACCGAAACAGACCAGTCAAAGACAAAGTTCACCTCAATGTGAAATGCAGGCTTACACAGAGAAACAAACAGTAAAAATAAACTGAGGCATTTATAAAAATAGGTTTACAAAGTCAGAACACCATTTCAAAGAAGTGTTTTTTTTAAGAAATTCAGGCTCAAATTAAAAGAAAGAACACTGTACAATTAAAATTGTGTTTAAAGAGACAAAAACAATGGGCGAGAAGAGTCACAGGTAAAGAGTAATCAGAGGGTCAATACTGATGCAGTTTTACAGATTCACTAAGGGAATCCTAGAAAGGAAAAGAAAAAAGCAAAGACATCATTACGTTGATTGTATTAGATGCCTAACAGTGTAGCCAGTTATTCAAAAGCTCTGCCTACCTTCCTCTATGAAGTGCTGACAGCTGACTGCCTTCGACTCCTTGCTTCTCCTCTAAAGGTGAAGGAGTCTGTGGTTCAAGAGAAGGCGTCCGAGGGATGGCCCCTGCAGAGGTAAGAGCCTGCCGACTCTCCTCTGAAATGAGTGTTCGAGACAGAGTGAGACTGTGGGAGAGGGGTGCCCTCCTCTTTCCTCTATGATCATAACTGTAATGAAAACAAACAAAATTAAACTTTTTATTTTGACCTTACATGAAACTGGATAAAAGAGTGTCCTTACCATGGAAATTCAATGGAAATGCAGTAGATTCAACTTACTATATCATACACTTTTCATTCTTTGTTGACTTACTAAGTCTTGTGTAACTGCTTACTAACCCCTTTAGTTGCCCAACTACACTGTTCTAACATTTCCACAAAAGTTCCATCTAAAATGATCAAATTATATGAAAGAATCTCACCAGAGCTTGGCAGTGATAGTGGCTGCAATCAGCACAAGCAATGTTGAAATGATTATGGTGACATAAAATTGTGGATCTACAGCTGTAACGAGAGAGAACAAACAAGTCAGTCGACACTCGTTTTACACAGTCCCATTTATTCACTAAGCAATTCTTTAAGTAAAAAACATGAATGTAACAAATATATAGCACATATACAAATGTTAGATTACCATATAGTGTCAACTAAGTGCTAGGAGAACTGGAAAAAATAATTTTTACAACAAAATTACTTACAGTGAATTGGACTGAAAATTCAATTCCTCAGGGTAGTGCTTTGACCTACATGTTAGTGCAGAGGTAAACAGTATTTTATATGTTAAAAGAGTATACCCACAACTTTGAAGTGCTGCAAAATAATCTTTCTAGAAACAATAATCAAAACACTGTTGCTATATAAGGCAATAAAGAGTCAATGCCTAACCAGTACTCACACAATGACACATTTTAATCCTCCTTCTTTACAAGCAGCACATTGAGGCACCTGATTTTTATTGTATGGATTTTTAGCGCAAACTACATAACTGGACCGAGTTCATCCCTCAGTAATACTGATGCTGGATATACAGAAATTATTATATTAACTAAAATAATAAGTCTTGTATTTTAATAAATAATAGTTAGCATGGTGGCACAGCAGTTAGCACAGCATCTCATAGCTCCAGGGTCTGGCTTCAATTTCCAGCCCAAATACTGTCAGTGTTGACTTTGCCCTATCAATGTGTGCAAGAGCTTCTCGTCCACATACTCTGATTTTCTTTACACATTCCCAAAATGTGAAAGTTAGCTTAACTGACAAGTCTAAATTAGCGACTGGTATCCTGTGACAGATTCATGTTCCATCTATTGTTGATTCCTGCCTTCCACCCAATGCTGTCAGAGTAGGCTTCAGACCCTAAAATGGACTAAGCAGTTTGAAAGTGGTTGGATGGATATTGTAAAAGGTCTTATAGCAGTTTATAACCATTTCCTGTAAAATACTGTAATTTTTACAACGTCTTCTAGTGGTTTTCCAGACTACTGCTGTTCAATAATCAGTCGCCTATGTCCTCCTGCAAAGGCCATTTGAATAGCTACAAGCTAAATCACATGGTGCCTCAGAGCCACAAGGTCTGTCAGTATATCATCATTGACCTGTCCATTTTCCAAACCTGCTGTTTAATATCACAATGTTGTTGTGCCCTGCCCATATCCAGACAATTTTCAGCTCCACCTGAACATTAATACCTCATACAACTCAGCTTAAGGTAGGCAAGCTCAGTTACAGGATGCTGGCAAAATTCTCACAAGTGAATATCAATAAAATAAATCTGCTTCTGGCATAGTGTCCAGCACATGCTATAAGACTTAAGGCTTTCTCTTTGAAATGTGGATACAGCCAGCCATTTTTTTCATTTTTCAGAAAAGATTTGTGTTTCTAACTGCTGCACTTCTAGAGTGCAGGTGTATCTCTCTTTCTTACATGTAGTAATATTTTGCTGTACATCTATTCTCTTTAGATAGGATCACTGCAATTATCTTTTTAAAGGATTCCTTGGCAAAAGTGGTGGATATACTCCCAAATGTTGAGTATTCTGCTGAATGAGGAAACATCCCATAAAGCTTCCAAAGCAGAAAAATAGCTGGTGTGCTGGAGGAGCTGTAAATCAATTGGGAGACCTGAATTCCCAGCTCAGCAATATGCTATACCCACTGGCATAGCACAATGTTCATGCCCCCTAAAGTATTTATAATAGGGCCCAGATTTAATTTTACCATATATAGTGGCTTCACACATTTAACATCATTTTGATACAGCTGTTAAACATAAAACAGGCATTGATTGAAGAAGCACAAGTCTTTTAAGGCTACATTCACAAGGCAGATAAAAGTGAATATACAGTCGTATGAAAAAGTTTGAGAACCCCTCTTAATTCTTTGGATTTCGTTTATCATTGGCTGAGCTTTCAAAGTAGCAACTTCCTTTTAATATATGACATGCCTTATGGAAACAGTAGTATTTCTGCAGTGACATTAAGTTTATTGGATTAACAGAAAATATGCAATATGCATCAAAACAAAATTAGACAGGTGCATAAATTTGGGCAACAGAGATATTACATCAATACTTAGTTGAGCCTCCTTTTGAAAACATAACAGCCTCTAGACACCTCCTATAGCCTTTGATGAGTGTCTGGATTCTGGATGGAGGTATTTTTGACCATTCTTCCATACAAAATCTCTCCAGTTCAGTTAAGTTTGATGGCTGCCGAGCATGGACAGCCTGCTTCAAATCACCCATTAGATTTTCGATGATATTCAAATCAGGGGACTGTGATGGCCATTCAAGAACATTGCACTTCTCCCTCTGGATGAATGCCTTTCTAGATTTCAAACTTTGTTTTGGGTCATTGTCTTGTTGCAATATCCAACCCCTGTGTAACTTCAACTTTGTGACTGATGCTTGAACATTATCCTGAAGAATTTGTTGATATTGGGTTGAATTCATCCGACCCTCGACTTTAACAAGGGCCCTAGTCCCTGAACGAGCCACACAGCCACATAGCCCCACAGCCAGCCTGATAGAACCTCCACCAAATTTGACAGTAGGTAGCAGGTGTTTTTCTTGGAATATGGTGCATGCAAAGTGCTTTTTGTTATGACCAAATAACTCAATTTTTGTCTCATCAGTCCAAAGCACTTTGTTCCAAAATGAATCTGGCTTGTCTAAATGAGCATTTGCATACAACAAGCGACTCTGTTTGTGGTGTGAGTGCAGAAGGGGCTTCTTTCTCATCACCCTGCCATACAGATTTTCTTTGTGCAAATTGTGCTGAATTGTAGAACAATGTACAGATACACCATCTGTAGCAAGATTTTCTCGCAGGTCTTTGGAGGTGACCTGTGGGTTGTCTGTAACCATTCTCACAATCCTGCACCTGTATTTTTCTTGGCCTGCCAGACCTGGGTTTAACAGCAACTGTGCTTGTGGCCTTCCATTTCCTGATTACATTCCTTACAGTTGAAACTGACAGTTTAAACCTCTGAGATAGCTTTTTGTAGCCTTCCCCTAAACCATGATACTGAACAATCTTTGTTTTCAGATCTTTTGAGAGTTGCTTTGAGAATCCCATGCTGTCACTCTTCAGAGGAGAGTCAAAGGGAAACACAACTTGCAACTGACCACCTTATATACCTTTTCTCATGATTGGACACACCTGTCTATGAAGTTCAAGGCTTAACAAGCTAATCAAACCAATTTGCTGTTGCAAGTAATCAGTATTGAGCAGTTACATGCATTCAAATCAGCAAATTACACGGGTACCCAAATTTTTGCACAGCCAGTTTTTCACATTTGATTTAATTTCATACAACTAAATATTGCTTCATTAAAAATCTTTGTTTGGAAAACACCCCCAGTACTCAAATGTTCCTAGGAAATGAAAGACATACTACTGTTATCTTTTTTTTGTTGAAAGTAGAGTAAATCATTATGCAGGCTGAGAGGGGTTCCCAAACTTTTTCATATGACTGCATCTATACTTTTTCCTTTTGTATTTGTTTTTCTTTTTGGAACTGCTCAGATTATTTTTGTGACTGATCCAGATCTTATATGAGTACAAATGTCTATCCTGAATGTCCCCACATACACAAAATAATAAAATAATTTTGTCAAATAGATGCTGGCTACTGCTGTACTTCACTCTGTTTCAGAACAGAATGCATCCAAATTCGTAGGCTCATGATGGAATGGAAGGAAAAACAGTAAACGAAGAGCTGTTGGTTTGTGTGCATTTATTACTGCCAGTGTTCTGATAGGAATGGTTGGCTCAAGGGACAGGGGAAGGACTGGTGTTATGAGAGCAGTGTAAATCCTTTTTGAAAAGTTTAGCTAATCACACTTCTCCCAAAAACATCAGATCTGTCTCAGATGTGAGTTAAAAAATGGGAATGGAGCTGCAGTGCAAATATAAACTTTTTTTGGTTTCAAATATCAAACGCAACTGACTGTATGCAGTTGTTTAAAAATGAGAATGACCTTTGGGCCTGGAGGTCTCCCAACCTCGTAAGGGGGTGTTCCAGTGGTCATACTGGTACCAGAAACTAGAGGCGAAGAGTAGTAGCAATTACAGATTACCTGGAAATAATATTTTGTTATGTGCTTATAACTAGTCACTTCAGCAATAGTGTGTTTTAATCAAACCTCTGATAGTTGATGCAGACATGTAGTTTGCGGTTGAATAATTCACTACAGAAAATAGACTGCTAACTACATAATACACTGGGGCGATGGTCGAGGGATTGGTGCCACACTACAGATTTTGTAACATCCTTCTTGCTCAATCTTACCCCCTTACTAACATCACCTCTAATATAAAAGATGTTATTACAAACAGAAAAGCATTGCTTCTCTATCCTCATTTCATGGGGCATCTTTTGACTTTAATTTGGTAGCTTTTGTGAAGTTCTGCTTTTTCTAGCTCTTCTAGCTTAATTCAAATTAAGAATTAATTTCACCCTAGTGAAGCTCACAGGTGTTCAAATGAGCCATCTTTCTGCTGTATGACAACAGGCAATGAGAAAGAACCAAGCTGGAGTCTGGCCTAGTGCCATGGTTCATTGTCTCCCAAGAGAATTGAATCAATAAAGGTTACTCCTGTAAGGACATTTGATTGTAATTATGTTACAGTATAACAAAACATACTTTATCAAAATGCTGCTGACAAGCATTAAGTATTACAGTCAGGTGTTACTCCCCTCCCACCTGACAGTCTGAATACAATTTAGAATTACTGTACTGTCCTTAAAGACCTCAGAAATCCCTTCTAACATGTCTACTTCCATTTAAAGCAATTAGAAAATCAAAAGCTTTTAAACTCTTCCTTCCCTTGGTGCAAAGACATGATGCACTACTTGTTATTTTTTGTGACCTTTCTGATGAAGAATTTATTCATATGGTACTCTGCCTATATTGTTTCACCTTGAGATGCTAGTTTCTTCTAGCACTATTTGGAAGGATGCTCACTTTGCCAAGGTTCAAAGTAAAAAAAAAATTAAAAATCTGTTGACTAAATGCCCAGATGATTATAAAATACTGTAAACAAAAGTGCTTGCCTATGCACTTTTAATAGAGAGCAATGCATTGAATTACAGTTATAAACAGATTATCATTCTATAAACAGTGTTAAATAAATCATGGAATATTTAACATGATTATGTTGTACTATTCACTGCTAGTTAGTTGCTATGAGCTCCTCAAGAGTCCACCTTACCTTCAGTCTCCTTCTCAGAAAGCTCGGTCACCAAAGTTACTACTCCATGTCCTCCACTTTTCTCCCTTTCTCCTCCTCTGCCTCTTTCATTGGGCCCCAAGGCGTCATCTTGAGGCGGTGTTGCCGTGTTATGAAAATGTGGACGATAATGTGGATGGTGAAGCTGTTGGTTCTGCTGGCGATGACGCATTTCTGCTGGTACATCGCCTGTGTCATCTTCTGGAAGTTGGGTAGGTCCCCAATCAATGGCCCAAGGAGCTGTGGGTGGGGCAGAGGATGTTAGTGGAAGAGGCCGCAGCGCTTGTCGCCTACCCCTCTGTTGGCTGGCTGTCTCTTGACGTGTTTTAGACCCAATCATTCCATTTAAACCACTTTTTGCCTTGCTATTCTTCTGTTCCATAATTTTATCTTTCCATCGATTTGTTCTG
This sequence comes from Erpetoichthys calabaricus, assembly GCF_900747795.2. Lineage (NCBI taxonomy): Eukaryota > Metazoa > Chordata > Cladistia > Polypteriformes > Polypteridae > Erpetoichthys > Erpetoichthys calabaricus. Next base: position 92,774,754 of record NC_041402.2, on the reverse strand, counting down.
TGGCCTGACCCCTGCAAGGGATCATGGGTGGTTAGCCCTTGCTGGAAGCAATTACACGACAAAGTTTCTGCAGCCAAAATTAGTAGGAAAAGAGTAATAAATAAGGGCAGCCGCCCGTAATTTTCCACAAGAGCGGGAAGAAAGCTGCAGAGAGAAAGAAAATGAAAAGCAGGATAGATAGAGGAAACACAAAGAATGGGAAAAAATATGTATTTTTAAAGCAAAGAATCTGAGAGAAAAGCAGGCTTAATTTTACTTCACTGCATTTCTTAGAGGAATTCACTCATAGACTTGCAAGTTCAGAGAAATACAGGAGCACTCTAACAAAGCAAATGACATGAACATTGCTAATAATCTGACATCCGAGAAAGAAAAAAGATGTCTGTTTCTATTATGTAAAGGTATGGAAAAACTAAAAGGCATGTAGCTGTTCACTGGAGTGTACAAAAGAAAAGACTGCTGTGAAAATGTTAAAGTCGATTCCACCAGATGCACAAATCACTCACTAATATCCACTTATATGCGAATTAAGCAGGAGCCAATAGCAGATTCCTCCCCCTCTTTCCACCTCCAGTTTTTCTGATTTCTCTCTCTCACCTCCACTTCATTTTGGACGGTTCACAGCTTTAATGGATCCCCTTGACGGTGCATCTTTGTATCTGACCTGCAACACACAGGAATGAACAAGTGACAGAGACAAAGAAGAGGGAGGAGAAAACTAGCACAGATTTGCAAGAGACTGATCAGGGGGCGACAAACTGCTCTCATTAAGATGTGACTCACTCTATTTCTAATTGTTTTATATGAAAAAGAAACATTTTAATGCTGTTTCTCCCCTACTGAGATTAAAAATATGTTTCTCTTTCCTCTTCTTCTCAGCTCCACAGAGCAGAGCAATACATTAATTCAAGCAGCAGTGATATGCTGTAGGTACTAACAAAGTCTAGGTTCTTAATTAAAACCTTTGCTGAAACTGAAATGAGAATTTTCCTTACTTCATTGTTTTTGGACAAATGTAATACTTATTAATATAAAAATAACATCACAAAAGTAACTATAATAAAAATGTCAAAAATTACAAATAATTATCCATCAAATAAATAAGATTTAAAACTCAAAGTTCGAGGATTAGAGTTTACGGTGCACAGTTAAACGTCACAAATAGAATATATGTTACCAGCTGTTTTTCTCTATACAAAGGGAAAATTGGCCCAGTCAAACGTTGCAGTGGATAAGATCAATCAGTCACTGCAACCTCTTAAAACCACTTTTTCCATTACTGGGTTACCAGCAGCACTGGTAACAAAAGGCAAAAGGCAGAAATCAGCTCTGCAGGGGATGCGGGTCAGTCAGGGGACAATATCTGAACAAAAAAATCAATGCAATATAGAGATAAGAATTAACCTAACTGGTATGTCTTTGAGATGTGGACAAAAACTGAAGCAGCCTCAGGAAGTCAACCAGGAGAGCATCTAAACTTTAGATGGTGACATAAATAGGAATTAATCTTAAGTTGAATAGTATGTTTTATTACATGAAACTACTACCAGCAAATCAAGATTTATTTAATATTGCACAATTAATAGTGTAAACTGTCAAAAATAAACACCTATCTATCCATCTAGTGACAGAATCCACTTCAACACAACAAATAACCCTCCATCCTTTATCCAATTCCACTCATTCGATTCAAGGTTGCAAAAGATGGCACCTTATCCTAACAACACCGAGGCTGAGCCTTTCAATTGTGTACAGGGCAGGCCTGTCGAGAGAGGGAGCCAATTGGACAATTTGGCATGGGCCTCATCTGATAGGAGGGACCTCACCTAAGCCAAGGTACTCCAGCTTTAAACCTGTGGCAGTTCCTAAAGCTAAAACTATATAAAATAATATTTTTATTCAATCAATGAATATAAAATATGTATATACTGTATGTATACGTATATACACACACACACACACTAGCTACAGTAAATATAAAAATATTTGATATCTTTTGCCTTACGTATACCATCAGCATTAGTCCTAAGCCTGTCTCAGGCAGCACTTCCTCCCATAAAGCCGCCTTCTCAAACTCTGTCATTCCAAGTCGTTTTGCCCTCCTTCTGTCTGCTTTTTGACTAGCATCAATGGTAGATAGACACCCATTACTCTCTATGAAAACATAAATCATATTCTTGCGAATACTTCTCGTGTTAGAAGTTGACTCTCTGCCATTCGGCCTATGACTTTCCTCTGTATCCTTATCTGTCTCTCTTGCCCAGTGCTTCTTGTCTCAATTGCGTGAGCAACCAAAGACAAACTGACCAATCAGATTGCTCAGAGGGACCAGACACACACACAGACAGTAGTGTTTTATTATATAGTAAAATATATTGTATATATCATTATATTGATTTAAAAATATAACCAATGCATTACTATTGTTTCTAAAGGTTAATGCTGCTTGAAATGACTGATTTTTCATTTATTACTCACATATGACTGCAAAGACCCATTTTCAGCAGCCATTACCCCAGTGTCCTAATGTTCAACTCCTTTAACTAATCCTTTTTTGCTTATTTTTAAATTCTAATTGGTTATTAGAAAAACATTTGAAATTGCATGAATGCTGCTGCAACCTGTTACTCTGTTCACTTGGGTTGCAAGGTCTTGGGTTCAGAAATGGCCAAAATGATACAGCTTTCTATGTCAATGTACTGTTTGTTTTTTTTTCTTTCTTGCAGAATTAAGGTTATTCCATGTGACACACTGCCAGGAAACCATGGATTTCATATAGAGGTATCTATTGCTGTCTTGAGAGAAGAAGACATTCTGGATCTAATATGATAGAAAAACAAAAGTAAGGCCCAGATGCACAACTCCAGAAGAAGGTAAGTACATCAGAGTCAGTAGTTTATAGGTCCTTAGTTAGTTCCTTAAATACAAGCCGAATACCAGTGTCATCTGCAACAGAGAGAAGATGGCTCCGGGATGCTGTCCAAAGAGGCAGAGTTTCAAAGAAAAAAGCCATATCTGAAACTGACAAAAAATAAGAAAAAGTTACAATGGGCAAAAGAACGCAGACATTGGACAGAAGATGACCGGAAAAGTATATTATGGTCAGGATCCCACAATTGTTTTTTTCTCTGTTGCCGAGGATACTAGTATTTGCCATGTATTTAAAGAAGAAGCCAAGCAAGAACCTGTAAAGTGTTTGTTTCTTAAACTACAGACTCTGATTTAGTTATCTTCTTAAGCAGTTGTGCATCTGGACCAGCATGTTCTTTTTCTGTCCTGGTTAGATCTTGCCTTCTTCTTTCAAGACAGTAATAGATACACCTTTGTATATAATCATTAGTTTCTTGCCAACAAGTAAGCCTGCGATTCGCTAGCGAATCGGAAATCCTAGAATGGCAATCAGATTCTGTTCCGTCCGATATGTGGATGGATGACATATCATGGAGGGTGGGTGCGTCTGGGGAAATGTCATTTAATCCAATAAGCATATCTGTACTAAAGCGGTTTCGTTTTGTGGAGATGTGAGTCTGTTGCCTTCGCTGACACCGACTGCTTTAACAGGTTGTGGTGTTTGGGGGCCACCTACTGACTCTGGGAATTCGCTGCGTCTGACTGTGGGGCAAGTGCCACAGCACAATATGCGCCTTGGTGAGATGCCGCTGCGTGAAGACATATCATGGAGGGTATGTGCGGTCGCGTCCGGGCGGCCGTACGACCTGGCGTGTACGCTTTACCTCAGGTGTAGTTCACAGGTCATAGTCTCGTTTCTGTGTTTTCTTTGGTTTGAGCCGCGACTCCTTTCACAAGCGCGTTGTAGGCGCACGCGTTGTCACAGTTGGTTCGAGCCATGACTCCTTTCGCAAGTGCGTTGTAGGCGCGCGCGTTGTCACAGCATGGACCTTTGGTTTGAGCCGTGACTCCTTTCGCAAGCGCGTTGTAGGCGCGCACGTTGTCACAGCATGGACCTTTGGTTTGAGCCGTGACTCCTTTCGCAAGCGCGTTGTAGGTGCGCGCGTTGTCACAGCATGGACCTTTGGTTTGAGCCGTGACTCCTTTCGCAAGCGCGTTGTAGGCGCGCGCGTTGTCACAGCATGGACCTTTGGTTTGAGCCGTGACTCCTTTCGCAAACGCGTTGTAGGCGCGCCCGTTGTCCCAGTTGGTGTGTGCCGTGACTCCTTTCGCAGGCGCGTTGTAGGCGCGCGCGTTGTCACAGTATGGACCTTTGGGGTTTCCGTACATCCGGTGAGCCCTGCGCCCATCCGGTTTACAACCTTCGGTTAGCAATATGGATATGGATCTGTCACATGGAATGACCTTCATTCTGCAAAATGAGAATAGACCGACATGTTTCTTGAGAAAGCAGTTTCATTTGTGCCATTTTTGAACCTAGAACTAAACTTTGGGAATACCAGTATCTTGCAACCCAAGTGTACAGGTTTCAGCAGTGATACTGCAAATAAATATTTTTCTAATAACCAGTTAACATATAAGCATGACTAATAAAGGATAAGATAACCATTGACCTTTAAGATACCAAAGGAATGGCTGCTTAAAATGGGGCATTGCAGTCATATGTGAATAATACATTTAAAATCAGTCACTCCAAGCAGTAATTGCCTTGGCTATACTTTTAAATCAATTTAGTGGTATCTTCCACATAATGAGGTGTCAATTTCTATCAGACATATGTAATGAGAACTCAAGCAAAATGACACATTTTATTGGCTAACTAAAAAGATTACAATATGCAAGCTTTCCTTCTCATTACATCCATAATGGCTAACATGGTACAACACCCTAGTACTATCAGACACATGAAAGTTTCTGGGTGTATCCAAACCACACACAACCACATATAGATACTAACACACACACATACCGAGCATATATACCATTCTTTATATTAAAATATTATTTATACTTTTTCCCCATACTTCATGTGAATTCCTGCAGGGTCCAGGCACCAGTCCATCACAGTGTACACTTACACTCACATACACATTGCCAGTTTGGGGTGCTCTGTCCTAACCTGTATGTCTTTGGGGTGTGGAAAAAAGTCACAGTGCCAGAGAAAAGTTAACAGACACACAGGTTTAATGCAAAATCCACACACACAGCGTTTGACTGGGACAAATTTTGAATCCAGTTTCTCAGTGCATTCAATCAGTAGAACTAACTCCTGTAACACAACTGCCATATAACACAATAAGTAGTAAGCTTAACATAACTAAATAATAGTAAATCAAAAGCATCAAGTAGACAACAGGTGACCAATGCTCAGGATGTATGGTTTCCGTGTCATAGGTCCCCGAGTGAGGGTGCCTGACAGAGGGCCATTTAAGGAGGCAGTACAGGTAAGGACATGTCACCTTTCTTCTAGTTTTTTGACCTACACAGAATCTGTGTGCTTCTTAGTTAAAATAGTGATTTAACACAAAATACTTGTTAAGTACATAATACATGTACTGTAGTTGTTGTTTTACACAGTCTGATGAAATGCTTAATTTTAAAAATTTGTTTTAATTTAAATATTACAAAGCTTTGTTTTCCTTGCCCCCTTTCATACTACACATACATAGAAGTAATGAGCACACATACATCAGATATAACCATTATCATCATTAGTTTATTCAAGAAACAATATTATTCATGAATTATACACATTTTAATAGAACAGAAACTGTAATAAAGACCTGCAAGACACACATTGAATTCTGTGAAGCATTAACAGCTATTGATATGGACAGCTACTAACACAGCATGCAGTTACTAAGTGTCTGATTCACGTGAAACTGGAAAGCTGACTGCTTTAAAGATGGTGGTGTCTGATGGAGTTCCTAGACATTACATAAAATAAGACTTACCAGTGCCTATAAACTGATGCTTTAGAAGCAAATGTTAATTCATGTGGCTTTGCCGTTAGAAACAAAAAAGACTGACTACAATGTTACAATATACTACAATAAATATTAATAAGTTCCTTATTTTTTAACAGACATTTCAATTCAATTGTCAATTAAAATTACTGGAATATTGCTAAAACCTTGACACAATTAGTACAATAATGTAGTTATAATTTACATTTCATACTTTTATCTTCCAAATCAAATCTAGGAACGCAGGTGGCTGGAGTCTATCCAAATAAAAACATGCACAGAGGTTGTCATACTCTCTCAACTTACTTACTCTCCCTCATGCAGGGCCAATTTAGAGTCAACGATTACCTCAATCTGAACATTTTTAATAGTAGGGTCGCAGACTGGGGAAAACCCATGCATCCACAGGAAGATCAATGTTTGTACCAGGATTCAGACTCATGACAATAGAGCTGTGAGATGGCAATATCCCCATACGTTATAAACCCTTTCATACTAACAAATTCAGTCAAGCAGTGTTTACAACTTTAAAATTCACTTTTAATACAGCTTTTACAAACAGAAATTGAGAAAATGTAATGCAAACTACTCAAAATAAAATCTTTACACTCCATGCATGGCAATGTTAAAGAACAAAAAACAAACTGCACATACTAATACAATTGTAACTTGAATGTATGGTGTATCTATTAACTCCATGCTAATTTCAGACCTGCAGAGCAAATAACATAAAACAGTAATACAGTCTGCATATGCAATATATTACAGATGCAGCCTGTTCATACAAAAGAGATTAAAATTCTTGTCTATTTCCAAATAGCTTGTTAGAGAAAACTGAACTTTAACAGGGTCCACAGATATTAGAAGAGCAGAAACTTCCTTTTATCCTTGTGTTGTCTAATGGGAAAGATACTCTGAGCAGAAAGATGAAAAGCCAGCCTTCACATTAAAACACAGGGCAAAGCTACAAACACAGCCCGAGTTGTCTAATAGGACGTCTACCTCAATGTACCCTACACATCAAATATTAAAATAAGGTTAATGCAAGTGACACAGAGCAGATTTCTAGTAAAAATTATATATTCATGTAATGTGTAGCAAGTGAAAAAACAAATGTTACTACAGAGTGCACAAAGTTGTTTTATTGATAGAGAGCAAACTAATGATTCATATTTAATGTTACATTTTACACCATTCAGTCCGAACTACTCATATATAATAAATATGAATAGGAGACAAAAATCACAGTAGAATAAAACATACCAAAATAAAAAGAGATCTGTCAGAAACTCCACTGGAAGAACAACCTTGACCAGCATACAGGGAAAAAACACAAATCTAACCAAACTAATTCTGATCAAGCCTACCCAACCTAACAGAACAAGCATACGAACACAGACTGATAAAGGAATTTTATCGGATATCACACACGATAAAACAAGACAAATACTTATTCAGGTTACATTCTATTAATTAAATAATAAAGTGATCTCCCTTTGTGTATAAATGTGATTAAAGTCATGAAAAATCATAAGTTATAATAGGACAAAATCAAAAGGAAACAGCAAAACAGTAAAAGCAAGACAAATAATACAACAAAGCTGGTGAGAAGGGAGACAGATGGAAAGGAGGAGAGACAAGGGTCCACAGTTCCCAGCTTGCTTCTCCAATTTATGTAGACTTAATCATTATTAGGAAAAAAAAATCAGAATGCTTCCCCACACACCCAATCCTTCCCCTCTTTGGCATCTTATCTTTTCCCCCATGCTGTCTTTCTCTGTTTCTTCCACCCTCCCTCCCAGCTGAAATCATTATGCACTGACAAGTGTTGTGAGTAAGACAAAACGATCTCATTATGTACCCTCCCCTGGAGAGAGGGAATGATAGAAAGCAAGAGGGAGCAAGAGATGAGAAGTGAAAGGGAAGATAGGGACAGGTGGCAGTAGCGAATAGAGAGAGAACGAGAAGACTCCAGTGGGGAAAGCCAAGTGAAATCTTTAAGAAGCAACAGTTATGTTTCCATATGCAGCTTTATGAAGCGAGGAAAGATGTGGACCAACAAGCAGAGTTAACTTACAGACAGAAATGGGCAAGATGCAAAGAAAAATGAACAAAGCAGTGGAAACCTGACTGGGTAGTAGAATAGTCCAAAGACATCCAAAGACATCTGAGCATCTAGACAAACCTTGGGCTGTGATATGCAAGCTAAGTGTCAAGAAAAGGTGAGCAGATTTAAATGTATAGCACTGACCTGAATCCACAGAGAGCAAGAGAAGAGGAACAGCAGAGAAGAGAAGACTGCCGTTGCTGTGGCGACTGACAGACTGAGAGTAAGGATGAGAGAGAGAGAGAGAGAGGGTAGGAGGGAGGGGAAAAGAGAGGGGGAAGAGGAGGGGTGAGAATGGGAATCAAGAGATGTTCATGAAAGAAATTTAGGACGGAAGGGTGAAAGGCTGGGAAAGAAGGAATGAAAATATTTAACTGCTAAAAAACATGGAGGTAAAAAGGTACCTCTTTCAGATACACATGTACATAACGTAATATTTTACTTTGCATGACAAATTTACATCTTGAACCTTTCTGTAAAAATAAGCACTAAGAAAAATTCAAAGTAACAATCTCATAACAGATTTAAAAATATTTTCGGACCGAAGGCTTATATGGTCAAGAGTTTGCAAATACCTGTCCATCTCATTATGACCAACAAAGGCTTAAGTGTCAATTAATTACCACTTTCCTCATATTGGTAATCTACTTATAAAATACAAAATTACATGTTGTTAATATCAGACTGAATTTACACTTCCCCAATATGTAAAACAGAACAGAGATTAACTTTAAATATCCTTTCTCATTCACTTTAAGAAGAAAAAAGAGAGACATGGACAGTAAAACAGTGATTTTATTGAGCTGGCATACTGAATCATCTACAAATGACAAGATGATGGGACATGCAATGTACTTTTTGAACACTTAAGTGTGCTCTACTAATGTGTCAAACTAGTGAACACAATGCAAAAAATATATCATTTTGCAATGTCAAGAAGAATTATGGAGCTTGCTGAATCTTATCAAGGTTCTTTTTAAGGTCAAAAAAGATTAATATATCTAAAGTTGATCGCATGTCTGTTCAGTGCTTACAGATGTTTCTCTGTTTCTGAGTCAGCCTCTGTAACAAATGTTTTATTTAAAAGTTAAAAGAGCATAGATATCTAGGTATCTATGGTATTGTGCTATTCACAGTGTAACTGGTTAGTTAATACATAATGGCTAAAATGTTCATAGAAATTGTTTGAAGCCTTCATTATGTTCTTCACAATAAAATACAGTAACTTCTGGAACCATCTTGTTCAACCTGGAAGTCATCTGTTGGGGGAAAAGATTCAAATAATTAAGACAAATAAAGGCAGTAGTTGGCAGATTGTCTTAAGGCTCAAGCCGACTCATATGTAAGGTAATGAATGAAAGGTGTGTTAATTAAATGCAAAAAAAAAAAAAAAATCATAGGCCACTTAATGCAAATTCCCACAGCTCAACATTTCCCTCTTGTGGCTTGAAAGACATACTGCATTTGACTTTTCAAGCCATTAATGACTTTTCTACTTCTAGTCTCACCCTCTTCTTCTTCTTCTACATCTTCCTCATCATAGGATAATTCAGTTTCCCCCTCTGAACCTGTATCCACAGGCTTGTGATCCAATGAAGACATTCTAGTCACAGTTACATCTGACCTGTAAAATCAACAAAGTTGAATGCAATGGATGAACAGGTTGAATACATTAAAAGTGAAAATTGATATTTAACTCCTTACTTGTCCTTGGTATTGGCAGGAAGCTGCTCCCACACAATTAGTTCCTCGCCTCCAGTTATCCAGCGGTGTCCCCCACTAGAAGTGAGCCATGTTGCAACACAAAGGATTCTGGAGGCGGTAGGCCAACACAGTGTTGCCAAGTAACTGTCATCAGGAAGACTACGAACTGAGAAGAGGGTAAACTTTGATCTCTACAGATATATCTCCATCCAGACATGTTTGTTAAACACACAAAAATAAAGTGGAAATCTGACTAATGACTGCTACAACCACAACATGCTGTAAAAGAGTTTTAGATAATTCACAATACATTTGGCATGTAAAAATTTATTTTTAAACTTGCTCAGAACAGATGGCACACTGTAATGTTTGTTAATTCGGTCCCTGTTATTACATCTTTTTTGTTTACACTGTGTCCTTTTGCAACACCTGTTTGTCAAGAGATATTTCTATATTGGTTTAGAATTCTGAATTGCCTGTCTGGATGTCTGGACCTTACATTATACTCAGTGTATTCTCTTTATGGTGAACACACACAGTACAAAGCAGTATAGAACAATGAAGTGGTAATAAAGATAAAAAGAAAAAAAAAAAAGCTCACGATTTAGAAAGCTTGAACCAGTATCCAGATCAAAACCACTAGATAGTAGTAGACCATCTCTAGTTTGGCATACACAGTCAGTGACTCCTGACTCTGTACTGTGATTAGTTAGCTTGGAGATAGCACCTAGAAGTGAATACAGAAAGACACTGCTGCAGTCACACAAATAAAACAATTGTGCATCAACATTTCATTACTTTGCTACATTCTCACCTGTTTTCCATTGTAGAACCTGAATGCTAGCCCGATTTGTACCCACATAGACAATTTCCCCCCGGGCACTAAGACTACGAACAGAAACCAGATGACCGAGTATGTCACAGGTCCTTAAGTGTCTCAAGGGAATACTTCTTGTAGATTCTCCCTCACACTCCCACACCTTCACTGAACCGTCCCATGATCCAGTAAACAGCAGTGGACCATGTGGCTGAAATGTGGGACAGAAGGAGACTTCAAAAATGTGCAACTGTGGGTAAGGGATGCAGAAATTATTGCTGGATATTCACCTCACCTGCAGGGTAGATACTAAATCATCATGTGCTCTTAAGGACTGTATGTGGTCTTTAGATATCAAATCCCAGACATCAATTTTTCCTCCATCTATAAAGAAGAAACATTTTGATATGACCCAGGTACTCTATCTTAACATACCCAGAAACATACTGTAAATATGAGTTCAATTAAGGCCAACACACAAAAGTAACAGCCAAATGAGAAAAATCTACCTGAGCCACTTGCAATCATTTCCTTGTGAGGCAGGAAACACAGAGCTGAAACGGCACTGAAAGTGTATATACTTTGTACAGAATGACCTAGAAATGAAAAGGGAGAACTCATCACTAGAGACATAAATCAACATATCCATTACACCAACTCCTATAGGAAATCACTCATACTACACTGTGGCTTCTTCACCACATGTTCTTTTGAGATTACCATTAAATTCACAAAAGTGAAATCTCAAGGCATGGCACACATCCCTGGGGAAATGACTTGATCTAACCAAGTAAAACTGAACTGGAAAATTATTTCTGCATTCCCGAAATAGAAGGAGAATATTCGTAATTTTTTTCTTACCTGTGCTTAAAGCCCAGACAATCAGTGAACAGTCTACTGAACCACTAACCACAAATTTCTCTGTTGAGTTCATATCTAGGGAGTTTGCTAGAGAAGGTGACAAAACAAGCAGATACATGACAAAAGAAAATAAGAAAAATTATTGTAGTAAACAACTACATTGGTCTTTATAAAGCACAATTATTCTAACCCTGGTAAACAAAACCTTTTAAGTATTATCAGAATTTTATGAAAAAAAAATTTTACAAGAAAAAAAAGCAGAATTACTGAGTTAAACACATTTAAAAAAAAAATGCACATTTTTTCACTGTTTAAAAAAACACAAGTTGGCATGCATTACCAGTCCTACAGTGTTCTACAGTACATGTAGCCGTATTTAATTGCAGCAACAGCTAAGTGGATGTGACATGAATTAGGATGCAGCTTGAGTGCTGGGTATACACTAGGCAGCATCTGCAGGGCTTCTTAAGCCAACGCCAGTGCAAATACTAGACGATGCAGTGTCATTACTCAATGGTCACAGCGCAGCAGGGTATCAAGTGGCTATGTGTTACAAAGGAATTTCTCACCTAGTATTTTGCAATAATCCTTGGGTAAAACTGTTAGGCAGGTAACCCCTCCAGTATGTCCCCCTAAATTTTTCTCTTCTGACATAGTGGGCACATGCCATACTTTTAGAGTTGTGTCACGGCTAAAGGAAAAAAAATGTAAAAGAAAACTCACTCACTGATGGTTTAAAGTAGATAAACTAAGCAGACTGAACACATTTCGGGGTCAAGAGTGATTAAATTGACTAGTGTATTCATGATGCTCCATTTGTATCAACATGCACATCCAAAATAAAGAGTCTTCTCTCTTATGCTTCATTCTAAAACAGTTTATAAAAACTCTTTTCTTTGATCCTTTTTTATAACTTAATTTTATGGTTTACTCTCTTCCTTAACCCAATCTTATTTTGGGCATCTTTGAACCACTGCTTATATTATAAGCACTCGACTTACTGTTATTGGTATTCAGTGCACTGTTTGTTTGGTTTTTGACGATGTGTTTTTTAGATAGTGTCCATTACTTGCCATGTGATAGTATAAACTATAAAACATAATTAAAGACTAAGTGCTACTGCATGACCAATGATAAAATTCACCAGGCACTTTCAGCCACTGTATTATCTGATGTCCACCCCCCAAAATGGACTCTTTATGACGTGATAAAAGAAACAAATTAATAAACCATATCACCAACTAGTCTTTCAACTTGTAACATTGCTGACATTTGCACCAATCCATTTAGTTTCTGTTCCCATTTTTCCCCCCCAGTACAGGTTTACAGATAAGTACTAACTATACGTCCTGGACGGAACAGGACTCGGTTGCGAGGCACACAGCTTACACAGAGTCACCAATCAATCCAACTTGATTGTTTTTGATATGTAAACTAGAGTATCAATACAAAAATACTTAAACATAAAAGAAAGTGAAAAATTCAGAGGCAGGAATCTGAACCTTCTTGTTTGGAGTCTGGAGGGAGCATCATTAACCACTATGCTTTTTTCCTTATACCTATCCATTTTGTTAACTGGAGAGATGATGATGCACCATACCTTCCAGAGATCACATAATTATCCGAAACACCAACACAGGTAATAATGTCACTGTGACCTTTCAATAGCCTTATACGAAACTGTGTTGCTTCCCAGGCCCTTTTGAGAGAGGCAAATCCAAAATCTGAACCAAAAAACAAAACAAAAAAAACATACTTTGATTTTGTGATAAACATACACATACTGTATACATAAACAAATTAACTGATACAACAAGACAATCTGTTTTTTGTGGATTACCAGATGGTCCATCTTTTGGCTTAAATGAACTTGTTGAGCTTTGCGTTTCACATGAATAATTCAATTTTGCCTGTTTTGCTGGCAGGTCTTGGGCGAGTCTAGACTCTGGGGAAGAAGTCTTATCTTCTGACATACCGGAGCTGCTGTCATTGTATCTAAAACGTATTTATGAAATAAAAGGTAAAACAAGAATTTACTTGGTGTTTCAACCTGATAATCAATACAAAGAAATATAATAAATAGCATTTTCTATAGACATTTGCTTTGCTGAATTGCAGCTGCTTGCCATACATTCTCTTCATTGGCTCCTGAGTGGTGTCTTCGGGTTGCTTCTCCTGAAAACCGAGTTGCTCTGTTTGTTCTTCCTTGGATGGTTCTTTGTCAACAATTCTTTGTTGTTGTGCCAGCAGCTCAGCCAGCTGGGCACGGAGATGTGCTTTATGACTTAGCTGATATTGACAGAAAAAGACACAAGCTTTTGATTACAATTCCTAATGGGAAAACTTTGTTGCCGTGAAAATAATATATTTATACAATTTATCACAAGTCGGTAGGATTTCTGCAGACAACCTCAAGCCTGCCAAACATACAATCTGCCAAAGTAGAAGATTCCAGTCTACAGCATGCTAGGAAAAGCACAAACGAGTAGGAAGCTATACTACCCCCACGCAAACAACAGAGCTGTTGTAACACTAGACAGTAAAGTGTATAGTGTGTGTCATCTTTCCAAACGGGCAGAATTACTTGGATAACAGGAGGAGACCTAAACGCACAGCAACAGAAAGGGAACGGCAGTAGCCACGGGTAGAGTACAGTGAGTAGTTAATCAGTTAGTAATATGGAATATCATGCACCACAGATGTACGCCCCTTTAATCGAAATTATAAAGTAAGTCGCCATCGCATTAGTAAAATTAAGCGAGAATGAAAGCGGCGAAAACTAGCTAAGAAAATCAGGGCACTGGTTTAAACCGCACTTTTTCCGCTTCCTCGCTGTTCAGCTCGCGGTGCAAAACCTCCAAAGCTTCTATCTGCCGGAGCTTCTTTCTTATCTTCCTGATTTCAGAAAAATGCAATGATGGCAACATGATCACTTCTTCACACAAACTAAAACCGCCTCACCCTACTGCTCCATTGGGCTGTGTTTCAATTCACATTACACTTGGCGGCGCGTCATTTGAAGTGCAAACAAATCCGACCTTCTCCTACGGAAGTGAGCGCGGCCTCTGACCTCATCTGGCGGAAGTAAGCTGTGCTTTTAGTAACCAGAGGTGGGGAAAGCTGATTTTAACACGGTTAGAATAGTCATATTTCGCCATCGATATCGTTCTTATTAATTAATTTTGAAACTAAATAGATATTTATTTATTTTGCGTTAAAATCAGATTTCGTAGTTTTATTCACAAACCTGCGCATTTAAATAAATCCGATATTAACTGATAGCCATTCACATTTTCCTGCTTTAAAACAGCTAAGACTGCACACAGTATCACCGATAGAACATGTCGTTGCAACGAATATACTAAACTAAATTGTATAGCTAAAATAGAAATATCATGAAGTAACCTGGAAAACGTCTCCACACGTTTGAAGTGTGAAATGAAGAGACATACGTTTATATTAAATTAAAATTTACACTACAAAGAACAGTTACTCTTTACCGTCAGTTATTTTATCAACGTGTAAATGGTTATATGATTAAAATAAACCAGAACTGAACTGATATAATGTGTCTACAAAATGAATTACTATCTGGTAAATAATTAAACCTGGATTTTGGGTTCATAAGAATTAATTATGAACATTTTGAAATGAACAATTTTTTTTGTATGGCGCCCCCAGACTCCCCAGATTGAGAAAGCCCCCACAAGTGATATACCATTTGACTTATCTTAATGTCTAGGTATGCAACACATCAAGCTTTTTGTACCCCCCCCCCTTTCTGGACCTTGACCCCCAAAAAAACTAATATTAGGCCATTTTTAAACCATATTTTGAGCAGGAAATCACACCCTAATGATAAAGAGTAAACCAGTTGGTGTCTTCAACGAAAATGATCAACAGGACTTGAAGTTGTGTACGACACATCAACCGATCCAAGGGATTCACCACCTAATAGGAGACATTTGGTCAAACTTACTCCTTTTCACAAAACTTCAGAAATCGTTAGTATAGGCACGTGGAGTGTTGTTTTATGCTACTTTGAGGTAGCTGATCACAAATATAATATTTTTCATATTTGGATTTTTACTGGTGGTCCTAACCCTCAAAAAGTTACTCCCAGGAGATTAAAAAATGAGAAATTTCAAGCATAAGCATTTGTGGGGTATCGTTTCAAACTATTTTATTGATACTTGATACTGTTTTTATTTTATTGATACTTTACTAGGGATCTAGCGCCTCTATGGACAGCTATCAAGAGGATGAAAAATGACAAATTTCTATTACAATAGAGAATATTTTGACTTTAAACATCTAAATTGAAGCACATATTTTAATATTTCAAACATCTGACACCACTAGTCTTGTTTATTATGCATTTTTACCTCATGAAATAAATCATTACATTTCTTATGAACACACCAAATGTGAGTGGCTTACACTCATTCTGAGTTTTTTTAATGTTATAGACATTGTAAATATGTGTACAAAGGCAAAGATTCTAATTTTCACTGAATTTTCTAGTTGCCTGATTACATTTGTTAGAGATTTTTCTAGTTTTTTTTGTGGCATTCTACGATTTTTATAGAACCCTGATACAGTGGAACCTCAGTTCACGAACGTCTCGGTACACGAACAAATCGGTTTACGACCAAAAAGTTTGCCAAACTTTTGCCTCGGTTCACGACCACACACTCAGTATATGAACAAGCCAGTTTCCCTTTTGGTTTGTACATGTTCAGTCTCTCCCTGTGCATTTCCTGTGCAGCGAGCAAGAGAGAGAGAGAGTGAGAGAGCGCGACACACACACACACACACACACACACAGGCAGCGCGAGAGAGAGCGAGAGACGCACACACATAGGCAGCGAGAGAGAGAGCGAGAGACACACACACAGGCAGCACAAGAGAGAGACGCACACACACAGGCAGTGCGAGAAAGAGACGCACACACACAGGCAGCGCGAGAGAGAGAGATGCACACACACAGGCAGCGCGAGAGACAGTGCTGGACGCATAAGGTAGGAAGGCAGTTAAAGAATGCACTGGGCTTGATTTTGTTTTCACTGCTGTTTACAGTGCTCGGTCCGTAGCATACATTGTTGCAATGTTACTTTACTTGGTGGTTTATTAAATTACAGATTTTTTCAAATGTTCGTTTTTTTTCCCTGTGCTTAAAACTCATTAAAAAAAGTGTTTTTAGCCAGCGGTTGGTAGCGCTATAGCGCAAACTATTGCAGTGTTAGTTTTCTCTGTTGTTCAAGGTTTTCTCATTGTTATTCAATGTTTTTACATTTAGTTTACTATTACACTGTGCATTCTATGGTTTAATTAACTATATTTGTGCTTAAAAACTTAAAAAAAATATATATTTACATACAGTTCGTATGGTCTGGAACGGATTAATTGTATTTACATACAATCCTATGGGGGAAATTGCTTCGGTTCACGACCAAATCGGTTTACGACCAGAGTTTTGGAACGAATTATGGTCGTGAACCGAGGTTCCACTGTACCATAAATGTGTAACTTTCATGCATTTCTGTAAGAAGTTTTTATAATGAGATAAAGTTAACTTTGAATACTGACTACATTTATTTTCTGTTGTTGAAGTAAGGGAGTAAAATGCATGTCTCATTATTATTATTATTATTGTTATTATTTGTCAAGAAATAATGAGACAAAGACAAAAATAAAGAGTTGAGTAAGCTTCACCATATAATGTCCGAATGACGGATTAGTCAAAAAAGACTGTTTTTAAGGTCATTCTGTAGAGATACATCATACAATCAAGTACAGTACAATGGTTCTTTTTATGTGATGGTGGCAGGTGCCCCCTAAGCACACGTGTGACATGACCCTCCCTCTCAGCTCAAACCCATTGGGTCAGGCGGCCTGAACCAAGATATCATAAACCCGAGAAAGAGCATCAGTGTTATCTTGGAGAGGACCACAGCGATAAATGACCTTGAATCAATATGGCTGAAGGTCCAAAAACCACCTGGTTACTCGCGTGTTAGACTCCTTGTGAATGGCCATCCATTGCAATTCAGCATGATCCATCACCAGGATAAACTCACGACCTAAGAGGTAGCACCTCAGCTAAATCACAGCCCACTTAATCGCCAGGCCTCTTGTTCTACCACTGCATACCTGGTTTCCCGGTCTAACAGTTTCTGGCTAAGGTACTTCATTGGATGTTCAGCACCGTTGACACTTTGGCTCAGCATGGCACCAAGACCTGCGTCCAAAGCATCGGTCTGGATGATAAAAGGAGAAGAGAAATTAAGAGTTCTTAATACTGGTGCTGAAGTAAGGACCTGTTTCAAGTCACAAAATGCAGCTCCAGCTTTTTCATACCATACCACATTGTAGGAAGTCCTCTTCTCTGTTAGATCAGTCAAGGGCGTAACCCTCTCTGAAAAGCGAGGTACAAACTCACCAATCCAAGAAAGGCCTGTACTTGCTGCTTGGTAATCAGATGGTGCCATCTCAAGATGGCATCAACTTGCGACCACTGTGGTTTTACTGTCCCCCTGCCCACCAGGTAGCCCAAATGTTTGACCTCAGTTAAACCAAAGAAACATTTCTTTGGGTTGATACGGAGACCGGCTTTAGCTAGCATTATCAAAACCGTGGTAACCTGCAGTATGTGTTCTTCCCATGTGCCCAAATAAATGATAATGTCATCCAGGTATGCGGCATATTGGAACTGTGGGTTTTTAGCACTCTATCTACCAGATGTTGGAAGGTTGCTGGTGCCCTGTGCAGCCCAAATGGGAGAACCCTATACTGCCAGTGTTCACTGGGCATTCTAAATGCCGTTTTTTTCTTTAGCAGTCTGTTAAGGGAATTTGCCAGTATTCCTTTGTCATGTGTAAAGTAGTTAGATATTGAGCATTCCGTAGGTACTCGAGGATTTTATCTTAGACATTGAATATGTGTCATATTTGGAGACCTGATTAAGAAGTCAAAAGTCATTGCAGAACTTCCAACTCCAATCAGGTTTAGTGACCAAGATGCCTGGACTGTGGGCTGTGGCTATTCTCAATCACACCCAGTTCCAACATATGCTTGATCTCCAACTCCACTTTTTGCCTCAGGAAGATGATAGGGATGTTACCGAACAATCACCCCAGGATCTGTAACTATGTTATGCTTAATCAGTGAGGTTTGACCTGGTTGTTCACTTACTACTTACTCCTAGGACAGACAGGATAGCAGTTTCTAGCTCCCGTTGGTGGCGTGGAGTAAAATTGGGTCTGAGATTAAGGGAATGTTTTTGAACAAATAGGGAGAGGGGTTTACCGAAGGGAAGATCGAGCTCATTTTCCTTCCACAGTTTCAACAAATTAATATGGTATACCTGCTCACTTTGCTGACGATTGGGTTATTTCACCAAATAGTTGATGAGTCCTTTTCTTTCCTTAACCTTGTATGGGCCTTGCCAATGAGCCAGTAATTTAGAATGGGAAGCAGGTACGTGCACCATGACATGATCCCCTGGAAGGAATTCGCGGAGGGTGGTGTTCCTATTATAATATCGAGCCTGTGCTGATTGAGCCTTATCCATATGTTTTTTTAATAGTGGTTGAATTTTCATAAATCTATCGCGTAACTGCTGAATATATTTTAGATTATTGGTGGATGGGACAGCCTCCTCTTCCCAGCATTCTTTTAGAATATCCAATATACCCCGGGGCTGACGTCCATATATAATAATTTAAAAGAGGAGAACCCCGTGATGGCCTGTAGAACTTCCCGGTAGGCAAATAGAAGGAGAAGCAATTGATCCCATTTCCTCCCATCCTCGTTAACTACTTTATGAAGCATCTGTTTAAGAGTCTGATTGAATCTCTCTACCAACCCGTCAGTCTGAGGGTGATAGATAGATGTCTTTAGATGCTTTATCTGGAGTAACTTAACAACCTCCCTGAATGTTTCTGAAATAAAAGGAGTTCCCTGGTCTGTTAGGACTTCTTTTGGGATTCCTACTCATGCAGAGACCCCTACTAATTCCTGTGCAATATTTTTTGATGTCGCCATATGTAAGGGAACAGCCTCTGGATACAGAGTAGCGTAGTCCATGATGACCAATATGTAATTTATGGCCTTGGGCAATGGGTTTCAAAGGACCTACGAGATCGATGCTGAGTCGTTCAAAGGGAATGTCAATCAAGGGAAGTGAAACTAGAGGAGCATAGTCCATCCTAGGAATTTGTCTCAGCTGGCACTCCGGGCAAGGACTGCAGAAGCAACGGACCTCCTCATTTATTCCGTGCGCATGTGTGCGTTGGCCATTAACTGATACCACTGCATTTTTTGCAAATTTTAAGAAATCATCATTCCTCTGAAGCCGGCGTGATCCTGAACTGAAAATGTAAAGTGTGCAGAGGATCTCTGTTGACCTCATTGGGCAGAGTTTCAGCCCACCTCATCTTCCTGGCAGCGGATTCTTCTTACGGGTTAGTAGGAGGGCTGTCTGTGCCATCACACTGAGTAGCAACATGAGATTTTTCAGCCGATAAACATGGTATTGGGACAGCTGAATTTGAGGAATCCCCGTCTATAACTGGGCCCATCTTATTAATAGGAGTGGACATGTTCAAGCCGCTGTTACATTTGGACCAAAAGGAGGTCGGGTATGACTGGGACCATTAATTTTTTTGGTACGTCCTTAACGGTTACTGTTAATTTTTTTGGTACATCCTTAACGGTTATAACACAAAGGGCGGACTTGTAGTAGCAGGTTTCCCCATGTATACAGGTTAGACTGGTCTTATTTTTAAACCACTGTTGTGGCAGAAGAGAAAGGTGAGCAACAATAGATATGTTACTCCTGAAATTGAACATAGTGAGAACCTGATGCCCATTAATCAAAACCACTCCTGTATAGGGGAGAGACAGAGGATTAGTCAAAGCACAGTACCTTCTCCTTTGGCCCAGGAACAATCCATCAGCCCACTCATTAACGGGCAGGATGTGATGATATGCTCACCCTCCCCACACTTGAAACAGCAGGGAAGGTTAGGCTGCTTTTCTTTGGGCTTGACCGGACGAGTGACACGTCTTTGTCGAGCTAAGCATGCAGACTGTTTTGACCTCTTCAACTTACAGACCGCTCAGTGGCGCTCAATCACCTCTATTAGGGCTTCCATATTTTTATATGGATGTTTACAAACATGCTGGGCGAGATAGGCTAGCTGCTTAACCACTTGACTCGCATTATTAACATCTGACCTTGGCCAGTGCCCTGTTTTTCTGCAGATCTCGAAAACCTGGGTTCTAGTTGGCTTCTCTGGGTCAAATTGGTAGAGCATCCATTCCCTCGCCTGCTGGTCCATCATAACGCCGTAGCGTTTAAAGATCTCGGCCCTTAAGGTGTCATAATCAGCGGCCTGCTCCTTGGATAGATCGTAATAGGCTCGCTGCACTTTGCCCTTCAAGTACAGTGCTAGTATGTTTGCCCAATCTGCCCTCGGCCAATGGTTTATATTGCCGGTATGCGCAAACATTTAAAAATTCAATATCATCCCCCTCAGTAAGAGGCACTAACTGACGAGGGGGAGGACGAGCCACCTCTGGTTTTACCGCTACCGCTATGACTGCCTGAGCTTCTGACTCGGCCAACTGTGTCCTGGTGGCTCTGAGTTGAATTTTGACGTTCTGTAGCTCCATCATAATGGTGGTCAAAACAGTGTTTAGGTCTTGCTATTCAGTCATCTTTATGAGCAAATAATCCTGCTGACTACGCCAATCTGTGAAGAAATAACAAGACAAAGACAAAAATAAAGAGTTGGGGAAGCTTCCCCTTATAATGTCCAGATGACAAGTAGTCAAAAAAAGTTTTTAAGGTTGCTCTGTAGAAATACATCAGACAATGAAGTTTAGTACAACTGTTCTTTTTATGTGACGGTGGCAGGAAGGAAATCTGAATTTAGGAAGAAGTGGAAATGAGATCATTGGAAGGAGCTGGAAGTGATGTCATCAGAGAAAGAATGGAAGTGGTGTCATCAGGAGGAGTCGGAAGTGATGTAACAATTTGGACCCTTTGGCTGCCTCCTAAGCGCACATTTGTGACATATATTATTATTATTATTATGATTGTTCTTTATTCCTATAGCACATGATCAAATTCCAGTATGTGCCATTCACTCATGGTAAGACTTACTACCGTGGCCAGTATGGTACTGGCAAAGTCTTTGTCAGCTGAATAGCAGGATACCTGACAGCAAATTGTTGTTACTTTATGGTTAATTCTAAAAAGTACTCCTAAAAAAACTTAACATAACCTAAACAGAACTAACATAACATAAATAGAAACAAACAATGAATTCTTTATTTGCTTGAGCATGTCCTACCATTGTAATTTTCATGAAATGGGTCTTGGAAAAGTATTTAGTTATGACAAAAGTTAGAGAATCACAAAAGTAATGAGAAAATTTTATTATAGTGAGTGTCCATCATGGATATCAAGTGAATGTGGAACTATGATGATAAATTATAGGGAGAATATATTTTTGAATTCCCAAACCTTGTGTAGCATGTATGCCTACTCATAAAACCCATTCTCAGTTGTTTAATGCCTGCTTTATCTCACCATCATCAGTGGGTCAGGGCATGGAAACAAAAACATTTTCACAAATAAACACATATGATTCAGCATAGTCCATTTTTCTTGCTTCTTGGTCCTCCTTGTGATGCTGTTCATGTTTAATACAAGTTCTTTTTTTTATTGTAATCATTCCATACATATAGATCAATTTTTACAAAAAATAGGATTGAAAGCAAATCAAACCCCACCCCTGAGAAGGAGAACATGACCAAAGGAATAATACTTAAGGCTTGTAAACATGCCTAAATTATTGAGTTTAATAGGGCAAAAAAAGATAAATGGAGAAGGAAAAGAAAATTCTTGTTATTCTAAAATATTATTGATTAAATCCTGCCAGGTTTTGAAAAAATTCTGTACAGATCCCCTAACTGAGAATTTGATTTTTTCCAATTTCAAATAATATAAAACATTGGTTTCCCACTGACTTATTAGAGGAGAGTTAGGATTCTTCCAATTTAACAAAATCAGTCTGCATGCCAAAAGTGTAGTGAATGCAATCACAGTTTGCTTGTCCTTATCCATTTCAAAGCCATCTGGAAGAACACCAAACACAGCTATTAGTGGGTTGGGAGGGATTGTGACACCAAGGCTGTCTGTAAGGCACTTAAAAATTTTGGTCCAAAATAAAGTTAATTTGGTGCATACCCAAAACATGTGACCCAGTGAGGCAAGAGCTTGGTTGCAGCGTTCGCAGGTTGGATCTTGCCCTGGAAACATTTTGGACAGTTTTAAGCGAGACAGATGAGCTCGATATATAATTTTGAGTTGAATAATTCTATGCTTTGCGCATATGGAGCTCGAGTGAAATCTCTGCATTGCTATCTTCCACTTCTTTTCTGATATACTAGGGGGCTCCGCCCCCTGCTCGCTTCGCTCGCCAACCCCTGGTGTTGGGAATGACAAAGAGTGTAATGTATGAATGAGATATAGAATAGTGTGAAGGTGTAGATAATGCAAATAGAAAGCAAACAATAAAGTGTGTGGCACAGTGTAAAGGTTTATTGGAAAATTTCTTTGTACACGCCGTTTAAGTGTAAAAGGTAATTCCAGGTCAGAACTTGTAAGGTCAATGAAGATGGTTATTGTCGTGATCAGAGTCAAGTTTGTCAGAGCTTAGAAAGAGTTGTGTCTCTCCAGGAAGTAATGCAATGACTTGGGTATTTATGTTTTCCATATTAATATTTTTTGGACATAATATAGTGCGTTGTGTTAAAAGGGGCATTTGGTCTAATGAGATTGCTGTTCCAAATCTGTCTGTAACTAAGTCGTCGCAGATAAAGGCTTGAGGAATTGTAATAATATCTGGGTGAAGTCTATCTGTATTGGTGAGTGTACCATCTCCCAGTTGTAATAACCAATTGTTATGATCTGGATGTGGACATCGCATGTTTTGTACTAACTGTATCTTTTGAAAGCAATGCCAATTGTCTGCGTATTTTAAGGTGCACTGAACAATAGCTGAGCGCATGGAATGTGGAACAATAGCTAAGCACTGTCTAAAATCTCCTCCTAATAAAAGTACCTTTCCTCCAAAGGGAATATTATTATTCATAAACGTTTGTAGAAGTTTATGAATGGTGTTGAGTAAGTGAGTGGATGCCATTGTACATTCATCAATAATTAACAGTTTTGCAAGACGGATGTCATGCGCAGTGCCACTGTTAATGTTCATAGTGGATACCGATTTGTAGGATTTAATGCAGTTCATAAAGATTTCACTTTCAGGTACATCGTTAGTTAGAAGCTTCTGTAGATATTCAGGATATGAATGTAAAGGAGGCAGTCTAATTTGACCCTTTTGATAACAACGTGTAAATTCATTACTTGTATTGACAGTTGTTTCTTCAGGGAAGTTAAGTGAATGATAATGATTGCAAATGACATTCATTAATCCCAATGAATTTTCCTGAATAGTGGACTCATTATTGAACACGTTGTCAGCTAACTGGCGCAAGCGTTTAGCAGGTGTCTGTCGTTGATGTCTGTGACGTGTATCTTTTGCTTGTGCCGTTTGAGAGTCGCATCGTTGTATGTCCAGTATTTGGGACGTGTTGTTTTGGAGGTGTAATCGATTTGCCTGTGCTGTGTGAGAAGCCCGTTGTAGTTTACGGCGTGCATTGTTTGTATTGAGCCTTGCCCGTTTTTGTATGTCGGTCAGTTGAGCTTTCTCTTTTTGGAGCCTTGTGTGCTTGTTTTCCGGCAGTCCAGATGCGCGGTGTAGACGTCTGCGTTAATTTATTTTGTCCCTTCGCTGCCGTTTCTGTATGTCTGAGACGGGAGGTGTTTCGTTTTGAACCTGTGCCTGTTTCGATGCAGTACTGTGAGACGCGCGCTGCATGCGTCCACGTTCAGTGTGTCTGTCCATTTGGGTTCGTTTCTGTAACTGTGTTAGTTGAGCTTTGCGTTTTTGGAGCCGAGACATTTTTTCTTCCAGAGTTTCAGAAGCGCGTTGGAGCCGACGTGTATTGTTTTTTTTTCATGCGGGTTCGTGTGTTTGGTCCCGTTACTCGAGCCGTATTGTTTTGTACCCGTGATCGTGAATTTATGACTTGTTTGTTCTTGAGCGTGATAAATATGGATAAGTAATAAGGAGGATCGCACTCACTGTTAATATGGAGCCTTTTCTGCGGTTGAACGGTTAATAGTGCCTTATTGTAATGAAATCCACCTATGCTGCATAGTGTGAACGTGTTGAGATGACGTATGTTTAATACGGACGGTTCATTTAGAAATGGGACTTTGTGTGTCATTTGTTATTTATGTTACTGTGGTCGAGGGTCTGAATCGTCGTTTTTGTGTACGTTTCGTGTGCTATGGCCGTAGTCTGTCCCGTTTCGTGTCCAATGGGCTTTGTGTGGTGCTCGCGGCTTCTTTTTTTTTGTGTGCTAGGGGCTTGTTGAATCCTCCTTTTTTGTGTGCGCGATGCCTCATTTCTTATTTTACGTTGCATTCCATCTGGTTCCCGTTGCTTGCGGGGGGTGGGGGGGGTGGAGAGATTTGTGGGGCGCCTGCGCAGTACGTCTTTTGCGGCCACGGCCCATTGCCGGATGTCCCTGCGTCCATCCGGTTTAGCATTCTCGGTTAGTAATGTGGATAAATTAAGAGATCTTTTTCCTATTGTCCTCTTGGATCTTTAAAAGGAAGGGACTCTAATAAAATTTTATATATTGCAGAAATGGTGTCTAAGTCCTCAAGGTTGAGCAGTATTTTTTCTAGCATGGTGGAGGGTACGAGATGATGAAGTTTTTAATTTGAAGATAGTGAAAGAATTGTGTAGCTGGAAGGTTAAATTTGGAATGTAATTGTTCAAAGGATGCAAAGATGTTGTCTATATAAAGATCTCTGAGCAATTTAATCCCAAATCTTTTCCAGATATTAAAAACTGGATATGTTTGCGAGGGTTGAAAGAGGTGGTTCTCTTGCAGGGGTGCCACAGATAGAAGATTTTCCATGTTAAATTGCTTTCTAATTTGGTTCCATGTTCTGAGTGAGTGAAGCACAATTGGGTTATTAGTATATTTGCAATAACTTTCATTTCTTGGCGCGCAGAGCAGGGAATATAAGGAAGTGCTGCAGGATTTTACTTCTATTGCGGACCAGGCCTGTGTATGTTCATTTATTTGTGTCCAGGTTTTTATGGTTTGTATGTTTGCTGCCCAGTAATAAAACTGAAAATTAGGTAGAGCCATGCCATCTTTTGCCTGAGGTCTTTGTAGGGTCGCTCTTCGGATACATGAATGTTTTGAGTTCCAAATAAATGAGGTTATGGTTGAATCTAATTGCTTAAAAAATGATTTATTGATATATATTGGGATGTTTTGACATAAAAAAAGAAGCTTAGGAAGGATATTCTTAACTACGTTAATTCTTCCGGCTAGAGTAAGATAAAGGGTTGACCATCTATGCAAGTCTTGCTTAATTTTTTCCATACAGACGGCGAAATTTTGTTGATAAAGAGCTTTATGTTTACTTGTGATATTTACCCCTAGGTATTTAAACTGATCTGCTATGGTAAAAGGTAGGGTGTCCAATCTGATATTATATGCTTGTGGATTCACTGGAAAGAGTATACTTTTATTCAAATTAATTCTGAGACCAGAAATCTTTTGAAAATCTGAAAGTCCTATTAAAACTGCAGGCACAGTATTTTCTGGGTCTGATATACAGTAATCCCTCCTCCATCGCGGGGTTGCGTTCCAGAACCCCCCGCGAAAGGTGAAAATCCGCGAAGTAGAAACCATATGTTCATATGGTTCTTTTTATATATTTTAAGCCCTTATAAACTCTCCCACACTATTATAAACATTTCCTGCACAATTATACAGCATAAACCCTTTGTATTCTCATAGATATTAGGTAAGATTCGTTGAAATTATGTATGTAAACACAGTTTATATACAGTAAAACCTAAATATTATTTTAAAGATATCGAGCGTCTCCGATATCACATATGTTACAGCCATTACGGCAGACAGGCCACCAGCAATAAATACGTACAATGCAAGAAAAATTGTATACAGTAAAATGTGTGTACAGTGACACTAAACTATGTACATGTAATAAGTACTGTTCGTAGATAATTAATTATGGTTACTCACCAACAATGACACGACGACTTGTCCGATAACGATGAGTTTAATTTTACTGCACAACAAAGGAGAGCGTTACAGCTCTTCTAAAGGAGCCACTTCAGGCGATTGTGTAGCATCGCCGTTGTTCTTCTTCTGGCAGTCTTCAATCCAAATCCCTAAAGCAGATTCCATCCAGACTACTGCCTTATCACGTACACTTGCAACTCGTTTTGCGCGCTGGTTAAAGTACACTGTGGCCGTAGATCTTATATGCTTTTCCTCCTTTTTAAATAAAAAGAATCATGGACTCATGCCGTAATGGTGTCCTGCAGCGGTGTAGCTGTTCCCTTCCTTCAACATATCCAAAACTTTTACCTTTTCTGCAATCATTTGCATCTTCTGTTGGCGCTTGGACACGGCCCCTGAAGCAGTAGCAGGAGCACGTTAATGCTGAATGAGTGAGATGAGACTTCTTGGTTAATGCAGCACTCCGTCACTGAGCCAATCAGCACACAGGAACTTTAACTGTGTGCTCTGATTAGGTAGCTTCTCAGTCATCCGCCAATAGTGTCCCTTTTATGAAATCAACTGGGCAGACCAACTGAGGAAGCATGTACCAGAAGTAAAAAGACTCATTGTCTGCAGAAACCCGCGAAGCAGCGAAAAATCCGCGTTATATATTTAGATATGCTTACATATAAAATCTGCGATAGAGTGAAGCCGCGAAAGTCCAAGCGTGATGTAGCGAGGGATTACTGTATATAAAACCATATCATCTGCATATAGAGAAATTTTCTGCTCCAGTCCTTCTCGAGTAATCCCCTTTATCTGATAAGAATTTCGACAGTGGACCGCCAGTGGTTTAATGGCAATTACACACAGCAGTGGTGACAAAGGGCATCCTTGTCTGGTGCCACGTTCTAGTTTAAAGTAGTCTGAACAAATGTTGTTAATACAGGCTAAGGCTTCTGGACTGGTATACAGTAGTTTGATCCATGCACAAATATTCGGGCCAAACCCAAATTTCTCCAATACAGTGAAAAGATAGTTCCATTCAATCATATCAAATGCTTTTTCTGCATCCAATGATAATAATATCTCTGGGGTGTTTGACTTTGCTGGTGAATATATTACATTAAACAGGCGTCGAAGATTGGAAGATAAGTGTCGGCCTTTAATAAATCCAGTTTGATCCTGTGATATTACCGAAGGCAGCACTTTCTCCATCCTTCTAGCTATGATTTTTGAGAGTATCTTAACATCATTATTCAGGAGTGAAATTGGTCTGTATGATGCACATTGTAACAAGTCCTTATTTTGTTTAGGAAAGACGGTGATTAATGCTTGATGAAAAGTTTGAGGTAGAATTTGATTGTCTATAGCTTCTGTAAATGTTGCCAATAAGAGGGGAGCTAGCTGAGTGGAGAATTTCTTATAAAATTCTATAGGGTAGCCATCAGGGCCTGCTGATTTCCAGCCTTGAAGTGATTTTATAGCATCTAGTAATTCTGATAGGGTCAGAGGTTTATCCAGTTCCTCAGCACTAAAAGTATCTCTTTGTGGTATCTGTAATGTATCCAGAAATGCATTAGATTGTGTGTTGTCTTCTTTAAACTCAGTAGAATATAAGGTTTTATAGTAGTCTCTAAATGTATGCATTATATTTTTATGGTCAATGATTTCATCTCCATTAGTGTTGGTGATTACTGGGATTGCATTGCGAACTTCTTGCTTGTGGATTTGTTGAGCTAAAAGCTTATTAGCTTTCTCTCCGTGTTCATAGTAATGATGTCTTGATTTATATATAATTGTTCAGTTTCTTTAGTTATCAAGATGTTGGGTTCTGTATGCAGAGCCTGCCTTTTCCTATGAAGAGCCTCACTTGGACGCCTGGCTTGTTCTTCATCTATTCTAGTAATTTCGCTTCTTAGCTCTGACACTTTCATGGTTTCTAATTTATTTCTGTGGGAAAGATATGAAGTAATCTGTCCTCTTAAGAAGGCCTTTAGAGTTTCCCAGAGTGTTCCTGTAGAGACCTCTGAGGGTGTCTTTGTCCCTAGGAAGAAGCTAATTTGTTTGGATATAAATTCTGTACAGTTCTCATCTGTTAATAGAAGTGGGTTAAGGCACTATCTGCGAGGTAAGTGTGGGGGGCATAATGATTTTAGCTCCAAAACTAGAGGTGCATGATCGGAGATAACAATAGTGTCGTATTTACAAGATTTAATCGTAAGCAAGAAATTATTATCTATAAAGAAATAATCAATTCTTGAGTAGCTATGATGCACTGGTGAGTAGAATGAATATGTTCTTGAGTTTGGGTTTAGAAACCTCCAGGGGTCTGATAAGTTGTGGTCGGTTACAAACTGTGTAATTGTCTTTGCAGTGTTAGATGTCGTCCCCCCTGTGGCAGGAGTCCTATCCTAGAGTGGATTTAAAACACAATTAAAGTCCCCAGCCATTATAATTTTATGAGTGTTCACTTTGGGAATGGATGCAAATAGATTTTGCATGAATTCCTTATCATCGACATTGGGTGCATAAACATTTATCAAAATCATTTTACAATTAAATAAGTTGCCCATGACCATCACATATCTCCCTTCAGGATCCGATACTACATCTGATGCTACAAATGGGACTGTTCTATGTATGAGAATTCCCACACCTCTAGTTTTCTTTGTAAAGCTAGAATGGAATATTTGGCCAGTCCAGTCTTTTTGTAGCCGGAATAGATCCTTGCTTAGTAAGTGGGTCTCCTGTAAATACTATTTTAGCGTTTAAGCCTGTTAGGTGAGAGCATACTTTCTTTCTCTTTAATTCGTGATTCAGGCCTTTAACATTCCAGCTCACAAAATTAACTATCCCATCATGGAGACATTTATTCTGAATTTTTAATGTCATTTTATAGTCTTAACTGGTAGTGAGACAGTTTTAATCTTAATTTCCAGTTTCCCCACAAGTTATTGCCATACAGCCTATTGTTGCGTTGATAGTTATAATTATAAAGATTAAAAGGATATATTAGATATAGCCTGCTCTCCTTCTCTCCTCCCTTATCCCCCCACCCCCCCATTTTGTCTCCCCACATGAGGCTAGACCCCACTTCACAATGTCCCAGTCCTCTGACATACCAAGAGACAGAGCACGTCCAAAACAAAACAAGCCCCAAGCAGCGGCATTTGAGAATTAAAAAGAAGAGATATCTATTGCAGCTAAAGTTTAAATTCTATCTGCCAAAAATATAATCATTAACAGTGTTTAAGCTTAAAATATAATCTTCAGCAATTTTAAAATAATAAGATAATAAAATAATGAAACCTGGGAATGGTGTTGAAAAGTGGTCTAAGATAAGCAAAGTAAATCCTAATGCAATAATAGAAATAATAATAAACCAAGGGTATGATGTTAAACAGTCTCCTTTAGGGAAGTAAAAAAAAAAAAAACCCTACTTTAATTACATCCACACACTCACGTCTATAACTTCCACGCACTCACATCTATGACTGTAATTAAAACATAAACTTATAGCGCCCAAGTAAAGAAAAGGATGTATGATTATAATACCCATATCTTTACAAGTGGATCAGACAGCAGGTGATAGCTCCTTGCCATGCCATGACAGGATACGGCTCATTATTGTCTTTCAAAAGAGTGTCGGGAACAGCTTCTTTAATTCCTTTTCAGCTTCCTCCTTGCTTGAAAATACATAATATTGGCCACGAACTTCCACTTTCAGTTTGGCGGGATACAAGAGGCTGTATTTGATATCGGCTTTACGTAACAGCAGTTCTTAATCAAGCTATCACCCTTGGAGTTTTTACTGCTATTATATGAATATTTCATCTGAAGATGGGGGTTTATTGGTGGGGGGTGGGGGGGTCACCCTATTGGAGTTTGAGTTTTGTACACTGTGTTCTAAATATGTTGTGACATTGTTTAAGTGGAGTAGTGTTTTATTAGATTGGCAGTCAGTTACAACTGGGACATTATGATATTCTTCAGTTATTTATCGGGAAGCATAGCCTGATGTTCTCATTTCTCTCTCTCTCTCTCTCTCACACAGGCGGAAGCACGAGCGTAGCAGCGAGCGGAAGCACCGAGCAGAAGCACAGAGCAGCGGCGTCTCCCACAGGCACGTAACCCTTCGCAAACACCCGAGCAAGTTCATCGGAAGTAAAGCCGGCAGTTGACCAGAAGAAATAACCGGCAGTGAGAAACTTGAAGCCGACGGTCTCTGAAGCAGAAAGCACTTAAGTAAACTACAGAAAACGGAGAAGATGACATCAATACTAAACGTAAGTTCTATCTGCTCTCTGCCCGTTGAGGGCACGTTTATATGTTGTGTGTCCTGCAGCATGTACAGTTCAGGTTTTCCGGCCGACATTGTAGACAGCTTCACCTGCCAAAAGTGTTTAGTTAATTTAGAGTTGGTCGGGAAAATACGCGAATTGGAGGACCGCGTTAGGAATCTGATAGCGATTAGGCAAACCGAAAATTGGATCGACTCGGTTTGTTTAGACAATTCGGCTACTTCTGATTCGGCTTCAGTCTCTCCTGGTCCCACTATAGTCAGTGCGTGGCCGAAGTCAGCAGCACCAATTCAGCCACAGGGCGAGTGGGTAACAGTAAGACGGGGGTCTAAGAATCCAAAATGTAGTCCCCCGGCACCCAGGTCACCAATTCAGACCCAGAACAGATTCTCAGCACTCCGCAGCGCGCCTGTGGAAACTGAGAATAAGAAAGTGCTCATAATTGGCGATTCCATAGTGCGGAATGTTAGAATTCCAAACTATGTTAAACCAGCAGTTCATGTTAAGTGCCTCACAGGGGCCAAGATTTCTGGCATAGAGGCCGCATTGGACCGTGTCGCTGACGATGAAGTATCTACCTTATTGCTGCATGTCGGCACTAATGATATTTATTTACAGCAATCTGAGGTATTAAAGAGGAACTTCATCTCTCTTTGCATCAAAGCTAAAAGAAAATGTCAGAATTTAGTTGTATCTGGCCCCTTACCAAGATTATATAGAGGGGATGTGATTTATAGCAGATTGCATTCCCTTCACTGCTGGCTAGAAACCTGGTGTGCAAACAAAAGCATAGCGTTTGTGAACAATTGGGATGATTTTTGGGAAAGGCCTGGATTTTTCAGAAGAGATGGTCTTCATCCTAACTGGAGGGGATCTTATGTATTATCCCAAAATATGGCAGCAAAACTGCCTGGTTGACTGATTAGAGCACCATCCAGGCCGAAGTCATGTGATCTTAAATCACAGGCTGTTGTTTATCCCACCTGTTACTTTCCTGAAGCTGTTACCCATAATCCTTGTCTTGGGGCATCCAGTAAATTTAGTCTTGATACAAACCTTAAATTAATTGATAACCAAAAAATAAGGTGTATAATTAGACCAAGGGATAAAACCAGACCCTCCACCAGGGGCATCTGTAATAGAAATTTACTACAAATTAAAACAAAAAGTATATCACCAATTCAGAAAGAAGCATACAGTTTTAAATTCTGCTTATTGAACATTCGCTCTCTTGGCACTAAAGCTGTTTTGGTAAATGATATTATATTAAGTACAAAATCTGATCTGTGTCTTCTCACCGAAACCTGGCTTAGTAAATGTGACACTGTCCCCCTAGCTGAGGCGTCACCAGATGGATACTCATTCCTTCATAAGTCTAGAGATTCTGGTTGAGGAGGGGGCCTTGGAATAATTCATTGTAACAAAATGCAAATCACTTCTAAAAATTTAGGCAACTTTACATCCTTTGAAGCATTCATTTTAAATATTAAAACAGATTCCAACACAATTATAGTGCTAGTCTATAGACCACCAGGGCCGTATTCATTGTTCATGTCTGAATTTAGCAACCTTTTATCTGACTTGGCTATAAATTATGATCACGTAGTACTGATGGGAGATTTTAATGTACACATTGATGTGGAAACTGACACTTTTAGCAAATGTTTTACTTATTTGTTAAATTCAGTAGGATTTTGTCAGAATGTCAAAGGTCCAACTCATAATCATAACCATACATTAGATTTAATTATAACTTACAAAGTTGAAATTCAAAATTTAATTATTACTCCATTAAATGAAGTTATTTCTGATCACTACTTAATTACATTTGATTTAGTCCTGCCCTTGCCAACACACTCCCAGATTAAAACAAAGACAGTGCGACGTCTAGATTGTAATTCTGCTTCAAAATTTATAGATACTTTGAGTAAGTCGAGTGTAATTGTGGAAAACCATTTAGATCAGTTAACATCAAATGTAAACACGGAAAACAATTTAGATGAGCTAACATCACATTATAATGTGACCTTGAGAGATGCTCTGGACACAGTGGCACCCCTTAAAACAAAAGTGTTCAAAGCACATAGAAACTCTCCCTGGTTTAATGAAAACACTCGCGCTCTTAAATTAGAGTGTCGAAAACTGGAGCGCAGATGGAGAACAACAAAGCTACATGTCTTTCAAATTGCATGGACAGAGAGTGTTAATAAATATAAAAAAGCCCTCTTTAAAGCTCGGTCAGAATATTATTCTACATTAATAGATAGCAATAATAAAAATCCTCGGGTACTGTTTAGAACAGTGGCTAAATTAACAAATGGAAATTCAGATCAACAGTGCAAAATACCAACAGACATTAGCAGTATAGACTTTATGAACTTCTTCAATGAGAAAATTAAAAATATAAGATCCCAGATCTCTGCATCACAGTACAAACCAAATCCTAGCTTAGCAGACCCTGTCTCACATTGCACTCAGCACTTTAGTAATTTTAATCCTGTAACTGAGCAGGAAGTCTTAAGTTTAATTTCTAAAATGAAGCCCACTACTTGTTCCCTAGATCCAGTGCCAACAAAACTAGTAAAAAGTGCAATGGATGTTCTTGCAGCGCCTATCCTAAACATTATCAATAGTTCATTATTGCATGGCACAGTACCTGATGCACTAAAAGTTTCAGTCATTAAACCATTACTTAAAAAGTCAGACCTTGACCCACATATACTAAATAATTATAGGCCTATTTCAAATTTACCGTTTCTCTCTAAAATACTAGAAAAAGTAGTCGCCAGTCAGCTTCAGACACACCTTACGCATTACAATTTATTTGAGAAATTCCAGTCTGGTTTTCGCACTGGTCATAGTACAGAAACGGCACTAACACGGGTTGTAAATGACATTCTGATATCCTCTGATGAAGGAAACTGCACTGTAATTATGTTGTTGGACTTAAGTGCAGCATTTGACACCATCGACCATTCTATTTTACTGCACAGGCTAGAAAATGATGTTGGGCTTACAGGCACCATGCTCGCTTGGTTTAGTTCTGTGCTGACAGTATTCCATCATTATACACAGAAGTTCAATATGGTGTCCCGCAGTGCTCAGTACTGGGACCTTTACTGTTTTCACTGTACATGCTTCCACTGGGATCTCTCATTAGGAAACATAATGTTAATTTTCACTCGTATGCAGATGACACCCAGTTATACCTTTCATTTAAATCAAATGAAGTTTCTCCAATGTTGTCTTTAATTAGTTGTGTTAGTGAATTAAAGGAGTGGATGAATAAGAACTACTTGTCTTTAAATACAGATAAAACAGAGATGTTAATTGTTGGAGGGAATGATGCTGATCACAACAATATTTTGTCATCATTTAAGTGGGAATCCCAGTCAATTTTACTGAATCAGCCCGCAATCTAGGAGTTATCTTTGACTCTAGCATGTCATTTAAAGCACATATTACAAAGTTGTCCAAGACATGTTTATTCCATCTTAAAAATGTTAGGAAATTAAGGCGCTTTTTAAATAAACAGGATTCTGAGAAACTAATTCATGCATTTATCTCTAGTAGGATTGACTACTGCAATGCGGTGTTCACTGGATGTTCAAACTGTTCTTTATACAGCCTCCAGTTAATCCAAAATGCGGCTGCGAGAATTATTACAAGAACAAGAAAATACGAACACATAACTCCAGTTCTTAAATCCTTACACTGGCTCCCGGTTAAGTTTAGGGCAGATTTCAAAATCCTTCTTTTAACATATAAAGCATTAAATGGTCGAGGTCCGGCTTACTTGTCTGAACTTATCATGACTTACAAACCAGAGCGCACATTAAGATCTCAAGATGCCGGTCTGCTTATGATTCCAAGGATTAATAAAATAACAGTGGGAGGTCAAGCTTTTAGTTACAGGGCCCCTAAACTGTGGAATGGTCTGCCTGCTACTATAAGAGATGCCCCTTCGGTCTCAGCTTTTAAATCCTGGCTGAAGACTCACTACTTCAGTTTAGCATATCCTGACTAGAGCTGCTGATTAACTGTACAGACTGCATCTCTGTTGTTAGTCATTAGCACTTAAACATAAGTAACATGACAGTTATAATTGTATACTAACCCTCACTTATTCTGTTTTTCTTCTCGGTACTCAAATGTGGCACTTAGTGCCATGGCCCACCTGCCAAGTTGTTTTGCCTGCCTAAGGAAAAGTCATCTCAGATGGAGGATCACAGGAATCGTGGGAAAGAGGGGTCCTTTCATCGGATTGGCTGGCCCAGCACTGTTTCAGCCGTGGAATGGCCAAATGGGGGAGGCAGCTTGAAGGATGAGGTCTCCAGGACTCTACACAAATCCAAATCTTATTATGGGATATATCATCTACTGTTAAATTCTGCTCTGTACTTCTAAAATTTATATTTTTTATTTCTTACTATATTGAGAAATTGTTCTGTTCTGTGTACTGTATTGTATTGTATTGACCCCCTTCTTTTGACACCCACTGCACGCCCAGCCTACCTGGAAAGGGGTCTCTCTTTGAACTGCCTTTCCCAAGGTTTCTTCTATTTTTTCCTACAAGGTTTTTTTGGGAGTTTTTCCTTGTCTTCTTAGAGAGTCAAGGCTGGGGGTCTGTCAAGAGGCAGGGCCTGTTAAAGCCCATTGCGGCACTTCCTGTGTGATTTTGGGCTATACAAAAATAAACTGTATTGTATTGTATTGTATGTTGGGACTGTCCTTTTCACTGGGACTTATGTTCATTGTAGTAAATTATAATGACTGTGAAATAGTGAATCATTGTAATCTGCAGATAATGGTGTTATGAGATTAGTTTAGTATAAAATTAACACTGAGAAAATATGTATTTACTTTTGTGTGTAATTTCAAAGGGTACTTCATTTATATCTAGACAACCTTTTGTTTTCCTTGTTTGCATTTTATACTTTTATGGTTATGAAGATCATGTAACTTATCTGTTATGATGTAAAGCATCAGAAGGACTGAGGTGCTAATGCACTTGTTCTCTTCTGCTTACACTGAAACCAATGGGAAGACTTCGTAAAGCAGAAACAATTTGTTGATACAGAGATTTTCGTGCAAGTCTTGCTGGACTTGCTGATGGGGGGTTGAAACAGCCAGTGAGAGCAAGGAACGTCCTATCTGCACATGCATTCTACTAGTGTTTCATTAATTTGTACTGGAGATCTGTTTGCTGTCAGTATTGGGAATTGGAGGTTAAAAGGAAGAAAATATACAAAATACACAAGTTGGTGTAACCATTGTCAAGGTAGAATTGAAACAGTAAACTAATTTGTACCATTTCGTTATTTTATCAATTTGTAAAAGGGAAAAGTTTTTATGTAATCAAAATTATCTGGAATTGAACTAATATAATGTGTCTGCAGAATGACTTACTAACTACTAAATTAGGAAACCTGGATAGTTTACTTGTCAGTGACTTCCATCAAAATTCCCTTCATCTTATTGGATGTTTTGATTCAACTTTTCTGTATACAGTTTATCTGGTCAGATATGCTTAACTAGCCAACCCGCAGCATAACATATGCCACATTATTATGTATTGATGGGTGAACACTTCCTGAAAGACACAGTTGTCCAAATGGGGTTGGTTTTGAGGATATGACTATAGGTGAATGAAAAGATGTTACTCTGGGGAGGGCAACATACAATACAGCGTTTTACACACTGCATACAGCGATTCACATTGAAGCATAGACACTGCTAAGACCATGGGATACCCCTCGCAAACTGTTTTACATGCTGCATACAGCAATTCACATCCGCGACAAATATGATTCTTCTTAGATGGTGGTGTTGCATCCACCCTTGCTCTTGAAGCATACACACTGCTTGGTCATGTGCCTGCTCGCAACAGCAACTAACAGAGACCCGCCCACCAACTCTAAGACCATGGGATACCCCTCGCAAACTGTTTTACACGCTGCATACAGCGATTCACATCCGCGACAAACTTTTACACGCCGCATACAGCGATTCACATCCGCGACAAACATGCCTCTTCTTAGATGGTCGTGCCGCGTCCACCCTCGTTCTCGAAGCATACACACCGCCTGGTCATGTGCCCGCTCGCAAGAGCAACTCACAGAGACCCGCCCACCAACTCTAAGACCATGGCGTGTAAAACAGTTTGCGATGGTGGACGCGGTCATGCGTCATAACCGAAAAGAATGCAGTGGAACCTCGGTTCATGACCATAATTCGTTCCCAAACTCTGGTCGTAAACCGATTTGGTCGTGAACCGAAGCAATTTCTCCCATAGGATTGTATGTAAATACAATTAATCCATTCCAGACCATACGAACTGTATATAAATATATATTTTTGTAAGTTTTTACAAATATAGTTACTTATACCATAGAATGCATAGCGTAATCTATAATAATAAAAGGCAAAGCCCTCACTGACTGACTGACTCACTGACTCACTCATCACTAATTCTCCAACTTCCCGTGTAGGTGGAAGGCTGAAATTTGGCAGGCTCATTCCTTACAGCTTACTTACAAAAGTTAGGCAGGTTTCATTTCGAAATTCAAAGCGTAATGGTCATAACTGGAACATATTTTTTGTCCATACACTGTAATGGAGGAGGCGGAGTCACGTATCGCGTCATCACGCCTCCTACGTAATCACGTGAACTAAAAACAAGGAAGACATTTACAGCACGAGTCACACGCGGGAACGAAGGTAAATTACGTTAATTTTTGACTGTCTTTTAATACTGTGTGAGCATACATATTAACACATGTGCAATTAAACGTGTGCATTTACGGGGTGATTTCTCAGGCTTAAAAGCTCACCTTTTATCAAATGCGGGAAGAAAGGTAACTGACGTTGTTCACTGTCTTTTAATACTGTGTAACCATACATATTAACACATGTCCAATTAAACGTGTGCATTTACGGGGTGATTTCTCAGGCTTAAAAGCTCGCCTTTTACTAAAAAGGTAAATGCAAAACTATTTTCAATCAGTTTATTGAAACGCTCCCGTTAAGGATTGCAATAACATTTTCGCGAGATAAAAGAACGAAGTAGGGGGAAATGGAGGAACAGCCGCAAACAGCGAACAGCAAAAAATTAATTAAACAATTGAGAACGGAGCGAGTTAAGCATACAAGCATGTTCATAAGGGAAACAAAGCACGGTGTAAAACGTAACTTTAAATTAAGTTAATAGAAACGCTCCCGCTGCGGATTGCAATAACATATTCGCGAGATAAAAGTTTAATGAGAAGACACGAGGTATAAACGAAGCACACGCCATGGCGCAACGTTAGGGGCAACAGTTTCAACCATTCTACGATCTGCTTCTCGCAACTGAAAGACGGCACATGGCGGATGTTAGCCGAGTTGCTGACCGCAACGTTAGGGGCTTCAACTATGCCGCTGACGCAACATGTCAGTGCCAACACTTTGCAGACTGTACTTAAAAGACACGCCCTCCTCACTGGACAGTTACAAA
The DNA here is from genome assembly GCF_900747795.2 of Erpetoichthys calabaricus. Classification (NCBI taxonomy): domain Eukaryota; kingdom Metazoa; phylum Chordata; class Cladistia; order Polypteriformes; family Polypteridae; genus Erpetoichthys; species Erpetoichthys calabaricus. The sequence goes on along the minus strand of NC_041402.2, from coordinate 92,736,395 downwards.
CACCAATCAAACTAACGATGACATCAAGTATTACCCAATCAAAAGTAGGAAAGGAGGCATCTTCATAAAATGCGTGTGGGATGATTTGCATGAGACGCTGCTTTAAAAAAAAAATGATAAAAAAAATACAGGATAAATCCCGTCCAGTATTGATTCAAAACGGGACGCGCAATTTCATTCTCAAACGCGGCACGATTCCGTATTTTAAAGGACGGGTGGCAACCCTACAGTGCCAGGTAACCACCCATACAATCAGATTGTGATTCAGACTAGGAATGCAATGAATGTAATTACCCCGATCTACATACAAGGCGAAAGTCTTGCAACATTCAAAGATGATGGTTTGGGATAATTAGTACTTATTAAGTACAACATTGAACATAAAAGAGCTTATGAAGCCTTGAACCGAAAAAAGCAAGATCTCAGAGATCGTAAAAAAAAAAAAGGAGGTAATGTCGTTTTACTCGCTGTACATTTTACTCAAACGTTACCAGTTATTCCACGAGGGAGACCAGCAGATGAACTCAACGCGTGTTTAAAATCCATGCTTCTCCCACGGTCGGTTATATGTCGCGTGTTCTCGGGTAGGTACACCAAAAAATTTGTACATTTAAGCATGTAATGGGCAAAGAAAAAATGAGGCATACCCGAAGGCACTGCAGTAGTACTCAATGTAACTTTACTTCTTAAATGTTAATGTTTTACTGTTTAATAATTTATACGCTTCTTATATATTGTTCAAATTCTTTTATGAAAATACCAGTGACAGCGCAATGCACGATAACATGGAGTGAATACACCATACGCATCTGCCCACGGCCGCCCTGGTGTGCGCAGATAGGAGTTGATTCTAAAATAAAATAAACATAAAAAGAGTAATACATTCATCACCCATAAAGCGGATAGCAGACGTGACGTATTATATGTGTACCACATTTCAACTCAATACGTGAAACGGTTTGCAAGCTACATGTGATTTAAAATCCTGGACAGACCAACGAAAAGCCACGGTAGCAAATTATTGAAGAAGATTTTACTGTTTAATAATTTATATTTATATGAAATGTGCTTCTTATATATTACTTCATATTCTCATATGATAATGATGTTAATGTTGTTTATATTGATTTCTATGTTATTGTAAGTGCATCTATGTGTGTATATGTATGTATGTATGTGTATATATATAAAATATATATATATATATATATATATATATATATATATATAAAATATATATATAAAAAATATATGTGTATATGTATATATAATATATCTGTATATGTGTGTATATGTGTATATGTATATATATATGACAGCAACACTCATAACAATAACAACACAATTACATTGACAATCATGTTACGTTATTTTTAAAATGTTTCCTTTACTTTTTCATTACCTCTTTAACACACTACTTCTCCGCTGCGAAGCGCGGGTATTTTGCTAGTAGTAAACTAAATGTAAAAACATTGAATAACACTGAGAAAACCGTGAACAACAGAGAAAACTAACACTGCAATAGTTTGCGCTATAGCAACCAAAAATGAACATTTGAAAAAATCCATAATTTAATAAACCACCAAGAAGAGTAACATTTCAAAAATGCACACTACAAACCGATCGCTGTAAACAGAAGTGAAAACAAAATCAAGCCCAGTGCATTCTTTAACTGCCTTCCTACCTTATGAGTCCAGCCCTCTCTCTCGCTCGCGCTGCCTGTGTGTGTGCATCTCTCTCTCTCTCGCGCTGCCTGTGTGTGTGCATCTGTCTCTCTCTGGCGCTGCCTGTGTGTGTGTGTGCGGCTCTCTCTCTCTCACTGCCTGTGTGTGTGCCTCTGTCTCTCTCTTGCGCTGCCTGTGTGTGTGCGCGGCTCTCTCTCTATGGTGCTGCCTGTGTGTGTGCGCGGCTCTCTCTCTCTCACTGCCTGTGTGTGTGCCTCTGTCTCTCTCTCGCGCTGCCTGTGTGTGTGTGCGGCTCTCTCTCTGGCGCTGCCTGTGTGTGTGCGTGACTCTCTGTCTGGCGCTGCCTGTGTGCGTGCGTGGCTCTCTCTCTCTCGATGCCTCTGTGTGTGTGTGCGTCTGTCTCTCTCTCGCGCTGCCTGTGTGTGTACGCGGCTCTCTCTCTGGCGCTGCCTGTGTGTGTGCGTCTGTCTCTCTCTTGTGCTGCCTGTGTGTGTACCTCTGCCTCTCTCTCACGCTGCCTGTGTGTGTGCGCGGCTCTCTCTCTCACTGCCTCTTTGTGTGTGTGTGTGTGCGTCTGTCTCTCTCTGGCGCTGCCTGTGTGTGTGCGCGGCTCTCTCTCTGGTGCTGCCTGCGTGTGTGTGTGTCTGTCTCTCTCTCGTGCTGCCTGTGTGTGTACCTCTGCCTCTCTCTCACGCTGCCTCTGTGTGTGTGTGTATTGTAGGGAGAGACTGAACCTCGCAAGAGCAACTAACAGAGACCCACCCACTAACTGTAAGACCATGGGATACCCCTCGCAAACTGTTCTACATGCCGCATACAGTGATTCACATCCGCGACAAACATACTTCTTCAGAGGTGCATGTGGAGTGTAGCAGAAACGAACGCGAATGACGCTCTGCTCTGTGAGTTGCTGCGTCCGAGTTGGTGGGCGTGGCTCTGCGAGTTGTTGTCGTATCCAATGGTCTTAGAGTTGGTGGGCGTGGCTGTCTTGCATGCTTTCCATGGGTGTCTACTTGTCGGCGGCTTAGTGAATTATATATATAGATGAATAACTGCATTTTTATTTAATAGAAAACACAAACCAGTACACCTGTTGTACTCTACTTCTGCTTTCATACCACTTGTGCAGTTGTTTTCATACCATTTCAGTAATCTGTAAACATAATTTTTAGTACGCATTTCTCACACAACTTAGTCTAATTTTTTCATGGTTTCCAGTATTACTATAAATAGAGAAGAGTCTAAGAGAATAATGGCATTGGTGTTTTGTGATTCATTTGGTTATTATACAAGGTAATGAAATTTGTAGTCTTCAGACATGAAAAGGTTATCTCTGTCACCCCTAGTGAAAGATACCGTCCGACTTTTGAGTCTTCATGGCTGGTTTCTCACCCACTCGCCAGCCTTTCACCCCTTTTAGTAAAAATAAACCTATTAAAAGGATAATTAGAGTGAGCTGTATCAATATTTTCATTAACAATCAGGTTTAATTAAGGCCATCCTTACTCAATATAAATCAAACTAACTGTTTGATTTCTAACTTTAGTTAGAAGAATTTCTTTAAAACCTGGAATAACATTTGTTGATGTTTTTGATTTAGAATAAAGCTATAAACCAATTTCTAAGACTCCTTGTGAAGATGAAAGCTTGTCACAGCCATATTGTCCAAATGGGATGTTTTTGATGACATTCAGAAAAGGAGAATAAGCAGGAAACCATCCATACAAATTAACAAAACAATTATTCAATGAGGAATTTTACACAATGCATATTTGGATCATCTGAGTAGAATTAAGTACAATGGCGCAAACATTAAAAATGTCAAAAATATCAAAATTATAACAATATTAAGAAACCAAATGGAGTAACAGTAATAACAAAATGTGTGAAGATGAACAATGAAAATTTGATAAATTCCAAAATGCACATATTATGGAACACTATGGGTAGATTAGTCAAAAAAGAAGCATTTTCTTCAAGAGCCTTGTTTGTGTTTCGACACTAATTCTGTCTTCAACAGTGGAAACATCTCATGAAAGGCCAAACAAAATAGTCGCTGGACCATGGTTTTGGAATATTAAAATGCATCAGAACTTGTACAAATCGCCTTAACTAAAGCAGCTATTCTTTCTAAGAGTTAAATGATTTGTGAACACAAGGAGGTTGAAATTCTTTGGCAGCACTGTGAGAGACTAATTTATAACTCTGGGAAATGTCTGTCTGCAGCCAGCCCTGCTGAAGGTAGCATTCACTGTGATTGTAGTGTTGTAGCCACTTTTATACATGTGTTTTTGTCTTGTTAGGGTTTTTATATGTGTGGATTTCATTTCTGATCATAGCTTTCACTTTAGACTTTTGTTACCATCTTTTTTTTTTACTTGATGATATTTTGTTTACATGATTTCATGTTTCATTTTCATTATCATGGGACCTGGTTCAATACCATCACTGTTATCTCTACTATACTTGTGACAATGTGTGTCAGATTTTGTAAACCTCACTGGATGTTCTAAACCACAAAAATTCTTAGCAATAGTTAGCTTCTTTTCCAAGTAGGCTCTGTGATTAGGTTGTCTTTGCCCGTTGGTTTAGTTTTTAGATCTATTGTATTCCTGGTTTTGGTATATTGTTATTTTTCACAAAGTCTTTTTGACTTCTTTATCATCTCCTGGCTATTAATTTTGCTCAGAATAATCCTATTGGCACAATAGTTGTCCTTAACAGTTATTGAGTCCAACAGAGAAATTACTTTTTTTGCACAGAACACTGTGTTGCATGACTTTCTTTTTTGCCCAAAGCAGTCCTTTATAGGCAATTTCAGAACACAATGTGACCTATATATATATATATATATATATATATATTGAAACAGATGAAGCGCTTGTCCACCTCTCGAACCCTCAGGTACCACTCTGATGACCAGGTGAAAGTATAATAATAATTCTTTTTATTATAATACAGTAGTGCACCAAGCACTCTCCTCCACCCACTCATAAACACAATAAAGACTCCAAATAACCAATCCTCCACTCCCAGACACTTAGCCCATCTTCTTCCCAGCTCAGCTCAGTGTTCTGGGCTTCCCAGAGTCCTTTTATAGCTCCTGACCTGGAAGTGGTTCTAAGCACAACCCACAAGTCCATTTCCTTCCGGGTCAGGGCAAACAGTCCTCTTCTTTATCCCGGGAGCACGTCACTTCCTCCAGTCACGTGACTGATACGCACTCCCGGGTTATAGGGCATGCCAGAGCCCACTAGCCCCCCCGACTCCTGGCGGCCCCCAAGGTATCCAGCAGGGCTGTGTCACAACACTACAAAGTCCATGAGGCCCTGCTGGAACTCGGGGCACAAATATGCTGTCCGGAGGGCTCCTCCTAGCGGCCTGGGGGTGGCGACCGGAGTCCATAGCCGGTCGTCTGTCACAATATATATATATATATATAAATATATTTATATATAAACAGAAAACAGAACCCATACTTCCTTTCTTTCATATATCTTGGACTCATGTTTGAAAGAATAAGAAGTTTATCCACTTTGCACCATTCAAAATTATATTGCTACAAAAAATCAATCTACCACCCACAAACTCTCTTCCATACTCATTCTGACTTTCTGGCCACACTATCTCTCTACCAATTGAGACCTTTCCACAAATAACTTTCCAGCCTAAACTCAATGAGGTAACATCACTGAGGCTGATTTATGTGACATCCTGTGGTTACTTCTGAGGCAATCACTGGGATCACATCTTAGGTCAGAATACCCAAGTAAATTCCTGTGGCCCTCATCGTAGAGCCTCTGAAAGCACCAGGTTTTCTTACATTTTTCACCTCAATTCATGGTAAAAGGGCCAGTCACACCTGGTGGCACAAGAAGATCTAAGGTAACTAACTCCACACAGCTAAAATAACTGTGTAGAAGACACAAAGCTTCACCTCAAAAGTAACTCATCATAATGCAAGGAATAGGACAATTCAAGCACCATTTGCTGTTAAAGGTAATTTAATTCTCACAGAGAGTTTCTGTTTTAATGTTTTAGTGTATCTGTAATTATACAGAATTGGTATTTACTTTAAGAATATAGTATATTTATCTTCTACCTGCAGGTGAGGTACTGTAAAATATGACACCTACTATACAAGAAAAATATGACAACTGTCCTGTTCTGCATGTTATACTCATTGTAAATGTCTCAATATTATACATGTACATGTTTTGCTGGCAGGATATATTAACCATCTGTGATACCAGGATGACAACCACAATCCCTCAAGGAAGTAAATTTGTACTTTTGTGCAGTTTGATAAATGTTGTAGCATATTGTAGCATATTTAAGAAGTGTCATGTTATGAAATATAGTCACTGGACTACTTTAAATCGAACCGCCTTGCATCTGTCCTCAGAAATAAAAGCAATTTAATATTTCTTACTCTGACATGAGCCTAAAGTATTAGGTGCACCCAGCATTTAATTTTTATTTTCAATACAGATACATCCATCTTAACTGCCACTACTATTAATTGTTTTAAAGTAAGGATATCATCATCATAAAAACTTAGTAAAAGAATTACAATCATTAAGGGTGTATTTCATTTTCATATGTGGTTTCTGTATGTTGTCTTTTTTTTTTGAATAACTAATGACAAAGTAAAATCTGTTAAAACTGATCTGTAATATCTGTTATGTGTTGCCTGTCACACAAGTTTAGATTTATTTAGAGGATGTATACTTAATTTATATAAATTGCATACATTGTATAAAATACAGAAATATATGTGTGTTCTATGTATACAGATGCCCAACAGGAATGTAATAATAGCATGTGACAGGCAACAAAGTAATTGAAGGAAGAAAGAAAAAATGCTAATCATTCCAAGTGCTGTCATGTTGCAAAACATCATAAAATAAATATAAATAAAGCTATTGATCAGTGTAAATGAACAAGAATATAACATTCTTACAACATAATATATGAAAATAAATGTAAGCATTAGGATATGTTATGATATGGAAAAAACAAATATGATTACCTGCAATGTAGAAATTTAAAATCAATGCTTATCAGGTTCAGGTGATGGAAACTATTTTCAATCATCTTTGGGACTGCAACTCAAAGGAGAAACTCCCCAAAAATAAAATTCCAATAAATGGAATTATGTTGCATTATAACATGTGTGCTGTTTGGAATATTTGAATTATTGTGCGAAACATAAACATAGTGCCGAATGTATTATATCTATTGTATCTATTGAAGTCCTGCAAATAGATTGGTAAATATCAAAGAAACTAGAAGATTTCTGTATTCTAATCAGTGTAAAATAGCACTAATACAAAAAGATGCAAAGCTGAAATTAAGATTAGAGTATTAAAAAAAGTAAGTTTAAAAATATATATAGCAGAAATTCACTCCACATCTTTTATGTCTTCTAAACAGTTCTTGCTCGAAATGGAAAAAATCCTTGAAAGAAACACAATTGGTGTCCTTTGTGTTAAATTGTCTGTCTAGTGATCTTCCCAGATGGTGATCTGTCTGGTCTGAGTATTGCAGAAACTGCTAATCTATTGGGATTTTCACACATGACCATCTCTAGGGTTTACAGAGAATGATCTGAAAAAGGGAAAATGTCCAGTGAGCGGAAGTTCTCTGGGCGAAAATGCCTTATTGATGCCAGAGGTCAGAGTAGAATGTCCAGACTGGTTCGAGATGATAGAAAGGCAACAGTAACTCAAGTAATATGGAAGGTAAAAAAAAATGTATACATTAGGTATAAATAGCATATTAGCATAAATAGCCAAAAAAGTAATTAATAGCTTCTGAAGCATTAGATTTAACATAAATTAGAATGTCAAGCAAATAAGATATGTCAAGCAAATAGTTAAATAAAAAATATTAACCATATTGCATTATTTTTAAGCTTGGAGCAGAATTACCAATTTGGGAAAGGAAGGACAGAGTAGAAAGAATATGATGCACAGAAACTATCGAGAACAGATGAAGGGGAAAATACATGGACACCCGTGTTCAATGTTAGGAAGCAAGGAACATAACAAGAAAGAAAAAAAATGGTTCTGGTAGGCACGTAAGAAGCCAGCTGGAACAGTGAGTCAGCAGAAACAGCAAAAGGGATATGATGTAATGCATGGAAAGTAAAATTAGTGTATTCATGTATTAGCAAAATAAATATAGACAAATATATAAGCACTAACCTTAGTGTAAATACTAATGCAAGTCAGGATTGCCAAGTAAATAATTAAATAAAAGCACATGCCATATTTCTTTTTAATTAAAGCTTAGCTTTAAACCATCATTATAAAATAGCTTGAAGGCCAAGGGAAAGGGAAGTGATAAGAGAGTGACCAAATATGGAAGAAGGAACATCTGCCTAGCTGAAGACCAATCAAAAATAAGCAAAACAGAAACTAGAGATGAACAATGGACAGTAAAAACAGGTACAGAATGAGCTAATTGAACGAGGTCAGAGTGATAAGAAATGATATATAAGTTTTGGGTTTTGAACTGTTCGGGGCTCAGCTCAATTTGGCCGTATTGGGTTGAGTCTGTGTTATTATTATTATTGTTATTTTATTGCAATAAAACTATACACTCTGTTTGCCTGTCCCGAGACTCCTAATAGCCTTCATTTCAGGTAAAAAGCCTTCTGGTGACAATCTTTCGCCACGACAGTAACCACTCATTACAACTGAGGTATGCAGAAGTGCATCTCTGAATGCACAACACATTTAATGGGATAGGATGAGAGGTGCCACTCCTGTTAACTTAAAACAGGCAACTGAGACTACAACTTGCACAGGCTTGCCAAAAATGTGAAATAGAAGACTAGAAGAACATTGCCCCATCTGATGAGTGTCAATTTCTGCTGCAATATTTGGATGGTAGGGTCAGAATTTGGCGTCAACAGAATGAAAGCATGAATCCATTCTGCCTTGTACCAATGATTCAGGCCGGTGGCGGTGGTGTAATAGTGTGGGGGATATTTTCTTAGAACACCTTTGGCCCCTTAGTACCAGTTGTGCACATTTAAATGCCACCTGAGTATTGTTGCTGACCCTGTCCATCCCTTTATGACCACAGTGCACCTATCTTCTGATGGCTACTTCCAGCAAGGTAAACGTGCCATGTCACAAATCTCATGTCATCTCAAACTGCTTTCTTAAATGTGACAATCAATTCAATGTACTCCAATGGCCTCCACAGTCACAAGATCTACATCCCAAAGAGCAGGAGATTTGCATCATAGATTTGCAGCGGACGAATCTACAGCAACTGCGTAACGCTATCATGTCAATATAGACCAAAAGGAGGAATGTTTCCAGCACCTTGTTGAATCTTTGCCACAAATAATTATGGCAGTTCTGAAAGAAAAAGGGGGTCCAAACTGGTACTAGCAAGGTGTAACTAATAAAGTGGATGGTGAGTGTATATAATGAATATACTGCTCAAAAAATTAAGGGAACACTTAATCATCACTGTTTAACACCAAGTCAGTTAAGCTTCAGGGATATCAGTCTGTCCAGTTAGGAAGCATAAGCGATTGTGAATCAATTTCACCTGCTTTGGTGCAAATGAAAGTGACAACAGGTGCACTGAAGAGGCAACTGTAAGACAACCATCAAATAATGAATGGTTTTGTAGGGGTGGCCAAAGACAATTGGTCTCTCTCCTTTTCCTTCCTGACTGATTCTTCTGTAGTTTTGCATTTTGCTAGTGTCCTTGTCATTGCTATTTGAAAGAGGAGGTACCTACAGCCGATTCAGGTTGCACAGGTAATCCAGCTCCTCCAGGATGGCACATCCATATGTGCTGTCATAAGAAGGTTAGCTGTGTCTCCCAGCACAATCACAAGAGCATGGAGGAAATACCAGAGGATGGGCCATTACACAAGGAGAGCTGGACAGGGCCACAGAAGGGCATCAATCCATCAGCAGGACTGGTATGTGCTCCTTTGTGTGAGGAGGAACAGAAGGAGCACTGCCAGAGCCCTACAAAATGACCTCCAGTTGGCTACTGTTATGCATGTTTCTGACCAAACTCCATGACGGTGGCGTTAGAGCCCAACATCCTCTAGTGGAACCTCTGCTCACAGCCCATCACTGTACAGCTCGATTGGCATTTGCCAGAGAATACACAATTGGCAGCTCCGCCATTGGCACCCCATTCTCTTCACAGATGAGAGAATGTTCACACATGACCACGTGTGACAGACATGAAAGAGTCTGGAGACTCAGTGGTTAACGTTATGCAGCCTGCAACATCATCCAGCATGACTGGTTTGGCAATGAATCAGTGATGGTCTGGGGAGGCATACCTTGGAAGGTTGCACAGACCTCCATGGGCTAGGCTATGGTACTCTCACTGCTGTTAGGTATCAGGATGAATTCCTCAGAGCCATTGTCAGGCCTTATGCTTGTGCAGCTGGCCCTATACTGCATTTTGGAATCTTAATCTGAGGCTATACAGTATTTTTTAATACTGTATAGCTTAAATAACCATGCCATGTCAAAGTAAAAATGCAATTGTGTAGATCTTTCTGATTTATCTATGTTTACAAAGTTATTACATATGCAATTTATTTATTCTTTTATATTACAATTCCATTGACAAGCGCAAACCAATGCATACATTGTCAAATTTTAACCTATCATTGTGCATTAAAATCTAAAATTTTTGCTTCCTACATGTAATAATTTATATTTATTTACATTAATTTTTATCTGCTATAAATCTACCCAAGTTTATATTCTGTCCGGGATCCTCTGTAATGATTTGGCTTCAAAGCAAAGAGCACTTGAATCTCAAGTACCAGATGTTGCTAGGAATATTACACTACATACATTATCAACCATTCCACCTTAGTTTAGTGTCTATTTAACCAGCTTCTTATTTATATCCTTATCAATATTGATTATATATATTGAAAAGAGCATTAGCCCATGCACTGAACCTTTAGGGACACCACTTTTAACATCAGCTAAAACAGAAAAAAGTTCCTTGGATCATAACCCTTTGCACCTGGTGTTTAAACCAATTTGTGCCCATCTCCTTACTCCACCTTGAACTTCCTCTTCTTCATTTTGATGTTGAGCCTTGTGTGGGGGACTGTATGAGAATCTTTCAGAAAATCAAGCTAAATAAAATTCAGTCACTTTCTCCTTGTCAGTTTGCAATCCCTAATATGCCTCAGATGGTGTTTACTACAGGTGCCTTGTGACAGTCTTCTACCTATCATATCTTCATGGCTGGCATTTCCAGTGATGTTTTAAATATCTAGCAATGTTACTTTTTATCCAGAATCTGTGTATCACACTGGTGTAATAAATCACTTCTAACTGAAAACACATGTTTTAGCTTTCATGTAATAAAGTTATTTTCTACCGGGGTAGACAGTGGGGGCCAAGTGGTTAGAACTGTTTCATTTCAGCCCCAAAGCCCTGTGTTCAAATCCTGACGCAGACACTGTGTAGTTTCTACATTCTACCCATGTGTGCATGTTTTTTTTTCTTTTCAAAATTCTATACCTCCTTCCCAAATATGTGCAAACTCAGTCCATAAGCTGTTCTGACCTGACCCACTATGAGTGTATGGATGTCTGCTCTTTGATGACTGACATTTCATTTACTGTTAGTATCTATCTTTGTTTGAGACTGTGAAAAAGCTTTAGACCCTTATCTAACAAATTCTGGTACACTGAATTCAAGTGCTCTTTGAATCCCTTTGATTTGCAGTTGTCATGTTGTGCTATGATGTGCTGTAAGTCATTCAGTGAAGAGTTACTATGGAAGAGAGGAATAAAGCAGCTTACATTATAGACATGCTATTTTGATATAAGCAACATCTGCCTGAAGGACACATATAGCTTAAGGCAGTAACCAACCATGGATAGGACACAATCCAGTAACACCCACATTTAGTCATGCTGAGCCATTTTAAATACACTCAATAACCTATAATGTGCATCTTCAGAATGTGAAATGAAGGAAAAATTCTACACAAACAAGGGGAAACAGGCATACTCCTTGCAGATAGTAATAGTTTAAAGATCTGAACCAATGATTCTCAAGCTGACACAAAAATACATTTACATACATTGCAGTGATTCAGAGCTCTTATTTCTTCTCAGCACCCATACAATCTGATCCTTCCCCATTTCATACTATATGCTATTCACATTTTTTATTCAACCTCTTTTTATATCCATTGCCCTGTTGGTGGTACTGCCATAAACAACTTGCTAATATTCTGACTTATCCCAAATACTACTGCCCAAATTTTGTATAGTATACCTTGGAGTGCTTGAACTATTTACTTGTTTTGATTTCCTACTGATCTTCCTATTGCTTATAAGATTCAGTTTAAAATACATCTCTCATTTCATCTCCTTTTTATTCCACTTTGCTCTGTGAGGAATAAGATAGCAACACAGTGATGTTGATTAAACCAGACTTCTCTAATCCCCGCAACAGTCTTAAGCTACTTCTTGGGAAATTCCAGGCATTCCCAGGGTAGCCAAAAAGTAAAAACTCTCTTCTGTTTCCAAGATATGACATTTGGATCCATCCCTTGATTTACATCCAGTTTACTTATACAGTAGATGGCCAAACCACCACAACTGGCTCCTCTCCATCCAGAAAGTTGCTCTCCTCAAAATTCCTCTCATGTTGCTGAACTCCTCATCCTATTAGACTGAGCTAAGCAAAGTTACATAAGAACCTTATTCTCCCAGACATTACCTAAAGCTCATTTCCAGAACTTTTCCAGGACTTTGCTTCACCATCAGCATCCAGCAGCATGTATCCATGTTTGCTACTGCACTGATTGGTTTCCTAATCTCAACATCCCCTGCTTACTTGCGAATAAGACTCCAGGTTAAATTCATTTTTTTTGAGGCAGATGTTCTTGATTGTCTTTGAACATCTTACTATTCTTTCCTGTGAGAGAAAAATTACATCATATTTGAAGCTACTTACTCTCAAACCCTCTCAAGCCTACCTTGTATTTTTTACATGATTGCATTTTGTAATGACCTTTTTCATGCCTTCATTTGATCTGTCGCATCTGACTACATCATGCAAAGACTATTTAATGCAGTGCTTCACATTACCAGGCACATTACCAGGCCTTTGAGTTAACAAAAATATTGACATTTTCATTTGAAATTACTAATTGAGAAAAATAATCTTTAGACACAAATAGTAATTTTGACTTTGATTTTTAAATGTTGTTTTGGTTTTGGCTATCAATTTCATACAGTCTTTTCTGGTCTCAGACCTCTGCCTGTTAATTAACTTATCTTAGTGCAACCCCTAAAGGTTACTTTATTTCCTGGTCTTAGGAGTTAATGTATTTATTTTGCCTCTTCCCAAATGGTCTCAATACATACTAGCTATTAATAGAATGGAATATTCTGTGTGTTTTACAAAGCAATAATGAAAAAAGCAGAAAAGTACAATTGACTTAAAGTCTTTCTATATATGGTGTGTCACACATGTGCGCATGGGAGGCAGCTAAGGGGCTTGAGTGACGGCAGTTCTGAAACAGGCCGGGAGGTGGCAGAGTGCACTGACTCTTTTTCTCTCTTCCCTGTAGACCATTCCCGGGAGATCCCATCTGCCTCTCTTGACGTCACTTCCGGGACCGAACCAATGGAAGGAGACCTTACTGGCTCCGGCCCCTGTGATGTCACGTCCGGGCTCCAGCCAATGGCTAACAAATATGGGCCTGATCCTTATGACCTCACTTCCTATCTTCCCCTTTAAAAGCCTTCCCCTTTCCCCTGTTTGTCAGTCTTGTTTTGGACTCAATTGTGTGCACATCAGTGCTGTCATTGAATAAGAAAACGACTTTGCAGCCAGGATACCAGAATATATGGGTGCCCCAAACCTTTTTCTGTGTATGTCTCAGTTTTGTGACATTGGCGTAGCCGGCAGGATGAAGTAGTCCTGGAAGACAAGGGGACAGGACCTGCAACACGTACAGGTGGGAGCGTACCGGGGCCGAGTTTCCAGGCGGGGAGGGTGTCCCGTGTTTCGGAGTGGCCCGGTACAGGCTCTGCTCCCGGCAGGCTCCGCTAGGCAACCTAGGCCGGCCAGGGAGTGTTCAGGAGTGGCTCACAGAATTGGGCTGCTTCGGAAGGGGGAGGCTAAGAGGGCTGTTTATGCTCTCTTGGAGAAGAGTGCCCGCCTCCCTGTGAAGCCAGAGCCCCGATTCCCACCTAGGGGTGCCCCAGACTGGCAGGTGAGTAACCTGAGAAACTGGAGGTTCGACCCAGAGCGGCCGACCCCTCAACAAGCCTGGTCCCTATGGGCAAAGATAGGGCAGTAGCTACGGCCACAGGAAAACAAGCCCTGTCATATAATAGAGCAGGTAGCTTGCTATCTGCTGCTGAATACACTATCCCATGGCTTCACCCAGCCGGTCTGGGGTAGACACTTTAAAAACATGGCAGAGCTCATAGAGCTCGTAGAAAAACAAAGGATGGCCTCACAATCTGGGGGAGATGAACCGTCCCTTGGCCAAACTCAACCGGAGTGTGTCCCAAAACCTAGCCCCCCCAATACAGCCCAGAGCTTGTGCAGACGTCCCCAAGACCGCGGGCGCGCAAACCGCTTGGGAATGAGGTGGTATGCAGCTGGAGGGGGAGGAGGGGTTGGTGTGCTCTGACAAACCCATTGACGGTCCCACACACAGCCGAGGTGATCGTTAACGGGTATAAAACTTCTGCTTTATTCGATTCCAGCAGCAACATTTCCATTGTTGCCCGTCGTTTTGTGCTACCACAACAGTGGTTGAAAGTTAAGACCGGTGTAACCTGTGTCCACGGGGAAACCCATTGGTACAGGACCGCTGCTTGTGTCATCAGCTACGGAGGGTCTGTTCAGAAAGTAACCATGGCGATCCTTCCTGATCCTCCACACCCGGTGATACTGGTCTAATATCAAAAGGCAGATACATACCACTCCTGGGGATAACTTGGGCCTAGTTATAGACGGGAATGAGCCGTCTCAAGCTGCCTCCACGCCGTGTAATCAGCCGGCAGAGAGAGACGAAGCGGCCATCCTGAGTGACGTGGCAACTCCCGGGCCATCGTGTGCAGACACGTCATCCACCAGTGCCGCAGCGGAGCGGGAGGAAACCACGCCCCTTGATGTCGGTCCAGACCCTCTCTCCCTCTTACGCTTCCAGTTTAGAGAGAAGCCGGCTTCCTTTAAAAGGGAGCAATGGAGTGATGATTCCCTGTAGTTTGCAAAAAATGCAGTTGTCCTAGTCAACGGCAAGCGCACTGACCAGTCAATGCCACAGGGTCCTCACTTTGTGTTAGATAACGACCTTCTCTATTGTGTAGCATGTCGGGCAGGAGAGAAAGCTGCTGCTAATCCCGCGGACCTTCCGGCGGCAGGTCTGTGAGTTAGCACACACCCACCTCCTAGGTGGCCACTTGGGCACCGAAAAAACCCTGGAGCGGATCAAGCTCCGTTTCTACTGGCCGGGAATCAATGAGGAGGTTCGTCACTTTTGCGCTTCCTGCCCGGAGTGTCAACTGCGACTAATTCCAAGAAAGGACCGTGCTCCTCTCATTCCTATTCCCCTGATTGATATTCCCTTCCATCGAATTGGGGTCGATATAGTCGGACCTCTAGAGCCCTCAGCTCGAGGACACAAGTACATTTTAGTCCTCGTGGATTATGCTACAAAATACCCCGAAGCTGTTCCGTTGCGCTCAGCCACTTCTAAAGCAATCGCATGGGAACTACTACAACAACAACAACATTTATTTATATTTATTTATATAGCACATTTTCATACAAAAAGTAGCTCAAAGTGCTTTACATAATGAAGAAAAGAAAAATAACAGACAAAATACAAAATTAAAATAAGACAACATTAGTTAACATAGAAAAGGAGTAAGGTCCGATGGCCAGGGTGGACAGAAAAAACAAAAAAAAAACTCCAGAAGGCTGGAGAAAAAAAATAAAATCTGTAGGGGTTCCAGGCCACGAGACCGCCCAGTCCCCTCTGGGCATTCTACCTAACATAAATGAAATAGTCCTCTTTGTAGTTAGGGTTCTCACGGAGTCACTTGATGCTGATGGTCATACAGACTTCTGGCTTTTAATCCATCCATCATTGTTGGAACATCATGATGCTTTGGGTAGACACCGGAAAAGGAAACAAAAGAGAGAGTAGGGGTTAGTACAGATTTTGAATGAATAGTTATTATAATGAAATGGATATAGAGTATCAGGATTAAATTACAGTGACGTTATGAGAAGGCCATGTTAAAATAATGTGTTTTCAGTAGTTTTTTAAAGTGCTCCACTGTATTAGCCTGGCGAATTCCTACTGGCAGGCTATTCCAGATTTTAGGTGCATAACAGCAGAAGGCCGCCTCACCACTTCTTTTAAGTTTTGCTCTTGGAATTCTAAGGAGACACTCAGTTGAGGATCTGAGGTTACGATTTGGAATATAAGGTGTCAGACATTCCGATATATAAGACGGGGCGAGATTATTTAAGGCTTTATAAACCATAAGCAGAATTTTAAAGTCAATTCTGAATGACACAGGTAACCAGTGTAGTGACATCAAAACTGGAGAAATGTGTTCAGATTTTCTTTTCCTGTTAAGGATTCTAGCAGCTGCATTCTGCACTAGTTGCAAACGATTGATGTCTTTTTTGGGTAGTCCTGAGAGGAGTGCGTTACAGTAATCTAGCCGACTGAAAACAAACGCATGAACTAATTTCTCTGCATCTTTCGATGATATAAAAGGTCTAACTTTTGCTATGTTTCTTAGGTGAAAAAATGCTGTCCTAGTGATCTGATTAATATGCGATTTAAAATTCAGATTACAATTAACGGTTACCCCTAAGCTTTTTACCTCCGTTTTGACTTTTAATCCTAATGCATCCAGTTTATTTCTAATAGCCTCATTGTATCCATTATTACCAATCACTAAGATTTCGGTTTTCTCTTTATTTAATTTAATTATTTAATTTGAGAAAGTTACTATTCATCCATTCTGAGATACAGGTTAGACATTGTGCTAGCGAATCAAGAGATTCGGGGTCATCAGGTGCTATTGATAAATACAGCTGTGTGTCATCAGCATAGCTGTGGTAGCTCACGTTATGTCCCGAGATAATCTGACCTAATGGAAGCATGTAGATTGAGAAGAGCAGCGGACCCAGGATAGAGCCTTGTGGAACACCATATAGGATATCATGTGTCTTTGAGTTGTAATTACCACAACTAACAAAGAATTTTCTCCCTGCCAGGTAGGATTCAAACCAATTTAAGACACTGCCAGAGACCCCTACTAGGGGTCTTTTCGTGCGTGGGTATCCCCAAGGAAGTCTTGACGGACCAGGGGACACCTTTCACTTCGGAGACATTCAAGGAGACTGCCAGATTACTGAAAATAAAGCATTTAAAGACCGCGGTGTATCATCCACAAACCGACGGTTTATTGGAGAGGTTCAATCAGACTCTCAAACAAATGCTGCGTAAGGTGGTCAGCGAGGATGGAAGGAACTGGGATCAGCTCCTTCCCCTCGTCCTTTTTGCCTATTGGGAAGTCCCACAAGCCTCCATGGGGTTCTCCCCTTTTGAATTACTGTATGGGCGACAACCCCGGAGCATATTAGATATTCTAAAAGAAGGATGGGAAGAAGAGGCTCTTCCCTCTACAAACATATTAGAGTATATCGCGCAATTACGCGATAGGTTTGGAAAGATTCGGTCCCTCCTTAAAAGTCACATGGAAGAGGTCCAAGCAGCATAGGTTCGTTATTACAACCGCAGCACGTCTCTCTGGGAGTTCCGCCCGGGAGATTGGGTCATGGTCCTCGAAGTTGCTTGCCCATTGGCAAGGCCCATACGAAGTTAAGGAGAGGAAGGGACTGGTCGACTATTTGGTGAGTCAACCAAATCATCGGCCGAGGAGCGGGTTTATCATGTGAACCTGCTGAAACCGTGGAAGGACAGGGATCCTGATCCCTCCTCTGGCCAGCCCCGCTCACTTTTTGCTCACACCCACAGCCTTAACTTCGGTGCGGACTTAAGTCCCAGACAACAGCAGGAGCTGGAAACAGTTATCCGGGCCGTTCGGGAGGTAGTCAGTGAGAACCCAGGAAGGACCTCTCTGGTTGAGCACAACATTGTGACAGAACCCGGGGTTATTGTCCGAGAATGCCGGTATCGTCTTCCTGAGGCAAAAAGGGCTGAAGTGGAGCTTGAGATCAAGCGCATGCTGGAACTAGGTGTGATTGTGGAAAGTTATAGTCCCTAGTCTAGTCCCATTGTGCTGGTCGGTAAGCCTGACGGGAGTTGGAGGTTTTGCAGTGACTTCCATCAGCTTAATCAAGTCTCCCAATTTGATGCCTATCCAATGCCACGAGTGGACGACCTCCTTGAGAGGCTTGGACAGGCTCGATATCTGACCACACTTGACATGACAAAAGGGTACTGGCAGGTTCCTTTAACAGACTCCGCAAAGGAAAAAAAACACATTTAGTACCCCTATCGGACACTGGCAGTATTGTGTCTTTCCATTTAGGTTACATGGGGCTCCAGCAACCTTCCAGCGTCTGGTGGACAAAGTGCTCCGACCTCATAACTCATACAGTGCTGCCTACCTGGATGACGTGGTCATCTATTCCAGCACATGGAAGGAACACCTACAGCATGTCCGAGTGGTATTGCAGACACTTGGTGAGGCCGGGCTCCAGATTAATCCCAAGAAATGCTTCTTTGGATTAAGTGAGGCCAAATATTTAGGCTACCTGGTGAGTCGGGGTACCGTAAGGCCACAGTGCTCCAAAGTAGATGCCATTTTGAAATGGCCCCGTCCGCGAACCAAGCGGCAGGTCCAAGCCTTTCTCAGGTTAGCGGTTTGTACCCTGGTTCTCAGAGAGAGTGGCGCCCTTGACTGATTTAACAAAGAAGAGGGCCCCGAACATTGTGTTATGGACTGAGAAGACAGGCGCTGCATTTGGTGACTTGAAGCAGGCCCTTATGTCCGCACCTATTTTGATGGCACCTAACTTTTCTTTGCCTTTCATCCTCCAGATGGACACTTCGGAGACAGGCCTGGGGGCCGTGCTGAGCCAAAGCGTCGATGGTGTGGAACACCCCATCATGTTCCTGAGTTGGAAACTGTTGGACCGTGAGACCAGGTATGCAGCGGTGGAAAGGGAGGCTTTGGCGATCAAATGGGCGATTACTCAGCTTAGGTACTACCTGTTGGGCCGGGAATTCACCCTTGTTACGGACCATGCACCTCTACAGTGGATGGCCCTGCACAAGGAGTCGAATCCGCAGGTCACCCAGTGGTTTCTTGACCTACAGCCGTATAAGTTTTTGCTCGTTCATCGCCAGGGCACTCTCCATGCCAACGCTGATGCTCTCTCTCAGGTTCATGACCTCTCAGTTAGGGTCGCCCGACCCGACGGGTCTGGGCTAAGGGGGGGGCCTTGTCACACACGTGCGCATGGGAGGCAGCTAAAGGGCTTGAGTGACGGCAGTTCTGAAACAGGCCAGGAGGTGGCAGAGTGCACTGACTCTTTTTCTCTCTTCCCTGTAGACCATTCCCAGGAGATCCCATCTGCCTCTCTTGACGTCACTTCCGGGACCGAACCAATGGAAGGAGACCTTACTGGCTCCGGCCCCTGTGATGTCACGTCCGGTCTCCAGCCAATGGCTAACAAATATGGACCCGATCCTTATGACCTCACTTCCTATCTTCCCCTTTAAAAGCCTTCCCCTTTCCCCTGTTTGTCAGTCTTGTTTTGGACTCAATTGTGTGCACATCAGTGCTGTCATTGAATAAGAAAACGACTTTGCAGCCAGGATACCAGAATATACGGGTGGCTGCCCCAAACCTTTTTCTGTGTATGTCTGTTTTGTGACAGGTGTTAAAGTGCCAGACATCAAAATGCCACAACAGATAAAAACAACCTCAAAAGCTTGACATCAGCAGTGACCACACACATTGTGTTGAGTCCTGTTTGTTATATTCTTAATTTATTCTGAATTTTAAACTTACTGCTTGACACCATTTTGTTTTCTGTTTCAGTCATTGCAGCTTTTGTAACTCTCATTTCATGGTATTGGCCAATTATAGTTGCTCTATCAGTTAGTCAATTATATCAATCAGTCAATTACTCTTATAATTTTCTTATAGCATCTGACATGTGCAGCTATTAAGGACTTTGTAAACAGGATGCAAACACTCTCAAAATGTAAGAAAGCATCTACAAGTGGTTCTGTTCTTGACTTTGCATATTAACCACAAGGTCTGAGCCAAATACAACAATCACAGACACCGTTGTCAGAGGTTTGCTTTAATTTTGGTTTCAAATGTGTACATAGCAATATGGCTCCTCTATATTTGTTTCACAGATTGAATGCTATATTTAAAAGAACAACAGTTTACTGGATTTGCCAGCAAGAAGGGATGGGATAAGGGGGTTCCCTTAACATTATAACAGCCTTTGCCATATTTTCAAAGTGCAAACATGGACAAATAGTCTTTAAATATGATTGTTTTTGTTTTACTGAAGTATGGAAGACTTGAAAGATATGTCTGGATCATACTCAAATTTTGATCTTTTGATCTTTTTTTGAGCTTGATCATTTTACTCTGTGTGTTTCAGGGCAAAAAGATTTACATGTGACACTGAGCTTTCTTCTGTGTTTATTCACTAAACGCACAATCAATTTTTGCTTTGTAATTTACATGTGATTAATATGACACATCACCCTATGTACATGATGGGGACATTGAAAACATAATCAAATCGCAAGATTTTTAATGGGAAAATTGTTCTGTTTTTAGCATATTTTAGACCAAATTAAACACATTAACCAATAAATAAAAATACATAATGATCACTGTAGCTGCAACATGGAACTGGCAGGTGTTGTGCCCTGAAGGGGAGGTAGTTCAACAGATTGTCACAACACAGTCACAGGATCAAAATTCAGGGTTGCACCCAGGGCCGGATTTATATGAAAAGAGGCCCTAGGCTATTCCACTTATGAGGCCCTTTCACCTTCCATTTTTAAGTTTGTAAATTACATGAGAGATAATAAAATTTTGCTAACAATTTGAATGTAGGCCCCTCTTGATCTTGAGGCCCTAGGCTGAAGCCTAGTTAGCCTATAGGAAAATCCGGCCCTGGTTGCAGCACCATATGGCACTATACAACTCCTTCCTGTCTTTGAATTTAAAAAAGTGTAAAGCCTGAGGACAACATTGACCATGAAAGACAAATATTACCTATAGTTTATGAGTTGCAGTAATGTTTTTTAACAGCTACTGATAATTATTTTCCTTTTGTATAGTTTATTTAAGAATTTATTTTCTGTTTTTAATGTATTTTAATAGCCAAATAACTATAAATATATTTGAAAAATGTTGGATTTTCATGTAAAAAGTGGATATTTTTCATGTAACTTGATATTTCTTTTGTCTGCATTATTTTTTAACCTAAACTAAAGTGAAAATGGCACGCTTCTGCAGGAGTGTGCATTTAGAAGTAGCTGATTATTCTCAGACTCTGTTTTATTTTATCAAAGGAGGCATGAATCTTTTTGGTTTGCCAGCTTTAAAGCAGCAATAAAAATAACACGGTCTGACATTAAAAATAAAGAATATGTTAGCAACTCTGACCTATGTGGAAATATACAGCCGAGAATCTACAGGAGGCAAGCTGTTGATAATGGAACAGCATAAAAGGAATGGCATCACAGGTTGGACTGGAAAAGAATGAGAAGAGAGCTCATTGAGATGGCAGTTACACTAAGGAGGTTGAATTACTTCACCAGGAGTCTCCAGAGGCTGCCAGAAGGAGTAAATCAGGGTCCCCATCCCAAATAGTACTGATAACAGGTTCTTCCAAGGACCATTAACAGCTGTTTGTGTCAGTCCTTCCTCCACACCTTTTGTTGTCACACTGATGGCAAGGGGTGGGATTTGAATCACCTACTGACCTGAGACAGAGGATTAGCACTGCATGAAATTGGTCACCTCCACCTTAGGGACCTTTAACCCAGAAAAACATACTGCACACCCAGAACCTGTTCCAGTGGAAGATGACATAGATTTAGGAAGCAAGGTGGAGCCAGTACAGGAAAACTCGACAGGGAGCCGAAAGGTAATGGAGACTATTGCCCCCTGCCCACTTTTATTAATGCAAAAGTGGTGAAAGCCCTGGCGGATTATACTAGCCATGGAATGATAGTATGATATGACATACTTCTGAAAGGCTCTCCACTACCTGAGTACAGTTTGTTGTTGCAAATGAAGAAGCTCCAGCGATGAAGGGAATGGCAAAATCCACCTCTAAATCAAGGAGCAACAATGGATTCAATGTACCTAGGTTGCAGATGTAAGTGAAACCCACTTTTGGGAATGAACTTTATAAAAAAAACCACTGGAGTGTCAGGTGACATGAATATAGGCATTCTGATTTGCCTGGACAGAAAGGTCAAAACACTACTCACAGACGGTCAACACAGAAGCCCATTGTTTCACATGATACAGGCAAACTTTCCCTTACAGCACTCCTTAGATTACTTGCTGGTACATGAACATTCCTTGTGGGCTGTATCAAAGAAATTAAGGGCAGTGAACCTGAAATTGCACCCCAACAAGTACCACTGGCAGCTAAAGACTTCCCTCTGCCAGGCTTCCATATGAGCACCTACTGACCAAAACATACCCTTCACATTGGATACTGACACTAGCAGCGTTGGTATTATAGCTGTTTTGCCTCAGTGGTACCAGCAAGCCAAAGGATTGGTGGCCTACTTTAGCAGTTCACTCAGTAAGTCTGAATGCCACCACTGTGTGATGCAAAGAGGTCTACTGGCCATGTTGGAGTCTATTTGACAATTCAGGCACTGCTTCTGCATACTGCCCTTTGTAATGCCTCTTATCCTTCTGCAAGCCTAAAGGATAGGTGTTCCATTGGTTAGAATGGCTGCAGGTTTTCCAGTTCACCCTCCAAAACAAGAAAGGAAAATATCATTACAATGCAGATACTCTGTTGTGTAGACCTGGTGCAAAATAAGAGTGCCAAGATTGAGCAGCATGAACAAACGTAGGCTGTAGAAAAGAAGCTTAACTGCTGTATTTTACCATAGCAGAAAACTGCCAAAACACCACATGGAAGACCCCTAGCTGTGCAAGGTACAAAGCTGGATAGATTTTCTCCTGTCTCACTATTTTGTTGATAGTGGTCTATTTTATGAAAGGGCAGGAGGACAATGTTCTGGCAGACAAACTTTAATTGAGGAGGTGATTAGCAGATCAGGAGTACTGATGGAATTACACTTGAAAATATCTAAAGCCACGTATTTCAAGCGGTGTGTGGAAAAACTTGCCATCTGGAAAACATGTACCACACTACTTAACCCCCACAGTGGAATGCTTCGTTCACACTTTCATCACCCAGTTACCACTAGTTACAGAGCAAGACCAGTGTGACTGGGATCAGCATCTCCTTTTGATCATGATGGTATATTGCTCTGCAGTACAGGAACCTACAAACTGCACACCTGAAACATCTGATGCTGGATTGAGAACTGTGGACTACAGCAGCTCTGACCTTCAGGCAGCCTCCCAATTGTGCAGCAGTGCCTTTGGGCACAGAATATGCTCAATTGCTCAAGGACAAAATTGAAGTTGCACAAAGGTTTGCCAGGACACAGTACAATGAAGCTGGCCACAATCAGAAAAGACATTATGACTTGCAGGTACAGAGACTTCCCTTCTCTGTTTGTGACCACATAGGGGTGTACAGCCCTGAGAGGTTACTCATCTAAAATGGACTGAGTGGGCCCCGGTAGGTATTAGACAGAGTGTCAGCAATGCAACAGATGTTTTTACATCCAGATTGACTGGTATTGTATAGGATTGACTGTGCTGTTGCACCGGTCATTGTAGCAGATTCATAGTGGCCAGTGTGAGCTCATCCACTACAAATGCACGCCTCACAGTGGAAAGGCCAACAGTAGGATTTACTGTAGTCAGGATTCCTGTCACACAAACCAGGCCAGCAATTGTGGGTAGCTAGGGTCCCCACCGCAAAATTATAAGTACGGCCCTTCCAAAGACTATTTACTGCTGGCTGTGTGTGTATGTCAGTCCATCCTTCATCATACCTCAAAATGAAACAGTACTGTATTACAAAAAACATAAAAGTATATATTTTTGTGCACAAATTGTTCAGTTATAATTCAATCTGTGATTCCTAAATGATTCAAAAGACCCTTAATATTCATCGAAATACCCAGCCTAATTATACTTGAGCATAAAAGTGCTTTAACACAGTGATCGTTTACAACTTAATTATAATGAAACGAAATTCAGTCGCTAACTATATGTGATCAAAGCAGCAGTTTACCATTTTCAGTTTCCATAGTACCGTTCATGATGAAAAGATCTACAAAATGTTAGTGATTAGCGTCTATACCTTTGCGTAGGTGCGCGTAATGAGAAGAATGCGACTTTTTTTTAAAAAAAACTTATTTTAATAGTAGCAATGCATTCACGAATAAACTGTTAGACGAATCTTCATCGACAATTGAGATAATATCCAAAGGTAATGAATGTTATCAGAATTTAGCTGGCCATACGGGTTCGACCTGTTTTGTTACATTTCCACACCCGAAGCACTGTTACTAGTGTCGTCAGCTACTTATAGTCAAAATTCCCCTTTTTAACCCTACTGATAATTTAGAATTCAATTCGCTAATTTTTCAGATAATTAGCCCTCCCATTACCGCATATGCATAAGCAGCAGTCTGGTGTGGAGTTCAGTATTTTCCTCTGATATTTAATTAGCCATATAGAATTAAACCCTTTCTGAAATTCATCTTGCCTTTAATAAAAATACAAGTGGCCGACTAACCGAAGACTACACGCGCCTCGTTAATGGGTAACTATACAATGCTACCTATCATTGAGATTGACAATTTGATTTATCAATCAAATTGCAACACTGCAGATCTTCCACCAATCAGATCAGAATGGGCGGAGCAAAAACCGGAATTTCAGAATCACAGACGGGTGAGTGAAATTAAGCCGCCTAATTATATACCTAGCTCTTCGTTTCCCCCATCGTGATGTAGCGAGTGTTCAGGGGTAGTGGTATTTTATTTTTGGAAGGTGGTCGATTTGCGTTGACTTAGAAAAAAAGAAACGTGCGGACAGTTTTGCCCTGTAACATATTGGTGATTTTTTTTCTGTAATCGAAACCAAGGGTTTTGTGCTTTCCACATTCGGCTCCATCTCATATCCTGCAGAAAGGACTTTGTGTGTACGCTTTTAAGTCCTCCGTAGCAGCAGTTCCGTGAGGTTTTTTAGTGGCTTTTTCCACTCCGTTATCTTTTAATCTTGTGTTGGTTTAGGAGTAATGTCATAGTGTAAATATTAATACATTCTTCGGGAGCTGTATGTGTCTTATAACAGAACGCGTGGTGTTTACGTATACTATATGCTTATGGCGACGTGGAGTTCCAGTACTCCCTAGATATTATCACTCCAGAAAGTACAGTGTGCTGTGAAGGCATGCAACAATAAAGTGTATGGAATTTGGGTTTAAAAAAAATCAAACGTGGTCTGCCGCCTTCTCCAGCTTTGGTTCTTCCCTTGAGTCCGATGTTGTCGTGGTAGGGTCTGTCCACCAACTAAGACAATAAATTGTATTAAAAGGTTTTGAGAATGTTACGTAGCAGGTTAATATGTATGTTTGATATCAGTTTGAATTATGTGTAACCATTAGTTTGACTAAATTTTAATGAAAACTATTTTAACACATTTAGTTATATGACAGTTTAAAAGTTGGTATCAGCCATTGTAAGATTTGCGTGTCAGGCAGAAGTTTAATTATTTAGCCCTCCCCTCCGTGCATTAAGAAGCTTTTACTATGCTTAAGAAGCTATACTATTCAAGTGTGTTCACTGCCCTGATGTTGTTTATCATTTTAGAATTTTAACACACAGGTTCAGTGTCTTAGTTCTGTTCACATCGCAACTCACATGTGGAGACTCAACTGGTAGCCTTGTCCTTTACATGAAATTGAATCCGTCACTAGGCTACCCTTTCTGCTTCATACTCCTATGCCATTTCAAGCTGTAAATCCATCTTTTGATGTGTGTATTTGAAGCTGTTGTCAAGAATCATGTTATTGGTAAGCTAGGAAAATAATGTTAGATGAACTAACTTTGGACATATGTGGCCTATACAATTCCTTTAAAAAGTGCCCAGACTAGTTAAATCTTTTCACCTGTTGGTAGAACACAAATTAAAAACTTCCATATTCAAAGTTTTAGACAAACATAACTACATTAGATGTCTTAAACAGAGTTTGTATTCCACACATCCATATTTGGTTGAACTAACCAGGAATGGACCAATGTTCTTTCAGGGCAATACCATGGATTACAGTTCTGCTGAAAAGCAACTCGTCTCCCAAGCTTCTTTATTTTTTTTTTGTCTGACTTGAGCAATTTCTCATGATAATGCTTTCTTAAAAACTGCACCATCTAATTTTCTTTTGGCTTTAACAAGTTGCCCGGTTTCTCTTGCACAGGATGCTGACACCACCATACCCTCCTGAATAGACAATGTTTCTTGAGGAGTGGTTTGTGTTACATTTGTACCACAACTTGCAATTTGAATTTTGCCCAGAACATTCATTCTTTATCTTACCACTTTACCTTTCCCTTAACCAAATCTGATTATACTTATGATTTCTGGCTTAAATGATCCTTTTTGAGTATTTTTTCTTCTTGCCTGTTTACCACAAAGGCCAGAGTTTATATAATTCATTTGACTAATACATGTTTACTCTACTCTCTGCCACCAAATTCTTTTGATCTCTGAAAGTGTTTGTTCCTTTCAATGCCTTCCCGCTAAAGTCCGATACTTGTTCTGATGCTGTGTTATGAGTGACATTCTTTTGTAGACCTTGTCTGGGGGTTGTGGTGCAGTTTACATTTCTTAATTATCATGCCAGTGGTACTCCGAAGGAGACTCAGATGCTTGAGAAAGATTTGTACCCTTTTCCTAATCTGTGCACTTTCTTAGTTCATGTCAGCCTTTTTTAGAATGTGTTTTCTTCATTTTATACTTTTATGTTTATTGCGTGCCCAATTGTCTTTTAAGTAATTGATCTTTTATGCAAAAAATCAGACAATAATTTCAATGAACAAGCACAGGCCAACTGTTTAATCATCTCTTTGATAGGACAAAAAGATTGACCAGAATATGGGCAAGCAACAAATTTTAGGTTTTCTCTTTAAGATTCTTGCCCTCTTTTTTTCCTCAAACTTTTCCATTTAAAGTTGTGACAGTTTGCAATAAAGATACATATATGAACAAGATTCTTATGTAACATTAATAATCCTACAACATTTGAAAACCTTTAAAATGTTTTAATAATTTTGCAAAACATTGTGTATATGCAGTTCAAGAATACAGTTTGTAAAAAAAAATGTTAATAGTGCATACTATAGAAATAAAAAACAAAACTAAAAAAGTACTACAGTAAAAAGTAATTTCTTGATTTGATGAATATTTTTAAGGCCAAACAAATTTTTCAAAACCATTTAGGGACATACTAGTAATGCTGTTCCCATTAAGAATAAACACATTTGGACAATAAAAATAACAATAATTACATAACATATCAGACATAATTTAAAAAAAGAATGATGAGGCTCGGTGCTTTATGACAGAATTAAAATATCTTTCTTTAAGACTTACAATTGTAGATTAAAATAAGAAAATTTTACAACTACTTATTTTCCCACCTGTTTGTATACCTCATGTGTGTGATTTGAGTATCATTCAACATGTTGAACTTCCAGATATTTATGCAATGGTTATGAATCAAATGGGAAGCGATTATCAACTTTTAGAACAGTGCTTTTATATTTCAGTGTTAGTCTTGTGATAATTCATTAACACTCCATATTCTGTCTGTCTTTAGGATGAGGAGGTCCATAACTTGGAATCATCAAAAGTTCTCAATTTTTCAGAATGTCAGAGGCGGCAGGTGGCTTTAGTGAGGGAGATGCTTCTCCCCAGCCGTTAAGTCTGGGTGTGATCGGCACTCGTCTAGCACAGGTAAGTTGTCTTACTGGCAAATGCTTTCTGGACTGACATTATTGATTTAATATACTGCATTGTGATTTTTTTTAAATGATTAAAAAATTGGCAATACAATAGCATTAACATTAATCCAAAGGGAAAATCTTTGCTAATGAAGTGTATAAATGAACAGCTTCATGTATTCAAAACATCCTAATATAACTGATAATTGTACAAATCAAAAGCATGCTTGACTTTGATAACAGAACGGCAATACAAATAGTATGTCTTCTCTTTTTCATACAGCGGTACCAGGGATTTTTGGATAAATCCACCCCTCACATTTTGATTAGGTGGGGGATTACTGTCTTGTTATCAATGCTTTTCTTGCTACGAATCTTCCTCCTACAGGTAAGCAATTATCATTTTGCCAATTTGTTTTGAGTCTGCTTTGAAAAATTAAGGGTCTTGACCAGTTGACAAGAGGCCGGCTTAATTAGAGCTGAGCGAGTGCAAGCTCTGGGCAAACTAACCAGTATAACAGAAAAGTAGTGACTCAGACAAAATATTGAACTGGTTATTTTAGGCAATTCTGAAATAATATCTAATTACATTTCCTGTGTTTTCTGTTTTCAGGGATGGTATATAGTAACATATGCTCTAGGAATCTATCATCTCAATCTTCTTGTGGCCTTCCTGTCTCCCAAAATTGAACCATCATTGATGGAGGATTCTGGTATGTATCAATCACTTCTTTCTGTTAGGTTTCCAGGTCAGCATCAATTGTACTGTATCTATCTCTGTAGCATTGAAAGTCCTCCATGAGAGCATAAACTGTAGCTAAAAGTGCCACTTTTTCTTTTTTGGCAGTTGTGGTTTATTTTTTTTTTTTTTTTTTGTGGTTTGCTTGTGCAACCATTTGTTTTGTTAATTTTTAAATATAGATTTATGTTTAGCAGTAGTTGTAAGGTTATTTGGATCAAAACATCATATAAGCTGCTTTGAACTGTTTATTATGAAAAGGAGAAATGTACACAGTCCTGGGCTCACCATTGTGATTCACAAAACAGGCTATCTACTTTGCATTTCAGTATAGTCACTCATACTCACTGCCTGCAGTCATGTTGCTTTCCAGCCACTAGTAACAACTGAGGCTGGCTAAGATTCTTCGTACATCAGAGCTCTTGTATAGAAATTCTTCTTCTAGTTCTTTGCTCTATTTAAATTTTCATTTATCCACCCTTTCATTGGGTCTCTTTTATAAACATTACATTGGTCCCATGTGTTGAGTGAAACGGTATCTGTCAAAAAATGCTGTGTATATTGTTTTAAATGTATAAATTCACAAGCATTAATTAAATTTTTGATTGCATCTGGAAAATCATACTAAAGGAAATGCTTAGAAATGCCAATAATTAAAGTTCTACTGAAGCAAGAAAAAAAAGTTTAAGGTAAAAGGCATAAAGAACTTAGAATTTTATAACATAAATGATGACATTTTATGTGGAAATAATGAAAAAATAAATTCATTTAATATGTTACAGTATTTGTGGATACTTGAAACTGTTCAACACTTCTACCTTCATACTCAATAAACTTTTATTCCACGAATGGTAAAAGAAATTTCTCATCTCACATCAGTCATATTCAACTTTTAAAATTATAGCTTACCATAAAAGTTATGAAATGTAACTGTTTCTTCAATTTTGTAATTTGTGGTTTTGGTGCATGCTGTACAGTTTGGAATACTTTGTCATTGTCAGTAACATGGACCTTAAGATCATGATATATCATCTTATTGTGGTAACAAGAATGGCACTACCACATAAAGATAAGCAAAATGTTATTTAAATCTTCCGTCTATTTTCATAACCAATTTATCCAGAGCAGGGTTATTCCTGCAATCATAGGGCACATTGCAGGAACAAGGCAGAGCGCCAGTCCATTGCATGACAAACACACAGGTCAATTTAGCAACGACAGTTCACCTAACCTGCATTTCTTTGGACTGGGGGAGGAAACCGGAGCACCTGGAGCAAACACACATGTACACAGGAAGAACATAGAAACTCCATGCAGGTAGCATCCGGGATAAGAACCCTGGTGTCCTTAATGTGCGGCAACAGTGCTACCACTGCACCACCCCTTTTAAATCATCTTCTTTCTAATGATGGAAGTAGTTTTATTATGAATGAAACTGAAGCAAAAAACAGTTTGCATATGCTTCCATAAATGTACTAATGCCCTTGTCATAAGTCATTTCTACTGCTCTGTTTAAATGAAGAATTTTCTTTGGAGTGAAATGCATGTGTTTATACCTTGTGGTTTGTTGACTGTGCCTGTGGTGTGCTTTGTTTCTTGGCTGACTTTAATAATAATAATACATTTTATGTATATAGTGCCTTTCCCATGCTCAAGGCACTTCACAGAGTTTAGGATAGAACAACAGGGTATACAGTATATAGCATTGTACAGTACAAACCAGATAAATAAATAAAGAAGATTAAGACAGCAAATTCAGAGAAAAAAAGCCTAACAGACAACATAATTGATGGTCTAGCACACACACATACAGGTTACATGAGCATTTTGACATAAAGGTAAACAGAGAGAAGGGTAGTAAAGTCAAGTAGAGCGAAAAGCCTTCCTGAACAGATGAGTTTTGAGTTGTTTTTTAAAAGAATTCATGGAGTCAGCTGACCTGATTAATTTTGGTAGGTCATTCCAGAGTCTGGGCGCTATACAGCTGAAGGCCCTGTCACCCATGGAGTGTAGATTAGTGTGGGGCACAACAAGATCAGAGGACCTTAGTGGGCGGACAGGCACATAGTGATGGAGAAGGTCACTGATGTAGTTTGGCGCAAGGTCATTTAAGGCTTTGTAAGTTATTAGTAGGATTTTATATTCGATTCTGTAAGACACAGGGAGCCAGTGAAGGCAGAGCAGGATGGGTGTGATGTGCTCGCTGCTGCTGGTCCGTGTAAGGACTCTTGCAGCCGAGTTTTGAATAAGCTGGAACTGAGATATAAGATTAGAAGGGGCACCTGCCAGCGGCGAGTTACAATAATCGATGCGGGATATGATAAAAGCATGGACAAGTTTCTCAGCATTAGAAAAGGAGAGGAAGGAGTGAACACGGGATATGTTACGGAGGTGAAAGTAAGAAAGTTTCTTAATGTGGTTTATGTGGGCGGAATAAGAAAGGGAGGAATCAAAAATGACACCAAGATTGCATTGCAGTAGAGGCAGGTCTGATGAGATCACCAACAAGATGGACTGGGAAGGAGCTCATTTTATTAAGTTGCACTTTAGTCCCAATTTGTAGGAGGTCAGTTTTGTTGCAATTTAATTTAAAGAGTTCTGCTTCATCCAGGTATTAATTTCACTGAGGCAGGTTGTGAGCTGAGAAAGCTCTGATGAAGTTCCACTTTTAACATTGAAATAAAGTTGAGTATCGTCTGTATAAAACTGATAACCCAATCCATAGCTATGTACAGTGCATCCGGAAAGTATTCACAGCGCATCACTTGTTCCACATTTTGTTACACAGGGGTGCGGATATCCAACGCACGACTCGTCCGACACGGGTAAATTGACCGTCAGACAAGCGTGTTTTTCTGTTTCAGTTGTCCGCGGACAAGTGCAATTTTCTGGAGAAAAATATATGTGCTGTGCAGGGCACATTTTACCACTACTTTCACATTTTAAACATTTGGGTACGTACTTTGTGCGGAAACAGTCTACTTAGGCATGTTCTTCATGTCTCAAATTGGTCTTCAATATTGTTTACAAAATGACGGCTGATTTTTCAAAGGGGAAGCACTCTTACGGTCTTACATAAGTATTTTACCCTAATACGTACATGCTTGGAGATGCGGTCATTTTTTTAATGCCGACATTACGATGTAATCTGATGATTTTTCATTATAATCAATAACTTTTATATATTACCAGTAACGGCGTACTGCACAATAACATGCAGTGAATAAATACACTTGACTTGAGCATTCCTAGTTTTCATCCTCTTTCTCTGTACGTTTAGCATACATTTGCTCAGAGGTTGATGCGCTTGCTGCTTCCTGAGCAGCTCTTTTTTTCTCCACCGTAGTGGCCTGCTGCTTTTCTTCTTTCGTTGGTATCTTTTCGCGTTAAAACTGATTAAGTTAGTTTTTGTGTTGCAATTACTTAGTACGTTTTCTTTAATTTTTCACTTAAACTGGCACTTAAGTCTTCAATCTGCCTCAAGAATGATTAGCGAAGGTGGTGGGAAATGAGAACGGCTCCCATACGCATGCGCCGTCCTGCTGCGCACTGCCGAGATTTGATTCAACAATAAAATAAAATAATAAAGAATAATACAAATCATCACCCCGAAAGCGGATAGTAGACATCACATAGTATACTGTATGTGTACCAAATTTCAAGTCAAAAGGTGAAATGGTTTGCGAGCTACAGGTGATTTAAAATCCTGGACAGACAAATGAACAGCCACGGTAGCGTATTATAGAAGAAGATTGCCTTTCCAAATCATGTCCAATCAACTGAAATTACCACAGGTGGACTCCAATTAAGCTGCAGAAACATCTCAAGGATGATCAGGGGAAACAGGATGCACCTGAGCTCAATTTTGAGCTTCACGGCAAAGGCTGTGAATACTTATGTACATGTGCTTTCTCAATTTTTTTATTTTGAATAAATTTGCAAAAACCTCAAGTAAATTTTTTTCACGTTGTCATTATGGGGTGTTGTGTGTAGAATTCTGAGGAAAAAAATGAATTTAATCCATTTTGGAATAAGGCAGTAACATAACAAAATGTGGAAAAAGTGATGCACTGTGAATACTTGCCGGATGCACTGTATAATATGGCCAAGGGGAAGCATATAAATACAGAAGAGAAGAGGGCCGAGGACAGAGCCCTGAGGAACTCCTTGTGTGACTGGCGCTGAGCTGGATCTGCTGTTGCTAAGACTAACAAACTCTTGCCTATCAGTCAGATAGGACTTGAACCACTGGAGGGCAGTGCCAGAGATACCCAGCATGTTCTCCATTCTGGACAGTAGAATGTCATGTCTGAAAGTGTCAAATGCTGCACTGAGGTCTAATAGAATTAATATGCTGGTTTGTCCAGAGTCTGCTGCCATAAGCAAATCATTGATTACCCATAGCAGAGCAGTTTCACAGCTGTGTTGCATCCTGAAACCAGACTGAAAGGGTTCCATCAAGTTATTAGAGGTTAAGTAATTGGTGAGTTGGGAAGCTACAACACGCTCAAGAGCTTTTGACAGAAAAGGTAAGTGGGAAATAGGCCGAAAATTGTTAAGATTGTCAGCATCAAGGCTAGACTTTTTTAACATTGGGGTTACAGAAGCGATTTTAAAAGTGATTGGCACAGTGCCTGTGTCAAGGGATGAGTTTATTATTGTTGTAACAGTCGGGATTATGGCATGAAAGCAGGATTTGAGTAGTGTGCTGGGGATGGGGTCCACTACACAAGTAGTCGGCCTCATCTTACAAAGCAGGTTATTAACAAACGCAGAAATGACTGGTGAGAACTTAGAGAAGGAGCTGGATGGAGTGGGAAAACAGGAAGAGATATAAACAGATGATGTATTTATGTTAGTTGAATTATTTAGATCTTTAATTTTGTTGTGGAAAAAGTGGAGGAATTTCTCACAGACTTCAGTAGAAGAGGTAGTTGGGCCAGATGCGGGTTCGAGTAGTTTGTTAACTACAGAAAACAAAACCCTTGGGTTATCGTGGCCACTTTCTATTATTCTCCCATAATGGGTGTTCATGGCAGCAGTTAGTGCTTCTCTGTAAGCTCTTTGGTGGTCAGAGAAAGCCTGGATATGAACAGTGAGGCCAGTCTTACGTGACATTCTCTCAAGGAAAATCTTTAAGCATTTTGGTCTTTGCTTTATCCTTAGCAACTTTATAGCAAAAAGTTTAAATCGTTCTGGGCACCCTTCTATTATAAGCTGTCTTCCTAAGGGTTAAGGAAATGAGATGCCAGTTATTAAGTAATACCTCTTCCCCCAGGTTGGGTTCAGTATCTGACATGAATCTTGGCTTAGATGAGCTGATTTTTGAAAGCATTAGGCGCCTAGAATTACTTAAACATCTGATAATAGTTAGTTACGTTCATGTATTTTGTGAAGCCACTTTATTTAATGTTAAACCATATATTTTTCAAGTTCTTCTCCAATTGAACATTAAACACCTAATATTTTTGTGGTGTATCTTAGGATAGTTTTTTCTGTCTTGTTTTAAGTTTATTCTTCAAAGACACAATCTAGTAAATGTGAC
The DNA here is from genome assembly GCF_900747795.2 of Erpetoichthys calabaricus. Classification (NCBI taxonomy): domain Eukaryota; kingdom Metazoa; phylum Chordata; class Cladistia; order Polypteriformes; family Polypteridae; genus Erpetoichthys; species Erpetoichthys calabaricus. The sequence continues at coordinate 92,702,284 of NC_041402.2, read as the reverse complement.
ATTTCATATACATACAGTATATCCAATTAAAAGAGAAAAGTATTTCTTTGTTGAAAAATTGAAAAATTAAAATTGACAGCAAAACAACTGGTCACTTTGCTAAGCAGCCTTATATGTATACATAAAGGAAAGAGGTAAGCACTGACCATTGCATCACTATCCAGAGAAACTTAATGTCTTAAATTGTTAAAAGCTGCACTAAGATCAGGTAAGATAAATAAGCATGATCATATTAACTATTTTGATGAAGGTTGATTCTATAAGAAAGCATTTTATGAGTGTTGAAAAAAAAACTTAAAGTTGAACTTGAAAGCTACTTTGCTTCCTGTCTAACATCCCAAGTTGCTTTTTTTAATTAATTTCAAAGCTGACTTCTGTAGCAATTGTCAAAGTGTGCAGGGAATTTGTAAAGCATTAAAAGTGTTACGTTTGGCATCATACAGACCAATTTCACTACTGAATAATGATGTTAAGATACTCTCAAAAATTCTAGCTAGAAGGATGGAGAAAGTGCTGCCCTCGGTAATATCACAGGATCAAACTGGATTTATTAAAGGCCAACATCTATCTTCCAATCTCCGACGCTTGTTTAATGTTATATATTCACCAGCAAAATCAAACACCCCAGAGATATTACTATCATTAGATGCAGAAAAAGCATTTGATATGATTGAATGGAACTACCTTTTCACTGCATTGGAGAAATTTGGGTTTGGCCCGAATATTTGTGCATGGATCAAACTACTGTATACCAATCCAGAAGCTTCAGTTTGTATTAATAACATTTGCTCAGACTACTTTAAGCTAGAACGGGGCACCAGACAAGGATGTCCCTTGTCACCACTGCTGTTTGCAATCGCCATTGAACCACTGGCAGTTCACTGCCGAAATTCTTATCAGATAAAGGGGATTGTCAGAGAAGGACTGGAACAGAAAATTTCTCTATATGCAGATGATATGGTTTTATACATATCAGACTAAGAAAACACTGTCCCTGCAGTTCTAACAGCACTAACAGAATTTCAAAAGATATCTGGTCTTAAAATTAATCTGAATAAAATTATACTCTTTCCAGTGAATTCACAAGCATATAATATCAGATTGGACACCCTACCTTTTACCATAGCAGATCAGTTTAAATACCTAGGGGTAAATATCACAAGTAAACATAAAGCTCTTTATCAACAAAATTTTGCCGTCTGTATGGAAAAAATTAAGCAAGACCTGGATAGATGGTCAACCCTTCATCTCACTCTAGCCGGAAGAATTAACGTTGTTAAGATGAATATCCTTCCTAAACTTCTTTTTTTTTATTTCAAAACATTCCAATATATATCAATAAATCATTTTTTAAGCAATTAGATTCAACAATAACCTCATTCATTTGGAACTCAAAACACCCACGTATCCGAAGAGCAACCCTACAAAGACCTCAGGCAGAAGGTGGCATGGCTCTACCTAATTTTCAGTTTTATTACTGGGCAGCAAACATACAAGCCATAAAAACCTGGACACAAATAAATGAACATACACAGGCCTGGTCCGCAATAGAAATAAAATCCTGTAGTACTTCTTTATACAGTGATCCCTCGCTATATCGCACTTCGCCTTTCGTGGCTTCACTCCATCGCGGATTTTATATGTAAGCATATTTAAATATATATCGCGGATTTTTTGCTGGTTCGTGGATTTCTGAGGACAATGGGTCTTTTAATTTCTGGTACATGCTTCCTCAGTTGGTTTGCCCAGTTGATTTCATACAAGGGACGCTATTGGCAGATGGCTGAGAAGCTACCCAACTTACTTTTCTCTGTCTCTCTTGCGCTGACTTTCTCTGATCCTGACGTAGGGGGATTGAGCAGGGGGGCTGTTCGCACACCTAGACGATACGGACGCTCGTCTAAAAATGCTGAAAGATTATCTTCACGTTGCTATCTTTTGTGCAGCTGCTTCCTGAAAAGACATGCTGCACGGTGCTTCGCATACTTAAAAGCTCGAAGGGCACGTATTGATTTTTGACTGAAAAACAAACTCTGTCTCTCTCTATCTCTCTCTCTCCCTGCTCCTGACGGAGGGGGTGTGAGCTGCCGCCTTCAACAGCTTTGTGCCGCTGTGCTTCGCATACTTAAAAGCCAAACAGCCCTATTGATTTGTTTGCTAGAGATTGTTTTCTCTATCTATGTGACATTCTGTGCTCCTGACACGCACTCCTTTGAAGAGGAAGATATGTTTGCATTCTTTTAATTGTGAGATGGAACTGTCATCTCTGTCTTGTCATGGAGCACAGTTTAAACTTTTGAAAAAGAGACAAATGTTTGTTTGCAGTGTTTGAATAACGTTCCTGTCTCTCTACAACCTCCTGTGTTTCTGCGCAAATCTGTGACCCAAGCATGACAATATAAAAATAACCATATAAACATATGGTTTCTACTTCGCGGATTTTCTTATTTCGCGGGTGGCTCTGGAACGCAACCCCCGCGATGGAGGAGGGATTACTGTACTCCCTGCTCTGCTCTCCAATAAATGCAAGTTATTGCAAATGTACTAATAACCCAATTGTGCTTTACTCACTTAGAATATGGAACCAAATTAGAAAGCATTTTAAGATGGAAAATCTTTTATCGGTGGCACCTCTGCAAGAGAACCACCTCTTTCAACCCTCGCAAACATATCCAGTTTTTAATACCTGGAAAAGTTTTGGGATTAAAATGCTCAGAGATCTTTATATAGACAACATATTTGCATCTTTTGAACAATTACGTTCAAAATTCAACCTCCCAGCTACACATTTCTTTCACTATCTTCAAATTAGAAATTTTGTTAAACAGAAATTGCCCGATTTTCCCCACCTCGCACCCTCTGGAAAAAATACTGCTCTATGCCGAGGAATTAAACACCATTTCCGCATTATATAAAATCCTATTAGAGTCCCTACCTTTCAAAGATCCAAGAGGACATTGGGAAGAAGATCTCTTAATCAATATATCAGAAAAGGAGTGGAAGGTAGCAAAGCAGAGAATTCACTCGAGGTACATATGCGCAAAGCATAGAATTATTCAACTAAAAATTATGTATCAAGCTCATGTGTCTCGCTTAAAACTGTCCAAAATGTTTCCAGGGCAAGATCCAACCTGCGAACGCTGCAACCAAGTTCCTGCCTCACTGGGTCACATGTTCTGGGTCTGCACCAAATTAACATCATTTTGGACAAAAATTTTTAAGTGCCTTTCAGACAGCCTTGGGGTCACAATCCCTCTTAACCCACTAACAGCTGTGTTCGGTGTTCTTCTAGACGGACTTGAAGTGGAGAAGGACAAGCAAACGGTGATTGCATTCACTACACTTTTGGCATGCAGACTTATTCTGTTAAATTGGAAGAATCCTAACTCTCCTCTGATAAGTCAGTGGGAAACCGATGTTTTATATTATTTGAAATTGGAAAAAATCAAATTCTCAGTTAGAGGATCTGTACAAAATTTTTTCAAAACCAGGCAGGATCTGATCAATATTATTTTAGAATAAGAGAAATAACTATTACCGCATTTAATTCCCTTCTCCATCTCTTATTTACATATATATTTATTTCTCCCTTTCCTTTGCTTAATGTTGTCTTATTAAAAAGCCCTAAGCAATTCTCCTTTAGCTAAGCTCTCCTTCTCAGGGGTGGGGTTTGATTTGTCTTTAATTTGTTTGGTTATAAATTGATCTATTTGTATGGAATGATTACAATAAAAATTAATAAAATATATAAAAAAAAAAAGTGTTAAGTTTGAGACAGTAGTCAGTAGGGATGCACCGATACCACTTTTTTGGAAAACGAGTACGAGTACTTGCATTTCAGTACTCGCCGATACCGAGTACTTGCCGATACCGAGTACTTAATAAAAACATGATTTAAATTTACAGGTAACAGCTTTAGTCATATAATTTAACAAAAAAAACAAGAAGCTCTCGTCTATCCACTGGGAGGTTAGGCTAATTAGTGACACGGGGCTAACACTGCTTGTCCAAATATCCGTGGTGAAACTAAACGCAGAGGAGGCTTGCAGTAGGCTGTGGATATGTTTTTTCACGGAGTCGTGTAGTTTAGGCAGCTCCGTGTCAGTCACGTAGCGGCGGCTTGGGATATCATATCTGGGCTCCAGAACATGGAGGAGACGCAGGAATCCCACATTTTCTACCTCCGAGGGTGGCTGGTCACTCAATGCAATGTACTCGATAATTGCCTGTGTTATTTTCACAGCACGTGGATTGTCTCTGGACATTTTCTCTCGTCTTGCAAGAGTTTGCTGCAGCGTGGGTTGTGTTGGTTTAGAAGCGTGGGTAAACTCTTTGTACTCGTTGTCGTGTTGGGATTTTAGGTGCTTGATTGAATTACTTGTGTTAAATGCGCTACCTTTTGAGCCTCCTCTGGACAATTTTGCTGAGCACAATTTGCAGTCCGCCTTTGTTTTGTCGTCTTCATTCACTTTGAAATAGTTCCACACGGCTGACATGTCTCGCCTCACCTTGCCTTCTCCCCGTTCTGAGCTGCAGCCGGGGCCTGGGGGCGGGCACTTGGCGCCTGTGATTAACCCCTTACACGCCACTCAAACATAGACATTTCTCAGACCGTGGTATCGGTCCCCGGTATCGGGGGACTTTTAACGAGTACGAGTACTTTAGAAAATGTGGTATTGAGGCCAATACCAGATACCCGTTTCGGTATCGGTGCATCCCTTGTAGTCAGTTTAATGACAATTAAGAGCTAGATTGCTGTCTTTACCAAATTGACTCAAAATGTATTTAATCTTAGTTTGGAATACATTAGTAAAACATTCACCTTTTTTTTTTTTATTACTGATGGCAGAAAGTGTAAACATAAGTTAATTGTAGATCTAAAAATTCTTTCCACTGCAGCAAAAAAGCTGCATGAAGCTATATCAATGTCTTTTGGAAATGAAGTGAGCGTTTTCTGTGTACAAAGCAGTCCTGAAAGTTATACCTTTTGATTTATCAAATCATTTATGAACAGTAAATTTTAATTTGGTGACTTTGTATCTGTGTTTCAGTTGTCATATTTTGCTATTACTTTGAAGCAATTCATCAGTATACTGTGGGAGGATGCACCTCAGACTATTTTGAATTGGGAACTTAGGGTACTGCTACTAAACATGTAAAGGTAGAAACAAAGTACATTGTGTTTGATATCTGTACACATGCATAACACAACAGATTTCACAACAAACTTTGCAGGTGCTTAAATGGTTACTAAATAAGAGATATCCAATAATTATTAATATTTTACATTTTTTTCTCAAATTCTGTTGTGACCTACCCAATACATCTTTTTTGTTCTTCTGTCCATTTCTTTATGTCAGATATTTACTATACTAGTATTTCTTCATAGGCCTGTTAATTACCAAAAAAGCTGATGATATTTCTGAGCATATGTAAAATCAGACATAAGTTAAATTGTCAAAACACATTTTCATCAAGGCAGTGAACATGCCTTCAGCATGATGCATGGTGACACATAAAATGTGTCCTTGAAATGTATCCTTGTTTGTTATGTAAGGAGCCTTGGGAAGGTGTATTCCATGATCTGCAGTATGTAAAATATAGTAATGTATGCATTGTATTTTTATTAAAGTTTTTATTAACTTTGATTCACAATAGCCAAAAAAATCCTGTTAAAAACATAACACAAAAGAGATCTTCAGGATGATTTAACAGTAAGTTGAGGCATTTAGTAATATGCATATTCAATATGAATGACTGTTATAATATGTTTTGTTATTAAGTTTAATGCCACTGTTCTCTGTGCCCACTGTTATGGACTCATTCATACAGGCAGACCAAGTATGGTACGCAGGGGCTCAACATCAGCATTTAGAATTGCTGAGCCAAGCACAGGACTAGAGAGCCAAAGACAACTGGAGAATTGAATAGTCCGCCTAAAGACAGACTAGTATATTTCTGTCTTTTGTCAGCACAAAAATTCTCTTTCCTTGTTGGGAGAATGAGAACTGCATGTAGGCATTGTGCTATTCCTGTATTTTTGAAGGTGGGGTTTGAGTCCTTTCCTGTCCTTGTTTGGATCCAGAAAAAGAGCCTGCATATGGAGCAACCAGTATATAAGGATGGACCTACGGCCAATACACTTTGAAGCTAACGGACGGAAGATTATGTCCTCCGTCCGGAAAATCCTTTCAGCGTGGCAACGAAAGATGGCAGACTGCCTTGGTCAAGACCCCCACATGCTTGATAGAGTCTATCATAAGCTTCCCGTTTGTAATACCGCGTGAAACCGTCAGTAAAGTGAGCTAAATTATCCTTATACTTCTCATGTAATCTTGTAACCGTCATATTGCATGCTGGGGGGGGATAATACCTTTTTAATTTATAATTATTTAAATTCAGGTTAATTAAAACGCCGCAATTGAAAAGAACACATTTCCGGAGAGCTAATGCCTCTTAAGGAAACAATGACCCAGCAGGTTTTTAATGTGCCTAAATGCTATTTAAAATAAATATATTGTCCCTTCACCAAACGGTCCTCCTCCCCCTTCCATGACATTAAAACAATGCAGAACAATACAGGCAAATGCTGGAAGAAGAAGAATAGGAAAGACTCTGTAAGTGACAGTCACAAAGATTATCACCTTTTTAAAACAATAATAGCCATTTTTACCATCAGTTATAATGAAAGTGTGCTATGTAAATGTAATTAGTCTTCACCCTGTTTTGTAAATACTGTGAATGATGTGACCTAGCTAATATAGCTAGTGAATGATTCCAGAGGTTTGGGAATTTACAGTTAAAGGCTGGGATTATAAAAAGATCTTCATTCTTTCAATAAAGTGTACAATAGAGCATAGATGATAATAAGATCTGAAACCTAAAATGGGCTAAGTTTAAATAGTATCCTCCATAATGGTTGGGACAAAGACACATTTTTCCTTTTTTACCCCTCTGCTCCATAGTGTAAAAATCCAAATCAAACAATTTACATGTGATTAAAGTGTACATTGCAGACTTTCATTTAAGGGTGTTTGCATACATTTTGATCACGTGTAGAAATGACAACACTTTCTCTACATGGTCTCCCCATTTTAGGGCACCATAATGTTTGGGACGTAGCAATGGTAGGTGTATTAAAGCAGTCATATTTAGTACTTTATTGCATATCTCCTGTATTCAATGACTGTTTGAAGTCTGAGATTCATAGATATCACTAGTTGCAAAGTGCCTTGAGCATGGGAAAGGCGCTTTATAAATAAAATGTATTATTATTAAAGTGTCTTTTCTGGTGGTGCTCTACCAAGCCTCTGATGCAGCCATCTTCAGCTCCTGCTTGTTTCAGGAGCTTGTCTCCTTAAGTTTTCTTTTCAGGATATGAAAGGCATGCTCAATTGGATTTAAACTGGGTGACTGGCTTGGCCGTTCAAGAATTTTCAATTTTTTACATTTGGAAAAACTCATTTGTTGCCTTAGCAATATGTTTGTGATCACTATTTTGTTGTAGAATGTCATCCAATGAATTTGGAGGCATTTACTGGAACTTGAGCAGATAAGATGTTTCTGTACACCTCAGAATTCATTGTGCAACTGCCATCAACAGTTATGTCACCGAAAAAAATGTTCAGTACCTGAGGCAGTCATACATGCCCAAGCCATAATACTCCTACCACCATGTTTAACAGATGAGGTGGCATGATTTTAATCTTGGGCAGTTCCCTTTCATCACTACATATTTCTTTTGCCATCACTCTGTTTCAGGTTAATCTTCTGTTTCATCCATCCATCCATTTTCCAACCCGCTGAATCCGAACACAGGGTCACGAGGGCTGCTGGAGCCAATCCCAGCCAACACAGGGCACAAGGCAGGAACCAATCCTGGGCAGGGTGCCAACCCACCGCAGTCTTCTGTTTCATCTGTCCACAAGACCTTTTTTCCAGAATTCTGCAGGCTCTTTTAAGTACTTTTTTGCAAACTGTAATCTGGCCATCCTGTTTTTGTAGCTAAGTAGTGGTTTCCATCTTGCAGTATGGCCTTGTGACGGTGTGGGTTGGCTCTGCACTACCTGTTCCATCTAGAAGTCTCTGAACCCACCACTGTTGATAGTCCTAACCGAGATGAGCCGAGCAAATGAGGACACATACATCCAGACAAGGGGTAGGTGGAAAGTGAATCAATGCTTTTCTTAAAATCAATCGAGAAACGAACACTGTTCAATAAGTGCAGTGCGGCAACACTTAAATAAAGAATCCCATAAAAGTCAGTGATGATGGAGGTCAAAAATAAGTCAATAAATTATCCATTAAAATGAGGTTAAAATTCCACGATAGGAATTGTTCTAAAAACACAGTCCCTGGTGCATCCCTTTAAAACCAGCGTCTCCTCTGCTTACCCTGCACAGGCAGAGGAGGTGCCCAACCATCAGGTTTCTGCTGTCCATGGTTCCCCAGGAGGGTACCGTGCTGAGCCTCACCTTGCTCCTTCACTTCCTGCTGCCATCACCAGCCTTATGCAGGAGCAAGCCTTGTGTCACTCTAAACTACCAGGTAATGCTGAGTGGGAGCAACCTTTTGCAGCCACGAGCATCGACCTCGCGCTTCCTCAAGTGGCTCTCCTCCCGGCTGCCTGCCTCAACTCTTCCACACTGGCTCTCTGCCCTTCCTGCCTTCTTCTCCTGTCCTTTAACCTCCATCTTTCTCTTATTGATCTGTTCTCTTCTCTTCTCCCCTCTCTACTGTGCAAGCTCTTCCTATACGTGTCCTTCCTAATTGGGCGCAAGTGTGAGGTGCCACTCCCTCTGAGGCAATAATGAGGCACCTGACTGACGTTCACATTCACACGTGCATACGCAATCAGCCAAACACCCCAACCATTCCTGGAGTGATGCATGTTCACACACACCTGCCCCCGATCGGTGCCTGCACCTTATTTAAAATCTGCATGGAGCCACAACCCACTTATCACAGGCTTCTGTATTTTTGTTTATGAAGTCTTCTGTGGATAGTGGTCTCTGATACATCCACATCTGCCATCTGAGGACAGTATCTAATCTGTCAGACAGGTGTTTGGGGCTTTTTCTTTACCATAATGAGGATTCTTTTGTCATCAGCAGTGGAGGTCTTAATTTGCCTACCAGTCCCTTTGCTGTTACTGAGCTCACCAGTGCTTTCTTTCTTCCTAATGATATTCCAGGCAGTTGATTTTGGTAATCCTAAGGTTTTATCAACATCTCTAATGGTTTGTCTTGTTTTTCAACTTCATAGTGTCTTCTTTGACTTTCATTGGCACAGTTCTTGTCCTCATGTTGAACAATGGGAACTACAAAGTTAGTCTGTAGGTAGAAGTAAGTCTGAGTATCATATTACTGACTAATGAAGAAATGAAACACACCTGAGTTATCACAAACAACTGTGACGCCAATTGTTGTAAACATTATGGTGTCCTAAAGTCGTCATTTCTACAATGTATGACTAAAATGTATGTAAATATCCTTAAATGAAAGTCTGCAATGTGCATTTTAATGACATCTAAATTGTTTGATTAGTAATTTTAAACTTTGTAGCAGAGGGGTAAATCAATGAAAAATATCTTTTTCTCAAACAGTATGGAGGAGACTGTATATGACTATATACCAAGAGTAAGGTTTTAAAGTCCACTCTAAATTTAAGAACTACTCATAATTTTTATTTATAATCCCTATTGCTGTGTTTTGAATTATTTCTTTCTGATCTAAGCACCAGAAATCCTATGTATTTTACCTTGTTATCGGGTTTTATAACTCCTCTGTTTCAGTATAATTTCAGTTTTCAAGTTATTTCAGTTATAAATTGCACTCCATAGCATAAAATTGGGAAAATAGTGTGCAAACAAATAAATAAAGATGAAAATTATAGCATTTTTATTGTAAAAACTATGAAAACACACAGGGTGAATGAAAAAATAAAAACAAATTCTGACCTGATAAAGTTACTGTAATTCTCTACTATCTTATTTACAAGTTTATGCTCACTTTTGTACCCCCCCTTGATATTTATCTTTTGTTTCACATGGCCTTTCCTTGCATTTGACTGTGAAGCAGTCAGTAAACAAAAATGAAAATAATACCTTAACATTTTAATTGCAAAAGCAGTGCAGGCATAGATAATGGATGAAAAAAATTAAAGCAAACTTTTTAGTTTCCAGTGTTTTCTTTATAAGTGTATGCACACCTTTTATAGCAGCAGACCTCCATAATACACTCCATCCCATCATATCCTAGTATTTGTATGTACAATATTAATTGATTACACTGTCATCAAGTGTTATATGTCCTCAGATTCAGAACAGATTTTGCTTTCCATTAGTCTTATGCAATATGGAAAATAATATTAGGCTGTATTGACATTACTATAGAATATAATAGGTAAACCAGTGCAGACAGAAAGAGTGAATGACAAATAAAACCCTTTTTATAATGAAAAATGTTGCTTTAAGCATATGCTACCTTTATTTACCAGGATATGTCTACTTCTTGTTGTACTGTCCTTTGGTGTTGGATTAGAACATGTCACATTTATGTCTAACATCATGCTATGCCAGAGTAGGTATCCATTCTTTTTGCCCAAGGGCACAATAAAGGATTATGAAATAGCATGTAGAAATCCCTGTCGCTTGACTGGTAGTCACTAAGCACAGCTATATATATTCTTTATGGATAGAAATAAAAGGAAAAATATATGAAAACAGTATGAAGTGAGCATATCAATAGACAAAGTACCCTAACTTACATACAAACAACTTACTTGCTGATGTTGCCAAGGAAACAAATAAGTTGCCTTCTGCTCATCATTGCCTGTCAAAAGCATTTCCAGGTCTGCTAAAAGTTGTGACCATTTTTTTGTAGTGAGTTTGTATCGAAATACAAAGAAATTGCTAACAATAAACCACTCTTAATAAAGATATAGCTAAAACATGACAGTGATGTTGGTTAGGGAGACACTGGCACTGCAGTGTGTCATCCAAATGTCTTACTTGCATTTGGATATCTGAAAACCAGAGAATTCTGACTGGTTAAAATGTCAGTATAACAGCATCGCTCAATATACATATTTGTGTATTTTGGACATGACAAACGTACCATTATAGTTCAGTTGTCACAGGGGATGAACACAACTGGAAGTATTGTTTATGCAGTCATGGCCAAAAGTTTTGGTGAATGACACAAGTATTGGTTTTCACAAAGTTTGCTGCTTCAGTGTTTTTACATCTTTTTGTCAGATGTTTCAATGGTATACTGAAGTATAATTACAAGTATTTCATAAATTTCAAAGCCTTTTATTGATAATTACATTACGTTTATGCAAAGAGTCAATATTTGTAGTGTTGGCTCGTCTTTTTCAAGACCTCTGCAATTGGCACTGGCATGCTGTCAATCAACTTCTGGGCCAAATCCTGACTGATGGCAGCCCATTCTTGCATAATCAATGCTTGGAGTTTGTCAGAATTTGTGAGTTTTTGTTTGTCCACCCGCCTCTTCAGGGCTGGCCACAAGTTCTCAATGGGATTAAGGTCTGGGGAGTTTCCTGGCCATGGACCCAAAATTTCAATGTGTTGTTCCCTGAGCCACTTAGTTATTACTTTTGCTTTATGGCACGGTGCTCCATCATGCTGGAAAAGGCATTGTTCGTCACCAAACTGTTCTTGGATAGTTGGGAGAAGTTGCTGTCTGAGGATGTTTTGGTACCATTCCTTATTCTTGGCTGTGTTCTTAGGCAAAATTGTGAGTGAGCCCACTTCCTTGGCTGAGAAGCAACCCCACACATGAATGGTCTAAGGATGCTTTACTGTTGGCATGACACAGGACTGATGGTAGCACTCACCTTTTCTTCTCTGGACAATCGTTTTTCTGGATGACCTAAACAATCGGAAAGGGGATTCATCAGAGAAAATGACTTTACCCCAGTCCTCAGTAGTCCAATCCCTGTGCAGAATATCAGTCTGTCCCTTATGTTTTTCTTGGAGAGAAGTGGCTTCTTTGCTGCCCTTCTTGACACCAGGCCATCCTCCACAAGTATTCTCCTCACTGTGTGTGCAGATGCACTCACACCTGCTGCCATTCCTGAGCAACTCTGCACTGGTAGGGGCCCGATCCCACAGCTGAATCAGCTTTAGGAGACAGTCCTGGTACTTGCTGGACTTTCTTGGGACCTCTGAAACTTTCTTCACAACAATTGAACCTCTCTATTCTAACTCCATCAACATGACAGAGTGATCTACAGCCTTGTCCTCACTTTCACCTGTGTTAATGAGAGGATCACTGAAATGATGTCAGCAGATCCTTTTGTGGCAGGGCAGAAATTCAGTGGAAATGGGTTTTCTGGGATTAAGTTCATTTTCATGGCAACGAGGGACTTTGCAATTAATTGCAATTCATCTGATCACTGTTCAGAACATTCTGGAGTATATGCAAATTGCCATCATAAAAATAAGGCAGTAAACTTTGTGAAAATTAATATTTGTGTCATTCTCAAAACTTTTGGCCATGACTATGGTTAAAAATCTAAGAATGTCTGAATTGGTAATAAATAAAGCTTTTAGTAAATTCACTGCTAGACATATAGGAACAGTGGCTTTAATAGCTATCCCCTGTCTATGACATGGCACACAGACAAGCGCTGCATGTCTTTGGAAATGTCACATGTCTTTTGAAAGGTGTTGATACCTACAACCAATCTGTACTTGTTTGGATCTGTAAAGCAATCCATTGCCGGGGGATAGTGGCTATAAGGTTATTACAAAAAGTTATTCATAGTGACACAGCACACAAACTAATGTGACATGTTGTCGGAATCAGCAGATACTGCAAATTTTGTGAAGGCTAAAGTGCCCTGATGCAGCAAACCAATCAATAATAATAATTCCAAGGGTAAATCAAAAAGTAACTATATAGAAACTGATGCAGTACATGTTTATATTGGCTTCCTTCTGACTAAGAGGCCAAGAGTTTGTTAGTCTTGGTAACAGCAGATCCAGTTCAGTGCCAAGGGATCCCTCAGTGTTCTGTCCTTGGCCCTTTGCTCTTCTGTGTCTATATGCTTCCCCTTAGCCATATAATTTGTAGCTATGGACTGGGTTATCATTTTTATGCAGATGATACTTAACTGTATGTCAGTGTTAAAAGTGAAACTTCATCAGGGTTTTCTCAGCTCACAACTTCCCTCAGTGAAATTAAACCCTGGATGGAGCAGAAATCTTTAAAATTAAACAGCAACAAAACTGAACTCCTGAAAATTGGCACTAAACCACAACTTAAGAAAATGAGCTCCTTCTCATTCAACTCTCCCTAAACTAATTAGATCAGCTGACTTCATTCATTCTTTTAAAAAACAACTTAAAACACGTGTTTTGGAAGGCTTTTAACTTAACCTGACATTCTGCTTGCTCTTTCAGTCTTCCTCTCTGTCCAGATGCTCAGTATAATTTGTGCGTGTGTTATATCACAAATTATTTTATTTGCTAGGCTTTTTGTTAGTATTTAATTTAGTATTTTACTCTGGTTTATTGTCTTTTATTCTGTTTAATGCTTTTGTATATCCAGTATCTATCTGTTTTAGTGTTCTATTCAGGAAACATTTATAGCCAATGTTACATATACGTCCTGTTTCTTTATGAGACTCTGTGAAGCGCCCTGGGCATGGGAAAGGTGCAATCTAAATAAAATGTATTATTGTTATAGTTTGGACATGCACAGAGCAGCACAGTGCTGTTAGTCTAGTTGAAACAACAATAAAATGAACATGGACAGAGCTGATTAAACATTAAGCAAAATAAGCATGTGATTAATGCATCAAGAGAGAGGGGCACCACAGAAATTGTTCATTGCCATATTCACCACGGGCCATATGGTGCAAAACCACAAATGGTGCAGCTTAACCAGCTTCCACAAAAAAGGGCTCCCAAATTAAATGAAAAAAATGACATACAGGTACAGTGCATCCGGAAAGTATTCACAGCGCATCACTTTTTCCACATTTTGTTATGTTACAGCCTTATTCCAAAATGGATTAAATTCATTTTTTCCTCAGAATTCTACACACAACACCCCATAATGACAACGTGAAAAAAATTTACTTGAGGTTTTTGCAAATTTATTCAAAATAAAAAAATTGAGAAAACACATGTACATAAGTATTCACAGCCTTTGCCGTGAAGCTCAAAATTGAGCTCAGGTGCATCCTGTTTCCCCTGATCATCCTTGAGATGTTTCTGCAGCTTAATTGGAGTCCACCTGTGGTAAATTCAGTTGACTGGACATGATTTGGAAGGGCACACACCTGTCTATATAAGGTCCCACAGTTGACAGTTCATGTCAGAGCACAAACCAAGCATGAAGTCAAAGGAATTGACAAATCTGGGGAAGGTTACAGAAAAATTTCTGCTGCTTTGAAGGTCCCAATCAGCACAGTGGCCTCCATCATCCGTAAGTGGAAGAAGTTCGAAACCACCAGGACTCTTCCTAGAGCTGGCCGGCCATATAAACTGAGTGATCGGGGGAGAAGGGCCTTAGTCAGGGAGGTGACCAAAAACCCGATGGTCACTCTGTCAGAGCTCCAGAGGTCCTCTGCGGTGAGAGGAGAACCTTCCAGAAGGACAACCATCTCTGCAGCAATCCACCAACCAGGCCTGTATGGTAAAGTGGCCAGACGGAAGCCACTCCTTAGTAAAAGGCACATAGCAGCCCACCTGGAGTTTGCCAAAAGGCACCTGAAGAACTCTCAGACCATGAGAAAGAAAATTCTCTGGTCTGATGAGACAAAGATTGAACTCTTTGGTGTGAATGCCAGGCGTCATGTTTGGAGGTAACCAGGCACCGCTTATCGCCAGGCCAATACCATCCCTACAGTGAAGCTTGGTGGTGGCAGCATCATGCTGTGGGGATGTCTTTCAGCGGCAGGGACTGGGAGACTAGTCAGGATAAAGGGAAAGATGATTGCAGCAATGTACAGCATCATCCTGGATGAAAACCTGCTCCAGAGCGCTCTTGACCTCAAACTGGGGCGACGGTTCATCTTTCAGCAGGACAACGACCCTAAGCACACAGCCAAGATATCAAAGGAGTGGCTTCAGGACAACTCTGTGAATGTCCTTGAGTGGCCCAGCCAGAGCCCAGACTTGAATCCGATTGAACATCTCTGGAGAGATCTTAAAATGGCTGTGCACCGACACTTCCCATCCAACCTGATGGAGCTTGAGAGGTGCCGCAAAGAGGCATGGGCGAAACTGGCCAAGGATAGGTGTGCCAAGCTTGTGGCATCATATTCAAAAAGACTTGAGGCTGTAATTGCTGCCAAAGGTGCATCGACAAAGTATTGAGCAAAAGCTGTGAATACTTATGTACATGTGATTTCTCAGTTTTTTTATTTTTAATAAATTTGCAAAAACCTCAAGTAAACTTTTTTCACGTTGTCATTATGGGGTGTTGTGTGTAGAATTCTGAGGAAAAACATAAATTTAATCCATTTTGGAATAAGCCTGTAACATAACAAAATGTGAAAAAAGTGATGCGCTGTGAATACTTTCCGGATGCACTGTACACACACATATATATATATATATACTGTATATACAATAATAATAATAATAGACATTTATTTAAGTCCATAAGTATTTGGACAGTGACATGACTGTTATCATTTTGGCTCTGAACAACACCAAAATGGATTTGAAATGAAGAAATCATTAGGTGATTGAATTGTAGACTTGCAACTTTAATTCAGGGGGTTTAATATAAATATTGTATGAGCCATTTAGAAATGTCAGACATTTTTAGGTGTGTTCCTCCCATTTTTAGGGGCCCAAAAGTATTTTGAAAATTAACTGACAAGCTGTTCCATAGCCAAGTATGAGCAGATCCCTTATTATTTCATTAACTATTAAGCAGGTAGGAGGTCTGGAATTGAGTCCAAGTAGGGAATTTGCAGTGGGAAACTGTCACTGTGAACTCTCAATATGAGGTCCAAAGAGCTGACCGTGCAAGTAAAAACAGGCTATCATTAGGTAGAGAAAACAAAACAAACCGATCAGAGAGATAGCAGAAACACAAGGAATTGTCAAATCAACTTTCTGTTGCATTCTTTAAAACAAGGAACATACTGGTGAGTTCAGCAACACCAGAAGGGCTTGACAACAATGAAGGACAACTGTGCTGAATGACTGCAGAATTCTTTCCTTGGTGAAGAAAACCCCTTTATGGAATTTAGCCAAACCAAGAACACTGTCCGGGAGGTAGGATATTCATTGCCAAAGTCTACAATTAAAAGAAGACCTCATGAAAGTAAATACAGAGGATATACCACAACGTGCAAACCACTGGTAAGCCTCAAGCATATGAAGGACAGATTAGACTTTGCTAGAAAACATTTTTAAAAATCCAGTCCAGTTCTGGAACAGTTTTCCTTGGACAAAGAAATCTAAGATCACTATGTACCAGAATGATGGAGAGAGAAGAGAATATCTTTTAAAAGAATATATTTTAAAACACAAATAAAGGTTATTATTTTAGCTAGTGAGGTAGTATAATTCTTCTAAATCTGATTTCTCTCTATTATAAAAAAAAAATCTTGGGAGGGAGATTATGGAGACGAGACCTGATCTCGGAAGACAATTTGACATCCCGTGAGAGACAAGGCAGTGAGACAACATTTAAAACAAGTTCATGAATATCTAACCTAGCAGTTGTTGGAATGCTTTTGGCAGACATGTGCTCCCAGCTTTTAAAACAACGACAAGCGACAAGCAGAACACGCGGCTCACCAGCAGCAGCAAGCCAGTAGATGATCCGACCGCAACCGCTTAGTGTGTGTTAATCCCTCCCCCCCATATCACAACGCGAGTAGCGTTATACGAGAAAGAGATTGGATTGAGATCTAGTGACTGTGGAGGCCATTTGTGTAAAGTGAACTCATTGTCATGTTCAAGAAAGCAGTTTGAGATGATTTCAGCTTTGTGACATGACGTGTTAACCTGCTGGAAGTAGCCATCAGAAGATGGGTGCACTACGAACATAAAGGGATGGACATAGTAACAATACTCAGGTTGGCTGTGGCATTTAAATGATACTCAGTTCGTACTAATGGGCCAAAAGTGTGCCAAGAAAATACCCCCCACACCATTACACCGCCACCCCCAGCAGCCCAAACTGTTGATTTAAGGCAGGATGGATCCGTGCTTTCATGTTGTCGATGCCAAATTCTGACCCTACCATCGGAATGATGCAGCAGAAATCAAGACTCATCAGACTAGGCAACGTTTTTCCAATCTTCTGTTGTCCCGTTCTTAGTTGACAGGAGTGGCACCTGGTGTGGGGTCTTCTGCTGTAGTCAATCTGCTTCAAGATTTGGCATGTTGTGAGTTCAGAGATGCTGTTCTGCATACGTCAGTTATAACAAGTGGTTATTTGAGTCACTGTTGCCTTTCTATCAACTTAAACCAGTCTGGCCTGTGACCTTAGGCATCAACAAGGCATTTTCGCCCAGACAACTGCCACTCACTGGATATTTTCCCTTTTTCGAATCATTCTCTGAAAATCCTAGAGATGGTTATGTGTAAAAATCCCAGTAGATCAGTAGTTTCTGAAATACTCAGACCAGCTCATCTGGCAACAACAACTATGCCGCATTCAAGGTAACTTAAATCATCTATCTTCCCCATTCTGATGCTTGGTTTGAACTTCAGCAGGTTGTCTTTATGGCTTAGAGTTGTTGCCATATGATTGGCTGATTTGATATTTGTGTTAACAAGCAGTTGCACAGGTATACCTAATAAAGTGGCCAGTCAGTGTTTATGGTATGTAATAAATAATATAAACGGACATGTTTAGTGGAAAATTTGAGCTTAATTAGTGGTCATTTGTCCTCACAGGTGGCACAGTGGTAGTGCTTCTGCTTTGCAGTAAGGAGACTGTGGAAGATTGTGGGTTCCCTTCCCGGTTCCTCCCTGTGTGGATAGCGCTTTGAGTACTGAGAAAAGCGCTATATAAATGTAATGACTTATTAATTATTATATTATAGTTTCTATATACTGGCTAATTTTTTTTTTTTTGCAATTGATTTTGAAGCAGTAGAAAAAATAACTTTGAGAGATAATACAGAATTATTATTGTTATAATTTGAAGTAAACCTTTACATGAAAATGTGAAATATATGAAAATATGTGATTTAAACTGACACAGCTGTAGTCTGGGTGATGTATTACATAGAAAGCTAGACAGTTGTTTTGAAATAGTTTTGAATGAAGACAATGGTCCCAGTTAGGATGGAGAGAATTTTGAATGGGGAGATCAGCCACTTTTACATTTTAGAATTTGCTCTTATATGCATTCATATCACAATTCTCTTTATTTCTGCAGCATCATGTGGAATTTTTCATTGTTATTAAGTTTTGTCAATTTAATGTCAGACATTAAACATTAGACATTTTGAACATTGTTGAGTATATATACAGTATAACTAGAAATTCTTGCATTTTGTACAATGTATGTGCCAATGAAAAGCACTTTACTTTCATCATCAACAGGTGTACCATTATGGGATAGGATCTTCTCTGAATCAGAACTGGTAACTTGAATGCAGGGTTAAAATCTTCATGTCTTGGATCCTATCTATAACTCACACATTATGAGGCCAACATCACTGCATATTTTGGCTACTCTTTCATTACAGTTGGAGGGCATTGTGAAACTTGAAGCTAAATTAGATACAGTAATCCCTCGCTATATCGCGCTTTGCCTTTCGCGGCTTCACTCCATCGCGGATTTTATATGTAAGCATATTTAAATATATATCGCAGATTTTTTGCTGGTTCGCGGATTTCTGCGGACAATGGGTCTTTTAATTTCTGGTACATGCTTCCTCAGTTGGTTTGCCCAGTTGATTTCATACAAGGGACGCTATTGGCAGATGGCTGAGAAGCTACCCGGCTTACTTTTCTGTCTCTCTTGCGCTGACTTTCTCTGATCCTGACGTAGGGGGATTGAGCAGGGGGACTGTTCGCACACCTAGACGATAAGGACGCTCGTCTAAAAATGCTGAAAGATTATCTTCACGTTGCTATCTTTTGTGCAGCTGCTTCCTGAAAGGACATGCTGCACCGTGCTTCGCATACTTAAAAGCTCAAAGGGCACGTATTGATTTTTGATTGAAAAACAAACTCTGTCTCTCTCTCCCTGCTCCTGACGGAGGGGGTGTGACCTGCCGCCTTCAACAGCTTTGTGCCGCGGTGCTTCGCATACTTAAAAGCAAACAGCCCTATTGATTTGTTTGCTTTCCTCTGTCTTTCTGACAGGCTCTGCTCCTGACGTGCACTCCTTTGAAGAGGAAAATATGTTTGCATTCTTTTAATTGTGAGACGGAACTGTGATCTCTGTCTTGTCATGGAGCACAGTTTAAACTTTTGAAAAAGAGACAAATGTTTGTTTGCAGTGTTTGAATAACGTTCCTGTCTCTCTACAACCTCCTGTGTTTCTGCGCAAATCTGTGACCCAAGCATGACAATATAAAAATAACCATATAAACATATGGTTTCTACTTCGCGGATTTTCTTATTTCGCGGGTGGCTCTGGAATGCAACCCCCGCGATGGAGGAGGGATTACTGTATTCTTAAACGTTAAGAATAAACTGAGCTTTATGTAAACAAAGTCAGTATTTTTTTCTTTTTAAAAGAAAGCTTGGATAAATATACTAAGGAGCATATCTTACATTTAAAACCTGTATTGGAGCTACTTTCTTTTGATGTCAAAAAAAAAAGTTCAGAATGCTATCTTGTTTTTAAATTTAACTCAAATGATTTTTGGAGGATCTGACTTTTTAAATAACTAGGGAGCTTTGCCCGCCAACCCCCGTGTTTGGTTTTCCAGATACACACTTTTTAAGATTTTTTTTTCTTTGAATTGTTGCTATTTCATTAGTTTCACTTTTATTTCAGAAAATCTTTAAAAACAATATTTGGAATCTTTAGAGTCCCAACATGCTGAATCTTTTAAATGAGGTCTGTGAGACATGTTTAATGACTTTGTACCATAATTCAGGATAGGTTTCTCTGTTTGGAATTTCAGCACAGACAAAACGATCTACATCATCAGCAGTTAATAATTTTTTTTGCAAAGTAACCAATAAATGCATGTGAGGTAAACCTCATTTTTGAAATTCTCTGACTTAAACTTCAAAGCCTTACAATATTTACATCAGACATATCACCTATGTCCATATATTCGATCTCTGTTCACCTTTTCATTATTTCTCCGAGTAATAATTTCTCTTTGTTTGCACTAATGTGATGTTTACTTTCTTTGTTTTGACACTTTTGTTTTTTTCTGCTTTAATATTCTGTATCTTGCTCTGCATGTGTTTCATGCCTACATTTTTTTTGAGTCTTTTGAATTCCACTCTTTTCATTATCTCTAACCTGCTTTGCTGACGTTTTACTTTGTTTTCTACTCTGTCTTCTATTTCTGATCTCGCTTTGTCCTGCTATTTTTTCAATTACACCTGGTCCGTGATGATTATTTTCCCTTTTTTCGAGTAATAATTTCCTTTTGTTTGTGCTAATGCAATCTTTACTATCTTTTTTTGATACTGTAGCGACCTCCGTGTCCGGCTCGAAAAGACAAGAAGAAAAAAAAACCAGACAGACGTAGTAAAGTCTCAGAAAAGTTTTACTTGAACAATCAAGAAAAAGAACGCGACTTCTTAACCCCAAACACAACCTTCTAGCACCCTCTCCAACCCCCGCTGTCAGTCTTCCGTGCTGTACTCCGCCTTCCCTCAATCGAACCTAACAGTCACTCCAAAAAAAAAACGGCTTAAACCTGGAAGGGACGTTACAATACTTTCGAATTTTCCTGCTTTCATATTCTTTACCTTTCTCTGCATGTGTATAGCGCCAACATTTTTGAACGTCTTTATGAAGTTATACTTTGTCTTTTAATACTGAGCCCGATTGGATGTGCTTTTTTTTCAGTTCCACTTGTTCCGGACTGATTATTACTTTCCTTATTTTCTGAATTTGCACCTAGATTATTTTTCTTTTTTGCATTTTTTCTCTCCAACGCTTTTGAGTCTCTTTTCTCAGAGCTGCTCTTTCTTCTTCGCTTAGTCGTCGACGTTTCATGTGTAACGTATCGTCCTTATGTATGCTTTATATGCGCTGAGAGCCCTGGATCTGTGTGTGCTCTTTTTTTGAAGATGTTTTTGGCATTTTATTTTTTTTAATATTTTTATTTTATTAATTTTCATTGTAATCATTCCATACAAACAGATCAATTTATAACCCAACAAATTTGAAGACAAATCAAACCCCACCCCTGAGAAGGAGAGCTTAGCTAAAGGAAAATTGCTTTAAGCTTTTTAATAAGGCAACATTAGACAAAAGAAGGGGAGAAGTAAATATCTATATAAATAAGAGATGGAGAAGGGAGTTAAATGCAATAATAGTTAATTCTCTTATTCTAAAATAATATTGATTAAATCCTGCCAAGTTTTGAAAAAATTTTGTACAGATCCTCTAACTGAAAATTTGATTTTTTCCAATTTCAAATAATATAAAACATCAGTTTCCCACTGACTTATAAGAGGAGAATTAGGATTCTTCCAATTTAACAAAATAAGTCTGCGTGCCAAGAGTGTAGTGAATGCAATCACCGTTTGTTTGTCCTTCTCCAATTCAAGTCCATCTGGAAGGACACCAAACACAGCTGTTAGTGGGTTAGGAGGGATTGTGATACTAAGGCTGTCTGAGAGGCACTTAAAAATTTTTGTCCAAAATGATGTTAGTTTGGTGCAGGCCCAGAACATGTGACCCAGTGAGGCAGGAGCTTGGTTGCAGCGCTCGCAGGTTGGATCCTGGCCTGGAAACATTTTGGACAGTTTTAAGCGAGACAGATGAGCTCGATATATAATTTTTAGTTGAATAATTCTATGCTTTGCGCATATAGAACTCGAGTGAATTCTCTGCTTTGCTACCTTCCACTCCTTTTCTGATATATTGATTAAGAGATCTTCTTCCCAATGTCCTCTTGGATCTTTGAAAGGTAGGGACTCTAATAAGATTTTATATATTGCGGAAATAGT
This sequence comes from Erpetoichthys calabaricus, assembly GCF_900747795.2. Lineage (NCBI taxonomy): Eukaryota > Metazoa > Chordata > Cladistia > Polypteriformes > Polypteridae > Erpetoichthys > Erpetoichthys calabaricus. Next base: position 92,680,179 of record NC_041402.2, on the reverse strand, counting down.
GTTTGTTTCCTCGGAATTGAGCAGTATTTTTTCCAGCATTGTGGAGGGTGCAAGGTGGGGGAAATCGGGCAATTTCTGTTTAACAAAATTTCTAATTTGAAGATAGTAAAAGAAATGTGTAGCTGGGAGGTTAAATTTTGAACGTAATTGTTCAAAAGATGTAAATATGTTGTCTATATAAAGATCTCTGAGCATTTTAATCCCAAAACTTTTCCAGGTATTAAAAACTGGATATACTTGCGAAGGTTGAAAGAGGTGGTTCCCTTGCAGAGGTGCCACTGATAAAAGATTTTCCATCTTAAAATGCTTCCTAATTTGGTTCCATATTCTGAGTGAGTAAAGCACAATTGGGTTATTAGTATATTTGTGATAACTTTCATTTATTGGAGAGCAGAGCAGGGAATATAAAGAAGTACTACAGGATTTTACTTCTATTGCAGACCAAGCCTGTGTATGTGCATTTATTTGTGTCCAGGTTTTTATGGCTTGTATGTTTGCTGCCCAGTAATAAAACTGAAAATTAGGTAAAGCCATGCCACCTTCTGCCTGAGGTCTTTGTAGGGTCGCTCTTCGGATACGTGGGTGTTTTGAGTTCCAAATGAATGAGGTTATTATTGAATCTAACTGTTTAAAAAACGATTTATTGATATATATTGAAGTGTTTTGAAATAAAAAGAGAAGTTTAGGAAGGATATTCATCTTAACGATGTTAATTCTTCCGGCTAGAGTGAGATGAAGGGTTGACCATCTATGCAAGTCTTGCTTAATTTTTTCCATACAGACGCCAAAATTTTGTTGATAAAGAGCTTTATGTTTACTTGTGATATTTACCCCTAGGTATTTAAACTGATCTGCTATGGTAAAAGGTAGGGTGTCTAATTTATTATTATATGCTTGTGAGTTCACTGGAAAGAGTATACTTTTATTCAGATTAATTCTAAGACCAGATATCTTTTGAAATTCTGTTAGTGCTGTTAAAACAGCAGGGACAGTGTTTTCTGGGTCCGATATATATAAGACCATATCATCTGCATATAAAGAAATTTTCTGTTCCAGTCCTTCTTTGACAAGCCCCTTTATCTGATGAGAATTTCGGCAGTGAACCGCCAGTGGTTCAATAGCGATTGCAAATAACAGTGGCGACAAGGGACATTGGCATTTTATGAGAACATTTCCAAAAGTGTGATGTATGATTATAGCTTAGATTGCATGTGCTTTAAAGGACATGAGATGGGTGTGAAAAAACATGGGTTTAATTATGAGCAAAAACATATGTTTTGCTCATAACTAAACCCATGGTTCTCTACATCATAAACTTTCCATATACAGTGCATCCGGAACGTATTCACAGCGCATCACTTTTTCCACATTTTGTTATGTTACAGCCTTATTCCAAAATGGATTAAATTCATTTTTTTCCTCAGAATTCTACACACAACACCCCATAATGACAATGTGAAAAAAAGTTTACTTGAGATTTTTGCAAATTTATTAAAAATAAAAAAATTGAGAAAGCACATGTACATAAATATTCACAGCCTTTGCCATGAAGCTCAAAATTGAGCTCAGGTGCATCCTGTTTCCCCTGATCATCCTTGAGATGTTTCTGCAGCTTAATTGGTGTCCAACTGTGGTAAATTCAGTTAACTGGACATGATTTGGAAAGGCACACACCTGTCTATATAAGGTCCCACAGTTGACAGTTCATGTCAGAGCACAAACCAAGGATGAAGTCAAAGGAATTGTCTGTAGACCTCCGAGACAGGATTGTCTTGAGGCACAAATCTGGGGAAGGTTACAGAAAAATTTCTGCTGCTTTGAAGGTCCCAATGAACACAGTGGCCTCCATCATCCGTAAGTGGAAGAAGTTCGAAACCACCAGGACTCTTCCTAGAGCTGGCCGGCCATCTAAACTGAGTGATCGGGGGAGAAGGGCCTTAGTCAGGGAGGTGACCAAGAACCCGATGGTCACTCTATCAGAGCTCCAGAGGTCCTCTGTGGAGAGAGGAGAACCTTCCAGAAGGACAACCATTTCTGCAGCAATCCACCAATTAGGCCTGTATGGTAGAGTGGCCAGACAGAAGCCACTCCTTAGTAAAAGGCACATGGCAGCCCACCTAGAGTTTGCCAAAAGGCACCTGAAGGACTCTCAGACCATAAGAAAGAAAATTCTCTGGTCTGATGAGACAAAGATTGAACTCTTTGGTGTGAATGCCAGGCATCACGTTTGGAGGAAACCAGGCACCATCCCTACAGTGAAGCATGGTGGTGGCAGCATCATGCTGTGGGGATGTTTTTCAGCGGCAGGAATTGGGAGACTAGTCAGGATAATGGGAAAGATGACTGCAGCAATGTACAGAGACATCTTCGATGAAATCCTGCTCCAGAGCGCTCTTGACCTCAGACTGGGGTGATGGTTTATCTTTCAGCAGGACAACCACCCTAACAACACAGCCAAGATATCAAAGGAGTGGCTTCAGGACAACTCTGTGAATGTCCTTGAGTGGCCCAGCCAGAGCCCAGACTTGAATCTGATTGAACATCTCTGGAGAGATCTTAAAATGGCTGTGCACCAACGCTTCCCATCCAACCTGATGGAGCTTGAGAGGTGCTGCAAAGAGAAATTGGCGAAACTGGCCAAGGATAGGTGTGCCAAGCTTGTGGCATCATATTCAAAAAGACTTGAGGCTGTAATTGCTGCCAAAGGTGCACTGACAAAGTAAAGGCTGTGAATACTTATGTACATGGGATTTCTCAGTTTTTTAATTTTTAATAAATTTGCAAAAACCTCAAGTAAACTTTTTTCATGTTATCATTATGGGGTGTTGTGTGTAGAATTCTGAGGAAAAACATGAATTTAATCCATTTTGGAATAAGGCTGTAACATAACAAAATGTGGAAAAAGTGATGCGCTGTGAATACTTTCCGGATGCACTGTATGAAGGCATTTATTGTGTAGTTGATCTATGGAGACTCATTCTTCTTTTAGTAATGGTATAAATGCCCAATCATTCCAGAAAAATGCAATATTTACTGTAAAAGAAGATCTTTTGAATAAGATTTTACAGAATTGGGTACTTTATGATAGTACTTTAATCAATGTGCAATTCTTAAGTGTAATTGTGATATGCACAAAGATATGAGAAACACACAAGCTGCGAGTTTTATTTCATATAAAGAGTACACAAGAAAAAAGGAGGCTATGTTTAATAAATCTACCAAGTAGAACCCTTACCTATTTACTAGCTACTCATGACCAGAGTTGTCTATAATATTTTCTTCTTGATTTTTTTTTTTGTGTTTTGATAACTAGATTGTGATTGGTTTCCCATTCGTATTTAATTCCTGAACTGTGTCAGATACTAATGTGTCAATGAGCAAGAATTTGTACCGTATAGTTGTAATTTAGAATTCTGTGCAATTCCATTCACTTTGGACTCAATAAATACCTACACTGTCAATTTACAATTGTTGTTGTATGTGTACCTTGTTAGCATACTTAAGATTATTATAAATCTTGTTATATGTACTGTATACTTGTCTCATTTTTGTTTCTTGCTTTAACCCAGGATTAGTAAAGTTTCTGTCAGTGCTATCAGAATACTGCATGCTCAGTATTATCCAGAATATGGGCATTTAGGGAAAAGATTCCAGTACAGGTTTTATCAGCACCAAGAGTCAATTCCAGCAGTATATGTAAAGCTGCAGGTAACTCTGGACAGTGTAGAGGTTCAGGGTACAATTGTGAGAACACACACCCACACCCCAATGGGCCAATTAATTTACCGTAACCAAAAAAAGAAACCAGAATACTAGGCACTGGGGGGAAAATATGTGTTTAATGCAGGGATCTTAAGTCGTGTGGCAGCAACTGCTATCAACTGTTCCACTGTGTTAGTCTGAAATATTTTCAATTCAATGCTGTTATAGTGTTCTTCAGTTTATCAAGCATTAAATTGTCAGTCAGAATAAGTACAGAGTAAACTGGAAGCATGAAAGAAATTGTCTCTCTGTCTTATACTTTTTTTATGGTAGCGTTAAATATTGCCATGCAGATTGCATCTTCATTACCTCACCTAAGTTACAGGGGTTGCTTTTTTCCTCCTATTCAATGATATACTTTGTAATTACTGAGGCTTTGGCATTTACTAAACATGGCATTTGAGTTGTTCAGCATGAAACCTCTTTTGGGTAATCTTTATTAGCAGATAATACTGCTTTTTGTATCTTATTGTATATGCAGGCAGTGGGGTGACAATACTAATGCTGAAAGTTCAGTCCAAACCATTTACATAGTGTAGGAACCACAGATATTCAAATGCACTTTGTAAACAAATCTTGTCTGGCCTTTAAACTCTAAACCTTTTGACACACGTAGCTACTTCAGAATCCTGTCCTGTTCATCTTTTATGCTTGTTTATGTTGACAGATGTTTTTCCCTATGTACACCTCCCTTGCTTTGCATTGCAGGATATCTGCTTGCACAGACAGTGAATTTCTGCAGCTGAATGCTTATTTTGTTGGTACAATCTTGAAGTGATCTCTATTTTCTTCCAGGTGATGAGATGACCTTGCCAACTCGACATAATGAGGAATTTCGACCCTTCATCCGTCGTCTACCAGAGTTCAAATTCTGGTGGGGAAAGCTTTTGTTACTTACCGTCCTCTGATTCTCAGCGTTATTGACTGAGAAGTGTTATGTATGCATGTCATCCTTTTGTGATACGAATCTTCATCTTCTTTAGGTACTCTGCAACAAAAGCCACCCTGGTTGCCATGGTGATGACTTTTTTTGACATGTTCAACATTCCAGTGTTCTGGCCAATCTTAGTGTTGTACTTCATTATGCTTTCGTGCATGACCATGAAAAGACAGATTCGGGTGAGTCTGCACAAATCAAGACAGGTCACCTTTATACATTTCTGGTCTAATCCAACTTCCTTAGTTAGATTTACTGGTTTAATTTGAGGATCTATGAATTTATATATGTCTTGGTTATAGTATGTATGCCTTTAACTGACTGATTATTATTCATTTTGTGAATGAACTATAACTTTACATATTCTTCACTGTATTTATTAATGGAAAATTACTTTGATATCCAATATGATTTGCATGTCAACAGATATTCTTGGTTTGTTCTGCTGAGTTTTTCCACATTTAAGAAAACATTTAGTGTTCACACTGGTGATGGCTACTTAGTAAAAGCAGCATCTAAATTAGCAAACATTTATGATGTAATATCTGGACAGTACTCAACTCCCCAAACTTGTTGCGCCGCTCAGGTGTCCCAAAGCACACAAGTGTTGAACAGTTCCCAAAATGCCCACTAGAGGGCAAAATCCTGCCAAAAAATCTCTGGGTAAGACCAGATAAAATCTTTATAAAATAAAATGCTCTGAAATAATACAAAGCTCTGTGGAGCACAAAAAAAGATCTGCCAGTAAACCAAGGTGAAAAAAATCCCAATATGAAATCCAAGGGGAAGACAATAAAACAGGAGAAGATCCCACCTCCTGGGGAACTACACATAAAACAGATAGAACATAACAAAAGTTACATAGATAGACAGAAAATAAGTAAATAACAATATTGGTATAAACAGAAGAATCAAAATTGAACAAAACAGATATTAAACATGATTTTGAACTGGAAAACCCTGGCTAAAAGAAAGTAGTACTGAACATTGAAAATCAAATGCATTGCAAGAAGAATCTGACACCTGTGGAATGTTTGCTTATTACAGCATGTCACAGTTTTACTCTGGCTAATTTAAACAAGTGCTTATGTATTAGGAAGCATCACTACATATTATTCCTTACTCATTTTGAACTAATAAAAATTTAGTTTTAACTTAACAAAAAATGACAAAAAACGTATAGTTCCTTTCAGAATACAGTACACAGTATTGCTTTTTAATTGATGCATTTGAATAGTCTTCAATTAGATTTGGACGTTAATTTTCTCTTAATTTTTTGGTCAACTAATTTTTATTGAAATGACAGTTCATTTGCTCTGTCATATGTGGATACATTGTGATTTGCACTAGTGTTTACTGATCAGAAACAGAATTTCAAACATTAAGTAGAATGGAAAAAAATATAATGATTTTAACATATAGTCTGATAAGATTAGAGATTATTTATATATTTCATTATGTTATATATTTCATTATATTATCCATCTGTCCATTTTTTGCTCAGACAAAGTTGAGCAAAGCCAAGGCCTGTTCTGGTTTCACTGATTGCTTGGCACAAAGCAAGAACAAACAGTGCACTAGAAGGTAAAATATGCCCAATATGTAACAACCATTAATTGTCTGGTTTATGTAGAACCTTCCAAAGTGACTAGAGAATATACATGTAAACATTGTGTACCTTAGAAAGGTAAAGAGACAACAAAGTATGGAGACAGATATTTAATTAAAACGTTCATTTTAGAAGACAATGAAAAAAGAGTTAATTTTAGAGATGATGAATAAGATAGAAACAATTTTATGGATAGTCACATGGGTTTCTCAGGTACTAAACATATAGCTGAATGAAAGTTTGCCTGGAGTAATTGATATAATATAGCATTATTAAAAAAGGGAAACAGTTATTATACTTTGTATGAGCTTGGTGGTAGTGAAACCCAATAAATATGGTACACGTCCACTGTAATGTTTCTTACGTACAAATTAAATCATCAAAGATATGCATCCTTTCAGGACCAGTTGTGGTGTAGACTTTGTGGAATTGTTCTATACCTTCCACTATCTGATGCATGCTATAAGATCTATACCTTACTTGATGTCCAGAATAATTTGAAAGCTCTGAATACCCATTGTTCTCTTCTAGTGACTTTACAAGATTAGCAAATATCGCCACCAAGGATTAACAATGCATTATCACATCCATCAAATGTGGGAGTAGTCTCAATGATCAAGCTTAACCTGGACATAATTTAGTGTGTGGGATAGGCTGTTTATTCATTCACTGCAGTTGTCCCAGGATGAGGTCTGGATTGAACAGAGTTTATGTGTTTAATTGTGTTTATGAAGGCAGGCATGTTATCTTTTTTTTTCTTTTTTATTATGTACTACTTTTTCTGTGTAGGTGTTATGCTGCTTTTCTTTTTTCTGCTCTAGTTTCTTATTGTTGTCCTTTTTACCACAGAATAAAATTATCTGTTGTTCACAAATAAGAGATACAGATATATCAATTCATCCAGTTTTCTAAAACTGCTTTACCTAGTTTAGAGTCACTGGAAATTGGAATGTGCTGTCAGTATTAGATGCAATGCAAGAGCTGGCCCCTAACAAAGCTATAATCTACCATAGGTTGAATTTACCACCAGAACATTTTTGAAGAAATCTAGACAAAGTAAATGGAGAATATATAAACAACACCATAAAAACATCCCACTTTGCAATCCTATTCCCCCACTGCACCCCATGAGTACTTTAAAGATAATGCAAAAAACCTAACTTGCTTCATTCATTTACCATAGCAGCTGAAGCCCAGATTCAGTGTAAATGTAGAAAATCCAATTACTATCAGTAGTATGTGGCCTGAAACCACTTTTTATATTTCAGATAGCTTTCAAGATTGTTTTATTTTTAACAAACATGGTTGTGTTCGGTACAAATACACTGATCAGCCACAACATTAAATACACCTGCCTAATATTTTATAGGTCTCCCTTGTTCTGTCAGAACAGCTCTGATCCATTGAGGCATGAGCTGCACAAGACCTCTAGGGGTGTCCTGTGATATCTGGCACCAAAGCATTAGCAGTAGATCCTTTTAGTCCTGTAAGGTGTAAGCTGGGGCCTGTATGGATTGGACTTGTTTTTCCAGCACATCCCACAGATGATCAATTGGATTGAGATCTCTGGAATTTGGAGGCCAAGTCAACAGCTTGAACTATTTGCCATGTTCCTTAAACTATTCCGGAACAATTTTTGCAATGTGGTCTGCAACAATCTTTATGGTAGATGGTAGGTGGCGAAGTAACATCCACATGAATGCTAGCACGTAAGGTTTACCAGCAAAACATTACCTAGAGCATTACACTGCCTCTGCCAACCTAACACCTCCCCATAGTGCATCCTGCTGCCATATCTTCCCTAGGTAAAGGACACATATCCACATGATCTAAAAGAAAATGTGATTCATAAGACCAAGCCTCCTCCTTCCATTGCTCTGTGGTGAAGATCTGATACCCACATGCCCATTGTGGGTGCTTTTGGCGGTAGACAGAGTCAGCATATGAACTCTAAAACAGTTGGCTGCTCTGTAGCCCCATACAGCAAGCTGTAATGCACTGTTTGTTCTGACACCTTTCTCTCATGGCTTACATTAAGTTTTTCAGTAACTTGCACTACAGTAGCTCTTGTGTGGTATCGGACCAGACAGGCCAGTCTTTGCTCCTCATGCACATCAATGTGCCTTGGGGGCCCATGACTCTGTCTCTGATTCACCATTTATTCTTCTTTGGACCACTTTTGGTAGGTACTAACCACTGTATACCAGGAAAACCCCACAAGACCCGCCATTTTGAAGATACTCTGACCCAGTTGTCTAGCCATCACAATTTGGCCAATGTCAGAGATGCTATGATTCTTATATCTGTCCATTTTTTCTGTTTCCAACAGATTACCTTCAATAACTGACTGCTCACTTGCGTCCTAATTTATCTACCCATTGGCAGGTGACATTGTAACAAGATTATCAGTGGTTATTCAATTCACCTTTCAGTTGTTTTAATGTTGTGGGTGATTGATATATATGGACTTCATAAATTCACTGAAAACTTGTAAATGGCATACTACACTTGCTTGAAGTTCACACATCTTCTGCCTTGTGCAAGTCCAGGTTGTTGACTGAATATGACAGAACATAAGAATATAACATGCAACCTTCTGACCAGTAGGCACACTTTTTACTGTGAATTGCTGTCTAATGCAGGTGGAAACATGGGCAGATGAGGGGTGGCTGGGATGGCCTAACCCCATTAACAGATGCACTATGTTACTAAAGCGAATCTCCAGTAAAGGGAGTCTTTTTCTTAACAGTTTCTTTTTAAGGCCACAGCTACAGTAATGAAAATGCGTTCATAACCAAACAATACAGTAATTAAATCTGTCTTGCCTTAAGAAAGTTTGTCTATTCTTAAAACAAACAAATAACCTTCTTGTATAATTTCAGTTATTATGGATTAGTTTACTTTTTCAAATTTATACTGAGGAAGAGCGGTAACTTCAACTTGTATATTTTGCATGCACCATTTTCCTCTTTTACATGTTGGATAGCCACTCCTATCTTCAAACAGATCCACATTAGTCATTACAAAGTATTTAAACAGCCACAGAGTTCTGCATGTGTTCTCTTGGCATATGACTGTACAAACGGCGGGTTTGCGGACTGAGCAAGTCTTACACCACTGAGACAAAATATTTAATAAACCCAACTGTCTGTTGAAGTAAATAAAAATTTTAGGATGCTCCAAATTTCAAAGCAGTCAACCCAATCCCAAAATGCAACTGAATGATAACAACATGTGTGTTTTCTAACTTGTTTAAAAAACAAGAAAGTACTGTACTTAACAAAAAAAAAAAAATAAAGTTTGAAAAATTGATTGACTCATTTACCAACCAACCAAACACTATTTCCCATTTAGTTAAAAAGCTGAAATTTGGAGTAAGATATATCTAGGTCAGTAGGTATTTCAGTAATAACATTTTATACCAATATTTATCTCAAAAATACCATGACGGATTTTATTGAAATTTAGTGTTGTTATAAAATAAAGAAAATTAGCCAGCACACATTTTTTTTATTTCTTGATATTTGTCGATAATAATGTTGTAGCGAGGGGCCTATTCTAGTGCACTGCGAGAAGTGAATGTGCAGAGTTATGGGGCTTGCCATTTATGCAAATGAAGGGTGCCAGCAGCGGCACTAGCAATAGGGTAAAAGGAATGAAGAAGGTGAAGTGTTGTGCAACGTAAAAAGAGAGGGTATCGGGGCTTGAAGGACTCTTTGATTTAATATACTAATGTCAACCACTCCTCAATATATTATACTACAATCAGCACATTCTAATATCCAAGGGTCACAGCCACACCCCAGCTCCTTCGTATCATATGCTAAAATAAATACACTGTGATCTCAAAGGGGAACCACTAGACTAAAATGTCATGTAAAATTTATAACATATTGTGATGGGTAATAAGACATTGACAGCACAGAGTATTTCCTGTATTGGGATGTTATGAGGCATAAGCTGTGACGTGGAAGGTAAAAGATTTAACTAAGCTCAAGTAAAATGTCTTTAGCAATAAAGATCAAGTTGGGTTGCCAGTGAGGGAGTGTGAAATACAGGAGAAGTGGTTTCCTCATGTGCAACGCAACCAGGAAGCGACTGTATCAGTTAAAATACTGTTGAAGCTCCGCAAGTGTGTCCCATATGGTCAAGGGAGAGGGGTGGAGAAGTGTACATATACAGAACTATAGTTTATAGTTCACAAGACTATTTCTTTTTGCAAAAAAAAAAAAAAATGCTTGAACATAAAACCTGATGAAAATACAAAAAGTAATGCTTGAGTGAATGGCATAAACAAATAAAAATGATAAATACAATAAAAATAATAATAGTAATATTAATCATAAAAGTAATAATATAATCTCTCAAAATTCTCATTATTCTTACTGATTTCTTGTTTCAATTTAAAAGAATACAGTTTCTTCTAAAATTGTGTTTTGCAGTGACCATCAACAAAAGCCAAGGCCAGTCAGTAGGAAAAGCAAGAATTGGTCAATGGCAGGAATGTTACACACATATAACTTTATTTGTCCCCTGGGGGAAATTTAGCGTTTTACAGAAGCGCTGTATAAAAAATTAAGTTAGTAAGTGTGTGTGTGTATATATATATTATCCATCCATCCATCCATTTTCCAACCCGCTGAATCCGAACACAGGGTCACGGGGGTCTGCTGGAGCCAATCCCAGCCAACACAGGGCACAAGGCAGGAACCAATCCTGGGCAGGGTGCCAACCCACCGCAGGACACACACAAACACACCCACACACCAAGCACACACTAGGGCCAATTTAGAATCACCAATCCACCTAACCAGCATGTCTTTGGACTGTGGGAGGAAACCGGAGCACCCAGAGGAAACCCACGCAGACACGGGGAGAACATGCAAACTCCACGCAGGGAGGACCCGGGAAGCTATATATATATATATATATATATATAAAATGCCCACTGTCTGGTCAGAACAAACACCAAAATGACTAAAAAGGAAGGAGAATTTAAAAAGAAATAAAAGAAAACTTCTGACTTGGCAGTCACAGTGAGGTATTACACAGGCATATTGTTGTTGTTATAAAGGAGCCCAAGTAGTGTTTCTTTACACACTTCTGCTGAATGGTTCTTTGGCTGAGAGTACTCCGTATTAGTGCGTCAGAGAGAGAATGTGCAACATTGTTTTTAATGGCACTCTGTTTTGTTTTAACATTCTCCTTTGCTACTACCTCCAGGGAGTCCAGAGTGTGCCCCATAACTGAATCTGCCCTTTTAATTAGTTTATTGATTCGGTGGGTCTCTCTTGAAATGATGTTACCAGCCCAGCACACCACAATGTAGAAAATTGCACCTAGCCATCACAACTCCCTTTGGGGGAAAACTACAAATATTGTACACAAAATAAAGTACTAAGTTACTTACCTAGGAATTCTGATTAATTTGATTAACTGACTCACTTTAACTGAGGCCCATTGTCTTTGGAAATTTCCTGGTTGAAGCTGGGTAACACAGTTTGTCAAAACATAAGATGCTATAAGATGGTTCATTGAGGGAGCATGTACATTGACAAGTTCAGCATGAGTCCTTTGCTTTTTGAATAGACTTCCTGTGATTCTAACAAGGACATAGTAGCTAAAAACATGGACAGATGAAGTAAACAAATGCAGTAAATCCTATATTGGAGAACGTTTGGCTGTAAAATGGGTGACTGAATTAAGCAAATTCAAAAATAATAAATTTGGGCTATAACTTAAGTACTGTAAATGAAGAAAAAGATTGACACTTGCTGCCTCTGGCAGTAGAAACATTATCCAAATAATGTACAGTATGTATTTGATGCTTTTCATTTTCTTAAATGAATCTACAGTACATAGTTATGTAACTAGCAGCACAGTGACATTGACGTTAATGCAGTTGCTTCATGACACTTAGTTTTCATTATGATCTTGGCACTGCTTTTTCTTAAAACAGTATTTTATTGAGAGGACATTCATAAGACACTTTACAAAGCACACGAGTACAGTTCTGGTTTTAATGTTCATGTATGCATATTATTTTTAAGACTTTTAGACTTGGTGCTATGTTAAATAAAGGTGTGCATTCTACACTGACTTTATTGTATTGCCTTGTTGATTTGTTTTTTGCCCAAGAGAAGTCAGTGTGGTTTCTTTGTTGTACCAATATTAGTCTTGTACTTCATACTAACTAGTACAACATCCCATTCCACATGTCCCACTGGATAATTAATTGGTTCAGAAATTAGATTACTGGAATACCACAACAAAAATGTATATTTTTTATATGTTAATTACCCCATGCAATTTGTAGCGGTGGCTGAGAATAATGTTTAATGCAGAACAAAAGAAAACAGTTCATGATATAATGGAACTTAATGGCGACCCATTCTGTCCAGCCGCATGTGATATGAAAAACATCAATGGAAAGTAAAAAATGTAACTCCTGTTTCACAATCCACATGACAGTAATCTTATTTTTGATTGTTGATCCTTTACTAGGAATCTAGTTCCCTATGGCAGTGTTTCTTAAACTATGGGTCACAACCAAAATTGGGTTGTGGACATGTTTGTGATGGGTCGCCACATGATTGTGCAGTAAAATTTTTCCAAGTGTTAATTCTGTGGCAAACCACATAACATACCACCCTCTGTTTACTGCTCTGTTTAATGCAGTAGTATACAATGCAAGATGTATGCCATTAACAATGTTGTTGGTATCACAAACAGGTTTTGTTTCTAAGGTGCTTAAATATAATTAATAATCCCCACAACCCCGATTGACAACAAAATATACATGTAAGAAAAATGGATACAGGAGGAAATGACAAATAACACTGTCCAACTTAAGAAATGAGGAAACTGTGGCACTTCTTTGAAATGAAAAGAATTGGTGAGGCACAAGGATGTGACGATTTTCAGGGTGTTATGGGGGTGAAACAGTATGGTGGGGGTGCATATAGTGTCATGGCAGTGTTGCATGTTAAATGTAGTTTCAGTAGTCAGGAAAAACTGGTTAGAGCCTTATTATGTGTTTGCCATTATGACATAATGTTGAATCTAAATCTGTAATAGATGTGCAAAGAAGAATTTGTATTAAATTAAACATGCACCAACAAGGGTGAATTCCTTGTCAATTTAAAAATGGTTCAATGAATCTCCGTCTGCTGATAGCATTGAAGATGTGTTTGTTGGACCATTGAGAACTTTAATAAAACCAGAAAATATCAAAAGGGTTTAGCACAGTGTCAGTCAGCAGTGTCAAACACGTCAATCTGAACTGTTTGCTGAGTTTGTAATCAAGATTTATCCTATCACCGGTACAAAATATAAGTAGAGCATAAATATTTAGGAATAATTTAGTTACATGACTCAGTGTTACTTACTGTTAAATGAAAACTCCTTCAGAAGAATGTATTGTTAATGGTGGGGCTCATTTGAAAAAGGTTTTTTAAAAATGTTATTTAGGACCATGTACATAAATGGATTTAGTTAATTAAATTAGTTTTTGACTACTGGTACTGTATTCCTTATCCTGCACCTAGAGTCAAGTGACCATTCATACTATCCTTTCAAAGTTCATTGTATCATAGCTTTACTAAAGCATTTACACTGGCAGTGATATATTTCAGGAATATGTTCATTGATCTGAATGACAGTGATTGTTTTATTAATAATATGTTTGCTTTTCCCTTTTCCAATTTAGTGACATTCCTGTGAGAAATATACTTGAATTTAAACAAAAAGCTTTTGTGGTTTTTAATATATAGCCATTGTTATTTGTCACTATTCTTCTTCTTGTGCCCCAGTATGGTATCAATTTTCTTATTTGGACCCCAGGTTAAAAAGTTTAAGAACCTCTGCTCTCTGGACCTCCATCATATGGTGAAATATGACAAATTTCTATTACAATTGAGAAATTAGACTAACATTTAAACTGAAGCACACATTTTAAAAATATCTGATGCAACTATTCTTCTTATATACTTCTACATCAGGAAGCAAATCATTACATTTCTTATAAACATGCCAAATTTGGGTGGCTTACACTAATTCAGACTATTTTTTCAATGTTTTATTAGTCATTGTAAATATTTCTAAAACAGCAAAGGTTCTAATTTTTACTGAATTTTCTAGTAGCCTGATTACATTTGTTGTAGTTTTCTTGGCATTCTATGATTTTTATATAACACTGGTACCATAAATGTATGATTTTCATGCGTTTCTCAAGGTTTTTTAATGAGATAAAGTTAGATTTGAATACTGACTGCTTTTGTTTTCTGTTGTTGAAGTAAAGAATTAAAAATTCATTTATTATTATTATTTGTTATTCTTTTTTCCTGTAGCACATGATCAAGTTCCGGTACGTGCCGTTCACTCATGGCAAGACTCGCTACCGTGGCAAGGATGATACTGGCAAAGTCTTTGTCAGCTGAATCGCTGGATACCAGACAACAAATTGTTGTTAATTCTAAAAAGTACCCTTAAAAAGACGATGTAAATAATATGTGAGTTGTCTTTGTATAAATTTAAGTACATTTCCTCAATTTAATGTCACGGTGTTAAAGCCCACTGATGCAAACATTGGTTAATAAATCAGGCAAACCTGGGGTGCTAAAAACATTTAAACAACTGTAATTAACCATTGAGTGGATGTAAATATTTCAAATAAATGAATGAATAAAAAATATTGCCATCAGTTTCCTTTTTCTATATTTTTTACTTTTTGGCCATGCCCTTGAAAATCACTTGTATTCCGCTGCGAGAGCTCTTCGGCAGTCGCAGAAAAGCAAAAGAGAAATGCTTACTCGAGCCAACGACTACCACATTTTCCAGACCAGCTTACTGCGCAGAATCGTCTGTTGCAGACTGGCTGAGGCGACTATGACGAGAAAAAAATCCCGGAAGTCAATATCACCCACGGGGCACCTCACCGGAAGTAATGTCTAATCCCACCTCAATCTGTAATAAGGCCTCAAATGCCGGATATGATGCAATGCGTATTACGGCATGAAATAATACTAATCTTTAATACTTGATTATAGCAATATATAAAATAGTTCATTTTGTCTTAAGTTTTTAACAAAACCCTACTGATGTCTTTTAACAAAATGAATTTTATTTGTATGGTTTAATTTAGTTTGTCCTTACCAGCCGGAAATGACATATGTCGTTAATATGGTTAATTTGGACCTCATCTTCCGGAAGTGTGGCTGAAGCGCCTCAACCCCCCCTTTCCCGTCAACTGTTTTTCGTTGTTTTGCTACCTGATCAATAATCAATCCTGATTTCGATCGATTCCCTATTGGGGAGTTGGTTTCTACCTCAGTTTTGTTGTGTCTGTGGGCCCTGGGTCCTCAGCGGCCCTAACCCGCGTCTCCGCTCCTGCAGCCGGAAGGAGCTGTGCTTCCCGGCCGATTGCTGGATCTTTTTTTTTTTTTACGACTGAATTTTTTTCTCTTTTTTTCAATTTTTTTTTTTTTTCAAAGACAGAAGATTTAAACCCGGAAGTTTTCCCCGGTCGCACACAAACGGGGTGAGTACTACACGCACTGGGTGTACTGGGCGAGCGTACTGGGCAATTTGACAATAATTAATGTTGTGTTTTTTAAAAAAGGAGAGAGAGTGAATGAGAGAAACAGTCGCCTTGAAACACATCTACCCAATGGATTCCAACTTTTTATGCTTTTAAGATGAGGAAAGCTGTGAAATTCACTAATAAAGAAGGCAGTCAGTCTATAATTTTTGATTTAGTTCGGTAGTTTTTTTTACACGATGTACGTTTTAATCTAGGTAAAAAAAAATACCACCCCGTTTTAGCAGGGCAAACTTGGGGCGAGAAAGAGGTTTGGCATTCGCGGTTCTAGCACAAATGCATCGCAGCGTAAAATTTCTGACTTTGCTTACTGGTTTCTCACAGGTTTCGTTCTATTATATTCAAATTACAACTGTTGGACCCGACTTCATGTTAATCGTTTATAGCTTATTTAAATTTTAGTGAGTCGAAACTCTCTAAACATTTGAATGAAATTGTAAGCAGATACTAGCGTGTAGTGGATTCTGTGATTCTTCATTTACAATAAAAGAAAAAAGCAAGCCATTGGAATTGTCATTGAGGTCCTCTTCTGTTATGCAGTGTACCACTTACTAAAAGAATTCAAAAGCAATGTTGAAATAGGACATTATTCATTAGAAAGGATCGTATAAATAAAAATGTATTCATACTATAGTTTTATAGATAATTATTTAAACTATCCTCAGCAAAACGGAGAAGTGTGCATTGACTTGTTTACGTACAGCTTTTGAATTAAAATCAGGTTTTGTTAAGTTTTGCTTCCAACCATTAAAATTTCTTCACTTAAAAGACTGAGCATTCTTCTTTGGTGGTGTAAGGACTGACATGACGAATTAAGTGAAAGGTTTTAAGGTCGATAGATTTTTGTCTAGTTTATTGGAGAGTTCTATTTGGAGCGGCACTCTTTTTATGTGTGCGAGGGGCAAGTACTTTTACCCCAAAATCTGAAGTATATTAAGCGTAAGCATGCAAATAACTTTTCTTCTGTCATATTTTGTTCTCAATAGAATGTTTAGATACTTTATAACATTATATTGACATCTGATATTTGTTAAAACTGTCTTTTACATTAAACTTTTAAATTGTATGAGTGAATGATGGTTTACCACATATGTTGGTCTGAATGATGACATTGTCATAAAATGTGCAAGTTATTTTTATTCAGTTTTGTATTGATACATGTAATATGAAAAATTTAATAAAATACTTTGTTTGTAGTTGATCATTTTCTTTTCTTGTAAATACAATGTATTATCCAGAGATGTTATTTACATCCATGGTGTATTAGTAACTTAACTGGCAACTTGTGATAAGTTGTACTACGATTGTTCACTCAACAGTATAATTTGGACTGTTTGGCATTATTTGCAGAATGTAAGGAATAGTGTTTTATTTTAAATATTTCTGGAAACTTGCACAGGGGATAAACTTGAGCAAGACATCAGAATTATAAATAAAAAGGAAGCATTTCCTAATTTTGTATATATTTACACACAGACTGTAAAGTGCAGTTTCTGGTTCCACCTGCTATGTGTCTGTGAGCAAGTCTCTTAACCTTCCTATGCTCTAACAGAAACACACAAATATGAACAGTTGCATGAAGTAGCAGTACTTTTAATTGTAATGGTATAGTATTCCCTGTAGAAATATGCAATATAAATAAAGACTTTGTATTAGAATGAGAGTATGTAGTAACATGTTTATAATGTTTTCACCTTCCCTGTGCTATTTATTTATATACAAATATAAACATATAGTGAGAAAAGCTGTTGTGTAGTGAATTTTGCTATTGGCTCACACTTTCAGGAAACTGTCTTTGAAATTCTGGCAAAGCCACTACTGTGGATCTAATAAATTCTTCTCATGTCTGCATGTATTTTTCCCCTGATACTATGGTTTTGTCTAGCAGCAAAAGGACTGCAGATTAGTATCACTAGTGACTTTAAATTGCCATTTATATTTATAAGTGAGTGTTCCCTGTAAGGGACTAGATTTTCATCCTGGGCTTAGTTCCTGCCTTGCACCTTGTGATAACTTAAGTAAGGTCCTTTTCCCATTGATCCTTTGATTCACCAAATACTATATGTTCAAAATGTGATTGGATATCCAAGAGTGTTGACTTTCTAATAAACTGCAATACCGACTTAATATAGCAGAAAATGCAGACTGCACATGTCTACTGGAATTTCATCAGTTCAGTCTCAGAATTTCAAACAATAAAAAGAAAGCAACATTTTTCATCACTGTTATGCAAATGTTAATGGAAGCAATGGACCTCAAGTGTATGCCAAGTACAAAGTTCAGACTACTGCCGAAAGTATAAGAATAAACTAATAATGATTCTGCAGTTAAACTGAAACAAACCGTGCTACACACTTTAAGAAAATGTGACAAAAGTACATAAACATATCATTCTCAAACTTGCCTAATCCAAGAAGCCACTGTTGCAAGGCTTACTTCAGTAGACACTCACTTGGGACCAGTTTAGTGTTGGTAATTAATGTAACATGCACGTCTTTGCATATATGTATGTAAAAGTGGACTACCTAGAGATAAAATACAAAGCTAGAGAGAGATACAGACAGCATTGCGTGCATTAGACAAAAGTGCAAAGCACAATGCCACCATTCTGCCCAGTAGAAGGAACACTTTTTGATGAGTTAATTATTAAAAAAAATATATTATTTATTTATAATTTAACCTCTTAATTTACAGTTATTTTAGGACCCATTTGCACCTGAGAGTATTTATATCTGTTTAGTGCTACACCTAAACCGCTTGTAAAGTTATTTGCCATAGTTTTAGTGACAATGTTCACATCCAAATGTTTTAGCAGCGAGTGGTTTACAAAACTGTCTACAGCAGTTTTCGAGCAGTTTCAGCCAAAACACATGTTCCATGGAAACAAATGTTAGTACAGTGGAATCTCGGGTCACAACTGCAATTCGTTCCAAAACTCTGGTTGCAACCCAATTTGGTCGTGACCCAAAGTAATTTCCCCCATAGGATTGTATGTAAATACAATGAATCCGTTCTGGACCGTACAAGCCGTATGTAAATATATGCTCGCTTGCGCTCTCTCATGCTCTTGCTTGCTGCACAGGGAATGCACAGGGAGAGACTGAACACGTGCATAAATCATCGGCGCGTACAAACCAGAAGGGAAACTGGCTTGTTCGTCACCCGAGTGTGTGGTCATGATTAGATGCAAAAGTTTGGCGAACTTTTTGGTCGTAACCCGATTTGTACGTGGTCCGAGACGTTCGTGACCCAAGGTTCCACTGTACTTGTAAAATGCTGTTGTAAAAAATGAGCATTTTTGCAGTGTTTTTGCAGGAAGTCATTGCCTCTTCCTGGGTGAGCAGCTTATTAAGACTAAAAAAATGCAGGTGTCTTCATGCACCTGTGTGTATTGGTTGTCTTATGACAGTTGTTGATGAAGAGATTATGTATGCAACATAGCTTACCATCAGGTGACATGTACTGGACAGATGTTATAGGCATACATTTAGTTTTAATCAGGTTAAAGTTTAGTAAGCTTAGTTCAGATGTTTTAACACTGACTGACTTAGGGTAGAACTGTCATTCCTGCCTCATTTACTGTGCCAGTGTTTGCATGTTTTGTCAAGGGCTGTCATGATGATGACATTTAATTTGGAATTATTTTCCATACATATAATTTTGATCAATGATTTAATTCTTTTTTTGTTTATTGTTTACCAATATTATAAAGTAAACCTAATAATTTAACAATACACATTCACCTTATGAAGAAGAGACATTTATTGGCATTGAATATTGTAACATAAATAAAAATTGCATTGCTTTGTAAACAAATTGTACAGGGCAAATATGAAATCATTAACAAGCAATGACCCAGGTACCATAATCAAAATGAACAATGTAATATGGCAGAACCAGGCCATATCCCTGTCATCCTTAACCACAGCCGACCATACTTCTCACTGGCTAGGTAGCCTCTATGCAAGGAACACTAACATGTTGACCTTATCTGGGTCAAGACAGCACCTCATTGGGGTCACAGTGTTGCCAGCCTTACTGAACATTCTCTCAGAGGCAGTACTTATAATGTAAGAAATAACATAACTGCATTAGTTTTAAAAAAAAAAATGTGTGTTACTATGGAATATTATTCCCAAACCAACCCCCAAAATATAGTTTTTTTGCACTAGTATTACCTTTATTTAGCAAATGTGTTACCAGCAGCTCTTGGAGTAGACCCTGATTTATACTTTGTGCATGAAGCTTGTGCGAGGCCAGGAATATTTTTATAGTCAGCAGGTGACAGTGTTTGATCAATATCACATACCTAACAATATCACAGTTGAGGAAGTGAGACTTTGCTGATCGAAGAAGAGTTGTGCCTGTTATTACCATCTTTAAGAGGAAAAGGGAAGGTGGAGTGACAGACTCATTAACCAAAAGCGGTAAAGGGAGCGTGAGAATAATATCTTTGTGAATATGTGACCTACATGATGAAGAAATGCACTTAAAATATTTTTGCATGTCTATATTCTGCTTTGATGTCCTGCCATGTCATATTTAGCCCTTCATTCATTATTCTGACACCCACGTAACCAGCCTTTCCACAAAATTCATCACTTTGAAAAACCCAGCACTAGTGGCGGCATGTTTCTGTGCCTGGCATCATTTTTGCCATGCAGCTTTTGCAAACCAGAATGCATCAAGTCAAAAGGTATTGAACAAAAGTTATGCATATTATCCTAAATATGCCGAGGGGTAAATTTAATCTGCTCAGTTTAGGGTTACAGGGAGCTGGTGATCATCACAGCAGCACTGGGTGTAAGGCAAGAAAACGATGTGCTTTAGCAGCCAGCCAGGAGATGTGATTGTAGGCATCTAGTGCTGTGTCTGCACCTTTCCTCACCGTTGTCCGGTGAGTTGCTTCTTATAGCTGGCTTCTCTAGCCATTCCGCCCCCTCGGACAGCTTTTGGCTGGCTGTAGTCTCTGAAGTCCTGATCTAGGTTAGTTACAGTATTTATGAAACACAAGAAAATCTTTAAATCTGCTTGTGTTTCTGGTCAATTTCATGAAGGTTCTTGGGTTATATTATTTAATAACAAATGCTGGCCAGCGAAGTGTACAGTTTTTCCTACAAAATAAAGAATATGCAAAAGTAATATACTGTTTAACACATTATACTTTATAATAAGTAACTAGGTAACATATTTAGTTTTTTTGTAAGCAACATTCCCCAACACTAGACGTGATTAAACGAGCACCAGTCAAACATTACATGGTGGAAATAGTGATAGAAATATGACATTTCTGTTTCATCCAGCTAGCTTTATACACATGAATGGAAACAATTCTAATGATTATCCAAAATAGTCACGGTCAGCTCAAATAACTGCAAGTTAGGCAATTATGTAATAATTGTGACAGGCTAAGTTCTGCCCATGCATTTCTGAATTGATTGTAATTATTGAGTGTGTTTAACTGCATATCATTACCTGTTTTAACAATGAATAATAGATAAGAGTCAGTAATATTTCTCAATTAACAAAATACATTCAGTCCTTCATGTGCTGTAAAGTAAGTAATATCCATCACATTTTTTCATCCCCAACATGTGCCTATGAACATTGAACGCTGCGCCAACCAACTGATTGTTCAGTTTGGCTTTGGTGTGATTGGAGGGATTGCAAGTGGGGGGTGAAAAAGGAGGAGTGAATGCTTAGAGCATGCTGAGAGAGCCACTTTCAAAGACTGCAAATATATAAAACTGAACAGGAGGCGAGAAAAGAACTCTAAAAATAATAACACTGTCTGAGAAGCAGGCTTTATGGGAACACTCTTGAGAAAGAGTCACAGATCAAGAGAGGTTCAGTCACACATGGATACAGAGGAAAGGCACTGAAGGTACACATAGGCAAGAGATAGCAAATATATTTTAATTATTCTCGTACCCTTCTCCAAAAGTTACCATGGCTAGTCAACTAATAAGTACAAATATATACTGGTATATACTACTGTATATAAAAGTGGAAGTTGGGTGATCAAATTTATTAAACCAAAAGGAGAAAAAGAAACAAAAATTTAAGATGACGGCTTTCCAAGAGAAGATACACCTCTCAATGGTCCATGTTCCTTTGAAAATAGTCAAGTAGACCAGCTGGCTGCCCATCTCCTCATGGGTGCCCTTCAGTTCAGTACAGAACATGCTGATGTCTGTAATTGTACAGAGAATACATGAACCTGTCACTTTTCCTGCCAGAGCTTCTAAACTATCTTGTATATCATTTCATGGTTGTGTGGTGTATTTTTGTCAAGTTATCAGTGCTGGTGCAGCAGGATACAGAGGAATACTGAGAAATGGAAAGGCTTAGTAACAGCTGATAATGATTGCCGTAATTTCAAATGACAAAAATAATGAAAATATACCATATACAGCTTTCAATACCCTATATTTAATTGTAAGAATGATGGGTATCCTTGTTAGCTTTAGCATAGAGATCATTTTGTGATCGCAGTTTATACTGTGCGCTATGGGCGTTAAATTTGGTTGGGTAAATGGAGTCAAAACCACTGATGGCTTTACATGTAAGGAGAATTATGAAATTGTCTCTAAATCTAATTGGATGCCATTGAAGAGAGGCTGGCATCCATGCATTAAATATTAATACTTATTCTAGGTAGAATCCTTGTGGCAATAGTTTGAATTAGCTGCAAGTTGGAAATAGAGTGGTTTTAACATCCTTGAAACCAATTCATGACTTAACTGTTTTGTATCCTATATAACAGCAAACCACCTTCATTTCCTTTATTGCTCAGCTGGAAAAAGAACACCTTAGTGCAATAATATACAGTAAATACTAAAATACCTATCAGTCACAAATTTAATACTTAAACTACATGTGAATTGAGAAAAAAAAAACATTATTTCAAAGTTTCAGTACCTCTGTGTTCAAAGAAAGTCCAAAAACATAAGTCTTCATTTCATTTTGAAAGTTAAAGATAGATTTAAGTTGTCTGTGTCAAAAGATGTGCCACGACGAAGGTGCAAGGACCATAAGAAATGAGCAGTAGATTTGTTAGTTGTCTATTAGAGACCAACTGTACAACACTCTCCATAATGTTTGGGACAAAGACACATTTCTCCTTGATTTACCCCACTGCTTCACAGTTTAAAATTATACATCAAACAATTCAGGCATGATTAAAGTACACATTGAAAACTTTAAGGGTTTGCATACATTTTAGTCATAATTACAAGACTTTTAACTGTATATGTGGTCCACCATAATGTTTGAGACAATTGACAATTTGTGATTACTCAGGTGGGTTTCATTTTTTCATTACTACAGTAATAAGATACCTAGGGTTGCTTCTACTTGACAGACTACCTTTGGAGTCTATAGTTGCCATTGTTCAATATGAGGACAAGAGCCGTGCCAATGAAAGTCAATGAAGTCATTAAAAACAAGAACAAAACCATTAGAGACATCAGTAAAATGTTAGGATAACCTAAATCAACTATCTGGAATCTCATTAAGAAGAAAGAACACACTGGTGAGCTAAGGAAGACCTCCACTGCTGATAATAGAAGAATCCTCACTATGGTAAAGAAAAAGCACCAGATGCCTGAGCGACAGATTAGAAACAGTCTTCAGGAGGCAGAGGTGTATCTGTTAATCCTCAGAAGACTTAATGAACAGAAGTACAAATACCACACTACAAGATGCAGACTGTTAGTTTTCTACAAATACAGGATGGCCAGATTACTGTTTGCGAAAAAGTACTTAAAAGAGCCTACAGAATTCTGGAAAAGGATCTTGTGCACAGACAATACAAAGATTAACCTGTATCAGAGTGATGGCAAGAGCCAAGTGTGGACATAAAAAAGAACTGCCCAAGATCCAAAGAATATCACCTCATCCGTTAAAGATAGTGGTGGAGGGGGATGTTGTGGCTTGGGCATGTATCGCTGCCACAGGTACTTGCACACTTATCTTCATTGACAATGTAACTGCTGACAGTAGTTGCACAATAAATTCTGTGGTGTATAGAAACAGCAGTGGCAGCACTTCTGCCTTGCAGTAAGGAGAACATGGGTTTGTGTCCCAGGTCCTCCCTGTGTGGAGTCTGCAAAGTGCTTTGAGTAGTGAGAAAAGTGCTATATAAATGCAAAGAATATTATTATCTCGTCTGCTCAAGTTCCAGTGAATGCCTCCAAACTCATTGGATGGCGCGTCATCCTACAACAAGTAGAGGTCCCAAACATACTGTTAAAGCAACGCAGGATTTTTTCAAAGCTAAAAAATGGAAAATTCTTGAATGGCCAAGCCAGTCACCCGATTTAAATACAGTTAGCCATGCCTTCCACAAGCTGAAGAGAAAACATAAGGGGACAAGTCCCCGCAACAAGCAGGAGCTGAAGATGGCTGCATTTGAGGTTTGGAAGAGCATCACCAGAGAAGATGCAATGCACCAGGTGATGTCTATGAATTGCAGACTTCAAACAGTCTTTGTATGCAATGGATATGCAACAAAGTACTACATATGACTTCTTTGATACGCCTACAATTATACACCTACCATTACTATATCCTATATATTATGGTGCCCTCAGATAGGACAAATGGGTGGACCATATATAAAAAGTGTTTTAATTTCAATATGGTGTGACCAAAATTTATGTAAATATTAAAAGTCTGCAATATGCACTTTAATCACATCTGAATTGTTTAATTTGTAATTTAAACTGACACAGAGGGGTAAATGAAGGAAAAATGTGTCTTTGTCCCAAACGTAATGGAGGGCACTGTAGATGTCTGGCTGGTCTGAATCTGATGGCATAGCATAATTAGTAGACAGTGGAGACTGTCAGATATATCAGTAGGATACCACACACACTGTGTTTTGGTCTGAGGAAGCTGCTATTGAGCCAAACTCATATGTTGCCTTTGAGGCAAAATTAAGTAAAAAAGAAAAATCTATTCCTTTACATGAGAGTTTTCCTGGGTTGTTAAGTATGTATGGTACCTCCATATCAGTCACACACTATTCAAGTTCTGTGTGCTAGCTTACTATCACTTGGTGTCCATTAAACATGTTTCATCTTGCATTATTTCTCATTTTTAGTATTCATATTACCAAACTCTGTATGCATTAAATATGTCCGTGCACTAAAGTGAATGTCTGCACAGAAAAATATGTTTTGCATTAAATCAACATGGCTGCTTTTAGCAATCTGTGCAGCTAACCACAATTAGTCAATATTCAGAAGTAATCACACCACAATAGTAGATTTTGAAAGGAGAGAGAGAGTGCTCAAATAACAAGTCCAGTACTTTGGATCCATGCACCCAACTCTGAGCAATTCTTTTGGAGTTAATTCACACCTGAGTGGTATATGATTCAACATGCATTATGCATTCTTGAAGTCAGATTAGTATTTGGTACCTACATGATGATAACTGTGAGTAAGTTTCAGCACTTCATTTAATATGTTACTTCTGACCTCAATAAAGACTGCTTCAGGATGTAGTCAGGTATAAGTAGATCCTTTAGAAACTGTAAAGGAGGAATGTGCAAAAACAGGACAATGAATCAGAGATAGTTGATAGCCATGGTTCTGTCATTGTGTGGTTGGGATATAGACAAGTTTTGTTGTTTTAAGCAATGGTGAGTTGGAAGTAGTGTTTGGTCATCCATGCAAAAACTTTGGAGAACACCAATGTACATAAACATCCTCCCAATGTTTTTGTATCTTTTGTAGAGTATTCCTATAAATTTATTTCTGAATAAACTCTTTAAAAAAAAAATACAGACACAATTGTAAACTTGGTTATTTAGAATGCATAAAGGCTACACATTAAAAAAGTAATTTAAATTATGATGACCTAAAGCAGGGTAGGGAATGGCACTGACTAACTTCCAGTTCTATCCTGGTTTGTGAATATGTATATTTTATGACTTTGGAAGGAAGCACAAAGAAGTTAAGTTCTACCAGCTTGGTTAGGTTTGGAAAGGAAATCCTGTTTGAACACATCCTAAAGTGCTTTGCTTTGTGCACATACTACTATGTGACCCATTCCCTTTTTTATGCAAGTCAGAAATTTTGGAATACACAAGAGCAGGCTCCCCAAATGCTTCTTTAGTATCAGTGATAGAATGTATAATATCTAGCAAAAATAAAGCTGTAAGGAATATTTCAGCACATTTTCACTCTTTCAAAAAGTTTCCTTTTTGATGAATTAAGGCAGCATTATGAAAGGGATTTTTCAATAATAATTTCAAATAAAGGATAGAAATACGCAGCTTGCAAGGTATATTCTACACCAATCCGTGCAAAGAATGATGTAGTTCAAATAAAATTTGCATACTGCATGCTATATTTTTGACATAAGGCTCTGACTTTTACCTATTATCCCAATTATGACCAATGATGTGAAGCATCTGACTCAATTGGCCAAGTGTTTTAAGAATGTTCCAAGCTCAGACCTCTCTTGCTGCCTACCTGTAAGACATGATGGTTATATGAATGAATGTTTCACATTGTTACTCTTACAGCAGTGGTTGGAGTATTGCAGAATGGGAAAGGATTGTATAATGAAAAAATTGTCACAAATTATACTATATTGCTTACTTTTCACTGTATTTAGTTGGAAAAATTCCAATCTGCCTTGTCAAGCTTTTTTTTTTTTTTTTTTTTTTTTCTTTTTCTTTTTCGAAAAAATTGAATTTTCCATTCATGGGTCTGTCCAAACTGTCTTTAATGTGGCACTTAAGTATGCCTGCTGGGCCTTTGTTAAACCTCTAGATGCTTCAAAATCTTTGAGTGATAACCTCATAATAGGTTATTCGATTTCATAATCTTACAGATGGGTTGAGATTGGTGTTGAAGATGAAATTGAATTTGATAAGAAATATTGTATCATTTACTGTGTGCTCGATTGTACTGTGTCATACTTATTCTAATGTATTCTTATAGTACAAATAAAGGTAAAAAGAATAGAAATTTCAGGCAGAGATCTGGGAGGATACCATTACATAAGAGAATTGAAAAGAAAGACTGAGTTGAGTGTCATTAGCAGAATATTGATGAAAAATCCTAGGGATGCATAGGGCATATACCAATCACCAATTTCATGTTACTGAATTAGATGATTCACATTTTTGTTTTCTTTATCCCTTTAAAAAAATTTTACACTACGCTCCTTCATTTCCAGATGTATACAAGCCTTAAGTTCTGTATTAAAGTGAAGTTCTTTTGGCTTATTATTATTCAGTGAGCATATAAATACTAAAATAAAATTACCTTAAAATACATACTTTAATAAATTGTTTAGAAAATGGTTATTCACGCTCAATATGGCATAAACATATCTGAAACAAAGCTTAATTTAAAAAAGTAGGTTTCACCATTTGTCATATATATATACAGTGCATCCGGAAAGTATTCACAGCGCATCACTTTTTCCACATTTTGTTATGTTACAACCTTATTCCAAAATGGATTAAATTCATTTTTTTCCTCAAAATTCTACACACAACACCCCATAATGACAACGTGAAAAAAGTTTACTTGAGGTTTTTGCAAATTTATTAAAAATAAAAAAAACTGAGAAATCACATGTACATAAGTATTCACAGCTTTTGCTCAATACTTTGTCGATGCACCTTTGGCAGCAATTACAGCCTCAAGTCTTTTTGAATATGATGCCACAAGCTTGGCACACCTACATAAGTATTCACAGCCTTTGCCATGAAGCTCGAAATTGAGCTCAGGTGCATCCTGTTTCCCCTGATCATCCTTGAGATGTTTCTGCAGCTTAATTGGAGTTCACCTGTGGTAAATTCAGTTGACTGGACATGATTTGGAAAGGCACACACCTGTCTATATAAGGTCCCTCAGTTGACAGTTCATGTCAGAGCACAAACCAAGCATGAAGTCAAAGGAATTGTCTGTAGACCTCCGAGACAGGATTGTCTCGAGGCACATATCTGGGGAAGGTTACAGAAAAATTTCTGCTGCTTTGAAGGTCCCAATGAGCACAGTGGCCTCCATCGTCCGTAAGTGGAAGAAGTTCGAAACCACCAGGACTCTTCCTAGAGCTGGCCAACCATCTAAACTGAGCGATCGGGAGAGAAGGGCCTTAGTCAGGGAGGTGACCAAGAACCCGATGGTCACTCTGTCAGAGCTCCAGAGATCCTCTGTGGAGAGAGGAGAACCTTCCAGAAGGACAACCATCTCTGCAGCAATCCACCAATCAGGCCTGTATGGTAGAGTGGCCAGACAGAAGCCACTCCTTAGTAAAAGGCACATGGCAGCCCGCCTGGAGTTTGCCAAAAGGCACCTGAAGGACTCTCAGACCATGAGAAAGAAAATACTCTGGTCTGATGAGACAAAGATTGAACTCTTTGGTGTGAATGCCAGGCATCACGTTTGGAGGAATCCTGGCACCATCCCTACAGTGAAGCAAGGTGGTGGCAGCATCATGCTGTGGGGATGTTTTTCAGCAGCAGGAACTGGGAGACTAGTCAGGATAAAGGGAAAGATGACTGCAGCAATGTACAGAGACATCCTGGATGAAAACCTGCTCCAGAGCGCTCTTGACCTCAGACTGGGGCGACGGTTCATCTTTCAGCAGGACAATGACCGTGAGCACACAGCCAAGATATCAAAGGAGTGCCTTCAGGACAACTCTGTGAATGTCCTTGAGTGGCCCAGCCAGAGCCCAGACTTGAATCCGATTGAACATCTCTGGAGAGATCTTAAAATGGCTGTGCACCGACACTTTCCATCCAACATGATGGAGCTTGAGAGGTGCTGCAAAGAGGAATGGGCGAAACTGGCCAAGGATAGGTGTGCCAAGCTTGTGGCATCATATTCAAAAAGACTTGAGGCTGTAATTGCTGCCAAAGGTGCATCGACAAAGTATTGAGCATAGGCTGTGAATACTTATGTACATGTGATTTCTCAGTTTTTTTATTTTTAATAAATTTGCAAAAACCTCAAGTAAACTTTTTTCACGTTGTCATTATGGGGTGTTGTGTGCAGAATTCTGAGGAAAAAAATGAATTTAATCCATTTTGGAATAAGGCTGTAACATAACAAAATGTGGAAAAAGTGATGCACTGTGAATACTTTCTGGATGCACTGTATATGTATATATATATATATATATATATATATATATATATATATATATATATATATATATATACTAGCAAAATACCCGCGCTTCGCAGCGGAGAAGTAGTGTGTTAAAGAGGTTATGAAAAAAAAAGGAAACATTTTAAAAATAACGTAACATGATTGTCAATGTAATTGTGTTGTCATTGTTATAACTGTTGCTGTCTTTTATATATATATATATATATATATTATATATATAATATACACACACACATAAACATTTATATACATATACATATATATACATATCTACATATACACATCTACATATATATACACACATACATAAACACACACATAAGACTTACTGACTGAAACGGGCTTTCATTGACAATCATGTTACGTTATTTTTAAAATGTTTCCTTTTTTTTTCATAACCTCTTTAACACACTTCTTCGTTGCGAAGCGCGGGTATTTTGCTAGTATATATATATATATATATATATATATATATATATATATATACATATACACACATACATGCAGTTTTAATAACACAGAAATCAATATAAACATTAAGATCATTATCATATGAGAATATGAAGTAATATATAAGAAGCACATTTCATATAAATATAAATTATTAAACAGTAAAATCTTCTTCTGTAATTTGCTACCGTGGCAATTTGTGTGTCTGTCCAGGATTTTAAATGACCTGTAGCTCGCAAACCGTTTCACCTATACACTTGAAATGTGGTACACATATAGTACGTCACGTCTACTATCCGCTTTATGGGTGATGATTGTTTTACTCTTTTTATCTTTATTTTATTTTATTGTAGAATCAACTCCTATCTGCGCACAGCAGGGCAGCCGTGGGCGGATGCGTATGGTGTATTCACTCCATGTTATCGTGCATTGCGCTGTCAGTGGTATTTTGATAAAAGAATTTGAACAACATATAAGAAGCGTATAAATTATTAAACAGTAAAACATTAACATTTAAGAAGTAAAGTTACATTAAGTACTACTGCAGTGCCTTCGGGTATACCTCATTTTTTGTTTGCCCATTACATGCATAAATGTATACATTTTTTGGTGCACCTACCCGAGAACACGCGACATATAACCGAGCGTGGGAGAAGCATGGATTTTAAACACGCATTGAGTTGATCTGCTGGTCTCCCTCGTGGAATAACTGGTAATGTTTGACTAAAATCTACAGCGAGTAAAACGACATTACCTCCTATTTTTTTTTTTTACGATCTCTGAGATCTTGCTTTTTTCGGTTCAAGGCTTCATAAGCTCTTTTATGTTGTATGGTGTACTTATCCCAAACCATCATCTTTGAATGTTGCAAGACTTTCGCCTTGTATGTAGATCGGGGTAATTACATTCATTGCATTCCTAGTCTGAATCACAATCTGATTGTATGGGTGGTTACCTGGCACTGTAGGGTTGCCACCCGTCCTTTAAAATACGGAATCGTGCCGCGTTTGAGAATGAAATTGCGCGTCCCGTTTTGAATCAATACTGGACGGGATTTATCCCGTATTTTTTTTATCATTTTTTTTTTAAAGCAGCGTCTCATGCAAATCATCCCACACGCATTTTATGAAGATGCCTCCTTTCCTACTTTTGATTGGGTAATACTTGATGTCATCGTTACTTTGATTGGTCTTTTTAACTGTCCAGTGAGGAGGGCGTGTCTTTTAAGTAGAGTCTGCAAAGTGTTGGCACTGAGATGTGGCGTCAGTGCCATAGTTGAAGCCCCTAACGTTGCGGTCAGCAAGTCGGCTAACATCCGCCATGTGCCGTCTTTCAGTTGCGAGAAGCAGATCATAGAATGGTTGAAACTGTTGCCCCTAACGTTGCGCCACGGCGTGTGGTTCGTTTATACCTCGTGTCTTCTCATTAAAGTTTTATCTCGCGAATATGTTATTGCAGTCCGCAGCGGGAGCGTTTCTATAAACTTAATTTAAACTTACGTTTTACACCGTGCTTTGTTTCCCTTATGAACATGCTTGTATGCTTAAGTCGCTCCGTTCTCAATTGTTTAATTAATTTTTTGGTGTTCGCTGTTTGCGGCTCTTCCTCCATTTCCCCCTACTTCGTTCTTTTATCTCGCGAATATGTTATTGCAATCCTTAACGGGAGCGTTTCAATAAACTGATTGAAAATAGTTTTGCATTTACCTTTTTAGTAAAAGGCGAGCTTTTAAGCCTGAGAAATCACCCCGTAAATGCACACGTTTAATTGCACATGTGTTAATATGTATGGTTACACAGTATTAAAAGACAGTGAACAATGTCAGTTACCTTTGTTCCCGCGGTTGATAAAAGGTGAGCTTTTAAGCCTGAGAAATCACCCCGTAAATGCACACGTTTAATTGCACATGTGTTAATATGTATGCTCACACAGTATTAAAAGACAGTCAAAAATTAACGTCATTTACCTTCGTTCCCGCGTGTGACTCGTGCTGTAAATGTCTTCCTTGTTTTTAGTTCACAGTGATTACGTAGGAGGCGTGATGACGCGATACGTGACTCCGCCTCCTCCATTACAGTGTATGGACAAAAAATATGTTCCAGTTATGACCATTACGCTTTGAATTTCGAAATGAAACCTGCCTAACTTTTGTAAGTAAGCTGTAAGGAATGAGCCTGCCAAATTTCAGCCTTCCACCTACACGGGAAGTTGGAGAATTAGTGATGAGTCAGTCAGTGAGTGAGTGAGTCAGTCAGTCAGTCAGTGAGGGCTTTGCCTTTTATTATTATAGATATATATATATAATATATTCACGGCATTCGTAGTCTGAATCACAATCTGATTGTATGGGTGGTTACCTACCAGGTAACACTTGTGGTTGGTCAGCAAGTCGGCTAACATCCGCCACGATGCCCTCAGTTGTGAGAAGTAGATCATAGAATGGTTGAAATAGTTTACTGTCAAATAATGCAAAGAGTACGTGACACGTGTTTTGCCCTAATTCTGGGCTTATCAGGCATACACACTCTACTGCACTCCCTCTCGGGAATCGAACCTCGGACGTCAGCGCTAGAGGCGAAGCCCCTAACGTTGCGCCACGGCGTGTGGTTCGTGTATTTGACACCATGTAGATCGGGGTAATTACATTCACGGCATTCGTAGTCGGAATCACAATCCTCTAGCGCTGACGTCTGAGTTTTTTTTTTTTTTTTTTTTTTTTAAACAAAAAAGTAGGGTTATCGTCATTGCCACTTTTTTGCTATTATGGAATTACATGAGGAATAAAAATACATGAATTGTGCATTTTTCTAGAGCATACGTGACAAATTAACTGTTGGTTGAGTGAGTTAAAATAATGAGATGCAGTGACATGCATAACTGCACTACAGAAAGTATGTAGCTTTATATTCATCCAAAATTTTTTATAAAATGCAATAAAGAAACTGTAGCTTTATATTCATCCACAGTGTCACAAGCTGTCTAGTAAAGCAGATGGCCTTCTAGTAGTTTGCGACAGACCAGGACCGAGGGGGTAATAAGGGAGGCACAAGAGAGGCAGATGTACAAGAAAAAGGTATTTTTTTTATTCCACAATAGTAAAAAAAAAATTGCTGATGTGAATGGTTTGCACAAAAAATATAGTCCCAAGACAAAACAATTCTAATTATGAAAATGCAAAGAAGAAAAATAGCATGTGTAAAACAATAAGAGGCTGTTACCCTGCTGTTAAATTCAGGTAAGGGTATCAGCAGCCTTAAAATAAATCAAAACTGGATTCTGTTTCAGTCCATGTCATAAATTCAGCTCCTCAAAAAAAAAAAAAATATCTCAGGAGCTGTTATTGGTTCTCAGGAACCTCAACAACCACCTGCTCAGGCACCTTTTAGCATGGCACACCTCACACAGTCTAACACTTCATCTCAAATCTCTCTGATCGATAGTTCCCCACCTTTTCTGTCTTGTGGCCACAACTGTACTTAGAAAGGCGTCTCGATTCCTCTATCCAGCTTTCTTACACACAGGGAGTTACCATTTTGGGCCTGCTGATGGAATCATACACCTTCAACAAAAATCAAAACACCCGACAGCAAAATACACATATTGAAACACTAAAAAAAATATATATTTAGGTTACTAAGACAAAAAAGAAAACATTACCATTCACATGCATTATTAATCCAAAATGGATTCGCCTATAGCTGTCTTTCGGCTTTCCCAGACACCTGCGACTGTGCTTAGATTTTCTGCCACCCTTAAAACACTGGCCAGTGAACATGGAAAACTACGCGTGAAGATTGTAGCTGGAATGAATACCGGAATATCTGAAAAAGCAAGAAAGAAACAACCTGCCGGTAAGTCCAAAACCTTGTCAAATATTTTTTTTTCGCGCTGTAAACTCCCTGACATATTGTTTATCGCAGCTCACGCATAATGCTATCTGTGAAACTTGCTGTTCAGAATCTGTTGGCACTATACTGTGTTAGCGTCCTGATGAGGCTATAGCGTCATACACAGATTATTATGTACATGGCTACAGTTGTCCATCCAATAATCCATTTTCCAACTGGCTTCACTAGGAATTGGTGCCTATCCTGACAGCACTAAACACAAGATAGAATCCAACTTGTACCTGGTGTCACATACATTCATCTATAATTGTACTGCAAAAGGCTTCTCTATATTTTCACTCTAAAATAAAATGTATCTAGTTAGTGTTTCAAAACTTCCACATTGATCAGAGATTCAATTCAGTGGCTGTATTCATAATTCTGTGAAGCACGAGGCAGCTCTCCCTGATGATAAGACATAACGACAACTAATGGGTTAATGGAAGCTCATAATTGCAGAAATCTGCAGTTAGTGGGGCTACATTGCATGAATCAGCAAATTCTAAATGTACGTTTATATTTGAGTTGGAGTAAGTGGGATGCCATCTGCAGTTCAAAGTAATTTCTGTACATGCGGTCAGGGGTGTCGAACTCCGGGCCTGGAGGGCCGCAGTGGCTACAGGTTTTCATTCTAACCCTTTTCATAATCAGTGAGTAGTTTTCACTGCTAATTAACTCCTTTTCCCTTCATTTCAATAGCCCTGTTTTTAAGGATTCAGTCCTCTGAATTGATTCCTTTCTTCATTAAATGGCAGCCAAACAGAAATGAGACATGAAACGAGCCAACAGATGACCTGCTAAACTGGGATTTCAAACTCCAACCAATTTCACTCCAAACAGTCCCTTAATGAGAAGCTGATTCTTGCTGTTAATTAAGCCCGTTGTTTAATTCAATGGCTTGTTGTTGCTCTCATTCTGCCACAGCAGACATTTCTAAATCTGTTGATTTTTCTGTTTTTTCTAAGAACATTGTCAAAATGTTTTGGTGACCTGAGAGATCAACTTTACAGAGATCTTTACCTTTCTTTGTTTTCAGATATTGTGTGATGGGCACAGGTGAGCTGGTCATATGGTGGCTTGTTTGATGTCTCATTATTGTTTGGCTACTAATTAAGGAAAAAGAGACAATTAAGGGGCCTGAGTCAAGTTAATTAAAACTAAAGCAAAAGAAGTTAATTAGCAGTAAAAACGGCTCACTAATGAAGAAGGTTAGAATGAAAACCTGCAGCCACTGCGGCCCTCCAGGACTGGAGTTCGACACCTGTGGCTCTAATTCAATAATTGACTGGATTAATACACAGGCGTAAACTGAAAAAAAAGTCTGACCAATTAACTGTAGTCAGAAAACAAGAGAACAAAGGCTGTTTTACATGAAGTCTAAAATAATGGTAATCCTAAATTTCCATTTGATTTCACAATGGTAGCCTTAAAGTTGAAACAAATTAAAAAAGGAGAGATAATTTAGAAAATTAAAGAATCAGGTGTTTGTGCAGCAGGACTGGATGAAATACCAACAGAACTGTGAAAGAGTTTAGGAGAAGAGTTAGTGGATGTGTTGTGGGTTATAATGCAAAAGATCTATGAAGAGAGAATACCAGAGAAGTGGAGGAACAGTATGAATGCATCCATTTATAAGGAGAGGGGTGATATTTAGGATTGTGGAAACTATAGAAGGATAAAGCTGATGACACTCACAATGAAAATATGGGAAAGGGTTATATAGAGAAGGCTTAGGGAAGAGACCAGCATAAAGGAAGAGCAGTTTAGTTTTATGCCAGGGAGAGGAACAACTGATGCAGCCTTTGCATTGAGACAGCTGATAGAGAAGCATCAAGAAAACAGAAAGCATTGCATATGGTGTTGATTGATTTGTAGGCTTATGATAGAGGTCTGGAGGTCTTAGAGATCAATGAGAGTGAAAGGAACACCAAAGAAGTATGTGAGGATTGACCAGTATATGTATGAGGGAGTGATGATGCAGTGTTGGTGTAATGTGTTAGCCGCAGGGAGAACTATTGAAAAGAGCGGATACATTTAAATATCTAGGATCAGTGGAAACCCAAGATGGAAAACTAGAAGCAGAAATAACCCATAGAGTGCAGTGTGCATAGACCGTTTGGAAGAAGGTAACAGGAGTATTTTTTTATCGAAAAATTAATGGGAAAGTTAAAGGTAAGGTTTTTAAATCTGTGATAAGACCAACAATGATGTATGGATCTGAGACATGGGCAGTAAAGGGAGTACAGGAGAAGAAGTTAAATGTGGCAGAAATAAGAGTGATGAAATGGATATTATAGAAGAGATGGACAGAATAAGAAATGAGACAATCAGAGGTACAAACGAAGTAGAGGAGATATCTAAGAAAGTATATGACAGTAGGTTGAAATGGTATGGACATGTGATGAGGAGAGAGATGTAGGCAAAAGAGTGATGGGAGTGGAAGTACAGAGGAAGAGAAAACAAGGGTGGCCAAAGTAGAGGTGGATGGATAAAGTAAAAGAAGATCTGAAGGAAAAGGGATTGACTGGTGAGGAGGTGCAGGACCGATCTGTTTGAAGAAAGTTAATGATCAAGAATATAAACACCACATAGAAGTGAGAGAAGATGAAGAGGAAAAAAAGGAGAGAAATAAATTTCAGTGAATTAATTAGTACGTGTAACATTAAAACTGGGTCATCCTTGATGATCATACCATTCTTTATAAACTCAGTGTTGAAAACATCCCCACCCCCTATTTGTTGTTTCACATTAAGTTTAAGCCCTGCTTAGGAAATGAGTCTCGATAAGATCATTAACTCTTGGCATAGGAAAGTCACTGAAACAAGAAACTTGGTTGAGCCAACGGAAATCATTACAAAATTTCTACAACCTGTTGGTTTAGTTAACCGAAGGAAGTACTGCATTTGTGGTCAGACAACTAGTATTTTGCATCCAATGTACTAATCCTTCCTGAATCTTTCTTTCTCTACCATATTGACTGGTACTTTACAGGATCTTTGACAGGCCAATATCATCCATTTATAGATTCTATTAATTTTTACTGGTAAGAGTTTTTTTCTTTTCTTTTCAAAAAACCATAATGGAATAAAAATGTTACCCAACATGCAGGATCAATCAATTTATTGTGACTTCTGTGAACAGCAGAACTCAAATTACCCTCTTCAGTTGGTATTGCATGATCCATAGGGAGATCTTGTTTTGTCTCAGAAGGGTAAGGGGGTGCTAAGATGGGAATGTGTCTGTTTCATTTGCAGTGTGTACCTTTTTACATCCCATTCTGTCTCAACTAACAATACTAGGGACAATCCTAAAATTAGAGCACAGCTATCCACCTGTGAAGCACTCTTCTAATGCAGCTACCTTTTATATTAAAAAAATAAATAAATAAATAAATAAAAAAGTTAATTTTGTGTGCTAGATAGGGAAGATCCATCCTTCCCATCGCTGATGCGTACAAATCCACTCCACCTCCCAGAAATCTTTAAAAGCTGTGCAGGCATGGAGACATGTGTTGGTACAAGATGTGTAGCTGCCATATCTGTGGAATCCTTCAGCACTTATTCAACCTTTCTGCAAACCTGCAGAGGATATCATTACCGTGGAAGACATCCTGCACAGTCCCAGTGTCTACAAAATAAGAAACCCCAGTGCTCTTAAGGATTACAGACCAGCAGCTTTCACATCAGTCATTACAAAGTCCCTTGGGAAGCTGTTCCTGAATCAACTTCAATCCTTGGGTACGGAACAGTTGAATCCCAAGCTGTTTGTCCCACAGTCAAAATGGATTGGTGGTGCTCTCATTTATGTGCTCCACAGTGCCTGCTCCCACCTGAGGAAAGCTTACATTATGTTCTTTAATCTCTGGTTGGTTGAATAAGCTCAAAGCTATCCTGGTAGATGTCCACAGTGTGCTCTGTCACGAACTGCCTAAATAACAGAAAACAGTTTGAATTCCAACTGGAATTGAACATTACAAAGGCAAATTAGTTGGTGGTGAACTTGCAGTATGCCAAGCAGTGCTGGAAATCAATAGACGTCATAATAGAGGAAGAGGTGGAGGTTTTGAAGACCAATACATTCTTGGGAGTCTATCCTAAGAATTTGTAGTTGAATAGATGACAACTTTTATTGGCTAACTAAAAAGATTACAATATGCAAGCTTTTGAGGCAACTCAGGCCCCTTCTTCAGACGACATGCAATCGTTGTTCACATCCTGCCTGAAGAAGGGGCCTGAGTTACCTTGAAAGCTTGCACATTGTATTCTTTTTAGTTAGCCAATAAAAGGTGTCGTTTTGCTTGAGTTCTGATTACATCCATAATGGATAACATGATACAACACCCTAGTACTAGTTGAATAGATTTAATAAAAAAAAACACACCTGTGGAACAAAAAAGGGATCAGAACAAGCTCATACTTTGAAGTCTTAACAATGTGTGCCACTAGATAATGGAGATGTTCTACATGTGCATATTGGCCAATGTGCTTGGAGACCAGCTAAGAGGATGCTGAATGGATGAATAAACTGGCCAGAGGCTTTACATTACTGGCTGTGGACTTACTGGTGACAGTGGCAGAAAAGAGGCTGCTAGTAAAATTATAGGTTGTTATGACTAATGCTACCAACGGTTTCCATGATCTATAAAGGATCAGTTTTTGTCACCATGTTGTTCTATCATGGTGTGCTAAAAGCTGCTACTCAAACAGTATTTGCTTATTTGATGTCTCCCACATTTCTATATAACTATAATTTTTCATTATTTTATATTATTATTATTATTATATATGTATGGTTTTTCTGCATCTTTTTAACAATGTAGTAATTGCTATTTTTTATTGTTTTGTACTGTGTTTTATGCTGTATGTTGTTTCTGGAGAAAGTTAATTTTACTTCAAGGATCAATAAAGATTAGTGGACTAGTCCATCTTTCAGTTTGTTTTTTTTTTTGTTTTATCTGTTTATATGTCTGTCATTCTGCCTGCATTACTTCTCCTGTTTTAACATGCCAGGTGCTGTTCATTTTGCTGGATGTTGGTACATTCCGTGTATGTGGTAGCTCAGTGTTGTGTTTAATAATAATTCATTTTATTAATTGCCTTTTTCAATGCTTAAAAAGCTTTACAAGTTAAGTTGTTAAAACTGTTTACATGTATTTATAGAATTGTACATAAATAAAGTAACTTACTGTGGGTCACACAATATGTAAAATATGGGAGACTGAATCTGCATCTTTGTGGTTTAAGGTCCATGGTCTACCTACTACACCACACAGCCTGTTTAATGGCAAGATATGGCATTAAGCATTCCCAAATGTTAAATGATCTCTACTAGTGCTGGGAGATATACCAGTTCATACCAAAACCCGTTTTTTATTTCTGTTATATGGATTTTTCTTATACCGCAACACCGGTTTAAATAGCCTAAACAACGTTTGGAACGTGGCGCAGCGAGAAATTGTTTAAGGGGGGACCTCTCTCACTGCTACACCGCTAAACACGCATGCAACGGAGTACATGCGTTAGTGGAGGTATTGAGCGGTGAAAATGGACAGAGAACATTCTGAAACTGAAGCTGTAGCAGACGATTAAGTTGAACATGATGACACAGAAGAACTTTTGCTGGAAAAAGGAGCCGTGTCTGTTGTGTGGAGATACTTTGATTTTAAAAGGTCGGATGTGGACCAAACAACTAGTTACTGCAAATGCTGTCGTGCTGAAGTTGTCGCCAGAGGCGGCAACACGAGCAATTTGCTGCACCACCTTAGCCGCAAACATGCTTTGGAGTACCATGAATGTATGGAACTAAGATTGACACCCTCCACGTCCTATGGTAAAACTGAAAAAGCTAGAGGACACTTGAGTCAGACGTCAATTGTAGACGCGTTTGCTAGAGGTACTGCCTACGACAAACAAAGCAAGCAGTGGATCGAGATAACCAACACCATTACAATCCATATAGCTAACGTGTCAGTGGACAGAGATTGTTAACATTAACATTAAAGTGTAAATGCCTTTTTGGATGGTTGAAAATATGTTGTCAAAATTATAGTTTAAGTTGTTTGCAAAATTTGTTCAATAAAAAGGTTCTATATTTTGACTGCAACTGTCATGCAATGTGATTATCTTCTCTTCATTAGTGCCACCCCTTGAAAACTATCACTATCACTTTATGGGGCCATGCAAACCTGTATTAATACTTGTGTGCACATTAAAATGTTTTTTAGTACAATGTACAATTCTCTTGACAGTGGAATAGGTTATTCTTAGCCAGTCTACTGCAGTAATTGCAGTGGAAAATGTGGATAACATCCACTCATGCATGAGATTTAGATGATATAGAATTTTGCCCAGCACTAATCTCTACTGTATTTTGTTATTTTTTGTAATCATAATTTTTAATTGTTGTAGGTGTACTTGTTGTTTAATTCAAACATTGCATGTTCTGACATATACCATAGTATACCATAGAGATGAAAGTATTGCTGTATTCAGTGCTTTGTACCTGTCAAGTAGTGTTGTATGCTGTGTAAAGTGTGACAGACTGACCAGTCAAGCACCTTTTAAGTTGCAATACTGCCAGAATATAATTTTTCTGATGTTCATTTATACTTTGCAAGATTACAACATTCTAGCACTACACACACATTTAGCAATCTTTTTAACATGATAATGCCAACAAATGGACCAGTTATAACCTGATCATGTATTTGTACAGCATGAACATATAATGGTCCATAGTAGTCACTGGCCAATCAGTTGTACACCTCTGATGTATGCAGGGTCAATGCCAAAACTGCTACCTGATGCTATATACATTTTTGGCACAAAATCTGTGTTGTAAGCTCACATCAGTGGATATATACTGTATATAACCAAAGTAAGCCAAATGTGCTAGCCGTTCTATCATTTACAGAAACTTTTTCAAGAGTTGAAGCAGCAAACTAGAAGCTGATTAGAATAGATGCTGATTAGAAAGGATACATTTGGAATCCAGGAGTCCTTAAAAAGTTCCTCAATTTCAGAAGGTTTCATCCAATGTCTCGTATGAAAATTCAAAACGCATCTCCATTTCTCTCCTCGTTCAGACATATTATTTGTGGACTAGAATGAAATTTATTTCCAACTGTAAAAGGGTCCTTACAGGGGCAGTAGGACACTTTTGGAGGATACTGGGCCAGATCCTGCTTGTTAAAGCAAAGGTCAGCAAACTATTTTCTCCACAGCTTTTTCCCAAGGCTGATTCATCATAGGTAAGCCCACAAGACAAAGTAGAGCTACACATGTATTTTATAATTTTAATAAATGACTTAAATTACAAAATAGTACCAAAGCAGACAGTGATGAAAGAGCAAAACATGAGACGTTGAACATATTTCAAATGTCCATCCAGTATATTTCACTTGAAACTTGCTTTTAAGTATTTTTTTTTTTCAGATTTTATTACTGTGCCTAAAATATCCAAAGACATTAACTGCAATAATTATACCTACATTTAAAAAAAAATAATTGATTAGTTTTTTATTTAATACAACCCTACAATTCTTTCCAAATTCTTTTTTAATTAGGAGCAGAATGTAATTTTTCTTTTGGAAAATAAATCTTGCCTTTCTAGGCAATGAGATGGTATAGCATCAGCAAAATTCATGTTCTGTTACTGATCATTATCAGTATTTTTTTTTTATTAGCTGAAACCATTGCTGCATTCTTCCGATTCAAAATAGGTTAATACAGACGCAGTTTCTAGTAAATTACTTCATTACTGACTCTGATGTGCTGAAGTCTGCCATTATCTAGCTCATACAACTACACTTAGTGAAGCATTCCCTGAACACATTTAAGACAATTTTGCCTTCATTCTGGTCTGAAAAAAATGTTACTACTTACTTTAAGTGATTTAAAGCCACCAAACTGTCTTAGATTAGATTAGATTAGGTTAAAACATGCATATGTGTTAATTGATGACTTGAATTTGTCCTGAAAATTAGTAATTATTGAGGTATGTGCTGTGCGATTGAATGGCACTCCATTCAAGTTTGGTTCCTTTCTTCTGAGCATTGTAGCCCTGGTAGGCACCAGCCCCCCACTACCTTGAAATGGGCAAACCTAATTTGAAAATGGATGGATGATCTGCCTTGTGCATAATATCTTTTCTTCCTTGGAAACTTTACAGCTAGGGTGAGCCTCTGCAGTACTACTTTGCCAAGGTCAGAAAAATTGTGTACGTTGTGGAATGAGGAATATGGGATGTATCAGTTAGATTGTGGAATCCCACCAACCCTCCTAGGACTAGTTTAAAGCCTTTCCTTAGATTGTGGAAACCCACCAACCCTCCTAGGACTAGTTTAAAGCCTTTCCTTCACTTTTGTGACTAATATTAGCATGTGAGAACACCTTGAACACTTTGTAGTGAACTTACAAGTAAATATTACAGGTGAAGTCTTTGAAATGTTATGTCATGTAGTTTCTGCAAAAATTGTTAGTGGTTGTTTGTTTTGATCTTATTCAATTAAGACAATTAGGGTGAAAAATAGAGTTAATGTGAGGATGTGGCTATCTGTTAACTATTTCTGGGCTTGATTTAATTTCTACAGTGCGTAGTTTCTTTAATGCAGTCAGACATTTTGGAAAAAATATTGAATGGATGAGATGGTAACAGGTGTAACTCTGGCATAGGAAACTTTGTTATTCGCTTGAAGCAGTCTTAAGCTCCTTATAGGAAACGGCAAGATACACCCAGCCCAGCTGGAAAATGTAATCCTTCAAGGCTATCTTAGTCAGATGTTCTCCTTTGATGCACACACTTCCTCAATAGGATCCCCTATGCACATCAAGGATCTCTATAAGATGAGGATAAAAAGACATTTTATTATCCACAGGAAGCAAAAATGCAATGTTCAGGTTCCAAATCTTTATACTCTTTAAGTTGTGGCTGCATCTTAGTAAATCATAAGTACAAAGGGAGATAATCTCACCAAGGAGAATCAACTATAACATTTACTTACATGTACTTTTCCGTAGTCTTAGCGAGTCGGAATCAGTCAGCGGCACACTCCCATCCATTCTAATCACATAATGTGACATGCCCAGTGACTCACTCCAACTCACCATATCTTGAACACCACGGGGGATAACAATTCCCAGTAAACCCTAAATACTGTCTTGAGACTTCTGGGTATGTTCAGGTAACAATACCCTGTCTATATCACTACTAAATGGTAATTATTTTACTGCTCAACACAGGCATGTGACCTGAGGTAGATAGAGAGAGATCTTAGTTACAGTAATCCCTCCTCCATCGCAGGGGTTGCGTTCCAGAGCCACCCGCGAAATAAGAAAATCCGCGAAGTAGAAACCATATGTTTATATGGTTATTTTTATATTGTCATGCTTGGGTCACAGATTTGCGCAGAAACACAGGAGGTTGTAGAGAGACAGGAACGTTATTCAAACACTGCAAACAAACATTTGTCTCTTTTTCAAAAGTTTAAACTGTGCTCCATGACAAGACAGAGATGACAGTTCCATCTCACAATTAAAAGAATGCAAACATATCTTCCTCTTCAAAGGAGTGCGTGTCAGGAGCACAGAATGTCACATAGATAGAGAAAACAATCTCTAGCAAACAAATCAATAGGGCTGTTTGGCTTTTAAGTATGCGAAGCACTGCGGCACAAAGCTGTTGAAGGCGGCAGCTCACACCCCCTCCGTCAGGAGCAGACAAAGAGAGAGATAGAGAGAGACAGAGTTTGTTTTTCAGTCAAAAATCAATACGTGCCCTTCGAGCTTTTAAGTATGCGAAGCACCGTGCAGCATGTCTTTTCAGGAAGCAGCTGCACAAAAGATAGCAACGTGAAGATAATCTTTCAGCATTTTTAGATGAGCGTCCGTATCGTCTTGGTGTGCGAACAGCCCCCCTGCTCAATCCCCCTACGTCAGGATCAGAGAAAGTCAGCGCAAGAGAGACAGAGAAAAGTAAGTTGGGTAGCTTCTCAGCCATCTGCCAATAGCGTCCCTTGTATGAAATCAAATGGGCAAACCAACTGAGGAAGCATGTACCAGAAATTAAAAGACCCATTGTCCTCAGAAATCCGCGAACCAGCAAAAAATCCGTGATATATATTTAAATATGCTTACATATAAAATCCGTGATGGAGTGAAGCCGCGAAAGGCGAAGCGCGATATAGCGAGGGATCACTGTAATCCCGAAAGACAATGTACACCAGCAAACATAAAAAGGCACAAACACACTGTGTATATATAACAAGTATAATCATAATCTTAAGTATGTTAACCAGGTACAAATAGACATAAAAGATAAATTATTCATAAGTATATTAACAGAGTGTAGATATTTACAAAATGCAAAGTGATTAGAATTGTACAGACTGTTCTTATCAGTTACAATTTCACAGTACAGGATGTCAGTTCATTGGCACTGTATATTGCACAGTGACATGACTATTTAGTCCTTTGTTAACCTGTTAACCTTTGCTAGGTTTATTAATGTTCTATGAAAATGATTGGTCAAAATTATACCACAGTCTATTTTCAGACTATTTACAAAGTGATGTCCAATGAGCCACAGATCATACATCCACCTTAACCAGTGAAAGCAAATACAACAAATATGCTGCCTTAGCTTTTTCCTACTTGCT
The DNA here is from genome assembly GCF_900747795.2 of Erpetoichthys calabaricus. Taxonomy (NCBI): domain Eukaryota; kingdom Metazoa; phylum Chordata; class Cladistia; order Polypteriformes; family Polypteridae; genus Erpetoichthys; species Erpetoichthys calabaricus. Next base: position 92,636,137 of record NC_041402.2, on the reverse strand, counting down.
ATATGAAGTCTATAGCAGCTATGGAGTAGGTACTGTCAACCTGAGCCCAGTACATTTCATTAGTGAGATTTTGAAGTTGAACATTTGTACTACTATTCATTTTCAAGTGATTGCTAACATGTAGCCATAAAAGTATGTAGTAATTGATTAGAATGGTATATTTGGGAAGAGCTTCTGTATCATTTATATAAAGTAAAATACTGCAGGAGGTACATGTGCCATCAGTTTTTCACAAAACACACACTGCTGCATGTAGTTTTTGCTGGTGGCTGTTTTCATTACTGAGATAACATCTGTGCAGTTGGGCTAACACAACATTATGCATCACAATGAAAGTTTTTTTTTTCCTTAATATATTTGATAAACTACTTTTTGCAACCTGATGAGGAGGACTTTATTGTTACTTTGATTGCATGTGTCTGTTTTTGTGCTGCAGCCTCTTATATGAAGAGATTTTGCAGCTTTGTACAAAACACATTTAATATAAGTTCCAATCCTTAATCAGTATCTTAAAATATTTTAGGCAATGGTTAGATAGAAAATGTGTCTGGCAATAAGGAGAGATTGTTACTACACAGCATTTTGAAGTCAAAACAGAGAATTTTAATTCCCAGGTTTATTGCTCTGTAAGACCTATAATGTAAGTTCCTTTAATTTCTTTGATTTGCATGACAAGACAAATAACTTGGAACGATTTGTTAGAGCAGTGACACATTAGAATGGGAGGAATTATTACTGGAATAACATGTAGGGGCATTGCAGCTTTATGCAGCGCATGCAATAAACAACAGCCACAGCTGAAAGATAAATCAGTTTTTTGTTCTTACAAGTAAGCTTTGTTGTACATTTTTTCTTGTAAAGATCTCAGAATTTCCATAATGTAGTCTGAATTAAGTCATGTTATAGCTGTATTATAACCTATGTATTGTGAGTTCAAAATATTTTTTGATTGGATCACGTCTATACCTTGGCCAGATAAGTAGTACTGCCTCCAACAGTTACCCTACACAAACATCACTTGAGATTCAGGTCTGTTTGTTAAGTATGTGAAACTACTGTGCAGTTAACAGTGCTGAAAATTCATAAATAAAGGATGAACTTTGAAGGGTAGAATAGGCGTTGTAACTGCATAAGGATATGTTGATTCAATTCAGGATTAACAGGAACCAGTTTGGGTTATTGGATTTTTAAGCCTAATGCTTTTGTAAAACCAAAATATATAACCTTTAGAATGTTTTACATTCTCCCCAAGAAAACCGTTTTTATTAAGGTATTAAAACTATGCACTGTTTGCTTTTTTAGGTACACTCTGCTGTCTCTCTTGCTGCTGCACCCATAATTGAGAATCATGCGAGTGTTTTATTTCTCTTTTTAGAGGTATTTTATTGGTCTTTTTGTGTTCTGAAAAATGTATTCTCCAGGATTTATATTTTCATGCAACGGAAAAAACTGACGAACTGATTTTTCTTTTTTAAAGTAGTAGTGTTTGGTCTTATTTTTTTGCTGTGGATTTTTTTTCCTTTGTGTGTGAATATTAAATGTGTTTGCCATTTCCTGGCTCAACCGTTTTCTCCTCTCTTCTGCCCTTAATCAGCGTGGACTAAAAGGGCTCACTTTTTTCCGTCCATCTAGAAGCTTTTATTCTATAAAACAAATTTTGCGTATTCCAGTTTGTTTAGCTTGCCACTCACCATTCACCTACACACCCCATCTCGCCATTTGAGTTTGATTTCCCCCTTTTGGTTCTAGAGTTGCTTTAGTGGCAGTGCATTGTGTGTGCCTGGTGATATGCAGTGTTCACCTATCATGTGCTTCTCAGTGCTGTCCTTGTGTGCTGTAACTGTTGTGTCCTGCTGTGTTATTGCATGTTTCTCTGTTAAAACACAGGTTGTATACAGCTGTGACAAGTATTTCTCTTACAGGAATGATGGAAGATTCTCATTTCAATCCTTCGTACTTCTGGTCACCTGTACCAACAGTCCAAGGACAGGTAAGCTGAAAATGATAATAGTAAGTACTTATTCTCTGCAACTGAATGGTTCCTGTTTCACAGAGGCCAGTGATCAGGAGTCTTTGGAGACATAATGGCATACATTCAGTGCCCTCCTCTTTAGCATTCATATTGTCAAACATATTTTCACAGGAGACACAAGCAATTTGAAACTTAAATAGAAAATAAATATAAAGCAAAAGCACAAAATGTCACTTTATATTTCTAGATTTTGTACATAAATGCTTGAACATTGTAAAATACAGCCTTAACTTCTTACTTGAACACACCAATACTTTCAAATATTTGGTTGCAAAGGTTTTGCATACAATAAATTCCTTCAAGATTTGAATACTGTCATCTCTGCACTATGGAAGTGGTTGATTTGCCTTGTTGCTTGCTAAATACTCAAGTGACTTCTTTCTTATTTCAGAATACCTCAAATTTTTGATATTGTTATGCCCAGATTGTATACTGTAATTCTGACTGAAGTTTCCTTTCAGACTTTTTAAACTCCTTTTTTTCACCCCATTGACAGTTGTGTACTTTTTTTAATGGTTTAGACATATAGACTTCAAAGGTAACACCACAAGCAATACTTAATTAAAAAGCAAACATTCATGTTTTTCTGTTTAAAGTCACTGCAACAGTGATCAACCTGATCAATACAAAACACCAGGCAGCCTACTGCGCTAGTAGCTTATATTCCCACAGAAATGAGAGAGATGGAACACAAAAGAGGTATTATTCAAAAACACTAAAGATACATGCAGAAATACTTAGAAACAAAAGAAAATGGTTTGCATTTTTCATCTCAGTTCCTGAATTGCTTGGTTATACATAGCTAAACACAACAATATTAACTAGAAAATAAAACAGAAAATAAACTACATAGCAGTGTAAAGTTTGCAGATAACTGAAATAAACATAAAACTGCTTTAAACCTTTGTTTCTCCATTTGTCATGTAGTCTAGATTTTTCTCCCAGTTTTATCCATTTTGTCCACCAATTTTGTGTGTGCATAAAAGTATTGGATTGGTACCAAAATTTTGACTTTGGTATTGATACCAGCTTTCAGACCTCAATATTGGTACTAAAGTGGTTCCACAGCAAATAAAGAATTACTCTGAAACCCCCATCTTATTCCAGCACTCTTTCTAGTTGCCTCCCTGTACACCACACCATGCATCACATTCAAGTCCCTGTGAGGTAAATTCAATAAATGGGTTAGGGGTGTGAAATCCTGAGCACTTCAAAGCAATCAGGGGGATGTTGCCATGTAGATATGGCAATTAAAACAAAGCATGATGTTTATTTTCCAGTACCTAAAATTCTGGTACCATACCATTTTTAGTTTTGGGTTTTCTTGGTACTTTTCCAGTATCCATATACCGCTCAACCCTAGCATATAATGATTTATATATCATCTTATTGAAAATGTGTACCCTACCTACTCAAGAGAAGTCTTTCTACAGTAATACAGACTTTTAATTTCATGTGGCTTAAATTTTTTTTTAAAAGGATCAACTAGGAATTTAATGGTTAAAGAACAAGATGATAGATCCACTGTATGTGTATAATACCATATTTTAGATTTTTAGAAGTTTATGAAGAGCATAAATTCTACAAAGAAAAGGTTTTCTTTATTTAGTCAACCATCAAATTATAGTCCTGGGGCTTTTGTTTGTATTTTCTTTAGAATGTCTTTAAAATAACCCTAACAAAAGTTACTTTAACTAATAACTGAAGTACAACTGTTGTCAAACTGTCAGTTAAAGTATGTTTCTTTTTATATTATGTTCCTACTTATATCTCGTGTAACTCGTGTGCTCCTTTTTTGCAGATAGACAACGCCATGTTCATTAATAAAATGAAAGAGCAGCTTGTTCCAGAGAAAAGCAGCTTTTCCCATGGTGGTCCTGCCCACTACCCCACTGCTGTACTTACTGTGCCAGGTTCGGCTGTTACCATGGAGACAACCTCTGGGGGTGCAGGAAGAGGATCTAAACAAGAAAATCACTCAATAGCAGGGCACCTGCACACTCCCCATACCACCCAAAATATCACTGTTGTGCCAGTGCCTTCTACTGGTATTATGACGGCAGGTAAATAATACATGTGATCTTTTAAAGAATAGAAACAAAATATAGAAAGGCACTGCTTTAATAGTTTTGCAGTTTTTCAAACAAATATAGTTATTAGAATTCCGGGGGAAAAAAAAATTCTCCATGTCATTTGTACTATGGCATATTGTGAATTTCCCATTGGGAATAATAAAGTATCTATCTATCTATCTATCTATCTATCTATCTATCTATCTATCTATCTATCTATCTATCTATCTATTTTCCATAGTGTATTTGTTGTGTATAAAGTAATAAACAGTTAAATTAATAATAATTACAGTTGCTAATTAATAATGAAAATTGTGAGTAATTGATGTTGATTTTGTCAATGGGGCAGTGCAGGAGTGAATTGACAAAGTGAACAAATGGTAGAAGTCTGGAGCTCTGTACTAGAGAAGGGTATGGTAATGTTTCAACCTCTTTGGTGTTAACCCCAAGCGTGACTTTGGCTTGGAATTCTATGCTATTACAGTTAAACCTGAGTCAGGTTTGGGGTAATGTATAATGATACGCTTTATAGTGTTAAGTGTTAAGCCTAAATATCGCTCATGAATGTATTCTGCTGCCATCTTTTGGATAAAATAACATTATGCTGCAAAAAAAAAAATATTTCTTTGCTTTCTGCCACGTTATGGTAACTCTGAGGTAATTCATCAGTATTCATCAGTATTCATGAGTGGGGTGGAGCCTCCAACAGATTTCACAATGGCAAACGAAAAGCCATAAAGACAGTTTTAAATTGAACTGAAATTAAATCATTGCTTGAATTGAGGGATAGTGATGATGTGAATTGGTCATCAGATGTTGACATGGAAAGTGATACTAATGCATAATACGACACTGTATGACTGAACAGTGGTGATATGCATGGTAATTTGATTACTTGAAGCTTCACCATGTTGCAACAGTAGCTATGTGATGAAAAATTCCGGTTTGAGTGAACGCTGGCGGGACTGATCGCCACTGATCTCTGGTAACTAGACTGTTGATTTTAGCTATCACTGGTGATTTTGATGGTGATATCGCTGTTATTGCTGATATCTCTGCGTGTCTGTGTATGCATTAACTTCAGCCTAACCCCGTTTCGAAACCTGCCTGGTTTGTTCTCTGGACGCCTGAGCTGCTTGTGGCCTCGCCTACAATGTGGAATGGTAGGATATTCACCTGGTTTATGTTGGTTTGGAGTCTCCTGTCGCTTGCTAGCCAACCTGCGATGGGCCTACTCCAGTACTCAGCTGCTGAGCTTTTTCGACTGTGTATCCACCAGTCTGTACCTCTGCTGTCTGTGCTGCATTTCGACCCGGACATCATATTTCTCCCTTGTCGGACATACATCCATCGTGGGTCCCACCGGAGATCCGAATGGACACCTCGAAAGGAATTAACTCATTCTGGTCTAACTCTCGGCACCCTCCACATAACACAGATAGGAATGCTGACCAGAGTGTGTTGGCCAGCCTAGCTTGGTCGGCTACCACCGCTGCCAAATGCGACAGCACCATTGTCAATTTCAGTCTACTGAACATCCGCTCACTCACGAGCAAGGGGCATCTCATCCAGGATCTCTTCATTGACCGCAAGTTTGACTTTCTCTGTTTAACCGAGACTTGGCAGCAACCACAAGAATTTTCTCAACTTAATGAATCCATCCTCCCAAACCTCCCCCCCACCCGTGTTTGTTTACATTTGTCAACCGTGTGCCTATGGCCATGGAGGAGGTATAGCGATAATTTATCGCAAGAAGTGGAAAGACCTGCCGTTGTCTGCTCCTGCTGTTAGATCTTTAGAATCAACTGTGTGTCAATTGTGTGGGCCTATTCCTACCATCATTGCAACTGTCTACCTCCCCCCAAACTCAAACAATGATTTTTTGAACAATCTTGCTACCTTTCTTACCCATTTATCTACAATTACTTCAAACATAATTCTTTTGGGGAATTTTAATATACATATAGACAATATCAATATCCCTCTCACTAGAGACTTTTTATCTTGCCTTGAGAGTTTTGGATACCAGCAGTATACTGATGTTCCCATCCATTGTAAAGGACATATCTTGGACTTGATCTGCTGCTCTGGTGTTGTCCCTCTTGATCTTACAGCAGATGAACTCACTATAACTGATCATTTTCTTCTTTCATTTAATGCTAAACTTACGTTTTCTATTACTAAGCTCCCCCGTCTCATATCTTTTCGTAATATTAAGAATATTAACTTGAATTTTCTGTCTTCTAGAATTGATTTTTAAATGGACTTTTATAATTTACCCACTCCCAAAGAAATGGTCTCATATTATAACACTGGACTCAATGCTACTTTTAATTCTCTTGCTCCATTAAAAACCAGATCTGTTTCTTTTTCTGCCCCCTGGGTTACACCTGAACTTCGGCTTCTGAAAGCCAAGGGTAGGCAACTTGAACGGTAATATAAAAAAACTGGACTCTTTGTTCACATAGATGCATAAAAATCATGTACTTTATTATAAGGACTGTATAGCACAAACCAAATCCAACTATTACACTAATTTCTTGTAATAAAGGTAACACCGAGTCATTGTTTTTATTACTTAATAATATTACACAACCTTCAGACTCTTTACCATCTCACCTTTACTCGACTGCTTTTTGTAATTCTCTTATGTCCTTTTTTTAATGAGAAAATCCAGAGGATACGTCAGCACCTCGATCCCGATTCTCTCTGTATTTCCTTTGAACTACACTCGCCTATTCACTCATTTTCCTCTTTCCAGCTTCCCACTTCCTCAGAAATCTCAGCTCTCATCTGCAAATCCAAGCCATCTACTTGTCAGCTGGACATCCCCCCCCTACATTTCTGGTTAAAGCCTGCCTGCCGTCTCTCGTCCCTCTCATTTCTGCTATAATTCACTCTTCTCTCACTACTGGTACTGTTCCTTCATCTTTTAAAACTGCTGCAATAACCCCAATACTGAAAAAACCTGGTGCCGATCCTACTAACTTCAATAATTTTTGCCCTATTTCAAATTTGCCCTTTATCTCCCAAATTCTTGAAAAAATAGTAGCTATCCAGCTTCACTCCCACTTATCTCATAATAATCTATATGAAAAGTTCCAGTCTGATTTTTGCCCCTTCACAGTACAGAAACGGTACTTGTTAAAATTACCAACGACCTTCTTATGGCTGCTGACTCTGGTTTAATTACTATTTTCATCCTTCTTGATCTGAGTGCGGCCTTTGATACTATTTGTCATACCACTCTCCTTAATAGATTATCTTTGATTGGAGTTACCCACAATCCACTTGATTGGTTCAGATCCTACCTCTCAGGCCGCACTCAGTTAAATTCAGCTTAAAACTTTCACATCCCAACCCACCGCTGTTACTTCAGGTGTGCCCCAGGGCTCTGTCCTGGGGCCACTTCTTTTATTATTTACCTTCTTTCCCTTGGCAATATGTTTCGCAATATTAATAACAATATTAATAACCTTCTTCCCCTTGGCAATATGTTTCGCAATATTAATAACATTAATTTTCACTGTTATGCTGATGACACTCAGGTCTACCTTGCTAGTAAACCCACCTCTTCTTTTCCACCATCTTCGCTTATTGACTGCATTGCTGAAATTAAATCCTGGTTTTCTTCAAATTTTCTTAAACAGTGACAAAACTGAAGTTCTCCTTATTGGTTCAAAATCATCATTATACAAAGCCAATAATTGTTCACTTGCTGTTGATAACTCCTTTGTTTCCCCATCACCTCAGGTCAAGAGTCTGGGTGTCATCCTTGACGTTATTCTATCTTTCCAATCTCATATTAATAACATCACCCGGTCTGCTTACTTCCACCTTAAATCGCATCCGCCCCTTCCTCACTCCCCATACCACTGCCATTCTTGTTCACAGTCTTGTTACTTCTCGTCTGGACTATTGCAATTCACTCCTCTTTGGTCTCTGTAATAAATCTCTCCATAAGCTTCAGCTAGTCCAGAATTCTGCAGCTTGCATCATTACTTGAACCCCATCTATTCACCATATTACTCCGGTCTTGCAGCAGCTTCATTGGCTCACAATTAAGTTTCAAATTCATTTTAAAATTCTGCTGTTAACATTTAAGGCCATTCATAACCTCGCCCCTCCATATCTGTCTGACCTACTTCGTGTTGCCATTCCCTCCCGTAACCTCAGATCCTCTTCCTCCATCCATCTGACCGTCCCTCTCGCCCGTCTAACCACCATGGGGAGCAGAGCATTCAGCCGTTTTATAATGCAAAAGTCAGTGTCATATTTGGCTGTATGCCAATATAACTTGTGAAAATATATACAGTTTTGGTCCACTTATTTTGAAAATTCTAATAACTATAGTCCATTGTATTTTGAGAAATCAAATATTTTTAACTACAATCATAATCTTTACTGTGTTTTATAAGGATTGAAAGACAACAGAGTTTATAGTTTCTTTCATTTGCCAGATGTAAATGGTAATCAAATACTCAACAACTTTCATATATGGAAAAAAAAATTTCTTAGTTGAGCACAAATCAGTTAAAGAGAAAATTACTAACATCTGCTTTAATAATATGGTTAATAATTATGCATGATTTGGGGTTGCCTTTTACATTTGATGATAACATGAAGGTTAAATTATTGGCCCAGTGGTTCTAGGGACACATCATACCACACATAAGAAAGAGAACTTGTGGAATCAGTGTTTCTTGATACTTGGAAATTGAGACATTGGTTAATGATTAAGGACTCCACCAATGTTCAGTACCATAGTTTCTAAATGGAAAATGAAAGTAGTCGTTCTTTCCAATAGTATCCCTCATGTCAGTGATTGTTAAGATGAACACATAAAATTGAAGTCCTAAAAGTCCATCTGTTCATGATTCCACTATCAGAATGAAACTGGGTCAGAATGACATAGAAAGGTAGAAACCACTTTAATCTAAAGGCTTGTGTCATGTTTGAAAAATGTACCTGAATCCACAAGTTCTGGAACAATGTTCTATGGGCAGAACATTTTGGCTAGTATGAACATCATTATGTGTGCAGAAGAAGTGACACTGAAATTCATTATACATAACAATGCTCAAGCGATATGGTGGTAAAGTCATATTTGCTGTATCAGTACCCGGATGACCAATTGAAGGAACCAGGACTTCTGCTTTTTTTTAGATGATTTTTTGAATACTAGAGTTGTGTTCATGAACTGAACCTAAGATGCAGCTGAATTATGCAATACATTAATATGCAGTAAGCTCACAGGTATGGATGAGTTGAAACAGCTCTAGAAGGTATAACAGATCAAAATTCTTTTAAAGTACTTCAAAATACTGAAAGTATTACTGTATATGAAATTTAATTTTACGATCATTGCTTCTAAAGGTTGTGTAACCACTTATTAGATCCAAGAAACAATTACTGCTCCACAAAGGGCATTTGATGTTGTACATCTTTCTTCAAACAAAAAAAAGTGGAATGATTAACAATATTGTGTTGCATGTTCATTCTAGGTAATTTTAGGTTTTGAATATCAGTTTATTACCATTGTGACAATGCAGAAAACCATACTGGACAAATACTTTTCATGGCTTTGTTTGTGGAGAATAAACAGGAAAAACACCATAAATATAATGCATCATCTTCTCTCTGAATCATATTTCCTTTGCTTTTTTCCAGCTGGTCTTGTGATCACTACTCCACAAGGAGCATTGGTTTCCAGCCCTGCCAATTCAGGTCAGGCATTTTCTGTGGCTGGTGTTGCTGGTCATCATACTACCACTATGATTGTATCAGCTCTGCATCCTTCATCAATGCCATCTTCTGCAGGTATGTCTCAACAGGTATACCTCTTTAAACATTGCTCAGTATTAATGAATTACTTCCCTGTTCAGTAATAGGTGCATGTCATGATATTTTCCTAATCTACAATTTAAAGATAAGATGTACTTTCTTTTTGTTGTTTGCCCATGCAGATAGGAAATCTGTAATAACTTACTGTCTTGTACAGGAGACAAACATAAGCAGCAAGTCTCAAATGAGGAGACAGGGAACTCAACCAGTGCCTCACAATCCAGCTTACAAACTGGACAGCAGTCCAGTCAAACTCCAACACAAATGCTGGCAGTACATCCTGTGCCTCTGGCTACCCCAGGGAAAAGAGGACGCAAGAAGAAACAACTAGGTCGTGGAGCTCTTGCCTCTTCAGTGGTAACGGGGCATGGACTAACACTGGAAATGAAGCCTTGATCTTAGCACATCTGGCTGCAGGGGGGACAGGTAAGAATTTTTTGTGATTTGGCTTTTAGTCATTAAGCCCCAGTAGGACCTATTCTCTTTTGTAGTTCCAGTCAGTCAAAATGTGATGTATAAAAATAGTTTCCCAAAGTCCATCAGGAAAGGCCTGGCAAATTTTTCAAGAGCAAGTAAATTCTCCTTGTTATCTCCCCAGCCTGCTGTTCATTTATAGCACATGACTCTGCAGCTTTCAGATCTTTGTCATACTTCTGGCTGCGTATCTTTGTATTTTATACGTATTCCAGACTGACACATCCACTGATAATACACACATGGCAAATAATTACATTTGTTTCATTGGTTAAAGATTTATTTTTAATTTTGAAAACAATTCTGTAATTTCTGTTTTAAGTAAACAATGCTCTGTTTAAATTTCCAATAAGAACAAATTGTCTACCAGTCTGTATTGGCGATCATGAGAGGCTAAATGGTATTTCTCAAGCCATATAAACCTGCTTATTGCATTCTTAATCTGCCAGGATATGAAAAATTTGAGTTAACATTCAGTTTGATGTATTGAGTAAATAGTGTTCTTGTCAATGACAACTTCAAAAGCAATATGTTGTATATGGGAATAAATGAGCTAGACAGATCTTTTTATGTATGCACTACTGGCAAGGAAGGCTCTGTGCGAATCTTCTTTTGTTATCACTCATTTCAAATGCTTCAGTAAAAACAAAAACAGCAGAACCTTTATTTATTTATGATATTCACAATGTTATGATGGTTTATATCATGGAGAATCACCAAATATAGCTAACTGTGTTTATATCAAAACAGTTTTGGCAGGTTTTTGTTTTTTCCTTATTCCTACATTTAAGTTATGAACACAGGTTAACATGCATTTCTGTGCAATTAGTTTTCACTAAGTAAAGTTATGTATGTAAGGTAGCAACATACCTATCCCAAATATTCTCTCCCACTCCGATAGTGCTTGACATGAAAGAAAGGGCATGAGGAATTTTGATGTCCCGCATCTCCTCTTTTTTCTTCTTGTAAAACTTTGTTTAATTTTTCATTTGTAGTGATTTTTTTTTTGAAGTCCTGGATGTATTTATACCGCACACAGAAGTGAACATTGTATGAGCTTTGTGCACCTCTGTCATAAATAGCCAAAGTTTAAAGTAGTTATAGTTTGCATACTTGAAGTATGCATGTGAAAACTGCAGCTTTCCGACATATTTAACCAGTTCTGCTTAAAAAAACACACACACAAAAGCCTAGCATCTTGGAACAATTCAGTCTTTCTAAACCTCACTATCCACTGACTTGTATACCTGTATTGACTGTTTCGCATAGTGCATTCTTGTTAAATCATGCTTCCATGTTTTCCTTTTTCAATAGCTGCAGTAAAGGAAAAGTCTGTCTGCACATGATATACAAATCAAAATTTAAGAGAGAAGCTACTAGTCATATGGAGGTTGAAAATTTACACATTGCCTGATTTTCTTCATTTGAGAGAGAGGCTCAACAGAGCAGTCATATTTCAAATGTCTGTTTCATTGGATAAAAGACTGTCCAATTCATTGAAGGCAATGTAAGCTATCTGACTGAAAATATGAACAGACTGTTCTTGGAAGTTCATGTAAAAGATGGTTACATGAAAAATGCTGCAGCATTGTTTAGTAGTAAGCATAGTTTTGTCAAGAATAGATTAGTCTAGCCTAAATTAAGCTGTAGTTTCCACTTATTTAATTGTCAATATTTGCCTCATGATGCATTTTTAATGCATTATAACAGATAGTAAAATTAATTCTGACAGCTCTAGTCATAACTGATCTTAACACCAGCACTGTGCTTTTATTCAGCAAAACATGATAAGCACAAAATCATGTTAAGTGTAATGAAAAAAAACTGTAAGGGTAATGAGACAATATCAATGACTTGAACAAATTACAGAATTTTAGGCAGTGCAGATAGAAAAAAAGCAGTAAAAATTAGAAATGAGGTGAGCTTACACAAGACACTCAGTTGTTATTTAAAGTTAAGTCTTTTAAGAAATTTAGTTTTCTGCTAGCAATTTGTATGCAAACTACTCTTATATGTAGTACATTCATTGTAATTATGTATCATGAAGTTGTTTGCTGTGTTGCCAGGCAATTAAGATTTTAAGATCATTTTTGACCTTGGGCAAATTGTTTAATCTCCTGTAACAATATAAATATATAAATAATGATACCATGTGCACCTGTAATTGCATTGAATAAAAATATTTGTTTAATATATACACTCCACACAAGTGGCTCAGTGGTAGTGCTGCTGCTTTGCAGTAAGGAGGTTGTGGGTTCACTTTCCTGGGTGGAAAGCGCTTTGAGTAGTGAGAAAAGTGCTTTATAAATGTAAAGAAATATTATTTATTATCATGTGAATATGAAAATGCTCCACCATCTTCACCGTATGCTTAGAAATCTTATAAATGCTTTACACCACATCATCACCTTTTAGAGGCAGAGAGGCAAAGGGATTCCTAGTCCTATGCAAAACTATATTGAAACATTAATCGGAGAGTTCTGAATATTATACATATATATTATATTATAACAGAATATTTTGGCTTTTAATTTTGAGATACAGTGGAACCTCTAGATACGAGTTTAATTCGTTCCAGCACTGAGCTTGTATAGCGAATTTCTCGTATCTAGAACAAAACTTCTCCATTGAAAATAATGGAAATCCAGTTAATCCGTTCCGCACCCCAAATATATTAACATAAAAATCCATTTTCCTAACAAATAACACTGATAAATTATATATACTGTAGTCTACCTTTAATAAATAACACTGGTAAATAATAACTGATTATTAAAAGAATCAAAACAGGTGTCCAAAGTGCAGTAGAGCATTCAATAAATCTTTAAATAAATAATCCTTAAAACAGTTGTGAAGTGGAGGTTTAAAATACACAAGAATAACAATCCTTTAACACGAGGTTAAAACGTCAAAAGGATGCAGTCTTTAAAAAACAGATGACAATCACCGGTGCTTCTTCTCTGTTAGCGTCTCACCTGCGGGCTCTGCAACAGGCGAGACACTCTTAATGCAGCTGACCTTCTCTACACCGTCCTGCTTCAGCTGTTTGGCTCGCCTGTTCAGCTACACGCGAGCCTGCGCAGGCTCGCTCTCCCGCACCAACTTCCTGCCTTCTCTCTCTCTCTCTCTCTCTCTCTCTCTCTCTCCTCTCTCTCTCCTCTCTCTCTCCTCTCTCTCTCTCTCTCTCTCCTTTTACTTCTTCTCCCCCTTAACCGGCTCGCGCTTCTCTATATATGCGGGGAGGACATGGCAGCTGCAGCCCATCAGCCACAGGAACAATCATGGATGTGGGCAGTTTCCCACCTGTGCACTTAAGTGAGAAACGCAGACACCGCAGATCGCGGCTCGCAACTGCTACCACGCCCCCTCGCTAAGCCGCGAGCTATACCCACAGCCTGGCTCTGAATTTTTCGCTCATACTTTCCTCGTATTTTGAATTTCTCGTATACAGAGGTGATCGTATCTCGAGGTTCCACTGTATCTGGTATATATAAAGTTATTTATTACACTGTGGAACATCTTTAAGAAAACATGTTTGAGATCTAATTAAACGAGATATAAAACAATACATAGTATTTTGTTGTGTAGTAATGTTTTTTTAATGTATTCTGTTTAAGAAAATTAAATCTATGTTTATTCTGTTTTAAATATACTGGGAGTTTCAAAAATGTAGATGAGGCCATCTCATTATTACATTCCATTTCTTCCAGTATTTGTTTTCTGCTTGTGCCTTGACTTTATATTCTCTTTGGGGCTGAAGGGGATCTAACAGTTTTATAATTATTTATTAAAAAATGAATTCATCCATTGCACTGGTCAACAAACATTCTGCTACTGGGATTCTTTCATCTGTACTTTAACAAATTTCACTTGCTGACTCCAAATCTGAAAACCGTTTTCGTCCAGCACGTCCCATTTTTTAGTTATGATGTTCCAGGTCTTGGACAACTAGGGTGACTGGGCAGTAAAGGCGATGAGTTTCAGCATTTAAGAAATAAGTTTGGTTTCAAAAAGTGAAGCCAAAATTAAGGAAGGTGTTTTTGTTGGCCCTGAAATCCGTGAACTGATGCCTTGACAGTGAGTTCAAAAGAAAACTGAAGCCAACTGAATCAGCACCCTCATTCGTGCAGGTTGTCCAGAATTTTCTTGACAGTCACAGAGCAGAGAATTATACTGAGCTTGTGGAGAATAGCCAGAATGTCACCGAAGATGCATTTTTTACATTCTCATCTCAATTTTTTTCCACCAAATCTAAGCGATGTCAGAGATGAGCATGGGGAAAGATTTCAACAAGATATAAAGGTGATGGAAAACTGATATCGGGAAAAATTCATTCCAAGCATGATGGGTGACTACTGTTGGTTCTTGCAAAAAAAGATGGATGTGCAGTTCAAGCGCAAAAGCAAGTGCCTCCAACATTTTTGGGCACGCTGACCTCACTTTTATATTGAGATAAATTGACATAAATATGCTTTAACGTGTCTCTGGTATCGTCTTCTGGTTTGTTTTCAGAATAAACACATCCAAAACAATTTTGGTTGGACATAGTCCAAACTCCAGATATACGTGTGATATATTATATTGATATTCAAAAGTGTCAAAACGTCAATGATGTGTATTTCAAAAACCTGACATGCTAGCTTAATTCCAATTTCATATATGAAATCAGTATAAAAAACTTAATAAAGAGATGCTGTGAAGTTCCCAGAAGCAAACAAAAAAATATTTTTTTTGTAGACCCAGTGAATTGTCAAACTCAATTAAATGAAGCTTAGGAATGTGAAAATTCTTGAGCCCATTCCAGCAACATCTGGCACAGAAACAAGTACACTTTGCCACACACCTAGCAGTCCAATTTAGCATCCGCAGTTAGGCAAAACACACACATCTGTTGGATGGGGAGGAAGAACAACAGACAGAAGGAGAATCTTTCAGATTCTTCAAGACAGTGTCCCTGGCTACGTTTTTAACCTAAGAATCTGGAGGAGCAAGGTAGCAGTGCACCACTACAAAGTCCTAAAATACTTAATTGAAAATGTTTCTTCAGCTGACAAGATTAAGAATTGTCAGACCATATTCAAAATAAAGACTGAGTTATTTCCAAATGTTTAAAAAGCATTTGTAGAGGGTAAACTACTTAAGTGGGTTTGGAAATGGAGGAATTGTTTTTCATTGCATTCGTCCACTCTAAATTGTACTTGGAATTAAGAAATACAATACAAGATGGATAACTTAATGTAAATTAAGTAAATGTACAGCACAAGAGATTAGAAGAATTGGGGATGTGATATAAAATCAGTTATTCTGCGGGATTGTGGAGAATTTGCATGAAGGAATGGAGCACATATGTAACAGGTCAGAATCTACTGTATGATGCAGGCAGTCTCCAGAGATTTCATATCATTTTGTTTTTATGTGTTAGCATTCTAGCACTGATCCCTATGATATCACTAATGAGGATGAGGAACTGGAACAGGGAAGAAGATGGGAACAAATCCTACCGGTAAGTTAGTCTTGATGCAAATTATATTGTATATATTTGTTTTTAACTCCACCTTCATCTTTTGTGTTTGATTATTTCCAGGAGAACTTTTAGGCTTTTTTAATGTACACTGTATCTACTATAAAGGAACTATTGGGTGTCAAATACTCTTTCAAGCAATATACAGTTAGGTCCATAAATATTTGACAGAGACAAACTTTTTCTAATTTTGGTTCTGTACATTACCCACAATGAATTTTAAATGAAACAACTCTGATGCAGTTAAGTGCAAGACTTTCAGTTTAATTCAGTGGGGTGTGAACAAAACGATTGCATAAAAATGTGAGGCAACTAAAGCCATTTTTTAAACACAATCCCTTCATTTCAGGGGCTCAAAAGTAATTGGACAATTGACTCAAAGGCTATTTCATGGCAGGTGTGGGCAAGTCCTGTCGTTATGTCATTATCAATTAGCAGATAAAAGGCCTGGAGTTTGATTTGAGGTGGTGTGGTGCTTGCATGTGGAAAGATTTTACTGTCGAACAGACAACATGCAGGTCAAAGGAGCTCTCCATGCAGGTGAAAGAAGCCATCCTTAAGCTGCGAAAACAGAAAAAACCCATCCGAGAAATTGCT
Source organism: Erpetoichthys calabaricus (assembly GCF_900747795.2). NCBI lineage: Eukaryota > Metazoa > Chordata > Cladistia > Polypteriformes > Polypteridae > Erpetoichthys > Erpetoichthys calabaricus. The sequence continues at coordinate 92,619,597 of NC_041402.2, read as the reverse complement.
ACAATATTACGAGTGGCAGAATCTACAGTTTGGTACTTCCTGAGAAAGAAAGCAAAGAAGCACTTGGTGAACTCAGCAACGCAAAAAGAACCTGGACTGTTCCACTGAAGACAACAGTGGTGGATGATCGCAGAATCATTTCCATGGTGAAGAGAAACCCCTTCACAACAGCCAACCAAGTGAACAACACTCTCCAGTGGGTAGGCGTATCGATATCCAAGTCTACCATAAAGAGAAGACTGCATGAAAGTAAATACAGAGGGTGCACTACTAGGTACTAGCCACTCATAAGCCTCAAGAATAGAAAGGCTAGATTGGACTTTGCTAAAGAACATCTAAAAAAAGCCAGCACAGTTCTGGAAAAAACATTCTTTGGACAGATGAAACCCAAGACCAACCTCTACCAGAATGATGGGCAAGAAAAAAAGTATGGAGAAGGAGTGGAACAGCTCATTATCCAAAGCATACCACATCATCTGTAAAACACGGTGGAGGCAGTGTGATGGCTTGAGCGTGCATGGCTGCTAGTGGCACTGGGGACACTAGTGTTTATTGATGATGGTGACACAGGACAGAAGCAGCCGAATGAATTCTGAGGTGTTCAGAGACATACTGTCTGCTCAAATCCAGCTAAATGCAAGTCAAATTGATTGGGCGAGCGTTTCGTGATACAGATGGACAATGACCCAAAACATACAGCCAAAAGCAACCCAGGAGTTTATTAAAGCAAAGAAGTGGAAAATTCTTGAATGGCCAAGTCAGTCACCTGATCTTAACCCAATTGAGCATGCATTTCACTTGTTGAAGACTAAACTTGAAGAAAGAAAGGCCCACAAACAAACAGACAACTGAAAGCCGCTGCAGTAAAGGCCTAGGGCAGAGCATTAAAAAGGAGGAAACCCAGCATCTGGTGATGTCCATGAGTTCAAGACTTCAGGCTGTCATTGCCAGCAAAGGGTTTTCAACCAAGTATTAGAAATGAACATTTTATTTCCAGTTATTTAATTTGTCCAATTACTGTTTGAGCCCCTGAAATGAAAGGATTGTGTTAAAAAATGCTTTAGTTGCCTCACATTTTTATGCAATCATTTTGTTCACACCAACTGAATTAAAGCTGAAAGTCTGCACTTCAACTGCATCTGAGTTGTTTCATTTAAAATTCATTGTGGTAATGTACAGAACCAAAATTACAAAAAAGTTGTCTCTGTCCAAATATTTATGGACCTAACTGTATCTTTTCTAATGACTTTGACTGGATAAGAAGCTTGCAGCTATCCCTGGCTTTACTTGATTCACTTATTAAAGGTGAATTGCTAGAGAACTGCTTATGCTTATATAAGAACTTGTTTACTTTTTCCACACATGGTGATTTTAATTTTTTTATTCTCACATTAAATCCTTATTGTAATATTTTTTAAGAAGTAAATATTAGTAAAGAACAAAATGATACATTTTATTGACTAAAATGATTGAAGAATAATGCTGATGTCTTTTTGTGAATCAATATAATGAATTATAATATAATTAATTATAATTAATCAATTTCTTTAATTTAATAACTTTTCGGTTTATATAGTGTATGTAAATTCCATTGCCATCTTTTAAATTAGTAATACGTTATTTTTGTAATTATTTGGTAGTCTCTCGGTCCATGAGAGCTGGAAGCCATTTGCCATTAACATCCAGAACAAGGGCAGAAATCAGGCTTAAGAGAATGCCAGTCCAGTGCATGTGCATACATAGTTACACATAAGAAGTCCTGGAAGAAAATTAGTGTTATTCTTATGTGGGGTATCAGTGAAATTTTCTTTTAAAAACTTAAGGCTTACAAGCATTTCTGCCAAAAATTAATTTTTTCACTGTTCAGTTTTTGCCTAAAATAAAAATGTCCCCAAAATTAAACAGTTTTGGTTCCAAAGCAAATTTTCTGTCGACCTCCTGTCTAAAACCTCTCTTTGTACTACCTAAATCAAGGACGAGGAAGAAACACCATAAGTTTAAAATCCCTCAAAGTACTATCAACGATAGGAGATTACAATTGTTTTATTTACCAAAACTCAATATTGCAGATTCTTTTAAATGCATAATCTTCATCTGCACTCTCTTTATATTTCATGTAAAAACTAATCTTTACCCTTTAGGCTTCTGAATTGTAGATTCATCATTTTGTGACTTCTGGGAACCTCCAGTTCAAATCAATGGTCTATTGTATGTTCTTTCATTGTTAACAATATGATTTCTAGTATTTACAGACCATATCTCTGTATCTTTCTTCTAAGATGACCCCTTGAGTAAGTTTGGTGATTATTAGGAATATGCCAAATAAATCCTGCTTTAACATTCACACTTGTCTGTTTATTTTCTTTTTTAGATGTCGCATGTGTGCTGTTACCTTTTTCTCAAAGTCAGAGATGCAACTACACTCCAAGTCGCACACAGAAACCAAACCTCACAAATGTCCACATTGTTCTAAGACCTTTGCCAATTCTAGCTACCTGGCTCAGCACATCCTATCCACTCTGTGCCAAGCCTTATACCTGCTCTTATTGCCAGAAGTCCTTCCGCCAGCTGTCACATCTTCAGCAGCATACAAGGGTCAAACAGTACTGCATAATATTTTTAGGTTAGTCGTTTCTGGATTGTAAAGAGATCTTCAGATCAGCTAATCCTTTCTACTCAGTTAACTTTTTGATGTCTGCTCTTTTGCTTACACAGAATCCACGACTGGAGACAGGCCTTACAAGTGTGTTCTATCCTGGCTGTGAGAAAGCTTTCACTCAATTGTCTAATCTGCAGGTAAGTAGTTTTCATTTTCACTTTTCTACATTTTGCCTTAGGGCACTGATATGAAATCTGAACTTGTAATTCTGGCTTTTACTAGGGAAAACTTCGTTTTTATTTAATTATTATTATTATTTATTTATTTTTTTGCTTATTTTTAGTCTCATCGTCGGCAGCATAACAAGGATTAAGCCTTTAAGTGTCACAACTGTCACAGGGGCCTACACTGATTCTGCATCTTTGGAAGTGCATCTTGCTACACATACGGTGAAACATGCCAAAGTTTACTCCTGTGGGATGTGCAACCGTGCCTACACATCTGTAAGTTTCATGCTTGGGATACTATCAACTACTGTGCATATCATAATGTTTGTCTTAATGGTTGTCTCTGTAGTATTAATTATATTTTGCTACAGATGACCGAACTATTCCTATGTCGATTACATTTTGTTTAAATCATGTGATTTAATATTGATTTTATCATGTACTTTTTCAACTCTAATCTGAAAATTCTCAACCTTATATCACTCAGTCCATATGGAAGTCTCCCAAACATTAAATAGGGATTAAACACAGAATCATACCTGTTTTATTTCACCGTTATGTTAAGTCTGTGATGTGCACTATTAATCTGGGTGCTACTGAAGCATTAAATTTTATCATTCCATCCTCTAGTGTCTGTCAAACTAAATTCTAACTTATATGTTTTGTCAAGGTTTAAAAGTGTAGAAGTGCCTGTTCAAGCTTTATAGCAGTTAGTGTTTTTAGGGCCAATGACAAATGTTATAGGATTGTGAGTACTGAATTAGTGTCTAAGCAATGTCATAAAAAATGAATGTCATCACATGCAGAGAAGCCATTCCGTCTATTGTTTAACAGTTTGGGAATAACAAGGTGTAGAATTGTAAACTGTCACTGATATACAGCAGCCTTGGCAGGTAGTGAAGTCAGTTGTGGAGAACAATCAATACCTGGTCGATATCATTGCTGTTATGATGGAGTGTTCCAGTTTGTTAATTATTTTAACAAAGTGCAAAGGGCCTATTTCAGAGCCTAGTCAACTCAAACTGTAACATTTGTCAATTACATGGGCAATTTTTCTTTTCTCTGATTTCCATTCGGGATTCAATTTTCCTTACGGTTTTAGGAGAAAATAAGTACAGTGACCATTATATTTCTTTTTAATGAGTCTTTGCCCCTTGATTTTATAAGGGGTAATAGCATTTTGTGGTCTGAAGTCCTGAGCAGATGGTGTAATTTCTTTAGGGGACAGTTAGAACAGAGAATTTTTGTCCTGCTTTGGAACACATTTAATTGGTCACAGTTGTGCTTTGAAATAATGGACAGCACTTCTTTTTATAACCTTGCTTTTCCCTTTTCCTTGACAGATAACACTGAGCTGAAATGGGGGCCTTTGCAAATCTGAAATAAAAATGGAAGTGCTTTCATTTACTGTCTATTTTTAAATTAGGCATGCCCTTGAAGACATGGCTTTCAGTGTTTGCTCATACTTCAATAGTCCTTGCTTTAATATCACCTAAAAAACCTAACATAACTTTCAGATGATAGGTATTCTTCTCAACACCTAAAAGCAAGTTATGGTGATTTGTACATACTTGGTCTTTATGTAATATTTAACATATACAAGAATCGCTTCAAAGTTAGTGAACCCTTGAGAATTTTCAATATTCCCGGCATAAATTATGACTTAAAACATCATCAGATTTTCCACACAATCCTTAAAGTATTGATATGGAGAATCCATCTAAATGAATGAGTCAAAAATATCATACTTGGTCATTTATTTTATTGAGGGAAAATCCTCTAGTATCACATATCTGTGAGGGTGGCAAAAGTATGTGAACCTTTACCTTTACACCTTTTGGTGTGACCAATACATTTCTGGGTAGATCTTGATCAGCCCTGCAACGTAAGCTTGCAGGAATTTTAGCCCATTCCTACAAACCAGAATTGCTTCAACTCGGGTTTTCCCTCAAATGAACTGCATGCTTTGGGGTTCCTCCACAACACTTCTACTGAGGTAAGGGACAGGACTTTGACTGGGCCATTCCAAAACCTTTATTTTTTCTTCTTCAGTCACTCTTTGGTGGAACAATTTGTGTACCTGGGGTCGTTGTCTTGAGATTGTAGTGTTTGGACAGATTCTCCTGACATTCTTCTTTAGGATTCACTGGTATAATTGAAGATGTGAGTTCCAAAATCTTGTTAATTACACCCTTTGGTAAAATTTAGTGAACACGTGATTGTGACTTTTCATGCACTTGGTCTATCGCGCCGAAAATATGTTTGAGCTTCAAAACCTGCTAATTGCAACAGTGTAGCGCTATAGTTTTAGGGATTTAGTTTCAAAAATCTTCTTACGGACTCAGATTTTCCTATTTATCTCCAAAATTTATCTTTTGTCCTTAGCTGATTTTGGAACTGAGCTCTTCAATTCAGAATTAATTTTCCTGTCCGCAATGGCAAGCTGTCCAGATGCAGCAAAACAGGCCCAAAGCATGATACTACTGCCGCCATTTTTCACAGATGGGATGAGGTTCTCTTGCTGGAATGCAGTGTTTTTGTTTGTCCATATATAATATAAATATAAATGTAAATATAATGTTTCTCATTTGATCATTAAACATTACTCCAAAAGATTTAAGGTTTGTCCGCTTGCTCTTCAGCAAACTGTAGATGGGAAGCAATGTTTTTTTTGGAAAGCAGTGGGTTTCTCCTTCCAATCCTGCCATACAGACCACTGTTTTTAGGTGTTCTTCTGTTGGTGGACGCATGAACATTAACATTAACCAATGTGAGAGAGCCTTTTATTTGCTTAGAAGTTACCCTTGGTTCTTTTGTGACCTCACAAACAGTCACATGCCTTGCCCCTAGAATGATCTTTGTTGATCGACCACTCCTGGGGAGAGTAACAATAGTCTTATACTGTGTACAAATGGAGGACATTTGTCTGACTATGGATTGGCGCAGTCCAAGCTCTTTAAAATATGGTTTTGTAGCCTTTCCTAGAACATTGAGCATTAACAGTTCTTTTTGTGAGGTCCTGTGAAACGTCCTTTGTTTGTGTCATGAAACAGTGCTATTGCAGAAATGTGTTTGAAGGTGAAGCCCCGATAGAACCCTGGTTTTTTTTTTGGTTTTTTTTTTTAAATATAAACAGGGTTCTCATTCACACTTGATTGTCATCACATTGACATTGCCCATGACATTGATTGACAACACCTGACTCTAATCTCACCTTCAGATTACCTATTAGGTTCACATACATTTGCCACTCTTAGATATGTAACGCTGGGTGCTTTTCTTCAATAAATAATTGACCAAGTATGATATTTTTGTACCATTTGTTTATCTTGGTTCTCCAAACCTACTTTTAGAACTTGTGTGAAAATCTGGTGATGTTTTAAGTAATATTTATGCAGGAATATGGAAAATCCTCAAGGGTTCACTAACTTCATTTTGACATTTTAATCAATTGTCCATGCTATACATGTAAAACAGTGTTAAATTAAATAATTACCTTGAAAACTGTATTAGTATTTTCAGCAATGCAAGCTTTGTGTAGTTGCAAAAAGTAAGAAAATCGTTTTTAGAAAGCAATTAGATCCTACACCTTGTGTTCTATAAAGAATATTGAAAGTTAAAGAGTGCAGATAGTCCAGAAATGCTATCTTGTGTATGGAGCTTGCAATAGCTGAGTGATCTTTCAGATGTTTTTGTAAGACATCTACTGTTATTGTGTTAATGCCATATTGATATCTATATTTTGCATAAAAGGCAGCAATTACCAGAAAAATTAAGTGGCAGAAATATCATCCCCCATTGAATATCTAATCACAGATACACTTGCAAGAGCTTCATTGTTTATCACAATGAACAGATGGGAAGATAAGCTCTCATGAAAATAATTATGTCTAGCTCTGTGTGTAATAAAATCTGTTTGCCATGTTAATAAGATATTATTATTTTCTCTTTGTGTTCTGCCCATATGGTCTGTTTTCTGTAAAGCATTTTTTAACATACTTTTAAACAGTTTACCTAGATTAGCCTGAACATGAGCTATCGAGATTTGAGTTAAAAAGTCTGGTAGTACTTCTGTTTAAACCTCCTAATTCCGGGAGCTGTACTAATCAAACCAATATATGCATGTAGAATTTTATCACATTTTAACTGAAAAGAGCAGCAGAAAGATTATTTAAGCCAATAAGTACTAACTGCACTCTCACATTTTACTTCTAACTGAAACAAAAATATCAATGTTAGACAAAGACTTGTATTTGGGGGGAAAAATATGTGTATTAGAGCCTAATTTCCATAGCACTAAGGATAATTTTTTGCAAAAATCCTTGACGTTTAATGTCTCCCAAGCAATATTCATACCCAGGTTAATATCTACAGACCTTTATATTTTATCAGAATAGTCCCAAGAACAACTCAGGGAGCAAATTTACAAAAAAAAAAAAAAAAAACCTTTAAGCAAATCGCTTTTTAATTACAATCACTGGTATTTAGATACTACCATTCTGTCTTCAACTTCAGTATACAGTGGAACCTTGGTTCACGACCATAATTCGTTCCAAACCTCTGGTCGTAAACCGATTTGGTCGTGAACCGAAGCAATTTCCCCCATAGGATTTTATGTAAATACAATTAATCCGTTCCAGACTGTACGAACTGTATGTAAATATATTTTTTTAAAGATTTTTAAGCACAAATATAGTTAATTACACCATAGAATGCACAGTGTAATAGTAAACTAATGTAAAAACATTGAATAACACTGACACAAACACCCAGGCTCCCTGCTCAGCTGCATGTACAGGCTCACTTGTTCTCAGCTGCACACTCTCTCTCTCTCTCTCTTTCTCTCTCTCTCTCTCTCTCTCTCTCTCTCAGCAGCATGCGAGCCCACCCCCCTCCACTCAGCTGCATGCACAGGCTCTCTCTCTCAGCAGCACACGAGCCCCCCTCTCCTCTCAGCTGCACGTGCAGGCTCTCTCTCTCTCTCTCTGTCTCTCTCTCAGCAGCACGGGAAACTGGCTTGTTCATATACCGAGTGTGTGGTCGTGAACCGAGGCAAAAGTTTGGCGAACTTTTTAGTCGTAAACCAAGTTGTACGTGTACCGAGACGTTCGTGAACCGAGGTTCCACTGTATATGCTAAGTTTAAAAGTGATTACAGTGGAACCTCGGTTTGCAAGTAACTTGGTTTACGAGTGTTTTGCAAGACGAGCAAAAATTTTTAGTAAATTTTGACTTGATAAACGAGCGAGGTCTTGCAGTACGAGTAGTATGTATACGCTTTGTCTGCTGAGCGTCATGTGATCACAACTGAGCTGATGGTTCTTCTCTCTCGCTGCGGGATTGTGGCAATCGTCTCCTATTCTCCATCTGAGTCAGCGTGCCTCACTCATATAGTCAACATCCGTACGAGCGTATACTGTTTACTGCAGCATTAGCATTGTGACTGTGAGTGAGTGCACGTGTGTGTGTGTGTGTATGTATGTGTGCTCGATCGCTCGCGTGTGTGTGTGTGTGTGCATGCGCACGCTTGTGTGTGTGTGTGTGTGCTCGCGCACGCGTGTGTGCTGTGACGTGCGAGTCCCCGTCTTGCACCCTAAAACACGAAGCTGAGTCTCAGTACTTTAGCAACACCAGCTTTATTCAGCTTGAAACAGCAACAGCGCAGTTATTTATTGTAGCGGGATCTGCCGCTCTCTTATACACCGACACAGCAGTCAGGCAGGGCCCTGCGCATTTATAATGTTCCTTGTTCCTTGTATCACCCATTGACGGCAGGCACTTATAGCATGTACGCGATCTTTTCGGATTCGCTTTTACGGCGAACTACTACTAGCGCTGGGAGACTGCAGTTGCTTCGGGACGCTCTTCCGCGTGTCGTCCTGTTGGGTGCAATCCCACAAGAGTTTAGAAACTCACTCACACCAGCCATGATTCTTTTCAAAGGTAAAGTGCAGGTTAATTTGTTTTATGTATTTTTACTTTATATTTTGTATTAATCATTTTTATATGAATAGTTTTGGGTTGTGGAACAAATCATCTGAGTTTCCATTATTTCTTATGGGGAAATTCACTTTGATATACGAGTGCTTTGGACTGCGAGCACGCTTCCGGAACGAATTATGCTCGCAAACCGAGTTTCCACTGTACTTAATTTTGAGACATATGATAGGTCCATGATTGGTTTCCATCTTAAACCCACTACCACTGGGATAGGCTCTGGCCATTTGCATCTTTAAATTGGATAAACAATTTTATAGTACGGTGTAAACGGCGCTATATAGCGCCCGACCCAGCACAGACTCAGGCAGAGGCATGTACTTAAATAAAAGACTTTTTTATTTCTCTTCAGCTGTGGGGCACGCCTTCCCCGTGTCCCACAGGCCCAACACAGTCCCAAAAGCACTTCAATGTATAGCACAACAAACCACACTTCTTCTCTCCCACCACTCTGGCACAAGCTTCGTCCTCATTCCTCCCAACTCTGGCTCTCTCGAGTGGTGGTGGCTGGCCTTTTTTATACCCCACCCGGAAGTGTTCCAGGTGCTTGATTACCTGGCCCTAATTGACCTTCCGGGTGGGGCTGACGAGTCGACCAGCTGGGCTGGAAAGTCCGTGCAGCTCCCCCTGGCGGCCATCCAAGCCCCCAACCAGGCTGTGGAGGACTCCATCTCCCATGGAGCCTTGCGCCCGGTTGAGGAATCATCGTCCACCAGGGAGGCTGCCACCAAGCGTCCCGGGGGAGGTATTGAGCTGCCCATGGTGGCTCCCCCGGAACAGATGCAGCAGGGGCGTCCCTGCCGGGTATGGGACCCAGCTGTCCTTCACAACAGTTAATAAGCTGTTGTTTATTTGATACACTTGTCAGATGACAGACTATGAGCACATGTGTTGACTCAGAAATATAAAATAGAAATGAAAACATAATGTCATACAGCATGTATATTGTTATGGTAACACACCTGTACATGGTTTTAGCAAGTGAAAGGAAGAGCGTTGTGCTTAGAGATAAATTCACATAGACAAGAGTAGATTGTGCAAACTCCACACAGCGGCCTAGTCAGAATTCTAACAGAGCGGGATGAATCTGTGGTTCTAACTGTACATGAATTTACATTTTTTGCTTTGCTGAATGGGCTGTTATTGTAAAAATTGTTCTAATGTTGTAACTTCATGTTCTGAGGCAGGACCACTAACTACTGTGCCATTGAGCCTATGTGTATGGCTGTTCTGCTTTAACTTTGTCCCACTGGAAGATAAAAAGACATGCCTTAAGATGTAGCTAGATGGTAGTGAAGTTGAGGGGGAAAAAAACTCCCCTTGACAAAAATACAATGAGAAAACAAACCTCAGGGGGTGAATAAATAGTTTCACTGACCCTGGCCAGTTTAGAGTCTGTCAATATGATGGTATTAGCTTCAAAACACTTGATATCTTTTTCAGTATATGCCAAGGGAAGTACTATGGATAAAATCAGCAATTGTCTAAGGAGCCACAAAGGTTTACTTAGAAGAAAATGAGAGAGAGAGAGAGAGAGAGAAAGGGGAAAGATAAATTATCGTTAGCTTTAACGCTTTAGCTTTATGTGAATTTCCCATTGGGATTAATAAAGTATCTATCTATCTATCTATCTATCTATCTATCTATCTATCTATCTATCTATCTATCTATCTATCTATCTATCTATCTATCTATCAATCAATCACAGTCCAGAGTCTCAGGCATCCATGTGTCTTGGCGGTGGAGGAATGTACAGGACTGTGCAAAAGTTTTAGGCAGGTGGGAAAAAATGCTGTGAACAGAGAATGCTTTCAGAAATATAAATAATGATTGTTTATTGTTATCAATTTACAACATACAAAGTGAGCAAACAAAGGAAAAATCTAAATCAAATCAATATTTGGTGTTACTACCTTTTGCCTTCAAACCAGCATCAATTCTTATAGGTACACTTGCACAAAGTCAGGTTGATTCTAGTCAGGTGTATGATCAACCAATTATACCAAACAGGTGCTAATGATCATCAATGTCACATGTAGGTTGAAACACAGTCATTAACTGAAACAGAAACAGCTGTGTAGGAGGCTTAAAACTGGGTGAGGAACAGACAAACTCTGCTACCAAGGTGAGGTTGTGGAAGACAGTTTCATGTCATGGCAAGACTGAGCACAGCAACAAGACACAAGGTAGTTATACTGCATCAGCAAGGTCTCTCCCAGACAAAGATTTCAAAGCAGACTGGGGTTTCAAGATGAGCTGTTCAAGCTCTTTTGAAGAAGCACAAAGAAACGGGTAACGTTGAGGATCGTAGATGCAGTGGTCGGCCAAGGAAACAGTGCAGCAGATGAAAGACACATCAAGCTTATTACCCTTCGAAATCAGAAGATGTCCAGCAGTGCCATCAGCTCAGAACTGGCAGAAACCAGTGGAACCCAGGTACACCCATCTACTGTCTGGAGAAGTCCGGCCAGAAGTGGTCTTCATGGAAGAGTTGCAGCCAAAAAGCCATACCTCCGACATGGAAACAAGGCCAAGCGACTCAAGTATGCACGAAAACATAGGAACTGGGGTGCAGAAAAATGGCAGCAGGTGCTCTGGACTGATGAGGCAAAATTTGAAATATTTGGCTGTAGCAGAAGGCAGTTTGTTCGTCGAAGGGCTGGAGAGCGGTACAATAATGAGTGTCTGCAGGCAACAGTGAAGCATGGTGGAGATTCCTTGAACGTTTGGGGCTGCATTTCTGTAAATGGAGTTGGAGATTTGGTCAGGATTAATGGTGTTCTCAATGCTGAGAAATACAGGCAGGTACTTATCCATCATGCAGTACCATCCGGGAGGCGTATGATTGGCCCCAAATTTATTCTGCAGCAGGACAACGACCCCAAACATACAGCCAAAGTCATTAAGAACTATCTTCAGCATAAAGAAGAACAAGAAGTCCTGGAAGTGATGGTATGGCCCCCACAGAGCCCTGATCTCAACGTCATCGAGTGTGTCTGGGATTACATGAAGAGACAGAAGGATGTGAGGAAGCCTACATCCACAGAAGATCTGCGGTTCGTTCTCCAAGATGTTTGGAACAACCTACCAGCTGAGTTCCTTCAAAAACTGTGTGCAAGTGTACCTAGAAGAATTGATGCTGTTTTGAAGGCAAAGGGTGGTCACACCAAATATTGATTTGATTTAGATTTCTCTTTTGTTCATTCACTGCATTTTGTTGATTGATGAAAATAAATGATTAACACTTCCATTTTTGAAAGCATTCTTTGTTTATAGCATTTTTTCACACCTGCCTAAAACTTTTGCACAGTACTGTATTTCTGGAGATGAATGCTTATGCATCAGAAAGATCATTAAATAAAAAGTCATCATTTGAAATTTTTGTCTGCTTTCAAAGAGTATACAGTTGCAACCCGAAGAGCTATCAAAGATTTTCTGAGAAGTCTGGGATTCTACTACTTATGGTTCTTCCATATATTTCCTGTCTCAAATGTTGGTGCTGCTGCTTGACAGCTGAAAAACATACTTGATTAGAGGGCGTTGTTTTAGGCTGATTGATTAGCACGTTCATACGCATCATCTTAGTAGCATTTGGAATTTAATAATATTCATATATTGGCAACAACAGACCTTATTTGGATGCAGCTTTGGTGAGTTATTCTATTTGTTCTAAAGCACGTAATTTAGAGTTTCATAAAGGGGATCAAAGGCGTATACAGTATTTAGCAATGCACTGAAGAGTATCTTTTTAGTTACTGCTAATAACTGATGTCAACTCTTTATCTCTTTTTATTCTACAGGAAACCTATTTGATGAAACACATGCGGAAACACAATCCAGATCCTAACACACAGGTCCAACCCAACCAGTCCAACCAGAACCCCACGCAGCAGGCTCAAAATGCTCAAGGACAGGGACAGAACAATCCACCACAGTCTCATTATGGTCAGCAGAACCAGTCTGATCCCAATCCAGGCCAATGCCCATTTGACCTTCACCAGTACAAGACAGTGACAGCCCAGGAGCTCCAATACAAACAAGTCCAGAGCCAGCAGGACCATCAGCATAAGGACCTGTGCTTAACTGTGTCCACATCTGCCATCCAGGTGGTGGACCACTTGAATTCATAAATAGAATTGATGAAAGGGGCAGGTGGGGGGAATATGATAAAAGGTTGTGGCAAACCTTTGTCTAAACGTTTGCCATCTGAGATCCAGCCAGTGGAAATGTTGACTTTATACAGAAAAGAGAAACGGAGCGGATGGAAAAGGGAAAACAGTCAAGAGGCCTAATGAGCTATTTGTCTGGCTGTATTACAATGGGTGACCCTGCTGCCTAAACTGAAAAGCAAAAGTGATTAGAGGAGGAGGAAGGAGGAGGATGGCCAGTTACTCAAGTGCTTGAACATCTTGTATTAAAGGAAGAATAGAGAAATGTCAGCTTAGGCCTGTCTTGCTTTGTTGATCCACTGTCTACACATCTGGACAGATTTGTTTTTTGAGCTTAAAGTCCAGGGTCTAAGGATGAGCTCAATAATAAAACGGACTGGATTTCATTTGCCCCACAAGACATGCCCACAGCCAAGCGAGGGTGAGGCCCATGAATTATTTCTTAAAGCCCAGCAAGACACTGAAGGTTCTAACTGAAATTCCTCAAGGCAGCAAACACTTCCAGAAGGAATATGCATAATGTAAACATTCATGTCTGTTATATTCCCTTTTTTATCCCTCCTCTGATGCAATATAATTATGGATCTCAGACACTGTACACATTACTGATAAGTCTCCCCAGTGGCTGTCAGCTCTGATGTATACTAGCAAATTCTCCCACACTTGGAATCGGCATAATGTGCTTAGACTGATTCTCTCAAAGAAGGTTGCATATACAATATGCAGTATGTTGACTGTTTCTTGCAAACACACACACACCACAGCCTCTGCACACAGATTCGTTATGCCTGTCTATAATGGCTGTAGGTGCTATGTAATTATTGTAACCACATCTGTCTCTCTGAGCTGCAGGGGCCACTGTGCTGTTAAATAACCTGTAACTAATTGTGTGTTGACCTCCAGATGTTTATGATTTCGAAGGGGGGGGCGGGAGGGGGGCAAAGCTTGTTTATATTTTAATTTTTTATTTGTTACTTCATCATTGATATTTTATTCTTCCTCAGTTTATTTGTATTTTAATCTGTTATCTTCCTCCTGATGGCTCAATAATAACAGTAATATTAATAGTAATAATATTAATAATAATGAACCTTTTCTCTTGTAAAGTACTGGAGTGTAAAGGGAAAAAGGGGTTGATTGTTGGCTGGTTTGTGACATTGTGTCAATACACTGTCCAAGTCGGTGCACTGCTCCTTGTTCAATTTTAAAGATACAGTAAAATCAAGCCAGTGTTTCTTGTCAAGAAAATAATTAAAAACATAATAAATCATTTGAAAGTAATTTTTATGTGTTATGTAGTTGTTCCAAGATTCAGCTGCTCATCAGTATTCGCTTATGTCTTTCTGCAGTCTTGATTACATTGCTCAATACTATTGTAGTTCTAGACTTTGGCTCTGTGGAGAAACTTTGTCTAATTTGATCTCAACAAAAAATGTCTTTTGTAATAGACGAGCAAAATTTTTCAGTGGACATAAATGTGAATGCTGCCTCAGTTTAGAGCATGGCCGAGTAGTTATTGTTCAACAAAGAGATTCATTCAGATGTGAGGGAGGTCCAGTTTGGCAAGGTGCACTTGAATCATAAATATGGATAATTCTGGTGGATCAAGTTGAGGTTTTCAGTTAAATTGTGGTGACATCTTGTATTCATGTCAACTATAAAAATCTGGGAAAAATCAGTTGAGAGACGCAATTCAGGAACTTTGCGCCTGCATTGAGGCTGGCCATTTGCGTGCTGATCTCGTTAAGGAAGGGTCATTTATAGGCAGTCTTTCCTCACACGTATAGCTTTTTCTGCATGCGTTCTCGATATGCCACCTTCATTTTTTTAATTACTGAATAGCACAGCTCCTGGAAAACATGCATTAGCGTTACTACAAGATTGGAAGAAATCTGCTGAAGGTTCATTCACTTTTATAACTAAAAGGCTAAATTGTATTCATCCATTTTCCAACCCACTTACTCAGTTTAGCTGCACCAGGCACAAAATAGAATCCTGGATGGGACATAAGTCCACTGCAGGGCATGCTGATGTACACATTTACTTACACTCATTTATACCAAACCAGTCGAGAGTCACCAATTGACCTAACATGCATGCTGGAGATGTTGGAGGAAAAGCTATGTAGACATTGGAAGAACATGCAAGGTCCACATAAACAGTCTACCGGCCAGAATCGAACTTGGGACTCAAGAACTATGAGGTAACTGCACTACCCAGAAAGTAGTTTTAATACCCATTGAGTACTTTCGTGGTAGATCCTAGAGGAATTAGGTGGAATTAACATGAGCATATTTTTTAATCAAAACTTTATGAAAAAGCTAGTTGCAATTTATACACAAATACTGTTGTTACTGATCCATGGCCCTGTTCACATCCCCTGCATCAACTAGAAGTTACAAAAGATGATCAGAAAGTCATCCTGAGAACTTTGAGCCATCAAGTGAGATCGGCACTTAGTTTAGGGTGTGTTGGTGGAGGACTGTGCTAAAAAAGGGCAACCAAACATTCCAAAGTACTCTAGCTCTGTCCTGACACATAATGAGATCTTCCTAATTTTAAATGATAGTGTCTGGTACGTTTTCTTCCCATTGAGAAATATTAAGCGTATTATTTTTTCAGTCAGTGAAAATTGCAAACAATTGAAGTAATATAAGTTTTTATAGTAATTTGCTCAAAGCACGATACTGTTTCATTGTGACTCCAAAGGTGATCAATAAATCAGGAGAAACATCAGTCCAGTAATGCTTATTCCAAAATGTATGAGCAAAATGTGGGCACCTGAAGGCAATTGTCACGTGTAAAGTCTAATGTTGGTGGAACACAGTCAATGAGAGCTACGTCATGTAGAATACAGTCATATGAAAAAGTTTGAGAATCCCTCTTAATTCTTTGGATTTTTGTTTATCATTGGTTGAGCTTTCAAAGTAGCAACTTCCTTTTAATATATGACATGCCTTATGGAAACAGTAGTATTTCAGCAGTGACATTAAGTTTATTGGATTAACAGAAAATATGCAATATGTATCATAACAAAATTAGACAGGTGCATAAATATGGGCACCCCAACAGAGATATTACAGCAATACTTAGTTGAGCCTCCTTTTGCAAATATAACAGCCTCTAGACACCTCCTATAGCCTTTGATGGGTGTCTGGATTCTGGATGGAGGTATTTTTGGCCATTCTTCCATACAAAATCTCTCCAGTTAAATTTGATGGCTGCTGAGCATGGACAGCCTGCTTCAAATCACTCCATAGATTTTCGATGATATTCAAGTCAGGGGACTGTGACAGCCATTCCAGAACTTTGTACTTCACCCTCTGCATGAATGCCTTTGTAGATTTCGAACTGTGTTTTGGGTCATTGTCTTGTTGGAATATCCAACCCCTGCGTAACTTCAACTTTGTGACTGATGCTTAAACATTATCCTGAAGAATTTGTTGATATTGGGTTGAATTCATCTGACACTCGACTTTAACAAGGCCCCCAGTCCCTGAACGAGCCTCACAGCATGATGAAACCTCCACCAAATCTGACAGTAGGTAGCAGGTGTTTTTCTTGGAATGCGGTGTTCTTCTTCCACCATGCAAAGTGCTTTTTGTTATGACCAAATAACTCAATTTTTGTCTCAGTCCAAAGCACTTTGTTGCAAAATGAATCTGGCTTGTCTAAATGAGCATTTGCGTACAACAAGCGACTCTGTTTGTGGCATGAGTGCAGAAAGGGCTTCTTTCTCATCACCCTGCCATACATATGTTCTTTGTGCAAATTGCGCTGAATTGTAGAACGATGTACAGATACACCATGTGCAGCAAAATGTTCTTGCAGGTCTTTGGAGGTGATCTGTGGGTGGTCTGTAATCATTCTCAAAATCCTGCGTATATGCCACTCCTGTATTTTTCTTGGCCTGCCAGACCTGCTGGGTTTAACAGCAACTGTACCTGTGGCCTTCCATTTCCTGATTCCATTCCTTATAGTTGAAACTGACAGTTTAAACCTCTGACATAGCTTTTTGTAGCCTTCCCCTAAACCATGAGACTGAACAATCGTTTTCAGAGCTTTTGAGAGTTGCTTTGAGGATCCCATGCTGTCACTCTTCAGAGGAGAGTCAAAGGGAAGCACAACTTGCAACTGACCACCTTAAATACCTTTTCTCATGATTGGACACACCTGTCTATGAAGTTCAAGGCTCAACAAGCTAATCCAACCAATTTTGTGTTGCAAGTAATCAGTATTGAGCAGTTACCTGCTTTCAAATCGGCAAAATTGCAAGGGGACCCACATTTCTGCACAGCCAGTTTTTCACATTTGATTTAATTTCATACAACTAAATACTGCTTCACTAAAAATGTTT
This sequence comes from Erpetoichthys calabaricus, assembly GCF_900747795.2. Classification (NCBI taxonomy): domain Eukaryota; kingdom Metazoa; phylum Chordata; class Cladistia; order Polypteriformes; family Polypteridae; genus Erpetoichthys; species Erpetoichthys calabaricus. The sequence continues at coordinate 92,602,249 of NC_041402.2, read as the reverse complement.
GTTCGGAAAACACCCCAGTACTCAGATGTTCCTAGGAAATGAAAGACATTCCACTGTTATCTTTTTTTGTTGAAAGTAGAGTAAATTATTATGCAGACTGAGAGGGATTCCCAAACCTTTTCATATGACTGTATGTGCAATTTTGAATTAAGCCCTGTCTGGGACATACTGATGAAGAGTGCATTCTCTCTAAGGTTTATTTCCATTTATTATTACATGTTGCCTGAGGAAGGGGCCTGAGTTGCCTTGAAAGCTTGCATATTGTAATCTGTTCAGCCAATAAAAGGTGTCATTTTGCCTGACATCTTATTGCATCCATTATGGCTAACAGGGTACACCATCCTACTACTATATTTATTCCCTGAAATACTGACTCGAAGGTCCAGTCCCCAGGACTATTTGAGTTTATATAAGCTATATTGTTACTAAAGCAGTATAATGAAGGGAGCTCTCGAGTCATCCCCCAGTCCCAGAGTGACTCCAATGAGACTAAAGTGGGTTACAATGAATGTGGACTAGTAAACTAATTCAAGGAGGGGAGTCAAGAAAAAGCTCAAAGGAACAACACAAATGATCAGCTTGGGTGCCTAATGCACTAACCCAACACGAACAAATTCCAACGCCTTTGCTCAGCTGTTTCTAAACTGTTTTCCTTCCACAGTTTGAGCCCTTGTTAGTCTTTATCTTCTCAACTCGAAGTTCAAATGACCAATGGACAGAAGGGGCTTTTAAATCTCAGCCAGGTGGTACATTGATCAGTGATCAGCATGAGCTCAAGCGCGTGCAGAAGGAACTCCGAGTCCAGCTCAGGGCGGCGAAGGAGCAGTACAGAAGAAAGCTGGAGCAGAAGTTGCAGAATAACAGCATGAAGGAAGTGTGGGATGGGATGAAGATCATCACTGGCTGCAGCTCGAAGCGGGGTACAACCATTGAGAGAGACGTGAAGAGCAAACCAAATGAACAACTTCTTTAACAGGTTTGACCACCCAAACCCACTCTCACTCTCACCTCGGAGTATCGCACCCTCCACACATCCTTCTGCTGATACCAGAATAGGACAGACATCCCCACCCATAATTACAACAGCGCAAGTGAGCAGAGAGCTGAGGAGACTTCGTGTCAGCAAAGCAGCGGGTCCAGATGGAGTATCGCCACAACTGCTGAAGGTCTGTGCATCGGAGCTGGGGGTCCCTCTACAGCGCATCTTCAACCTGAGCCTGGAACAGGGGAGAGTCCCGAGGCTTTGGAAAACATCTTGTATCACCCCAATCCCAAAGGTATCACATCCTAGTGAGCTGAATGACTTTCGGCCTGTTGCTCTGACATCACATGTGATGAAGACCATGGAGAGGCTGCTGCTTCACCACCTTAGGCCACAGGTTCAACACGCCCTTGACCCTCTGCAGTTTGCATATCAGGAGAAGGTGGGAGCAGAGAATGCCATCATCTATATGCTACACCGATCCCTCTCTCACTTGGACAGAGGTAGTGGTGCTGTAAGAATTATGTTTCTAGACTTCTCTAGCGCCTTCAACACAATCCAACCTCTGCTCCTTAGGGACAAGCTGACAGAGATGGGATTAGATTCATACCTAGTGGCATGGATCGTGGACTATCTTAAAGACAGACCTCAGTATGTGCGTCTTGGGAACTGCACGTCTGACATTGTGGTCAGCAACACAGGAGCGCCACAGGGGACTGTACTTTCTCCGGTCCTGTTCAGCCTATATACATCGGACTTCCAATACAACTCGGAGTCCTGCCATGTGCAAAAGTTCGCTGATGACACTGCTATCGTGGGCTGCATCAGGAATGGGCTGGAGGAGGAGTATAGGGACCTAATCAATGACTTTGTTAAATGGTGCGACTCAAACCACCTACACCTGAACACCAGCAAAACCAAAGAGCTGGTGGTGGATTTTAGGAGGCCCAGACCCCTCATAGACCCAGTGATCATCAAAGGTGACTGTGTGCAGATGGTGCAGACCTATAAATATCTGGGAGTGCAGCTGGATGATAAATTAGACTGGACTGCCAATACTGATGCGCTGTGCAAGAAAGGACAGAGCCGGTTATACTACCTTAGAAGGTTGGTGTCCTTCAACATCTACAATAAGATGCTGCAGATGTTCTATCAGACAGTTGTGGCGAGCGCCCTCTTCTATGCAGTGGTGTGCTGGGGGGCAGCATTAAGAGGAAAGACGCCTCACGCCTGGACAAACTGGTGAGGAAGGCAAGCTCTATTGTTGGCATGGAGCTGGACAGTTTAACATCTGTGGCAGAGCGAAGGGCGCTCAGCAGGCTCCTATCAATTATGGAGAATCCACTGCATCCACTTAATAGTATCATCTCCAGACAGAAGAGCAGCTTCAGCGACAGACTGCTGTCACTGTCCTGCTCCACTGACAGATTGAGGAGATCGTTCCTCCCTCAAACTATGCAACTCTTTAATTCCACCCGGGGGGGTAAACGTTAACATTTAACATTATACAAAGTTATTGTCTGTTTTTCACCTGCATTATTATCATTCTTTAATTTAATATTATTTATTGTATCAGTATGCTGCTGCTGAAGAATGTGAATTTCCCATTGGGATTAATAAAGTATCTATCTATCTATCTATCTATCTATCTATCTATCTATCTATCTATCTATCTATCTATCTATCTATCTATCTATCTACATTGGGGTAAACGGCAGAAACAACTTTTGAGGTCAGGACTAGCGTAATCTTCCTGCTGAAACTCCTGTAATTGCGTTAGTACAGACCCGGACCCCGTGATTCTGTTAAGGGTACAGACAACCCCTAGGTTACCTACCTGTGATCATGGATTCCAGGGAGTCACATCTGCAATCCCCTCTAACATTCAGGGGAAACATCCAACCCTTCTAGTGGTGTCCTACATACTTAAGTGGCAGTGATACTGACATGGCCACGGGTATGTCAAAGGCCCAATCCCCGTCCTGAACAATACCAAACAGTTTACAGCCTTAATCTCATCCTTGTCCAGCCTCAAGACGCAGTTCTTTATCAACTGAGTAATTTTTGAGTAATGGGCAGTGTAGCATTTTGGGGCAAGGTGTTCGGTTTTTAAAAAAAGAGTTTATTCTGGTCACTTAGCTGGCTTGTTCTCTGTACGTTAAAATGCATGAAACAGTTGTGCTATTTTTTTCCCTAAAACACTTTATAAAACAAGTTTGTGTTTGTTTATAGTTTTTCTGTTGGAAAATAAAAAAAAAGGAAGGTTGCTAAACGGAGTTCATGTAGCTAGATCTCTCCTTGGCGGGCTGTTTAATGCATTCTGGTGCTCCAGAGTCTGAGCATTTGTTACTCAATAATAAAACTGAATACCAGGCATGCAACATTGGCAGTTATTTTAGGTCTCTGCGGCAGTGATTCACAAGTTGGGGTCCTTACCCATTCAAAGTAAACTTTGCAGTTTCTGTATGCACTGTCTTAAAAGATTTATTTAGGCAAGAATCCATTGAGAGATGGATAAGAATGTGGATAGTGCTGTATTTTCATTTAAATCATGTAATGATGAGGGAATTCTGGTCCAGCTTACAAGATCCTTCTTAGCCTAATCCATAAAACTGCTGAAATGTATTTAATATAGATGCATATTTAAAGTATTATGTAAATATAACTTATACCTGTGTATACTGGTGTAACACCATGAATTGACAATGTTCCAGTGTGGAGTAATGCCTAAGACGCTAGCCTTTAAAATGCTTGAGTTGATTCTGTTCCTGTGTGTGACTCTGAGCAAGTCACTTCACCGGTCTGTGCTGTAGATGTAAGACGATTACACCACATGACCAGAAACATGTGGACACTCCTGCAAATTACGGAGTTCAGGCGTTTGAGCTGCACACGCTGTTAAGAGATAAAATCAAGCAGGTCACCATACAATCTCCAGTGGCAAACGTTGGTCATACTGAAGAGCTTAGTGACTTTCAACAAGGCACTGTCATAGAATGTCACCTTTGTCACAAGTCAGTATGTGAAATTTCTGCTGTGCTACATCTGCCCGGTCTGTTGTTACCTGCTGTTACTGTGAAGTGGAAGCATCCAGGAACAACAACAGGTCAGCAACGCAGTGATACACCCTGCTAACTAACAGAGTGGGGCCACCGAGTGCTGAAGTGCTATAGTGTGTGTAGCAAAAAAACAAAAGAAAAATGAATATTCTGTCTTACATCACTTACGTCTAAGTTCCAAACTGCCTCTGGAAGCAATGGTGTGTCTACCGCCTCATGAAATGGGTTTCGTTGGCCAGTCAGCTACACAATGCAATTTGAATCATCGGCTGGAATGGTATAAAGCATGTCCCGCCATTGGACTCTGGAGGAGTGCAAACATGTTCTCTGGAGTTATTAAGCACACTTCAACCCGTGGCAGACTGATGGATGAATCTGGGTTTGACGAATGCAATGTGAACACTACACTGCAAAAAATGAAATCTTAACAAGCCAGAAAATCTTGAAAAGAAATAATAGATCTTGTTTTTTTTATTTTAAGAATAACTGACTTGAGTAGATTTGTATGTGTAAGATATATAATCTCATTTTTAGAAAATTTAACAAGTTAAACTTTCTCACTATATTGGCAGATAATTTTGCTTGATTCTAATTTACACATACAAATCTACTCAAGTCAGTTATTCTTAAAATAAAAAAACAAGATCTATTATTTCTTTTCAAGATTTTCTGGCTTGTTAAGATTTCATTTTTTGCAGTGTATGTTCTGGTCTCATAGTGCTACTGTAAAGCTTGGTTATTTTTCAATGTTCAGGCAAGGCCCCGTGGTTCCAGTGAATGATTCTATTGTTGTGGTGTGAAATTGTGTATATAAGTTGATAAATATTTTGTATGTCTTAATTTGTAAGTATGAAAAAGCAAATATAATATCAGTGTTTTATTCATGAGAAGAGCAACATTTTGATGTTTATAGAACCATCCCCAAGTCTTCAGGGCAATTTTGCAAGAGGTATACGTGCAGGACATTCAGTGAGACATCCCCACAGGTAGCTGGTAAGCTTCAGCTAACAAAATGGTATCCACTACTTGAGGATGTAAAAAATGGTAGTAGGAGGATGTGTCACACCAGAATTCTATTGGTCTAAAGTTGGCTGTTTGGGATTGGTTTGAATCAGAGGCCATTTTGTACCACGACTCCCTTTGATTTGGACAAAGAATGTATAAATTTGATCGCTTTACCCCTTCCTCTCTCTCTCTCACACACCCTTACCATGAAAAGGACAACACAATGAAGAGAACAGCTCAGCAGCCATATTGTGACAGGTACTGTATGTGGCCTGTCCTGAAGAAAGCTAGAAATGATGACTTAACTAAAGACATTTCAGTAATTAACAATTCTGTGTGTTGCCTGAAACTACACATCAGCATTTATCAGGTTGTGTGGTTGCCGATATTCACATGTACGTTGTTTATTGATATTATTTGTTGAATATTATCAATAATAATCATTTGAATGCATTTACAAATAATCATTTAAAGTTGTAACTTAACTCCTGCTTGTCTTTTATTCTATGTAATTACCTGAGTTTATAGATGTAGAAGGAAAGGTGGGGAGGTTATAAAGTACAATGCCTTATAAACAGTGAAAGGTTTATGGGATTTGAGGCATTCTGACAAAGGCTACACTATACTTTTCATCTTTCAGCTGCTCCAATTAGGGGTTGCCACAGCGGATCATCTTCTTCCATATCTTTCTGTCCTCTACATCTTGTTCTGTTATACCCATTACCTGCATGTTCTCTCTCATCACCTCCATAAACCTTCTCTTAGGCCTTACTCTTTTCCTCTTTCCTGGCAGCTCTATTGTTAACATCCTTCTCCCAATATACCCAGCATCTCTCCTCTGCACATGTCCAAACCAACGCAATCTCGCCTGTCTGACTTTGTCTCCAAACTGTCCAACCTGAGCTGACTCTCTAATGTACTCATTTCTAATCCTGTCCATCCTCATCACACCCAGTACAACTCTGCTACCTCGAGCTATGTCTCCTGCTTTCTGGTCAGTGCCACAGTCTCCAACCCATATAACATAGCTGGTCTCGCTACCGTCCTGTAGACCTTCCCTTTCACTCTTGCAGATACCCGTCTGTCACAAATTACTCCTGACACTCTTCTCCTCCGCCCATTCAACCCTGCCTGCACTCTCTTTTTCATTTCTTTTCCACAATTCCCATTACTCTGTACTGTTGATCCCAAGTATTTAAACTCATCCACCTTTGCCAGCTCTATTCCCTGCATCCTCACCATTCCACTGACCTCCCTCTCATTTACACACATGTATTCTGTCTTGTTCCTACTGACCTTCATTCCTCTCCTCTCTAGAGCATATCTCCACCTCTCCAGGGTCTCCTCAACCTGTTCCCTACTATCGCTACAGATCACAATGTCATCAGCAAACATCATAGTCCAAGGGGACTCCTGTCTAATCTCGTCTGTCAACCTGTTCATCACCATTGCAAATAAGAAAGGGCTCAGAGCTGATCCCTGATGTAATCCCACCTCCACCTTGAATGCATCCTTCACTCTTACCGCAAACCTTACCACAGTCACACTTCCCTCGCACATATCCTGTACAACTCTTAGGTACTTCTCTGCCACTCCTGACTTCCTCATACAATACCACAACTCCTCTTGAGGCACCCTGTCATATGCTTTCTCCAGGTCAACAAATTTGCAATGCAACTCCTTCTGGTCTTCTCTATTCTTCTCCATCAACACCCTCAGAGCAAACATCGCATCAGTTGTGCTCTTTCTTGGCATGAAACCATACTGCTGCTCACTAATTATCACCTTCCTTCTGAACCTAGCTTGACTACTCTGTCCCCTAACTTCATGCTGTGGCTCATCAATTTTATCCCCCTGTAGTTATTACAGCTCTGCATATACCCCTTATTCTTAAATATCGGCACCAGTACACTTCTTCTCCACTCCTCAGGCATCCTCTCACTTTCCAAGATTCCATTAAACAATCTGGTTAAAAACTCCACTGCCATCTCTCCTAAACACCTCCATGCTTCCACAGGTGTTTCATCTGGACCATTTTTCATCCTCTTCATAGCAGTCCTTACTTCCTCCTTGCTAATTCGTTGCACTTCCTGATTCCCTATCTACACATCATCCAAATTTCTCTCTCATTCTCTTCATTCATCAGCCTCTCAAAGTACTCTTTCCATCTTCACAACTCACCCTCCTCAGTTGTGAGTATGTTTCCATCTCTATCCTTTATGACCCTAACCTGTTGCACATCTTTTCCTACTCAGTTTAGCCAATCAGACAAAGGCTACACAATAAAGAATACAAAAGGGGAAAGCAGAGTAATATAGAACTCTACCAAGACAAAACAAGCATACCAAGACTTCCAACTTTGTGGCCACAGTTTGAGGAGGCCCTTATCTGTTCCAGTATGACTGTGCCCCTGTACGCAAAGCCATGTCCATAAAGACACAGAGGAACTCAAGTGAGCCGCACAGAGCCCTGACCTCAACCTTCTTGAATACCTTTGGCATGAATTGGAACGTCAGTTGTAAGACAGATCTTCTCGTCAAGACATCAGTACCTGATCTCACAAATGCTCTTTTGGCTGGAGAGGCACAAATGCCCACAGACAGCTCCCAAAGTCTTGGGGAATGTCTCCCCAGAACAGTGGAGGCTATTACAGCCATACATTTGGGCAACTCCATGTTAATGCCCATGTTTTTTTGGAGTGGAATATCTAACAAGCTCATATAGATGGTCAACTATCCACAAACCCTTGGTCATAGAGTGTATCTGTAAACTGCTGGAAGTTGTCTTGAATCAGCCAAAAGCTTAATAATATAAGCACAGAGACTTAGACTTTTGTCCAGTTTTAGGAGGTTCATCTGTTACTTGTGGAAACAAACCATTATTCCCAACTCATCAATCTAAGTTCATCAAACGTTTACAAAATATTATGAAGTTGAGTTTTTCATGTCCGTATGGTCCTAATCTCTACCACACTACTTGGTTATTTATTCATTTTACATATCTGTGTGAAAAAAATTTTTTTAATGTTTATGTGAAATTGAAATTGAGCAAACGTTCATCTGGGTACCTGTGCTCTTTTTTGTTGAACTCATGTTAAAATAACAGTTGGAATTCACTGTACTAATTCCATTCCCTTTGCTCAAGAAAAAATAATCTCATCTCTTCTGTTTTTGTCAATTTTAGACCTATTTCTAACCTGCATTTCTTAAGTAAAACTCTCGAAAAGGCAGTCATTACCCAGCAAAATGATTGCTTGAATAAACATGCTTTTCTTGACAAGTTTCAGTCAGGATTTAGAACAAATCACAGAACAGAAACTGCACTCGTTAAAGTAGTAAATGACTTGCGGGTAAATGCAGACAGAGGTCATTTATCTGTTCTTATCCTCTTAGATCTGAGGGCAACATTTGATAACATTGATCACCTTACGATAAATCACCTTAGTCAGTGGGTGGGCCTCTCTGGTAGTGTCTGAAATTTGTTTGAGTCTTACTTAACAGGTAGAAAATTCTTTGTTAGTTGTGGTAATTATACGTCAAAGACACATGAAATTCTATATGGTGTTCCCCAAGGATCTATCCTGGGTCCACTGCTCTTTTCAATTTACATTTTCCATTAGGTCAGATTATCTCTGGGCATAACGTGTGCTACCACTGCTATGCTGATAACACGCAACTGTATTTATGCAATAGCACCTGATGACCCTGACACTCTTGATTCACTGACCCAATGTCTTACTTGTGTTTCTGAATGGATGAGTGGTAATTTTCTCAAACTAAATAAGGAGAAAACAGAAATCTTGGTTATTGGAAAAAATGGATGTAGTGAGAGTAATAGATATAAAATTGATTCATTAGGCTTAAAAGTCAAAACGGACCTAAAGAATTTAAGGGTAACTATTGTTTCTGACCTCAATTTTAAATCACATATTAATTAGATTACCAGGTCAGCATTTTTTCACTTAAGGAATATAGCTAAAGTTAGATCCCCTATAACTCTGCAAGATGCTGAAAAGTTAGTTCACGCTTTAGTCGGCTAGATTACTGTAATGCACTCCTCTCAGGACCACCCAAGAAAGACATCAATCAATTGCAACTAGTGCAGAATGCAGTTGCCACAATCTTAACTAGGAAAAGAAAATCCAAGCACATCTCTCAAGTTTGGATGTCACTATATTGGTTATCAGTGCCATTTAGAATTGACTTTAAAATACTGCTTATGGTTTATAAAGCCTTATATAATCTCACTTCATCCTATATTTCAGAATGTCGTTCATCCTAAACTCCTAAGTGTAACCTTAGATCTTCAAATGAGTGTCTGCTTATAATTCCAAGAACTAAACTTAAAAGAAATGGTGAGGCGGCCTTCTGCTGTTATGCACCTAAAATCTGGAATAGATTACCAATGAAATTTGCCAGACTAATACAGTGGAGCACTTTTTAAAAAACTCCTAAAAACTCATTATGTTAACATGGCTTTCTCATAGCTACATTTTAGTGTATCCCTGTTAAGATACAGTATATGTACATTGAATTATCATTTTCATCAAAGCTCCATAATCCGTAGTAATCCCTATTATTCTCTGCTGTTCTTTTTCTGGTTTTCTGTGGTGGAGATCTACGTCACTACCACCTGATCAAAGCACCATGCAGTCCCTACATTGATGGATTGAAGGCTAGACGTCCACATGGCCATCATCATCTAATTTTTCCTTGTGAAGCCTGAAAACCATTAGGACTGATTTAGATCAATTATGTTAGGTAGACAGCTCAGTAGAGGCTGGGTAGTCTCTTGGCCTTGGAACCCCTGCAGATTTTTTTTTTCTCTGCTCCATCTGGAGTTTTATTTTTTGTTTGTTTTTTCTGTTCTCCTGGTCATCTGACTTTACTTTATTCTTTGTTACTTAATATTGCCTAATCTTATTTTGTTTCATATAAACCTTTCCTTCTTCATCTTGTAAAGCACTTTGAGCTACACCATTTGTGTGAAAATGTGCTGTATAAATAAATGTTGTTGTTCATAATTTAAACACTTCAATTATGGCACCACTTTTTCTCCGTCTACTTTAAATAAACAGATTGAACTCCTTCAGTAGTTTCTCATAACATTTTGGCCACACAGTCCTGGGGTCAGCCTAGTTGCATTTCTGTCAGCTTTCTCTCACTCTGCTATGCCTTTTTTAGGTGTGTATGGCATAAAATGCAGAAAGCACCTACTGTCGTGGTCATGTCTAATTGTCCACACAAAATAACTCAGCTCCCAATGAACAGACTTTGTTGAAATCTCGTACACTACTTCCTCAAGGGAAATTTCTTGGTTAAGTTCAATATGGTCAGAATTATCCTGAATAGTGTGTACTATTTGAAATTTGAAAAACTCTCATTTTACAAGTACTGGTGAATTTTCAATATTGTCTGTGTTAAAATGGTGAAGCATTTTATGTGACCTCAATTTTTTTATTAATTCACTGTCATAAATGTACACTTTGAGAGAGCTTATTTGTCCTTGAATATTTTGTACTAGTCAGGGTACCTGATCCAGCCTGGGGTGTAGTACATCAACTATATTTCTCAACAAAACAGAGCCTCTGGTTTTATTGTGTACAAAATGGGGATTCGGTGCAAAATTTGGTGGAGTTAGGTTCATGTCTGTGGATTTACATACTGATATATCCAGTGTTAGATATTTTCCTCTTTTACTTGTCTGATAACCACTCCTGACAATAAAACACACCCAAATGCAAATTATGAAAATGGTAGAAAAGTTGTGCATGTGGGTGGGAGTCCTCTGCTTTCACCTTTGGTACTCTTTATTGGATTTACTGCCTCAAATCCCATAGACTTACCACTGTTTATAAGGGATTGTACTTTACAGCTTCATTTCGTTTGGATTAGGGCTTGGAATCGATTAAAAAAATTAATTCATAGCATAAATGTATCGTATTGTTTTTCCTTGTCTTCTTAGAGAGTCGAGGCTGGGGGGTTGTCAAGAGGCAGGGCCTGTTAAAGCCTGTTGCGGCACTTCTTCTGTGATTTTGGGCATACAAAAATAAATTGTATTGTATTGTATTGTAGGAGGCACATGGGATGGACACACATCCCAGCAGGAAGTCGGGAAGGCCCCTTATATGGATGGGAGGCCCCAAGCAAACAGATAGCAATGTTTTGCAATGTTAAAGAAACTGGAAATCATCTCAACTGATGACAGTCATCCATTACATGTAGAACTAAAGTTCTAAATCTAAATCAGGAAGGATAGTCGCTTTGAAAACCCACACAAATCGCTCCAGAAACTCCTTTCTTCCTAGTGCCATACAACTTTTCAATAAGAAATATCGGAGATAATGATTAAGGTTGTTGATATATATCCTGTAACCTTTTTTTTTGATGTAAATATGTATTATCTAACTGCCTTACCGAATCCTTTCTTGTTTCTATTTGTCTGTTTTATTTCATTCTGTCTTGTGTAAACATGACTAAATAAAGAAACCTTAAACCTTAAAACCTTAAACCTTAAAGGAAAGCTATCCCGGCTAAGACAGGGAAGGATGGTGCACCTGCACAAGTCTGTCCAAAGGGATGGATGGACATCCCAGCCAAAGAAGATTCCCTACGCAGGTGGGAAGCCCCAAACAAATGGACATGCGTCCCAACTTGATGTGTACCTAATACTTTCCCTGGCCGGGAGAAAAGAAGACAGGGAAGGACTGTTGCAGAGGGGTATGTAATTCCCCCAGGTGTTAGATGGCAGGAGCCCTTCATATCGGCGCCAATTCAGGAACCAGCAAGGAATACCAGTAGTTTTAATTGGGCACAGCCCTCCTGGAGTCTGTGGGTGCCACTAGGGGGAGCTGCAGGGAAATGCGCTCCCCAGTCCATGGGATTTCCATATGACCCGAAAGTACTTCCATCGGGCAATAGCCTTGCCACCAGAAGTACTCTCAGGTCCTCAATAAAAAGGGCTGCACTCCCTTTTCCAGGCAAGTCGGGGCTGGGAGGACGTAGAACAACACTCAGATGGAGGAGCGAAGTGTAATGGTGAGAGGAATTGTGGAGAGGTGATTGGAAAAGAGAGATGTTGTGCTTGTTACTTGGATAAGGTATTTTTAGTTAATAAACCATTCTTTATTTGAACCTGGGACTCTGTGTGTGTTCGTGTTGGGGTTTGGGGCACACTGACCCGATGTGGCCCAGTTCCATCACAGCATGGAATTAATTGTAATTAATCATATCTGACATTAAATCAAGTAATTATAAAATTAATACGGAAATCTTAAAGTAAATACACACCGAATCACTACAGCTAATGTTGAATCAACACAAAGGAATAAAAAAAAATGAATGTAATAATTTAAACTTAATGACCTTAAACCTGAACTTTTAACAAAATACTACTTGAGCAAGTGCAACCTGAATTTGAATGCCTTCCTAAAATGCAAGTTGAAAAGAAGGCAAAAAGAAAACGAGGCCAATGTATTAATTATCAGATTGGCATATGATACGCAGATGTGTAAAAATAAAAAACGATTGAAACGACTGTTGACTTTGAAGGCACTGCTGAAGAATTCCTTATCTCTTAAATGGGCATACATTAAACCTTGTGTTAAATCTCAGCAAATACTACCCTCAATTATTCATCATCATCAACGATTGAAAATTATACACAGATGCTGTGTCTGAGAACTTCAATCTCTGAGCTGCCTGTTTTGATGTCCTCCCGTCCTGCACCTTCAGGTTACAAAAAGTGTGCCATCACAGAAAAACAGTTGGTAAACACTTCTCTACCTACACTTTTGCTCCTGGCACGCTAAAAAGGATATCTGCCATCTCGCTGAAAAACTGACACCGTGCATTACTTGGCTGGTTATGTTGTGTTCTTTGCCTAAATTAGCAAAGATACTGCAAACTGGAATAATGGGTAGGAATAATCATTAAACTTCTATTTCATAAAATGTTGTCATTATATTAGGGCAGTCAGCACTGTAAGCTGGTTGGCAGACTGGCAATATTAGAGACTTATTTTGATTTTAATGCCACTCAAAGATAACTTATGGCATTAATTCAATCTTCTTACAGAAACATAAAAAAAAAAAGCAAAAAAGAGAGACGGTGAAATTTGTTACTTTCACGACTTTTTTCTAGCATTACTCTCCATTCCCACCCCCTTCCCTTCGACTCCCCTGCACCAGCATCATTATGTATACATCAAGAAAATGAACACCAGTGCTACGTATTGACATGTGGAGTTTCATTGTGGTCCACATAATGCGAAATGTTAACGCTTTAAATGAAATTGTTAAAGGTTGTATATAAATACGGTGCACGCTTACATTTTTTGTATTATTGTTTCATAATGTTACAAAAAAAAACATGAAAATGTGGCCCTGGCAAAAGCACTGCCTGAGGAGTTTGCTTCACTGCCAGCTCAGGATGAAACAATATTTTTTAACGCGTTAAACAGGGCACATTAATTGCAAAAATGTACACATTAACTTTCCCAGGCCTAATTTAGACATGTGTAGAGGAGAGATGCTGGGTATATTGGGAAAAGGATGCTAAGGATGGAGTTGCCAGGTAAGAGGAAAAGATGAAGGCCTAAGAGAAGGTTTATGGATGTGGTGAGAAAGGACTTGCAGGTGGTGGGTGTAACAGAACAAGATACAAAGGTCAGAAAGATATGGAAGAAGATGATCCGCTGTGGCAACCCCTAACGGGAGCAGCCAAAAGAAGAAGAAGTATTTTATAAATTCACCCCACTTTCCCTTCTACATTTATAACCTCAGGCAATTATATAGAGTAAAAGGACGAGCAGGAGTTAAATTACAACTTAATAATGTATTGTTGGTAATATTCATAAAATATTATAAATAAGGAAGCAGAGTACATGTGAATATTGACGACCATACAACCTGATAACGCTAGACTTGTAGTTAGTTAATCAAATGCCTCTGGTCAGTTCATCATTTCTAGTCAGCTTTCTTTAGGACAGGCCGCATACCTTTCTCAATAGGGCTGCCAAGCTGTGCTCCTCATCATTGCATTCTCTTCATGGGCATGGTGCATGAGAAAGAGAGAGAGGTAAAGATTAATACATTCTCTGTCCAAATCTTCATGCCAATAGGGCGGCATGGTACAGATTGGCCTCTCATTCAAAATCAATCCCAACCAGCCAACTTTAGACCAATAGATTTCCGGTACAACTCATCTCCCAGTTCCTGGCTCTTGCAAGGCCAAACACAGTCACCCTTGCCAAGCTGGTCTGATGCCCCACCCCCCACACTGCCTTTTCACACCTGTCCTCAATTAATGGATACCATTTGTTTTAAGTGAAGCTTGCCAGCTGAGGTAGTTTATGGCTTTCCTGTGGGTGATGCCAAACCGGTTTGAGGCATGCAATAAAATTCACATTGTGAGTCACTCCTAATGACTTGGGGCGGGTTTGGTTAGTTAGAAATGAATACATTGATGTTCTTGTCAATGAAATCCCGAAACACGCATATTACATTTGCTTTTTCTGACTTACAAATAAAAGACATACAAAATATTTATCAACTTATATACAAAATATCACTCCACCACACATAATAACTAACATGTGCAGGTAGTGAAACTCTGCAACACTCACTCACACTTGTACCAGGTAAGCTAAATAATCATCATTACTGTAAACGTTATGTACTCTTTATTAAATTTATGTTAATATGTGATTGTGTAGGTTTATGCTTTTAAGGAGGGGGATAGCGCAGAAGGGTCAGACAATGATGTGAGCTCGGAATTCCAAACATGGATAAATAACAACTAAGACGGAGGTTAAGAGAGTTTTTGTTTCAGTGGAATAGACACAGTGAACACAGGATTCCATAGAGCAACTAACCCTGTGAGTATATCTCTCTATTATAATAAAAAAATCCTGGGATGAGACGTGACTTTTCAGAGAAATACTTTCACATCTTGCAAGACGAGATTTTCTGCCAAGAGATTTAACCACTCCCGGGAAATAAAAGACAAAGAGTAGAGGACAAAATAGAACGTCATAAAGAATTCAAAAATGTTGGCACGATACACATGCAGAGCAGGTTAGAGATAATGAAAGTACTAAAATTTCAAAGTCTCAAAAAAATGATAGTAAAGATCGCATTAGCGCAAACAAATGGAAATTATTGCTTGGTTAAATAACATAACAGCAAAAAGAGATCGAATATATTGCTTGGATTTAATCTTTAAATCAGAGACTTGTAGATCATCTAATTCGTGTTGCCATCAGGGAAAGTAGTGTTATAAGAATTACAAGATTTGTCATTTGGTGAAAGTGAAATCCACATAAGTGAACATCAGAGACGAAAAGTGGCTGGTGTGTAGCACAGGCCGGGGGGTGGTTGGCGAGTGAAGCAAGCAGGGGGCAAAGCCCCCTAGTTTTTTAACAAGAAAAATCAATGGAAAATATTGATCTCTGAAGACGACCTTGGGGTCTCATTTATAAAATCTTGTATGGATTCAAGTTTGCAAATATGCACATGGTAAAAAAAAACAAAACATTAAAACATTCAAAAAATAAATCTGTTTTTTAAAACCTGGACTACGCACATTTCTACGCAACTTGGCCTTTATAAATCAGAAACACCTTGTAAATGTGCATTTGTGAACACACCTTGATGCTAATCTACCTCATATACAGTATATGCGATCACAATGCTGAAGACATTCATTTGCTGGAAGAGCAGCCTCCCTCCCGAAGTGTCAAGACCCCACCACCAGCATTCAACAGCATCCACATGTGCTCCGTTACCAAGTGCGCAAGGTCATACGTGTCTCTTCTCTTTGTTCTGGGGTTCTGGGAAAGGCATAAGTTGTCATTGTTGGAGTGGGTGTCCACTATTACCTGAATTACATTACATTTCATGTATATGTGAAGAAACCCCACGCACCAGCACCCATTGCAATATGAGTGCAGTAAGCCACTCCAGTTACTTTAGGATAAATGGACGCATATGTTGGCAAAAATATGTTATGTTTTACATATGTACACACAATCCATAAGAAAACTGGATGTTGCACCTCCTCAGTCAGTTAATGGCTTCCAGCACAGCAGGCATGATGGAGTGCAGCTTGGCTGAGATTTTCCTGACCTGTCAGCCATTCTTCTTGAGAAGTGACATCACTTAGCCAATACAAACTGATATAAACTCCAAAAAAGTTCTTCAGTGTAAATGTGAAGCGTTACAGTCCGTATATCACATTCATCGCTTTTGAGGTTTAATATATTTGTCACATCAACACACATTGTAACAGCCTGGTGATATGAATTATTATAATTCATATCACCAAGCTGTTTTTATAAAATATTATAATATAATAATAATGTGTGCAAATCACCATTTAGCTGATCTAACTGCATTTCTCTAATTGATCAAGGGAGTCCTCAATTCCCAGTTTCTCCGAAATGTTGCATACATGTTGGTCAGAGTTGCCGCAAATCTATGCAGGTTTTCTTTTATATATCCCCATATTTGCATGGCAAGTTGCGTCTACACATTTCAAGTCTCTTTTGGTGTATATGCAAGTTTTATAAATGAGCCCCCTTGGAGAGCTGATTATTTTTTTTAAACCGGAAATCACATGGAGGGTAAAATGACACGTTTAATCTTGGCTTCAATTTACTGGTGGTCGTGGGACAGTATGAACTATTTACACAATTTCAGACAAATACATGGCTTTAATTGAGTCTTTGGGTTTGATGTTGTATACCGTACAGTATATGATGTACTTTTTTTTTTTAGTGTTGGGAGCGTTGCACCATGGGTTTTGTATAAATTGTCCAACTGATAATATCTTTCAATATGCTTGCATGTCTCAAAGATCCAAGTTATGTGAGCTGAGACGTGCATTGCACATGAGAACAGTAAGTTAGTTACTTTTATTCGTTTATTTTTTTTTCTTGTACCTGTCACCATTATGGCAGCGGGTCTCATTGTACCACTTTCTATGGGGGAAGCTGTACAAACGTATCTAGAAATAAATGAAAGTTTGGCTCAGCAGGCCATTATGAACAAAATGTATAAACGCATTGACAGTCAGTCAGTCATTGTGTAACCCTCTTTGTCCTGAAGAGGGTCACAGTGGGAGCCTATACCAGCTAGCACAGGACACAAGGCAGGAGCAAACCCTGGACAGGGTGCCAGTGCATCACAGAGCAAACACACACACACACACACACACACACGCACACGCACACACACACACACACACACACACACACACACACACACACACTTCTTCTTCTTCTTTCGGCTGCTCCAGTTAGGGGTTGCCACAGCGGATAATCTTCTTCCATATCTTCCTGTCCTCTGAATCTTGTTCTGTCACACCCATCACCTGCATGTCCTCTCTCACCATATCCATAAACCTTCTCTTAGGCCTTCCTCTTTTCCTCTTCCCTGGCAGCACTATCCTTAGCATCCTTCTCCCAATATACCCAGCATCTCTCCTCTGCACATGTCCAAACCAACGCAATCTCGCCTCTCTGACTTTGTCTCCCAACTGTCCAACTTGAGCTGACCTTCTAATGTACTCATTTCTAATCCTATCCATCCTCGTCACACCCAATGCAAATCTTAGCATCTTTAACTCTGCTACCTCCAGCTCTGTCTCCTGCTTTCTGGTCAGTGCCACCGTCTCCAACTAATATAACATGGCTGGTCTCACTACCGTCCTGTAGACCTTCCCTTTCACTCTTGCTGATATTCGTCTGTCACAAATTACTCCTGACACTCTTCTCCACCCATTCCACCCTGCCTGCACTCTCTTTTTCACCTCTCTTCCACAATCCCTATTACTCTGTACTGTTGATCACAAGTATTTAAACTCATCCACCTTCGCCACCTGTACTCCTTGCATCCTCACCATTCCACGGACCTCCCTCTCATTTACACACATGTATTCTGTCTTGTTCCTACTGACCTTCATTCCTCTCCTCTCTAGAGCATATCTCCACCTCTCCAGGGTCTCCTCAACCTGCTCCCTACTATCGCTACAGATCACAATGTCATCAACAAACATCATAGTCCATGGGGACTCCACGGGGTCTAATCTCGTCTGTCAACCTGTCCATCACCATTGCAAATAATAAAGGACTCAAAGCCAATCCCTGATGTAATCCCACCTCCACGTTCAATGCATCTGTCATTCCTACCACAGACCTCACCACTGTCACACTTCCCTTGTAAATATCCTGTACAACTCTTACATACTTCTCTGCCACTCCCGACTTCCTCATACAATACCACAACTCCTCTTGAGGCACCCTGTCATATGCTTTCTCCAGGTCCACAAAGACGCAATGCAACTCCTTCTGGCCTTGTCCATACTTCTCCATCAACACCCTCAGAGCAAACATCACATATGTGGTGCTCTTTCTTGGCATGAAACCATACTGATGCTCACTAATCATCACCTCACTTCTTAACCTAGCTTCCACTACTCTTTCCCATAACTTCATGCTGTGACTCATCAATTTTATTCCTCTGTAGTTACTGCAGTCCTGCACATCCCCCTTATTCTTAAATATCGGCACCAGTACACTTCTTCTCCACTTCTTCTCCACTCCTCAGGCATCCTCTCACTTTCCAAGATTCCATTAAACAATCTGGTTAAAAACTCCACTGCCATCTCTCCTAAACACCTCCATGCTTCCATAGATAAACACACACACACACACTAATGCCCATTTTGTATCGCCAATCCACTTAACCTGCATGTCTTTGGATGGAGGGAGGAAAGCAGGGTACTCAGAGGCATCCCACGCAGGCATGCAAACATACATGCAAACTCCTCACCGCGAGGACCCAGCGGGATGTGAACCCTGGTTTCCTTACTGTGAGGCAGTGGCTCTAACACTGCTCCACCATGCTGCCCTAAACATGTACTCAGGATTTATCTTACACATAAAAACATTAAGTATAGGTTACAATAATTCAATATTCTATTTATACTCTGTGATCTTTTATATTGTTGGTTAATTTGTTGTTTGACGTTGAATTGCTTTATCAATTATAATCTATGATTGTAAATTATTAGTCATTATCTCTTTTCACTTCTGGAAATCAACTTTTGCTTCCTGTTCCATTACACTTGCTGAACAAACAGGCCTCAGGCTAATGTTACTCGATTATGTTTACCTCCTTTATAAGTCACTTTGGATGAAAGCGCCTGCCAAGCAAATAAATGTACATGTAAATAACTTACCAGCAAATCACCACAATGATTTACTTAACTATCATGGGCAATACCATTAAAACCAATAATTGTAACCTAAAACTTCAACATAGACTTTAAATATCAAATGAGCACTTCTCTGAAAAATCTTATGCTTAAGTAATAAGAACCACAATTAATCAATAGAGACCCCTCAAAAATGAACAAATGCAATTTTTACATTCCTTGAGTTAGAATCTTGTGTTTGTAAAAACTATTAAAAAACATTCCTTTTATATACTCCACTAAAATATTTAAGTACTGTCACACACGTGCGCATGGGAGGCAGCTAAAGGGCTTGAATGAGGGCAATTCTGAATCTGACTGGGATGTGGCAGAGTACACTGGTTATTTTTCTCGCTTTCCTGCAGACCATTCATGGGAAGTTCCACCTGGCCCTGTTGACGTCACTTCCAGGTCCGAACCTATGGATGACGACCTTTCTTGTTCCGGCCCCCTTGATGTCTTGTCTGGGCTCGAGCCTATGGTTGAAGACTCTTCCAGTCCCGGCCCCTTTGACGTTACTTAATATACTGACCTTTAAAAGCCTCCACCTTTTCCCTTTTTCCTCAGCTCTGTTTTGGACTTTGGTTTGTGCACATCAGTGCTATCATTTATTTTGCAATTTAGCAGCCAGGAAAACAATATACTGGTGGCTGCCCCGAACCTTGCTATGGCTCTTGTGTGAGTTTGTGACAGTACATTCTATTATCACTGTTATTTTTGAATATAGCAAGTGGTCATTACATACTTAATAAGATAATTAAAAATGGCCAACACTCAAAACAGCCAAGCAAGTCTCCAAAAGCACCTGAGTGTTAACAGCAAGCCTCCATTTTCTATCTTGCTGTAGTGTGGGGGCCAGTTGAGGGTGCGTTATGAATCTTAAACTCACTTTCTCTCGATTTGCTCACCAAACATCATGATGTTTAACCTAACATCCCATCAGCCTTCTTACTCGTTTCTTCACATTGTGCTGAGGAAGACACTGAGGAGCCTACTATGACTCCTAGATCTTTCTCATAAGGTGTACCTTCAAGTTTGTATTCAGATACAACATTCTTACTTCCATATTGTAATCTTTTTAGTTAGCCAATAAAAGGTGTCATTTTGCTTGACTTCTCACTACTTCCTATCTGTAATACTTTACATTTGCTTAGACTTTGCTTATACTTTAAAAGTATCTGCTCAAGCTTGAATTCTGTTCAAGTTCCCCTATAATGATTCAGTTGACTCTTAGGTATCTGCCATTCCACCTAATAATAATAACAATACATTTAATTTATATAGCACCTTACGAAAGCTTACAGCACTAGTTGGGTGTCATGTGCAAGTGTAACCAGCTTGTTTGTTACATTTTTATCAATATTTATTGATACAAACTCCACACAGAGCCATAGCAAGGTTTGGGGCAGCCACCCGTATAATTGGTATCCTGGCTGCAAAGTTGAAAAATGAATACAGCACTGATGTGCACAAAACCAAGTTCAAAACAGAACTGAGGGAATAGGGAAAGGTGGAGGCTTTTAAAGGGGAAGACAGGAAGTGAGGTCAAAGGGGTCGGGCTCATGAGGGTCTTCAACCATAGGCTCGAGCCCAGACGTGACATCACAGGGGCTGGAGCCGACAAGGTCTTCTTCCATAGACTCGGTCCCGGAAGTGACGTCAAGAGGACCAGGTGGAATCTCCCATGAATGGCCTGCAGGAAAGGGAGAAAAAGAGTCAGTGCACTCTGTCACATCCTGGTCTGATTCGGAATTGCCCTTACTCAAGCCCTTTAGCTGCCTCCCATGCGCACGTGTGTGACAATATATATATTTTATAAATAAAGAGCAGTGAAGGAGTCCTGATGCCTGAGGCACACCACTTTTCCTTGCGCCAAAACCCTTCACTTTGTTTAGTTCAACCATTTTTCCCCCATGTGCACAACACACTTTAAGCTCCCACTTGTTTTAGTTTCTGTAAAACGGTAGTTCATTCAAAGCTTTTTGAAAACCAAGATAAATAAATAAACACACAGATAATGCCACATGTGCCTTTCTAATCAAATGCATTTGCTTGTCCGCTATTGTTTCCAGATGGAGTTGTCCTTTAGGTCTACTGGATCAAAGGGGAATTCTGTAATAAAAAAGTCTGTCATGGAGGAAGAGCAACTGCACAAATTCCTCAGCAGACACACCATCTAAACCCGTGTTGACTGTTCGCTAATACACCAGTTCTTGATTTGTGATGCCAAATCTCTTTCTCAATATCTCCTTCCAAGAATTTATCTGTGATACACATTAAGCTTGCTGGCCTATAGTCACTAGGATTAGCTTGATCACCTTTTTATATAATAGGACAATATTCGGTAGCCTACACGTT